>NC_045565.1:34103477-34821810 GCF_009819795.1 Aythya fuligula
AATGCTGACCCACATCCATAAAGGTAAAGCTGCAGGGGTTGATTTTCAACGTACAGAATGGCAGCTGTTTGAGAAATACTGGGAGTATAAATTATGTATAATGTGCGTGTGTAAACTGTGTGCCTACATTTCTCTTTTCCTTTTTTTGGTTCAAGCTTTTATGACTATGCAGGCAAGGTTAATGAGGAGAGTTTGGACAGGATTCTTAAAGATCGAAGAAAAGTAAGTTTTCTACCTTTTCCTCCTGTTCTAGTCATAAGAGCCTAAAATTAGAGTGGGTTTGAAAAAAAAACAAACAGGTAGCTAACTAGAAGAAATACTTCTTTTACAAATCTGGTCTGATGTTCTAATCCAAGGTTTATCCTCTACACAAGTTTGTGGATTTGTGGTACTTAGGTTAAACTGGGGGCAATGTCTAAATTCCCTGAAGAACTCCAAAGCATTTAAGTTCAGATACCCAGAAATGAAGGGTCAGTATTAGTCCTCTGTCTAATTTCTGAGCTAAACGTGTAGCATGAAGATTGTGTATGCTGCTGCTGAAACCAACAAAAAATGGAGCTGATCTGAAAATCTGTTCTGAAAAGTTTGTTTCCAAAGGCTAAAAAATGCTGTCCTGATAAAGCCTCGGGATGGCAATTACTGCGCTGCCAGCTTTAAACTGGAAATGCTGTGAGAAAGCAGTTAGATGTTAGATATTGTTGTAGCTTTATGTTGTGTGTGCGTTTAGCACAACTACTGTGAAGTGGATTCAATTTCACCAGTTCTCTCTCAAGAGAACCAAAGCTTTCTCAGCGGCTCATCCAGTTTCATACTTGCAGTGCCCTGGCGTTCAAATTATCAAATGATCACATCAGAAGTTGTCACAAACCTCACACTTCGCAGAGCAGAGCTGAAGGTGTGGTTCCTTACGGTGGATGACTCCACCAGTCACCTTCTTGCTCGAGCTAGCAGAAAGCCACCTGCTAGTTCATGAATTTTGCTCACAAGGTCTGCTTAGTGCAAGGTAGGGATGGTAAATACGATACTTTTTTTTTTTTTTTCCTTTTTCCTTTTACAAGGCAGCAGCAAAGCAATGTCATGCCAGCTGCTTGCAGAACTGCACTGCTGTGTAAGGCGTTGGGGATTTCTGTCCTCCACAGGTGACTCAGGTGTAACTTCCACAACCGTGGTCTGAGTAAGAGTGAATTTGGCATCACTGAATTTGCAGTCTTTATTTTTTGATTACCTTACCAGCCTGAATCATGGACTTTTGCTTACAGACAGGGATATTGCTGAGGAGGGAAACAAATCCTAAATTTGTGCAATGCTAATCATTGCGATGGTTTTTCTTATCTCTCTCTTCTACCAAATGCTCTCAGAATTAACCCTTCTGTGTGTACTTTTGTATTTATGCTTAGTACCTATGTTCTTTGTGTGCATGGATCTATACATACAGATGTAATATATCTTTATGCTGATGATGGAGTAAGATTCCAGTCTCAGATCCTGAATTCTGTAACCCTGTAACTCTACTACAGAACGCTGCAGAGCATGTTCAATTCTCCTTCCGGAGACGAGGCAAAAATAGCAATTTAAAAACGTCTGTCTCACACTGGTTTCCAGCTGAATTTTTTGTTAGGATCTATCTTGCAGGAAATAAAAAATTAAAAAAAAAAAAAAAAAAAAAAAAAAACGGAAAATTTGCAAATGTTCTGGGATCAAAGCATGATAGGTTTAATGCCATTAATTGTCATAATGCCAAAAAACAACAGGAACTAGTGCTGTCCAGGAACTGTGACGGTCTTCTGTTCCATTTTGTTAGTGAAATAAGCACATTTTATTACATCCAGACTAGGAAATTGTACGGATTTAACTATAAGAAGTTAAAACCAATGCTTTTTACTATTTTTTTTGTTGTTTAATATGGGTGTCATATTGTTTAATGCGTAGAATCTGCTCTTTGCCAACAAACATACACAATCTTAATGCATCATTACATGAAAGTGCCTCTTTTTGGGAGTCTTCCTAAAACAGCTTGTTAGTGATGAGTCCTTTGTCATTATTGTCTTAATTTAAATGTTTAGTTTACATTAAATAAAGGATTTTAATACATCTTGTGTTCAAAATAATAATTGAATTAGAATGTCTTATCTGCTGCGCATATGCATCTCTCACAATTAAACGCTCAGTTTTATCGCTGTACGCAGCAGATCAGTCCCATCCATCTCGTGAGCAGACAAATATCTGCAAATATGTTTGCACAGCGCTGGAAATGTGTCTTACAAATCAGTACCAGAGCGCAGGCAGTTGAAATACTTAGGGCAAAAAATCTGCTCTGTTTGAAAACCGCTCAGATCTGATAATTTGAAGATGCTCCAAGGTTTATTGCTAAACCTAAACAACTGAAGGAGAACCTGTGATGAAAGTAGGATCCTAAATACCACCGAGGACACAAGTGTTTATAGCACAGTGAGGCTGAGCAATTAGTAGCTGTGTGTAGCAGGATGTGTCGCTTTGGGACTGTTTAACAGGTTTAAACCCCCAGTAATTCAGACAGATGTTGTTGTAACAAAGCTATTTCAAGAATTGCCTAATGAATATGATGATATAGTTCTGTCAGCCGTATTATCAGAAGGTAAATCTGTATCTCTCAATTAATATATCTATTTTTTTCTGATGTACTTCGATTATAGAACGTTATCGGATGGTACAGATTTAGGAGAAACACTCAGCAGCAGATGTCCTATAGAGAGCACATCATTCATAAACAGCTGACCCACATTCTTGGAGTGCCTGATCTTGTCTTCCTTCTCTTCAGCTTCATTTCCACTGCAAATAACTCCACACATGCTTTAGAATACGTGCTTTTTAGACCAAACCGAAGGTAAGCAAACTCTGTATGTGAATCGATCCTTGTCTATTTTCTGCTTCTTATTGCTATTCTCTATAAACTATTCTGAAGTTGGCACTAGTAAACAAGTTTTTCTGTTTATCAAGTCTACGGTTGTTAGTGATGACAGCTTTTTTTTTTTTCCCCTGTGCAAGCAATTTGTAAATTTATCTTGGGGAGAGTGAATGTTCTTTTTGATCTTTAAATATTCAGACAAATGTATTTTAAGAAAAATCGGGTGACAGTACCATGTTTCTTGTAAGAGAGATGAACGTTGCCTCACCGTTCTTGTATCTTTGGTAGCTTGCAGGCACAATTAAAAATGGCTGTAGGATGTACAAAGACAGATTCATCTCTGGGGAATTTTCTGTCGTGTGTTTATTTTGAACACAACTTCTAATATTTCTCAGCTTTTGTAACGCACTTAATCCAGAAGCTTGGAAATTAGAAGAGCTGTGGTCATCAAAGAGATGGGATAGTGTCAAGACTATTGTAAATAATATCTTGTATAGTAATTGTAAAGTAATTAATCTATTAATCTTTCTATATTTTCTCTACAGGTATAATCAAAGGGTGTCACTTGCTATTCCTAATCTAGGCAACACTAGTCAACAGGAATACAAAGTTTCTTCAGTGCCAAATACTTCTCAGAATTATGCCAAAGTTATTAAGGAACACGGGTAAGGTTTTATCAAATTCTACCTTCTCTCCCTTCCGAAGACAAGTAAGAATATGCATGGCAAGCAGGAAAAAAAAACTAGTTCAGCAGGAGAATGAACAGTTGGTTCCTGCTGCACTTTTTCTGCTTAGAATCAAATCTTTGACAAGAACAAATGGAACTCGGTGCACGACTCAGAAAAGCAGAGTCTGCATGGGCAGTCGGTGCTGCAGGCCTTCTGGCTGGAGGATTGTAACTTGATTTTTTTTTTTTTTTTTTCAGCGAATTCTCTGTGCAAGCTTGCTTTAAAACCAGAACACTGATTTGGAGTATCTGTGTTGGTTTTGTTTTTTTGATGGTGATCATTTTAATTAAATGCTGTAAATGCAAAGTAGCTCTTGTGACTTGACAATGAAATTCTACAAGCTGAAAGAGTTCTGCATAAGTTTAATCTCATTCAAACGGGACTTTGTAGTTCCAGAAGGATCCTTGGTGTCATATATTCTGCTATTTTGATTCTTGAGAGTATAGTACACTTTCAGCAACGTAAAACAAACCATGTTTTAGAAATACAGCAATTGACTGCATAGCAGCAACTCAGGAACAGCATGGGGTAGAAACTTGTGTTGCCTTCTCTAACTAATGGTTTCTGCTTTTTTTGGTAGTACTGATTTTTTTGACAAAGACGGAGTGATGAAGGACATCAGGGCTATATATCAGGTTTATAATGCACTTCAGGAAAAAGTACAGGTAACTTCCTCTACCTAATATTGCTCGGTGTGCGTGGCTTCGTGTGTTTGTCTTTTGATTAAACCAGGAGTGCGGGGGATGGAATTTTTTAATGCTCATAAGCCATTTCTCATGAACTGTGCAAGAATGTTTGACTTTAATAGTGGAACCTGACAGTTTCTATTCAATATGTGCATTCACAGGGGCTGCAGTAAAAGTGGTTGATAGGGATATCATTGATTCTTTCCCTTCTGCAAGTCACTGATTTAATGCTGAGTGATTTCTGGGAGATGTTAGCAGTTTTTAAGAGCATGCCTTGAAGGAAAGCTTTCCTGAAGGCTGTGGGGATTTGCACAGGCTTAAGGGCCTGCGTGAGCTCCAGAACGATTCCTGTCTCTTGGTGTGCCGCATGCAGCACCGAGAGCTCCATCTGGTAGTTACAGCCTGGGAGTGAATCCTGCTCCAAACGCGGCAACGCATCCGGGGGGGCCTCGCGTGTCAGATCTGCTAAATGGGAGCTTGTCAGCTCGCAGCATCACTGCGCTGCCTCGGGAGCACACACTGCTGCTGGGGATGTAGTCACAGCTTATTGCCAGCTTTCCCTCTACGGCTGCCCTGCGGTGATTTCTCTGCCCGTGCTTAGCCTTGCTGCTTGGCGCGTAGGGCAAGGAACAAAGCGGTGATCTCAGCCCCTCACCCTGCTGCTTCTCCGTGGAAGTTACCCCCTTAACCTGCCTGCCAAGGTGGGTAACTGGCATCCTTCGTGCTGGCTCCACGGGGCACGAACATGCCTTATTTTCAGATGTCTATCGCATTAGCTAATGGCATTACTCTTTAATGCCTTTTTGCCAAAAGCACACGCGTCCTTTTGTGTTCTTGCTGGTGTTTGAATCGGCATCTGGGAAAATGGAAAGAGTGACATCATCGGGGAGTTGTCTTTCTACCTGTTAAAAGTATGGCTTTGTTGTATTTTACCAGGTAGATGTTCCTCCTGTACGTTGTTACAGAGCTGAAAAATTATTCAGGAGTTTCTCACTTGGGGAACTTTTATCTTTAAAGTGAATATTTCTGAATGTTACGGGGCTGGAAGCTACAAGTTCTTTGGTAAAGGAGCTGAGATGCCTCTATGTGCATTATTCACCAATTAGTTCTGTGCGTGGTGGCTTTTTCAAACTATGAACTTTAAAAATTAGATACAGAACTGAAAGCGCTGCTAACATTTCTCAATTCCATCTGTAGATGAGATCATTAATAGTAACCTTTTGGGGAAGAAGCAGTAAATTGCTGATGACTTCCTGTTTGAGATTCATCGGCGCTTTTGGAGCTGTGTTCTCCAAAGCTGATCATGTTTAATGATAATGACCAGTGCTTATTTGCTGAGGATGTAAACAGTATCTAGTATAACATGCTTAAATTAGATAAGAAATCCACACTGTCCAGAACTGTTCTTGAACGTAAGTATTTCCAAGATTTCATCTTCATTCCTTAACCAGTGTAGGGAAATCTTGTTGTAAATTCAGCCAGGAGATAACTTGGGGCAGTTTTCTTTTGAATCAACTGTTTCAGACTCTGATTCACATTTGGCCTAGCATAAAAAGCATGCACCTTCATGCTGGGCTTTAAAATCATGCCACTGCAGTATCATTATTGTGCTAACAACAGTGTACTTCACAGTAACTGTAAACTCTTTCTGAGTTCAAACTGAAAATAAGATTAAATAAACAAATAATTGGAACTATCTTTGGATCTTATTATGCAATGCCTTACAGTAACGATGAATTATTTGGAGATGCTTTTCCTATCACCCAGCAGCTGTAAATTGACAACAGCCAGTGAAGAAAATGCTCCAGGTTGAATTTTATGCTCTGAAGTAGTTGATTGCTGCTCTTAGTTTTGTGCTTTTAATGGCTTCATGTCCATCAATAGCTTATTAATGTTGTTGTGGAAGTGTTTGTGCATCTATGTTTTTGGAAAATCTTAGTAATTCTTATGTTTTTCTCCTAGGCAGTTTGCATAGATGTAGAAAAAAGTGAACGCGTTGTTGAATCATTTCAAGCTGATGTAAACAAGTTAAAAAGGCAAATCACACAAAGAAAAAATGAAAAAGAACAAAAACTAAGTAAGTTACCTTCTTTTAATTCTGTTGTTTCGGAACAAGATGCTCTAAAGACAAAACACGTCGTGGAATTGTTTTGAGTTACACTCCTGATAGCTCATAGCAAAACAAAACAAAAGCCACTGGGAAGGTTGCATGAGGGACTGATGTTGAATGGTACCTGAACTTTGAAAGTATGTCCCCTGCAAATGGTTTTGTAGGAGTCATCCAGGGTTAGCAAGCTGGGAAAAAGGGGAGAGATGGAACTGTAGAGGAAGAACAGAAAAGTTAATTCTGGAAGCAACGCAGGAAAAGATTCCTTGCAGGAAAGGAAAAGTAAAGCCAGGAATGGAAAAAAACAAACCTGAACTCTGGAGAGATTCCTTTTGAAGTATTGCATGGAAGCAGGGCGCTGTGTTTCCAGACCAGACCAGTCACTGTTTTTGTGAATTTATCTTTCAAATAAATTCTTTGATTTATTCAAGGTAACACAGGCATGGTGCTCGTCTCTTTCCAGTGAGACTCCACAGAAATTATTCTCCTGCTGTGTTTTGAACACCTGCATAGCAAATTTTGTACTGAGTTGGGATTAAAATTTGCATGGTGCAAATAAATCCCATTAAAATCCCTATTTTGATTAGAGTTGGCTCTGTATTACTAGTACCAGTTTTCATAGGATGCATAGGTAAGGAAAACCAGTTGTAGGTGCATGTTCTGCATCTTTTTTGCTGCTCCATAATTTTCTGACTCAGGCTTATTGAGTGAGTGTAGTGGGGTGGTGGCCACGCTGTCCCTCCTCCCTAAAAACTGAGTATGGCTTCAGGACACTTTTTGGTCAGCAGTACACAGGTTTTGGGAACAGCCTTGACATTTCCAAGGAGACATTGCCGATCTGAGTTAGTTTGTGAGTGTGAGGGAGGACCAAAAGTAGAGGGTAGAGAACAGGCAAATGGGAAATAATATTTAAAAATAAATTCATAAGTAAATTAAATATTTTAGCAAACCTTATCTCTGTCGTTCCATGTTTTGAAATGATAAGAGAATGAAATGTTGTACTTTTAGCTACAACGTGTGTTTTATTGGTTTTGTATTGTTGTGTAAAGCTGTGGCTGAGGCTGACAGATCACTGGTTAATAACCCAAACCGTGCAGCAGGCCACTCTGTTGCTCTGATCGGATGTTTTTTTCCCTCCAGGCAGCGAGGTACAGTTACCAAATCAGTATTTTACATCAAAATTTAATCTGTCACACCCTTTCTCTGAGTTCTTCCTTCCCCAAACCTCAAAGGTAGAGAGCTGAGCACCAGGTAGACCATGGGAAAGGTGTGAGCAGCAGGAGTCCTGAGTCACTCTTGCTTCCTGCCTGGCTGGAGATGAAGCAACCAGAGCACTGCTACTACGTGAGCTAGCAAGAAGCAGAGACGGGTATTTAGTGCGGCTGGAGCTGATCCCAGCCCATATGGCAGAAGACGGGGGTGGAGGAGGAAGAGCAGTCGGTGCTAGCCCCTGGGTGCTGCGAGTGAGATGGGAAGGCTGGACTGGAAACGTGTGCCAGAGCAGAATATCATGTGAGAGGGCTGAGACAAGAAAACACGCAGCTTGGGTCTCTAATATTTTTAGATGCGAGTTGCTAAATAGCGAAGCCAGCCTTCTGTTCTCTCCCTTTCTCAATATTGGGTGAATTTCCTTGTTTTTAGTGAGTGAGCTGTTCCAATTAATCAGTCTCAGAGCTGGAGGAAGGGGGAATATTTGATTCAAATTCCTGTGGTAGTGTTGCGTGAAAGCTTGTTGTTGTTTTCTTGGTTAATGGGCTTTGTCTCTAACACTGGAGCATTAAACTCGGCTGAGACTTTATTTGACAGACCCCCAGAATTGGTTTGTCAGTGTTCCGGGGTGTAGTTTGGTGTACACTTAGGGGAATGTGCCCTTCTAGTCAGTCAGGAGAGCTCTGGTTGGCCTGATTCAGGGAACTATTCAGCTTTGATTTTTGCTCTTTCTAGAAGTGTGGCAGGTGGTGCTTAGAACAGGCAGCGTTTTGTCTGTCACTGCAAGGCAGCCTGAAATGTCCTGGTGTCCATTCTACAGATACCTGGAGGCTAATAACCGGCTAAAAACAATCAAAAACTGAAATTTATCCTGGTGCCTGTACTGCAAGGAAGTTTTTCCTTGCGTCTAACGTGCAATGCTCTAACTAAAGCTCCTTTCTAATTATCTCTCCATGGTTCCCTCTTCTGTGTATTTGAAGGGTTAAGCAGTTTCCTCAGCCCCTTCTAATTACCCAATTTATTTCAGTCTTTTCAGTTTGGTATCCAGACCACTAAGAACTCCTTTTTTTTGGTGGAGTTTCTCTACTTATTCCGTGGTTCTCAACATGCAGTGTCTAAAATTAGCTACAGGCTACCAGTTGTAGTCTTCACCATTATAGTACGTACTAAAATGGTATTTACCTGGTTCTCAACAGCTGAGCACACGCAGTGCACGTTGGTATTTGTAGTTTACATAAATCAAGGGTAAACCTCAGTTTCTCTTCTGCAGGACGCAACTGCTCCTCCTGGTGCAGTCCGTGCAGCCCATCGCTCCTCCACACGTCTTCCTAAAATTACTTTGCAAACCATCTCGTGTTAGGATCATTTTGGAATTCCTGTCCCGATGCTGTTACGCTTGCAGCCATGATTTAATAAGCGTGTGCTGATTAAATCCCATCGCTTAGGTTGTAATGCAGGTACAGCTCCAGCGCAGAGCTGTGGGGCTTCATCCTCCTGCACCTTCCCAGTGTGGCTGTTATTGAATAACACCGTAACTGTTATTTGAACAGTTTTTAGCTTTTTCTAATCCCCGTGCTGCTTATTTTACTTGCTGTTTGCTGTGAAACGTTGAGGCACTGTGAAATCCTTACAGGCAAGACTCATCCGTGGCTTTTGGCAGTGCTTTGTTAAAATAACACAGAAAAAAAGGGAAAGAGACCCTGCCTTAGTGCACAGGGCTATGGGTAGCAGCTGTCTGCCTGCCATTACTTAAATAAATCAGAGGATGTGGTGGGTTTGCCTGTTGGCAGGGACATGGAGTTTAGCTTAACCACAGCTTAGTTTGCAACATAATTTGTGGAAGCACTAAATGCACCGATTGTCCTTCCTTTTCTAGGACTGCAGCAAGCAATTTTAAGCAGGCAAATGCCAGCAGATAACCTGGAACCCATGTTTGTTCCACGCATGTCCTACACTGGGTTCGCCGTGGAAGGCTGCACGCTTGAAGATTCGGACGTCTCCGATCCTCCCCCGCCCTACTCCGACTTCCACGCGAGCAGCCAGGAAAGTACTGTGGGTCACGGCCTCCTGGAAAGCAACGCCTTCATGCCCCGGCCCCAAGCCGTGGGCTCTTCCAGTTACGTTTCGACAAACACAGGATTGAAATATTCTGGTAATGGAGCGTCCACGCCGTCGTCCCAAAGAGCGGTCGCTGACAATGTTGACGAGTCAGAAGACAGTGATTACGAAAACTTGCTCGAACCCACGGAGTCGTCTGACAGCGAGTACTCACAAACGAGGGATTCCCGGCCTTCAGCACATCCCGACGGCGACTCCAGGAACACTCAAACTTCTCAGATTTGATAGGGGGGAAAAAAAAAATAAAACAAAATCGACGTGACACTGTTGTGTTTTTTTTTTTTTTTTTTTTTTTTCCCGTAATTGTTACAGAGATTTTGGGGATTTAACCTGGAGGAAACGAACTACACAGGATTACTGTGCGCACGGTGTAGAAGACTTGCACTAGAGGGTTTATTCACCTTGTGATACATTTTGCAAGTTTTATAACGAAATCATTAGGATAATCAAGTTGTACTAATACTGATGAGGTTCACGGATGTACTGGTAAATTTAGGCAAAATGAAATTTCTAGAAATCTTGTAGCTTTCCTTGCCGTATTTTCTTTAAGACAATAAATTGGGTTGTAGTAACTAAGCACAGTTAGTCTACAGATAATGTTCTCAGATCAAAACTTACCTCTTGCACTATCATGCCTTGAATTTTAATTTTTGAAAGGGAAAAATGTATCAGCCGCCTTCAAAACAGCTTTCTCTGGTAAGCCAAATTGGCCTTTGTGAGCAAAGAAGCGTTGCTAATTCTGAGGAGCCTGATTGAACGAGATGTGGTTCCCTTCTATCGGCGTGCTCTTTTAACAGAGAAGGGGTTTGTTTCAACCTTTTTTTACTAGCAGAATGTGTGTATCACTTAAAAAGATGGTTGCCTTTTTTTCTGTAAAGGGTTTTGGGGGTGGGGGGGAGGTGGGACGACCGGTAAAATCATCCAAATGAATGTCAGAAATATTATTCTGGTTTTGCTGGGTTTACAGTGACTTTATGCCACACTAGCCTCGTTTAGTGTCTCGTTTGTTATTTTAGTGTGAATGCGAAGTGCACATACAGGAGTCAATGACTGACGGAAGTAGTAAATTCCACCGTGATTGGACTGTAGAGTCTGCAAATTGCGAACATCAGAAACTGCTTCTTGCGTTTTATTTGCATCTGAGTATTGGATTTACACTTCTGTACGAGTTATTTTATGTAATAAATAGGGGACGGGGTAGGAGAAGATTGCTCGGAGGGTCCCCTGGGTTTATTACCTCTCTTCTCTGGCTGGAATGTGTAAATGATTATTTTAATTTGAATTACAGCTCTCATCCGAAAATTGCCATTTGGGATACATGAAGTGTGGTATATTTAGAGAATTTCATGTTTGGATGCACTTATTTTTATTTAATTCCTGCTTGTATACTAACATTGCCCAAAATATGTGAAATCGTGCCACTGAAAGGTTTGTATTATTGGACTTTTATCCCTGATCTGTACATGAGCAAATACCCAGTTTAAGATGAGGATATATTCAGCATTTATCACTTTGAGGTGTGAATAACCACTTCGTTGGTTTCTACCCAGAAGAACATAAAAGCTTAAATGTCTCAGATTTGGAAGGGACTCGGATTTCAGTCTGTGTTGTATCCGTAGGCAAAGGTCTGTTCGTTAGCCTCTCTTTACCTGTACTAAATTAAGCAAAATGGCTTTGGAAGAAGGAGGTGTTAAAACGGCCTCTCTCCTATCGAGTGTTTCCACCTTTAAACATCTCGTGGTCTATTTTAACTATTTTACATTACTCTCGTTAGCCTTAAACTGTTGCATTTTGTCTTGGAGTGTTGCAATCCATTTAACAGAGGACTTGTTCTGGTTTTATCGCTGGCTCTCTGCAAGCACCTGGGTGTAGTCCGGGTGTTCTAGACGTGTGTGTGTCAAAATCAGAGTCGACAAGATGGCAACTACAGTTTTATTTTTATTCTGCACAGAAACCTGCAAAATGTACATCTCTGACAAAGCAGTTAAATGTGACAATAAAATCTTATTTAATCCTGTAATTTATATTTTAATATTTGTCAGGCTCTATGTCAATGGAATAATTCACCAGAATACAGAAAAGCAGCTTAAAATGGATGGCTTGTTCAATCTCATTCGTCTGTTTGCAGAGGGGATGTGACTGAAGGGAGAAGAGGTCGCACTGTCACATTCGTGTCACTACGTTGGTACCAAGATTGAGTTTTGGAATATCTCAGGAACAAAAAATGTGTGTTCTGTGTGTTCTTATATATAACACGTAGGCGTTTGGAGGTGAAATGAGTGGGAAATCGTGCTGGGTCTCTGCCTAGTGCGTATCTGCAGGTATTTAGTTGACTGTAGCTGCTTCTAAGAACAAAGGGACACTTTTATTTTATTTTATTTTTTAATTCTACTAATATTCTGGTATAAATACACGTGAACTGACTTTGCAGTTTTTATTACGATTTTGTTTAAAAATAACGGTGTTGGGCTGTGATCCAGAAGGCCATAGGGAGTAGCTTTAACCACCAAGAACTACAGAAAGCTGCGCAGCGATGTCCATTCACTAACAGCATCCAAGCAAAGCTACTGAAAGCTGCTGTCTCTGCTTCTTAGTTGGAAGTCCTGTAGCTTATTTTTCATAAAGAAATGTCTTCTGTTTTGTTGTTGTGAGAAACCTAGAATCACCATTTCTTTTATTTCCAAATTGATCTCTTAACTTCTTACCTGATTGTGTGTAGCTAGAACAGGAACGTACAGTACGGAAACCCTCAGTAAGTTAGGATGATTGCACATGGTTTTAGTGGAAAGCATCACCAACTATTTCTGAAATTAGCTGGATTTGAAGCATGGAAGCCTCCACCTCCCGTATTTGCTGACAGAGTCGTACACGTTGGCAGAAAGAAGCGTGAGCATCCTAAATTTTGGCATATTTGTGACTCTGCAGGTTTTGAGCTGTTCCTGTCTAGTATCTGAGTGCATCGCAGAGGTGCTCATTCACCAGGGATGTTTTGCTGCAGTTGACGTGTCCCGAGTTAAAAATTCAGGCTGTCACTGCTTCAGGTAGCAGCAAAATTGGATAAATGGGCAAAGACTGATGGCTTTTCCTATTTAAAGGATGCCCAACATCGTGCTGAAGGTATCGGCAGTACCACGTAGGTGCGAGGTGTGGGGCACTGGCAGTGCTGCTCTCCAGCTCCTTCCAAGGGAATCCTCCCCTGGCTTTCTCTCAGGGTGTGCAGTTATTGTGCTCGCATGTTTCTGCATCACGTGCACTCAGCCTTGCCTTTCCAAACGATGCGTGTGTGTGGGTGTATTCGCATGTGCATATTCCTCTATAAGCTATGCGAGCGTGCGGGATTGATTTGGGAAGAAAACAGAAGCTTAATTACGGAGTTTTATGAGTAAATTGCGAAGCGTTTGGGCATCGGTCCCAGCCTACAGCTCGAGCAGGCTGTGACCCTAACGCAGCCTCGCTTCAGGTTGTCGTTGTCACCTCGAAGCCCCTGCACAGTTCTCACCTGCATCGTGCTTCACACCTCCCCCAGCACAGGCTGTGCGTTTCCTCTGCTTGTTTACTCGTGTTTGCTTACTTCTTCCTTGCTTACCTGTAAATAACTCATCCCAGAGCGGCTTCTGACCTGCAGTTGCTAATTTGAAGAGAAAAGAAGAAGAGGTTGCCTCGCTGTGAGCAAGAATCCCTGGGGATCCCTCGCTGGGGACACGGGAGCCAAGAGGGGGTCTTTGTCCTGGGGGAACAGTGCCAGCTTCAGGCACTGCAGGGGCAGTCCTGGTCCAGGGTGGCTACAGCAGGTGAAAATGCATTGTTTTTGGCAAATTTGGCAAATTTTGGCAAATAGGCAAGGCCTTTCACTGCCTTCGCTCTTGTACAATTGGTTTCGGATGAAATAACTTTGAGTTTTGTTTTGGTTTCCTTTCTCTGAGGTGCTACCTTTTCCCATAAATCTGGGGATAATTTTACCTCAGCTATGCCCAAAGTCTCAAAAATGATTCCCAAAGCCAGGAAGCACCTCACAGTTTTTTTATTTTTAAGTTTTTGCCTTTTTTTCTCAGCCTCATCGAGGTGACGGGAGCTGATCCCCGCCTGCTCCGCTGCTCCCCTGCATCCCGCTGGGCTTTGTGGCTCTTCCTGGGCACTTGTACCTAAATCCCACTTTCCCACCCCAACCCAGATGAGTTGTTGGCTTTGGTGCTCTAAGGGGATGTAAGCCACCAAGACCAACAAAAAGACCTTTTCCTGGGAGATAAACTGGGCACGCCGACCACTGTATGAAGCCCAGTGCTGCTGTTCCTGTATTTAACAGCTCCTGCACAGGTTACTACCAGGAAAAGTTTGCTCACACCCTGCTGAGCTGATGATTTTGGACTAAAATCCTGAATGTAAGCTCTTGTATCCGAATTCAAGCTGCCTGTTGACCCTATCTCTAGAAATGCCCCGTGCCTTGGTGCTGGAAAGCTTGGGAAGCGTGCAGGTTCTCCTGCATTTTAGCAGCTTTTTTTTTTTTTTTTTTTTTTTTTTAGTGATTTTAGCAATTTTTTTAGCGATTCAGTGAGCATTGCTGTGAGAAATCACTGGGTAACTTTAGGCTTGCAGGTTATTCTGCAGGTACGCTGCAGCCCATGCCGGGCTGGCCTCTCACATCGCAAACGGATCCGGCACAGCCTCAGCACAGTTTGAGAGAAAACCCCAACGAGCTGCCAAACCACACCACGTGTGTTTTTCAAGCTTAACGTAATCCTTTCTTAAGCTTTATTAATGCCAAGTCAAATTCAAGCCTATCTGTTTATTTTTATTTTCTCTTAAGCTTTATTCCTTGTTTGTTTAAGAAAGTCTTTTTTATTTTTTATTTTTTGCAGGTACCTTGATCCCCTTTTAGAAAGGAGCAAATCTCAGAGCTTTGCAACCTATTTTTTTTTAAATTACCCATAAAAATAGCAAATCTCCATCCCCTTTTCATTTAAAACACCTTGGTAATTTGATTTCAAACTGAAGGATGTGAGCTCCAGGTAAGAAAACGCAGCCAGCCGGGAAGGACCACGCCGTGTGTCGTTCAGAGAGGCCTCCTGCCCGCAGTGATGCTTTTTGCTGCAGCTGGGCACCCCTCTGGCAGGCAGCTTTAACAGCTGACACTCTGCTTTTTTGGATAAAACACACTTCCACAAAGCGGCTGCCGGCTGAGCCTCCAGGGATGTAAAGATGTGGCCTTATCCACTGCTGAGGAGCTCAGGAGGATGCTGGGGAGCACAACTGAAAACTGAAATGCCTGGTGTTTGGGGGAAACACCGAGGTTTCAGCGGCAGCAGAAATGGCTTTTCTCTCATTTTTCTTCTCAAAAATCTCGTTTGTGTGCAGTCTCTTCCAAACTGCTTGTAATTATTACTAATTTCTTTCTGGCGTGATTCTGTTGTGAACTGAAGGGTGCCTGATATTTTTGCAGGATGCAGATGAGCTGTGTGAGGACTGAGGTCCCCCAGAGCCACCTTCGCCTGTCAGCACCCCACTCCTCAAGGACGTGCTGCCGGGGGGCATACGGGGATTTTTTTCCTGCTTTTATCACAGGTGAAGGAGAGGATCTGTTGGCTGAGTCTCTCGGTGCAGAAACCCACCTGGTGTGCAAGAAAAAGCAGCTTTTATTTATTTTCTTCACCTCACAGCCCTGCTCCTGTGCTGTGAGCCACCCAGGCCAGCTCCTAAAACCGAGCATCCGTGTGTGAGGTGTTTCTTAGGCCTTAAGGTGGGGCTGTCAAACACCTGGGAGAGGATGTTCCTGATGGCAAGGACGCTTCTGCAATGCCAGAACCAAGACATTTGAAAGAAATGGAGAGCCCTTTCTGTAAAAAAGGGCTCCTGAGCGCACGCTGTGGAAGTGGAGCAGGCCCCGGCCTCCCGAGAGCCTTGTTCCCAGCTCTCGCTGGGGGCCGATCACAGCGTTTGCCAGGACAAAAAATTAAAAATCTTTTTGCATCAATAAAATAAATAAATAAATACATAAACGAAGCATGCTTTCATTTCAAAAGCCCCCCCAAGGAGCCTTCCCAGTGTGTGAGGAGGCCTCCAGGCCCTGCTGCTGCTCTCAACCCATCCCGGTGATGGGGGTCACCCAGCTGAGCCTCCAAGAAGGGCAGCATTGGCTGCAGGTCAGAGGGGATGGTGTTTTGCAGCGTGTTTTGGGCAGAAAAATGAGAAAATTCACAAAGATCCGCCTGCCCCACCGCATCCTGGGAGCCTTTCAGCTGCAGGCCCCACAGCCTCCTGCTAACCAACAAGCCACGTATTCAAAACCTGAATTTTCTCCAAGACCATGGACTGTACTTTTTTTTGGTCTGTTTGTTTAGAATTGGACCAGTTTGAGGGCTTTTCATTTGTTTCCATTCACAGATCGCAACAATTTTATCGACTGGTCTCGAGGGTAGGAGGTTGTGGCAGCAAAGCAGCTTGGCAGCCAGCTCGGGGCTCTCTGGCAGCTCTTGGAGGTTTTACATCCAAGAAGGTGGCTGCCCCTCCTGCTTAACTCTGTTTTTTTTTTTTTTTTTTTTTTTTTTTTTTTTTTTTTTTGACTAACGAGTGACCCAGTATGGGCTCAGAGCTGCTGAATTTATTCTGGCACATCTTGAGCAGGGAGGTGGGCTTTGGTGTGCACCAGCTGCCGATGCCACGCGTTTGTAGGGCTTTGGGTCTGTGTAGTTACATTAATGGGCAAGTTCTGTAGATGGGACTGATCTCTGGGTATAACATTTAGGATTTTATCTGTCTTCAGAGCATCTGTCTCCACTTGCACTGCAGAGATAATCCAAAGCTTGGCTTTGCAACACAGTTTTAGACTTGGATAAGCAAAGGCAGTTTCAGGAGTCCACCAGGAGAGCCCTTCTCAAAGCCTCCATCACCACAGACTGTCTCAAAAGGGGCAGACTGAGCAGATCTTCAGGGATCTTCTCTGTTTATGTAGCCTCGTTTTTAATCCTCTGGTTTCTGTTTGTAGGTTTACATTTTTTTTTTTCCTTTGAAGCAGCACCTTAAGAAGAAATCCTATGGAAAGAATGGGGGAGCTTCTCTGACCCACTGACCAGCAGCAACCATAAAGAGAAAGGGAAGACACAGAACCTCAAATACCATCAAGAAAAATAAATAAATAAATAAATAAAATGTTTTAAGTGAATGTCCAGCAGTGACAAATTCCAGCCACAAGATAAAAGAGGTCACAAACACACCGTGATTATCTCGTGGGGGTGGTTAAAGGTGGCCCAGCACCTCCAGTGACGTGACAGAAGGTGCCAGTCTGCCTGACAGCTTTTTTTTTCTTTTTCCCCCTTTTTTTTTGGTAACGATCATTTTTGAATACCTTGAATAATTTGCAGCAGCAACTGCACAGTCATTGTGGGGGGAATTATAATCAAAATGTCTCTGCTGTGAACACTCTGTGCTTTTCCCTTTTCCAGAAATACCTCCCCGGACTGACACCTGCTATTGTTCTGATGCTCCTTTTGCTCCATCAACGCTCTCTGCAGATATTTCATCTCCTCTGTTTTTTTTTAGTTGCTGTTACAAAAGACACTGACTCAAGTCTTTCAGAGTTGTCATTTCAGAAATGGCTTCAGAACAACAACAAGAAATGGTTTGTTTTTGAGGGAAGGCAAGACAGCCCAGAAAGTCAAAGTATTTACTGGGGTAAAGTTGAGCACAACTTTATAAGAGATGCCAAAAGAACAGATCAGCTTATTCACCATCCCCTTGCGCTCTGCCTTTTGGGATGTTTAAGGCTCACATTAAGACCTCGAGGAAAATTGAGCAGTGTTTAGGAAGAGCTCACGTTGACGGGTTACACTGCAAGCCAGACATTAACGGTGTGTGGTCGATGATGGAGTAATGGCAAAAAAGAAGAGCCACAGGGCTTGGGAGAGGTCCCTGCTCCTTTTGGGGTCAGATCCCTGCCTCTGCTCTCCCATCAGAAGATGGGGTCAGCCGCTGAGCCCCATGCAGCGGGCTGGGGCGGTGGCAGCAGGGAAGGGAAGGAGCAGGAGGCCTTCAGGCAGGTGAAGCGCTCGTCGTTGCTCCTGGCAACCTCTCTCCATCGCTCAGAGAGAACGCACGGAGAGCACCTTCAGTATTTTAATGCAGTTGTCTCCCACTTGGAAACCTTCCCCATCCCTTCCCTTTTCCAAAGCAAAGCAAGTAAAATCAGAGCTTGCTTTGCATCCCAACGCAGGTCTATATTTTTTTAAGTTAACAGAAAAAATGGCATAGATAACCTCACCACGAGAACATCACAACACGCTTATTTCACTCTGGAATAGGATGGACATCCCTGTAAGAGCCTTGGTGCCTCGTAACGGGTTTGCTTGACTTCCCACTTCCTGGCACAGTCACGGTCTCACCTTTAGCCTGGGAGCAAGGATTTCTTCAAAACCCTGCTCTCATGTTCACCCTGCTCCCTGCGGCTCCAGGCAGCTCAGCCCAGCGCCCTGCCGTGCCTCCCACAGCCACGGAGAGGAGATAATAATGCTTGTGCCGTGCCTGAGGATTAATATTTTAAAGTGGGTTGAGGTTAAAAGGTGCTGCGTGGATCCGAGCGGCGCTATTGAAGGTCAGCAGAAGCTTTGGGACGGAGTAATAGCACTGTTAAAAATAATACTGATTTATTCTTTCCAAATCCAGTTCTTTTCCGCGAGTCGCGTGCCCCCGCTGCCTTGACACCACAAATCCCCAGGGAGGTTTGTGACGAGCAAGGGTTTCCCTGCTCGTCCGCACAACCCAGAAAGGTTTTTGTTTGTGGCTGTGCTGTGCTGGCCTGCCAAAGGCTGTATGAGGCTCCCGACAATTATTTTAGGGTTTTGAAAGGGGAAACGGCTAGTAAATGTTTTTTTGGAAAAGGTCTGATTCCTCCCCATGGGGGACAGGGACGAGGGGGCTCGCCAGCAGCGCGATGTGCTCGAGGCAAATGTGGCTGAGCCTCGGAAATTTTCCTGGGCTGACCCAAAATCCAGCCCACTGCCCATTCAGCAGAGGGGCTTAGGAAACACCGGACAAAATCCCTCGCAGAAGGGGGGCAGAGTTAAATCCCTGCGGCGAAGGTGACATGGGGGAGCGGGCAGTGGCATCTGGGCAACCACTGCTGGTGCTGCCATGAGCCCCAAACCAGGCTGTCGCCTGCTTATGCAGATAGCATCGTTCCTCCCTGTGCACAAACCCCAAATAATTCTTTGCTCGTCCTCGACACTCTCCCAGGCTGTCCCACCTGCATCATTTTTATGGAAATGCTCATTTATACAAAGCGAAGATCAATGTCCAGCTAGAATAAGCCCTAAAACTGCTCCAGGGTTTTCCTGGGATTTCTGTGTGGTTAAGGGTTAAACGCTGACACCCACCGCTTATTGCAGTGTCTCAGCTGCTTCTAAAATTCGGAAAATACGGCTTGGGAACCTGGCTTTAAGTCCATCATCAAAGCACAGCTTCCAGAGCATTTCTGCGAATTTCTGTTGGTGTGATGTGACTTGGCAAGCTTCTTATTACCTAAAATCTGAAAGCCTATCTCTTTCCCAGCCTCTTCTTCTCCCAGAAGAGTGAAGGCACTCAGAAATGCAGCCGCCTCGTGGAAGCCCCCCAGCCAGCTGCATTTCCCAGCTTCACACCGAGCAGAGATCCTTGCAAGCAGTTTTTGATCATAGCTGGATGCGGAGCATCCACAGGATTCCTCACCTACACACAGCAGAGAGGGGGAATCTCCTCCTAGGAACAAGCATTTATTATTTTAGGTTCTGATTACAGGTTGTTAACCCACATTATTTAATGAATTTTGACGTCCCTGTGCCACAGCTCCGATTTCTCCCCCTGCCCTGGCTTTTCTTGTAACTTGGTCTGCCTGCAACTCATTTAATCGCTCCCCAAAGAGCCTGGGGAATTGGATTAAAGATGCAAATTAATAAAATACCGTAGCCATGAGACCTCAGGCACTGTAGGAACCAAGGGGAGCGCATCGCCCCGTGTCAGAAGTCCCGACGTGCTGCCAGTGGAGGCATCTTGCCAGCCCCAGTGCTCCCCCATCTCCAGGGAGAGAGCTTGTGGTGTAAAACCTCCTTTGGATTTCTTGTTTTCAAACCTCTGCCATCAAAGAGCTGGCAGAAGCCCGTGCAGATACCTGAATTAGAGCCTGCTGACCCCAAATTCCTGCGTTTCAGAGGAACTGGGGCAGTGCTGGTTGCAGGGAGCTCCACAGCAGCTCGGGCCCACAGCATCTGAGCATTTCTGTGCAGGATCAAGGTCAGATGGTTACAGGGTGCTTCTGTACTTCAGGAAAAACTGACTGGTGTGGCACAAGGCTCTGTTTTCAGGGGATGAGCCCGTGTGAGGACGTCGGTGCCTAGCACAGGCACAGGGAGCTCTGGCCAAGCTCAATCTCTAAGCCAGGGAGGGAGCCCACGTCTCTGATATTGATCTTTGTTTAACATAACATATTAAGCAATTTAAACAGTAAGGGCCTGGCAGCACTCTGGCAAACAGCCTTGCCAGAGCTCTCCTAGCATCGTCTGCTCCAGCCGTCCTCTGCTGCACCCAGCTCTGGAGCAGTTTTGGGGAGATGGAGGGGGGGGATGCCCTGCTGTGCAGCCCAGGTCCTGAGACTGGGTTTTGCTGAGCAGGTGGGGTAGGAGACCTCCTTTTTGTAGCAATATTGCCTTTTTCTGGTGAGCAGAAAAAGGCAATATTGCTTCTCCTGGCCAGGCAAAGGTCAGAAGATGATTTGGTTTTTAGGCATCTTTATACACCTTGCACAGATCAGTTCATCTAAGAAAGATGCAGAGAAACTGATGCCCGGTACAAGAAAAACAAACAAACAAACAAACAAACAAACAAAAAAACACACACTTTTTTTCTTTTTTCCAAAGGATGTTGTTGAGAAACTTGCTGAACTAGGAACAGATCACTCATGACCCAAATCTCAGCAAATGCAGAGGGCTGAAAGCTGCAGTGGAGGTTTCCTTTCCTACCACTCACATTTGTGATCTGCAGCAGGAGCCAAGAGCCAGCTCCCCGTTTGTTTAACGGGATGGGACAGAAGATTTCGGGGTACAGAAACCCACCTTCTGCCAATTCATATCCCAAATACTTCCTGGGCTTGATGTGTGAGGAGCAGCTGTGCTTTAAGAAGCGGGAGGTGCCTTTCCCTGGAAATAATTGGATCAGTTGTTAAAAAAAAATGGCAAAATAAATACTTCACAGTTGAAGCAGGTGCTGCAGCTGGTTGGTGAGGAGCACTGGAGCTATGGAAATGGGGAAATTGCTACTCTGCAAGGAGAGGCAAGCTCAATATTTCCCCTGGTGTGGGAAGTGTTGTCACGGCAATGGAGAAACACAGAGCACCCAAGGAAATGTGTGCCACGGGGAAGGGCAGCGATCGCCTGGCAGACCTCATTCATTTCCCTGCTTGGGTATTTGGCACCAACTCATGGAGGCGATTACACACGAGCAGGTCTCACCTTTTAAACACTCTCCGTATAATAAGAGAGAGAGAGAGGATGTGCCTAAGAATATCAAAATGTTTTACCTCGATGTGCATTCAGCCCTTTGATCATTTTTCTCTCCCTTACTCATCATTTTTACGGCTGAACGCTTTAATTTGCCACCAAAGGCAGCTCGGTTTCTCACCCACACCAGGTAGCCTCCGCTCCCTTGCCAGCTTTAAAACCACCCCGTGTTTTTGAGGCCATTTATTTAAAAATAGAGTTTAAAATCAAGGAGCTCGCATTACATGTAACCCCTGAAAGAGCTCTGTAGTACTCCATAAATTACAGCCTCTGCTACAGACCATTTAATGTAAGCAAGACGGGAAAAAAAATTGCATGCAGACGATGATGAAAGGCGAAAGCATTTTTCAGAACTCAAGGTCTGCACCGTAAGAGTAAAAAATTTCCTGTCTCTGCTGGGGGTGACCTTGCACAAACCAGCTTCCACGTGGATCTCAAAACATCAGGACTAAATTAGGGCCTTGTAACGTGAATGCAGGCTGAACAAGGCTGTGCAAAGCCCCCCGGGGCGTCAGCGTGCCTAGGAAGTCCCTTGTTCAGCCTCGTTTAGATGCGGAGAAAATTACTGAGATGGTTTCAAGTGCGGTGAGCTGCTTGGGTTGATTCCTGGCTGCGTTTAGAAGAAAGGAGATCTCAGAAGAGCTCGCAGGTAGATGGCTTTTGGAGAGATGGCTGCTGGCTGGTAAGCTGAATACTTCATTTGGCACGAGAAACATTGCTTGGTGGGCAGCTTCAAAAAAAAAAAAAGCAGATGTTGTGGCAAAAGGCAAGTTGTTGAAACCGAATCCTTTTGCTTGAACGAATGTTTCAGCAAATTTTTGAGCTACACTAACAAGTGCCCCGGGCAGCTCCCCGACGGGCTGCCAGGAGCTCCGGGAGGTGATCTGGGCTCGGTGGAGCGCATCACCCCGTGTCCTGACCAGGTGCTGGGATGAGGCATGACCTTCGCTTCACAGCCCGTCTCAGGGCCAGTCTCTGGCTTGGACACCGGAGACCTTGGGAGACAGCGAGGAGCTGCAGACAGCAGGCCCCAGAGATCCTGGGTAAGGTAAAAAAAAAAAAAAAAAAAAAGAAAAAAAAAAAAACAAAAAAAAAAAGAAAAAAAAATCAAATTCTGAAGAGGTGTGATGATTTTTTATTTATTTTTTTAATCAATATGATTGTTCCTTTTCTGGGAAGTTTTCAGTATTCTTTCTCTCTCTCTTTTATTTTTTATTAAGTGTTCTAGAGCTATTAAGCTGGAAGAAAAAGAAGCCCAAGCTTGTCTTGGTGTTCTAGGTTAATGAGTTTTAATGAGTTGTGTTTCTAACCTAGGATCTCTTATTTCACACAGCCCCAGCAAATCGGGGCTTTATGTTTTCTAGCCACATTATCTCCCAATGAATAAACGACTAAATTAAACTTCATACAGGCTTTCAACGCTGAAAAGAGGGAAAGAAACTTGTTTTGGAGACAACCATGATCACTTTGATCACTATGAGAAGTGAGAACCTCAACCGGAGTGACCTGGGGAGAGCACAGCAGCTCGCTCCTCTACGCCAAGGTGGGATGTTGGTCCAGCACTGGCACGAAAAGAAATGTATTCTGCATAGGGGAGCTGGCCATGGAAAACATTAAAAAAATAATAAAAACTAAAGAACAAGCAAACAAAAACCCACTGATTTGTCGGTCTCAAAACCATCTGAAATGTGTTTTTAAAGACTGAGCCTTAAGAACCAATATTTGTGGTTCTTTTTTTCCTCTTCTTTCTGAACCTTCAGACCACACCAAGGTTATTTAGTTCACATTTTATGCTTTTCTCCACTGCCGTGAGGATTACAAATCAGCTTTGAAAATAAAACCTCCAAGTCTAACTAAATCGCTTGACTCTAGAGGCAGAAGGCCTGGGACAGCAAAGTCACCATTCCAAGAAAAAACATCGAAATCCCGAAAGTTGATGGAGCTGTGATTTAACACAGCCTAACTGAGAAGATCCAGCAGGACCATATGCTGAAGCACTCAACAGCTCTACAAGGGAAGTCAAAGTCCAAGTGCCTTTTCTCGTGCTGTGATCAAATTTAAATAAAATGAAGCTATTTTGATTTTGAGCGCTACGCCAGCGAGACCTTATTTGGAATATTCCCTGCTGTGAGAGGAAGGCAGCCAAGAAATGGAGACAGTGCAGCTTTGAGATGAGTGCTCCGAGGGACGAGCAGCCCCACGTGAGCTCCTCACCCAGCACCTGGGGAGGA
The DNA here is from genome assembly GCF_009819795.1 of Aythya fuligula. NCBI lineage: Eukaryota > Metazoa > Chordata > Aves > Anseriformes > Anatidae > Aythya > Aythya fuligula. Next base: position 34,126,957 of record NC_045565.1, read on the forward strand.
CATGAAGGCTCCTGGAAGAACCAGGTGAGAAATATATCTGGGCACGAGGCACAGCTGGAACAAGAGGGTGGCGAAGGCAGAGCCAGGAAGGCAAGGTAAGAGAAGGAGTGCTGAAATGAAGTGCCAGAACTTCTGGTTCTTCCACAAAGAGGTAGGGAAGCACTAATCCAAAACGATTTTTGAGCCCTTTCAGAAACAGTTTTGCTAATTTGATGCAAGTGATCAGCTCCATTCATCCGAACAGCCTTTTTCTACTTCTGACGTGTAGCCTGGGTTCTATCTACATCAATTATTTAATAAATATTATTAATATACTCAATTTAATGTGATATTTCTATACTGATCAAATGAGGCTGATCAAATCTGAACTTTCTCACCCAGCCTTGGGTTTTTGCCCACGCCCCTTGGCTGTAACAGCTGACAGAGGGATGAATGGTTTGAAAGTCTTGGGGAAACGGGACTAAAGGAAAACCCTGGCACTGCAAGAAGGGCAGTCCAGTGCCCAAGAAGGGAAGAGAAGCACGTGAGTGCCTCCAGTCAGGGCTTTCAGGGTCCATAAAGGTTCAATCTCCAGTGGAGAGAGGTGATCTTTATGAGATCTCCACCAGCTTCCAACTATTTCAGCAGGAGCTCGACATTTTGCATTTTTTTTACACTGGTTTTATTGATTACCCTGAATTGCATTGGGCAGTTTTAAGTCAGCGGCTCGCCCTCTCTGTTGCTGTTTTGTTTGGCCAGTAACGAGATGTAGAAATGCTTATCCATGGATCTGGCTGGCTTATGGCATCAGTTCACCCCTCCATTAAACGTACTTCTGAATTCTCTAATACGAAATCCTCATGATGTGACTTGCTGTAATATTGGAGCAATTTCAGCCGTAGGCAACTCCAGCAGATAATTAAAATTAAAATTTCCCTTTTGTGTTAAAGCCCTGTAAATTTAAAAACCGTCTCTGAAGGTGGGCAGCTAGAGAGCTGTCTGTCTCGTGCAAGTGCGGGTTGCCCAAGCTGTAACTTTTTGCAGAGATTAGGGGAGAAAAACCCAGAGACAGTCGGGACATAGCAGGACCACTGAAGCAACACACAAAATTGAGTCACAAAATCTGTATTTCGCAGTGTACCAAGGATTATCTGGGAGGCGACAACCATATTTTTTACACGTGAAGAAAACTGTTAGCCAACACTATTTATAATGCTGCTTACCTGCTAGATACCCACATAAGAGCTATCAATGGGAGAGAGTACTGACAACAAGCTAATGAGCTCCTGCTGCTCGATAAATGTCTCAGCTTTGCTTCAGCGTTTCTTTGTGCAGTGGGAGACAGCCATCCCAGACAATGCTCCCCTGCAATTATTTTATTCTGTTTCTACCCATAATTTTAGCATAGCATACAAAAAAAAAAAGGAAGGCGCGGCAGCTTCTGCGAGGACTGATACAAGTAAACAAGAGTTGCTCAATGTATAATTACTAAATTCTTTCAAAGTGGGGAATAAAAGTAATCAGAGAACTGTCCTTCCAGGAAAGTAATCTGGTTTGAATATGATTTATTTTTCTCTTTCTCTGATTTATTTGTCTCTTCTTGTGTCTGTAAATAAGGCGTAGCAACCATGAGGTATCCTGCTGAATGGCTTTCTGTGAGATTAGCCGTTGGAAAAAGGTTGCAAGCTACTTTTTATCCAGCTGCTGAAGCTGCCTGTTTGTGATGAGAAATGCTGGGAGAAGCTACAGATCTTTGCAGAACACCTCTCTGAAATAAGGCGATGGTATTAAAGCAATCGGAATTTATGGCCCAGGCTTGGCCTGAATTAAAAACAAAAATCTGTCCTCTTCCAAAACTCAGGGCTGCCCAGAAAATCATCTTTCCCGTATTTTAATTCCAGATGTGCATTCCTTATCTCCACCGGTTATCATCCTCTCAAATACCTCACTGATAGCATTACTCTACCCCTGGTGGTGCTGATATTCTCTCAGTGTGGTGCTGAACGGGTCGTGGGGCACCACCCTGCTGCTGTTAGCTGCCCCCCCAAAGCCTTTTACCTGTGTGGTTTCCCGGTGATTTTTGGACATGTGTTTAATCTGACTCTTTCTTATTAAAAAGAAGGAAAGAAAGAAACGCCTCGATGAGTATTTAAGGGAAAGGCTTTTGAATTGCAGGAGGAACATATTCAGAACCCGCAGCAAGCCTGGCAGTGGATTACGTCAACCTGAAGATGGATTTTGCTCCCTCTGTCTCATCAAATAATCTGATTAGCTGGCAGTGATTACGCCTGGCATGATACACGGCATTCTGTCAGCTGCGGCTGTTCCCTGTTGCCTTTTGCGTTCCTGCGCTGCCTTCTTTCACAACAAATCCCCTTTTCATTCTCACCAAGCGCCGGTGACTGCTCATCTTGGCTCTGTTAATGCTAACGCATTAGTGCTACGCAGTGACAGTGGCTTGCTACGCAGCGGCGTGCTCACCCGGAGCAGAGAAACGCCCAGGTTCTTGCATCTAAACTTCCCAGCCAAACCTAGACCCAGTCAGCAGTGTCAGAGCCTTGCCCCACAGCCCTCTCACCGCTTTTCTTCTCCTGGCAGGAGCATTTCGTGGTGTTCTGGGTGTTTGGTAGTGTGGTGCTTGGGGATGAGAGAGATGCTGGCCATTGCACGAGGGAATCCAGCCTCTTCGGGCCTGACATTTCCAGGCAGCAATTAGTTGGTGGATTTTAATCCTTTTTTTTTTTTTTTTTTTTTTTCTCATGAATTTTTGTCTGAAGTCTTCACAAATGTCTTGCATTCCCCTACAGGGACTGGGGCTGCTGCTTCCTTTTATAGCTGCATTGTTACTTCTCATTGTCTTCCCCGATGACTTTCTTCAAGAGCTCATTCAAAGAGCTTTTTTTTTTTTTTTTTTTTTCTTTTTCCTTTTCTTTTCTCTTTGTTTTTAATACACTGCTCCACATTTTAATTCTCTCCCTCTTTTTCTCCTCTTCCCTTTGCCCCCCTCCACTGCATCCTCGTGCCGTGCCCAGGTGATCAGATGGCTCAAATCCTTCATCAGGGAAGCTCTGGCACGAGAGATTTACTCCATCACCCCCTTCCTCTATTCCCTGCAGAACCACAGGGAAATCAGGAAAAAATGGTGCGTGCTGTAGCTGTCAGTGCAGGCGCTCCCCACTCCTAACCTCTTTTCCTTGCTGCTACTGAAGCACGTCAGAGCGACCGAGGAGCTAACAACTCAGCACACACTTCTGGCGTATTTCTGCAGAGTTGCTCCTAGATGTAAAGCTGTAATTGTTTAGTTTCTACCTTTCCAAGCTTTTTTTTGGGGGAGAGTGGCAACCTGTCACAGCACCCAACAGCTGTAGCAAGCAAGAACAGTCAGGACATCGTGCCTCCTCCGATGCTTGCCTCCTCTGTGTAGGGGATCCAGTGATCTAGCTGCAGCTGAATATTTTTGTGTTTCAAGCTGAAATGAGAAAAAAGAGCCACAAGCCTGAGATTTACTGGGTGTGAAGGCTGGGGCTGACTCAGAGAGAGGGTGGAAAAACGGTAACAAATCGGTCAACCACTTAAAATATCCTTTTTTAGCTTCAAAAACTGTGCTGCTTTTTCATTATTTTTTTTTCTGCACTTCTATTCCTTACCCTTTAGCTAAGCGTTTCAGAGCAGTCGCAAGTCTTCCTTGATCATGGAGAGCCTGAAAGCACTGAACGAGGCAACGGCAAGAGGAGGATTCGGGGAGCTGGTGTGAGCAGGGAGTTCTGCAGACTCACAGTTCAGCTCGTGAAGAAACAACCATCTGGTGAGCATGTGCATCCCTGCTCCCAGGGACGCCCAGCAGGAATTGCCTAATGGGAGCCCGCGCTCTGCCCGGGAGCGAGGAGTTACCGGGGGAAAGAGAATTGCATAAGAGAGAGATCTGCACTTATCCATCACTAACTGGAGGTAATCTTTACACTCAGAGCGAGAAAATTCTGCTGCAGCACAAAAAGAACCCGTGCCAGCGCAAAATAATTTGGCATTTGGCTTTCTGGCTACCTGAAGCATGATTTTGCTGAACCGAATCCCCCAGCTATTGTATGCAACAGCTAGAGAAATGCTACTGTGAAATGTTTCAGTGCTTCGGTTCTAATTATAGCTTTTGCTATCATTTGCTCGGTTCTGAGCAGGGTGAATCAGAAGAGAAACGTCAGGGAGAGTTGAGGGAAGGAACCTTGCTAACAACGAGCATCAGGACAAAAGAAACGGGGCGTCTTGGAAGGCAGCGTGCTGCAGGGTGTTTAATAGGAGGCAAAGACAATTTGCAAGTCTTGGTTGTTCTGAAAAATCCTAAATTTATAAATTCTTTGAGGGAAAGGAAGGGAACTTCCAAGCCATCTGCCTAGCTGGCTGCCGGCAAGGCTCACACCTCAGAGGCACATAGGGTTCCTGCTTTGGGGGGCTGGCTGCCGCACCGGTGCTGCTGCTGCTGCTCCAAAATCTGTTATCAATTCTTTTCTGAGTGGTGCCAGAGCCAAGAAGCAGCTCCTTCTCGTTCCGGAGGAGCTGGGAGGAAAGAAAGGAAATTGGAGAGCTGAGGAAGGTGGGGAGAAAGCAGCAGGCATCACAGCAACATGGATTAAGGATATTTGAAGAAATCCTGGTAGAAATACATACACAAGTTACGTTTTTCCTTGTGAATGGAGGCATAGAGTTTTGCTAAGGGCTTTTTCTGAGCTAGAGGGCAGCTCCAGTTCTTATGCAGCTGGTTAATGAAGGCGCATAATCTCCAAGGTATGAGTGGATTCAACTCTGCAAAGCTCCCAAAATAACATATTTAAAAAAAAACACTCCCCAAAGTTCCCAAAATAACATATTAAGCTGTCAAGCTGGTATGAATGTTCCAAACTCACTCCTAGAGAGTTAAAATCTGCCCTTAAATTGGCGGAATAAGATTAAAATTTGGGGTGGAATATAGGAAATTAGTACCTACTTACAATTTCTGCTACCTCTAACAAATATAGAATTGTCTTTCTGACATTTATAAAAGAAAAAGGTGGTCAGATACCAAACCTATTGAGCACTGGGTTATCAAGTCATGTAGATTTTGATTCTTCTCAAAATCAGAAGCCTGAAAGGTGTGATTGGATGAAATGTGCATGTAAATATCAATGTTCTAAACCACTGAGCAGTCATTCCTATTGTATTTTATTGTTCAAGTCTAGAAGAAATGGTGAATTCCTGCAAAGAAAACCTGCTGGAACATGCCAGCAATTTTTGAGATAAAGCCAGAGACCTGGTCTTAGGAATAACACTGCCGACATTAAAAATGCCCTGTGGTTTGGAGATACTGCTAAGATTCACTTTGGAAATGAACAATTCTGGTAACTTTTTCAAATCCAATTCTACCACGTGTGTTTGCTTTCCTATAATACAGGGTCACCTATTTCATGACTTGGAGTGTCTCAGCTCTGCAGAATAACTATGCAGATACGAAAATCATTTGAATTCTCTCGAATTCTTGGATATCTTTCAGTTGACCATAAGTTTTTCTTACCCACACAACAGAAGTTTTTGAAGTGATACAAGCCTAGGTTCATGGGAGGTCTTTTCTGTGCTGTGAAAGTATATCACATGCTCCTAACGTGCTGCAATGCGCTGTGTTTTGTTTAAAGTTTCTTTTCATGATCATCCAATGCTTTCCTGACACCTCACGAAATATTCTGGAAGAATCTGAACTGACACATTCTCCAAAACTATTTATTCTATTTTCTCATCTCTTTGCGGTCTGATCTATAACCGCTATTTCTGCAAATTTCCCATTGTTGCACTTCTGGGGCAGCTTTGACAATTTACCCCACCATTTGTTGTTGCCTGAGATGACTGCTTTTCCATCGCCTTGCCTAGATGCCGAGAGCAAGGGATACATATTCTGAATTATTTTTAAGCCCAGAGATGGCATGATTTCTGAAGCACTCCTTTTACATGACTTCTCCGAGCTCATCTGGATCTTCTATGTGGGCGTGTGAAAGAAAATAAGTTGTCCCGATCCTTTCTGTCGCTAAATATATGTAATTGTTGGTATATTTCCTAAAATGCAGACCAGGGCCCAACTTGTTCTGTGGAGACAGAAAGAGATTTTAGTAAATAACAAATCTGGGAGAGATGAATCATGTTATCCCCACCCCGCACCCCCCGACAGTTTTGTGATGTGTACAGGGAACTGATTTAATTGTAAATGGAGACAAATTTCTATTTCTGTCTCCATAAATAATTACATTTTACTCATCCTGACTCCAGCTGTAGATGTTTGTCTGCTGGACAAAGACATTTTCTCTAGCATGAGGCATCGCCGGTCTGCTAGAACACAGTGGGTGTTTTTCCTTTACTCTGCTTTTTGTTCCTTTACTTTTGTTGAACAAAAAGGAATGGATCTGGCTGGTCAGAAGGGATGGGTTTCCCCGTGAAAACCGGAGCCTGAGGGATTAGCGATTAGCTAGGTAATGGGGTCGTCTTGATTGCCTTGGCTGGGAATAGGGCATTGCACGCAACCATGGAAATAAAAGTGGTGAAAGTATGTGGAAGAGTGAAACATACAGGAGGAACTGGGGTGGAAAAGCAGTTAGGTAGCAAGTGATGCAAGACCCAAGAGCTGAGATGTGGGCAAGTAAGGCGGTTTTGTTCTGTCAGAGACATTGCAATAGCGACCCGAGGAAGACTGAGAGTGAGCAGAAAGTGAGCGAATATGAGCAGAAAGTGAGGGAATATGACCAATGGGCGGCTTGGGGCCTGACGAAGCAGCCATGGGTCGCGGGGTGCCCTTTCTTCCCCAGGTTTGTAATGAGGAGCCATTTCTCCTCAGGATGAGGCATTGGGACGGGTTGCCCAGGGAGGTGGTGGCGGCACCGTCCCTGGGGGTGTTCAGGGAGGGGTTGGACGTGGTGCTTGGGGACACGGCTCCGTGGGGACACTGGTGTAGGGGCTGCTGACTTTGTGGGGCTTTTTTAACACCGGCGACGCCGCCATGTCCCAAGAGCCCCCCCCCCCTCAGGCGCCATGAGGGGGCTGCGGAGGGGGGCGGGGCTGTGGGAGGGGGGCGGGGCTTCCCCCCCACACTGCCCGCCCGCCCTGGAGGCGGCCCCAGCGGCGGGGATGACATCACCCGTTCTCCCCAAAGAGCCGCGCGCCGATTGGCGGAGGGGCCGGGCGGCGCGGCGCGGCGCACCAATGAGCGCGGGGCTCGGCGGGCAGGCCGGGCTGACGCGCTGGGCCGCAGGGGGGGGTTATTTTGCTCCGGGCCGCCGCCATTAGAGGAGGCCCGGCGGGGGCTGCCCCCCCCCCCCCCCTTCACCCCCCCCTTATTCGTTCCGTCCTTTTCCCACCTTTCCCCCCCCCCCCGTCCCCGGAGTGGCACCGCCCGCCGCCGCGGCCGCCCGCCGCGCTGGGAGAGACCATGGCGTGAGCGGGGGGGGGGCGGCGGGGGCGGCGGGGCGAGGTGAGGCTGAGGGGCGCTGAGGCGAGGGGAAGGGAGGGAGGGGAAGGGAGGGGAAGGGGAAGGGGCTGCGGCCGGGCCGGCCCCGCGGAGCCCCCCCTGAGGCTCGGGGAGGGGGCCCGGGGGCTGTGCAGCCGCAGGCCGGGGCTGTTTCCATCCCCCGGGGGGGCTTTTTGCTGTTTTATTTAAAATTTGGCTGGTTTTTGGTGATTTCTAGTGGGTGGGGGGCGCCCCCCCCCCCCCCCCCCTTCCCCCCGGGTGCCTGTGGCGGCGGCGCGGGCTGCCTCAGAGCGGGATTTTATTTTATTTAATTTATCCTCGCTGCGCGCGTTGCCTCAGAATATTTTATTTTTATTTTATTTTATTCTTTTCTGCTGAGCCCCAGCCGTTTTTTTCCCCTCTCTCGTTGAAGAAAGTTCAGGGAGCGAGAAGGAGAGGGGGGGGGGGGGGGCTGACCCGCGCCTCAGCGCCCCGCCGCCACCGCCACGGCCTGCGCCGGGACACGGCCCCTGAGGTGAGCCCCTGAGGGGGATTTTGGGGGGATTTGGGGGGTTATGGGGGGGGCACACGGAGCTTCCCGGCCTCACAATGGGGAAAAGTTCCCCTGGAATGGCCGGGGGGGGGCCCAGGGGCTGGGGCAGGCTCCGTGTGCCCCGCTGGGGGGGCTGTGTGTGAGCGTGGGGTGAGGGCAGGGGGGGATCTGCAGCGTGGGTGGGGGAAATGTGTGCTGTGCGCTGCCCTCACCTCCTCTCCCAGGCTTTCAGTCTTTAAAGTGTGTGTTGTTGCCAGCAGAACGCCCTAACGGGAGCTTAAAAGGGATCTGTCTCGCTCGAGGAGCAAAACCAGAAGCAAAATCCGGTGTTTTTGTCCTTGGTGACTGCAGAATAGGTCTGTGATGGCAATTGTTGTTTCCCAAAGCGGTTAACTAGGGAGGGGAGCACAGGTAAGCAGCAGGAAGCGTTCAGGAAGTCTCTTATTTGCCTCCTTCCTAAGCCCGTCCCGCACTGGTGTCTCAGCACACATCCCTATGTAAAGATCACCTCTGACTGCAGCCCGTCAGAGCATCGAAACTTCCTTCTGGATGCATTGCACTTTGTAGGATTTGGGAAACCTGAGCTCTGTGGTGTATTCCTCTTGAAGAAGAAAGAAGTTGTTGCCTTTATTTTTTATTTTTTTTAGGCTGCTTAAAGGAAGGCAGGCGGATGGAGATGACTGATGAGGCTGTAATCTGTTGTTGTGGAGTTGTATCCATTAGCATTTTCTCAGAAGTATAATTAAAAGTATTAATTAAATTGGAATGCTGAGCGGCGTAGAAGCATCAGTGGGATTCATCGCAGAGGCATGGCTCAAATTGGAGACTAGTTAAAATTGGTCAAGGCATTTTTAGTTGTATTTAGGCTCATGTGTGGCCATTTTAATACTACGTCATTTAACGTGTAAATTCCTGGGGGGTGGGAAATACCATCCGTGCTCGGTGTTCTTTGCAGGGTAGATCCACAAATAAGTCAGAAATGGAAGTAGAAAATACTTTGCTGATTGCATGGGAAGCTGTTTTAATGCATTTGGTCAAATAAATGTGTGTTTGGGCACCCCAGTGTGCTGCCTCCTTCACGTGGCAGTGACTTTGGTGGCGAGGTTTCCCTTTGCAGTGTCAGGGATGAGATTATGTGGGACTTGAGATCAGTGCATCCCTCACCACCACGTGCCATCTTCTGTGGAGATTGGGTTAGTTTGAGCTGGTCAACGTTTGTGTCAGTGAGTAATCCTCATTTTGACCGTAAGAATTACAATTCCAGTCTCTGTTACTAAAATGGAACTAAACTTCACTTTGGCAGCTGGAAATGGCTGGCTGGACCGTAACACAGTTCTTAATTTAATTTTTTTTTAAAGTAGTACTACAGATGAATAGGGGAATGAGGAAGAGTTGGAAAGAGACCTATTTATTTTTTTTAAACACAGCTCATGAAGAGCTTACTGCTTCCCCTGTCAGATGGCATAGCTCGGTAACATCAGTCCAGGAACAGGTCATTGCAGCTCCGCAGTGTCAGTTGAATGGAATTTGCTATACCGTAAAAAGAAGATGTCTCAGATCTTAATCAGAAGATAGAAGCTGTTTGTAATTCAGGTATTTTCCTGGACTGTGAGACTTGTCAACTTGGGGGGGGGGTTTATTTGTGTTTGGGTCATCAGCTGCTGAAGCACAGGCTCTGTACGTGTGTAAGTTGATTCTTCTGGAACTTTGTTGAAATGCGAGGTTAATAATAGGACTCACCCCTTCGGTGTCTAACAGCAAATACTTCAGAGCAACAATTAGTGTGTAATAATTTGAATTATTTCCTTTTTCCTTCTTCTGTGGCACAGGCAGGTGGAAGCTCTGTAGTCAAACTGCAATTTTTTTCTACCCACCACTTTTCAAACCCCCCTTTTTTTATTTTCTATGCCACTGTCCCATTTGTACAAAAACTTGTTTCGGTGCAGACCAGAGAGGAAGAGGTCTGGAGGGAGTGGAGTAGGGGATGAGTGAAGTTTAAAGAACCCTCTTCAAGAGGGGTTGACCTTGGCTCGAGAAGGAAGAAGCAGTTGTAGGTTTTATTTATTTTTAATCAAAGAACACGGGAAGTGTAATGCGCTGGGACGAGTGGAGGAGTTCCTGGTGTGTGCAGAGCATCTTGTCTACAAAACAGACAAGTTTGCAGCTCTCTGCTGCTTCTTCTACACAGCAGGCATAAATAAGCTGGCTTTTTTTTTTTTCTTTGGTTATTTGAGTGTAAACTTACGTATCTGCCCTGCTTGTTGGGACAAGGATAACAAAAGCTGGTACTTCTGAGACGAATGCTGGGGAAGGCACAGAATTTACATCTGTCTTTAAGCCTTAACTCAAAACTGAGCCGAAAACCCTTGGAAGAAATGAGGGCTGGGTACAGACTGGGTACCGGGTGTGAAACTCCCGTTTCAGGGGGCTGCAGGGCTGGGCCTGTTGTGAGCGAGAAGAGCAGTGCTTCCTGAAACCGGCACCGGGGAGTGAAGAGGCCAGAACTCCCCCTGCGATGCTAGCAGGCAGCGTGCAGTGACATTTATGTGGGTTGTGCTTGCCATTGTTTTGTCAGCGAATCCTAAGGCTTAGGAATCCTGTCCTCTGGTTCTTTGGTTCGATTTTGCATCTGTTCTTGAGTGGCTTCCAATGAAACAGAAAGGTCTGATTTAATGGGGAGCTCAGAGATTTTGAGAAACCTTGAAGTCTTGTTGGGGCTTCGCCAGTTTCTTTTCAAGATCTAGAACATGAAAACTGTCCCGGCCATGGTTTACGTGACTCTGGAAAGAAAAATAAGCGTGAGTGCTCTGTTTTGTTTTCAGCAGTTTAGAACTGCTGCCATCGAGTAGTCATCTAGCGGCTTTGTGAAGTTGCACGTACTTTTTTTAGGTGCATTCATTTGAAAACCGTGAAGCTTTTGGGCCGTGGTCGGTTGGGTTCTGGGGAGAGAAATGACTCATAGGTCTGATAAGTGTGAATAATTCTAAAAAACAAAAACTGGTGAGGGTGATTGTGGGTTCATGAGAGAATCTCTTGTGGTTAGAAGGACCGTAAGTGCGTTAATGCTGACTTCTTCCAGACGGACGGGCTTGGAAGTATTTCTCATCTCCATTCTTCTCCCTGTTATCCAAGGGTGGAGAGTGTCTGTGCAGGGAGCTGAGGCCTGGGTGTTTTTCTGGAGCAGCTTCCACCTGCAGGTCTGGGTCGTGTGTGATTTCACGGGCTGGGGAGTATCGATGGGCTCGTTGTCATGCCAGCCCTCCAGTTTTTCTTTCAGACTGCTGAGGGAATCAGGGTTGGTTTGTAGAGGTGTCTCAGCAGCATCTGGTTGTCATTTAGGTGCCTGCTGCCAGATGGGCCTGGGGGCTTTGGTTTTGGCTACGGAGGCTTCCCCTTCCCCTGTGCTCATCAAGAAGCTGACTTGTATCACGCTGAAGCACTGGGAAGGCCCCCTGGGCTGTTTACCTATTTTTGACCTCTGCAGCTTGGCAGGGATAAAAATAATTGTCACCTTGCGGGCTGTGAAGGATTTACTTGGGGAAGGCTGCTGAGAATTATCTCCGGCAGCAAGTTACTCCCACCCTCACCTCCCACTCCCCGAAAGCAGGGGGCTTTGGGGCTCTGCCTCTGAAATTTTGCAGCAGCTGAATATCTTGCTTGATTTGTTTGAGCAAAAAAAAGGATTGCTAATGCTTAATAACAACATCTGACTTCCTTTTAAAGTTTGATGCGTGCTGTGATGTTAGAACTCTTTGGTCTTCCTCTGACACCTTGCAGTCTAGCCAATATCTTAAGAGGAGCTGGATAAAACAGCGAGCGCGGCTTGTGTGCTTTTTTGTGCTAGAACTTGAAGCCTTAAAAAATAGCCCAATTGCAAATGCGTGTACCAAAGACAGTCCCTGGCTGAATGTGAGAGTGGCTTGCCATTAATTAGGAGGAAGCTACACAATGGCCGATGCTGAGAGCGCGTTTCCTTCTCTCATTTGGAGGCAGATGGTTTTTCTCCGCCAAATGGTGAATGTCTGCATCTAGCCATGATCTAATTTATGGTCAGCCACTATTAGGGAGGTCCAGAGGATAATTACTAGAACTGAATGTCAGAAGTACAAATTTTAATAGAGTATTCCTCGGTTGCTGGACAGGTTTAAGTGTCTTTGAGTTTTGATGTCTGACTCCGCAGCGTGTTTTTGTTCGGAGCGTGACATCTGCTTTTCCTCATCTTGTGCAGGGGTGGCTGAGATCTAAACAAAAATACGAGCCTCATGTTTTAGGCGTATAGTCTAAACACAGATAAACCAGCTTTCTGTATTCGACCTCACTTTTTAGAAAGAAGCCTCTTGTTCAGCTTGTGCGTCGTCAGATGCAAGCATTGTAAAGCAACAATTTTTAAGACTGCCTTTTTTTTATCACGGATATTTGTTGTATTTGTACATCTTGGGTCCATATTCAGCTGCCGCCTGTTTGTGGTGATGGGATGCTTTAAATGCCGATGGCTGGATTTCTGTTAGTTTTCTGTTGGAGCTCATTATTTTGAGTCTGCTTGCTTGGTTTTGATTAGTGTGACGGGGGAGATGCCGTGTGTTATGTAACTGTTGAGCTGCTTACTCGCCTTTCACCAAATGGTATTGGTTTCTGAGTAAGAGTTGTATTTAGTCCCTCCTAATGTGTGGCAACATCTCATTTAAAAGGTTGTTAACTGAGATTTAAAAAAAAAAAAGAAACCAGAAAAGCACGCGTGCATTGCCCCAAACCACCACCAAAACCAAGCAAAGCAAGATGTAACTCCTGGAACGTGAGAGCGCTGAGTTGAGGCACTGCTCCTGTCTCTTAGAGCTTGTTTTCAGCAGTGAGTGCTTTCCTAGCATTTAGTCACAAATTTATCAGAGGGATGCCTGCTCTGACCATTGGAGTTCAGTAACAAATGCAATGGGAACGTTTACTCTGTAAACCCTACGGCAGGGTTAACTGCACAGCCCGGGAGCACAAAGTGCTTTGGGGGTAAACCTCGATAAAAAAAGCAAGAAGAGCGAGTGCGTGGCGTTGCCACACATCTGTTAGGGCTGGCACAGCGTTCCTGTGCCTGCAGAAGAGCCTGTGTGTAGCTGGGTTTACATCTGAACCTAAAGTTCCCTTTCCCCTCCTGTGTTTCAGCAGCCTCTGCAGATGGGTAATTTCCCAGCTGCCTGACTTCTTACTGCATTTGCAGGAGGAGGCGTCACCTCATGCTAAATTCTCTTGCTTACAGGGAGTTGGGCTTCAAGGTTTATTTGAAATGGCAAGAGTTGGATGGGAAGTGTGCCTAGAATACTGAAAAGATGCAGCGAAGTTGGAGTGTTTTTTTTCTGAATACGGTAAATGTCTAATAAGGTAGGCTTGAGGTGTTTGTCAATGAGATGTGAATCCGACCAAACACTGCGTTTGTTTTGATGTAGCTGTAAGTGAAGCTTGTCAGCATTCGCTTGGTGAACAGACCTAAAAGTTTTCATGAAGTCACAGCATTTCAGAACTTGTTTTGGTCAAAAGAGCTGCGTTTCTGGTAGCAGGTTTGTTTGCATAAGGTCACGTCTTCTGGATTGCAACCGCGTGCTTGTAGGAGTAGATGAAAAGGGGTGAGGCTGAGGTCATAGCTCAGGTCTGCAGCTCAGAATATTTGGTGACAGCATTGTCTGTTAAAACTCGTTTTTCTTCAGTTTTTATATGCTAAATTGTAAATAGTTACTCAGTTATAACCCAAGCATTTTCTTTTTTTCTCCACCACTGATGTGCTTTACAGATGGCATCACTTAAGTGGCGAGGATTTGGTGTTGCTCAACAGAAGTGAGGTTTGTGCCCGTTTTGCCTCGCTGATGCCTCTGAGGACAGCGGCGTTCTTCCTCCTTTGGGAGCGACTGAGTAGCTCCAGTGCTTGGAGAGCCGGGGCTGTCCCTGCGTGCTCCCAAAGCGGTGCCCTCGTGGGGACGAGGATGGGCGCAGTCTGTAGGGTGCCTGAGTCCCTGCCTCGTGCTTTGTGGCTGGCATCGTGCTGGGGGAGCTGCAGGCCAGGTCCTGCTGCCTGTGCCATGGCTGGCCAGTGCGTGTTCTGTGCAAGGCTTTTTTTTTCCTTTTAGCTGATCTGTTTGGGACAATGTCCTTTCTTTTTTTAAAGAGCTGCCCTAACAACCGGAACAAACCATGCTTACCTATTGCAGTCCTTGTTCCGAGCGTATCCAGCCTGATACAGAAAATGCTTCTGCATTTGTGACTTTGCAGTAATTCTTTTGTTCTTTGGTATAATATATAGTCATTGCCTTGATTGCTGAGCTTCCAGGTTCAATACTGATCTCATTTGGTTAGCCTGTTGGCAAGGACATTTTTTTTTTTTAAATGTAATTTTGCAGGGACTACAACGGCACCTATTGTTCCTTCCTTTAAGCTATAGAAGCTCGGGCAGGTTCAGAGGTTTTTTTCTTTCTAATATAGTGATCTGTTGAGCTTCAATTTACATGTTTGAAAAAGGAACATATTGTCTTCTTGATTGAAGCTTATGTACAGCTGTGTTTAATCCTCCAGACCTTCCTCCTGGCTGCATTTAAAAAAAAAATTGGCAAGTTTTTTTGTTCGAAGAGGCCTTTGGTACAGGTTGCTGCGGGCTTTGAGAAGATTCCCCTGCTGGAGCGCGCAGCGGAGCAGCAGTGTTTGTGAATGTCCTGTTGTAAGTCAGAACCACCGGGTCCTTTCCCCTTGTGAGCTTCTGGCTCAAATTCGTCGTGTGCCCCTCGGTGTGCTCTGTGGCTGTACACGACAAAGCCAGGCACAGCTGTCGGAGTTCAGACCGACACGTTTTGTCATAACCACGTGTGATGATGGCCCAGGTATTTGGCTTTAGCATGTTTGCCCTCAACAGCTTTAACCGGATTTATACACAGATAAGATCTCAACTTCAGCTTTCTAGGAACTATGACAATTTTTTTTTTTTTTTACAGGTAACTGAAAAAGAACTTGAGGCAGTGACGTAAAAGGGGGAGTGTTTGTGTAAGTGTGTCAGACTGTGTGGTGTTAATCACAGGCAGTTCTTCTGAGGGCTTTGTCCATCCCCTGTGAGCACATATTTATGTACAAACTTCACAGCAACATTATCCAGCTGTTAGTCAACAACGACAGCTGTCAGTGAGGCTCTTTCTCAGCAGACCTGCATTCAAACGCCACGTTTCAGAGCGCACGAAGAATCCTGTCAGCGAAAGTGCCCTTTGATCTCTTGCTTAGACTTGCAGCCCTGCTTCTGCCCGCTCCTTCTTGTGGTTGATGTGTGGAAGGTGTTACATCTGCACTCGTAAGCTGTTGAGTTACTAGATTCGGCGTTGGATTAGAGGAGTGGTGTGTGTGTGGTTTCCCAAACAAGTTGCTTCACGGAGCTCTGAAACCAAAATAAACGCAGGTTTGCTTTTAGGAGTGTAACGGCAGCTCCGTTGGCGTGGGGCTGCTCGGTGCGTTTTACCTGTAAGTGCAGAGCAAGGCTAGCTTTCTGTGGAAGTCATCACCAGGAGCAAAACGAGCGCAGGTGGGAGCACTGATCTGTTGGTACGGTCACACAGGGCTTCTGCCAGCAGCACTGGGCTCTGACGAGCCCCCCAGCGAGGAGCCTGTGGTGCAGGCAGGGCTCACGGGGCCGGCCGGTGGGCAGGGGCTCTGTCATCTGTGGCACGGGGTCCTGCTTCGGTCCCTGTCTGAGCCAGAGGAGAATTTACTTCTGGATGCCATGAATAGTTGACTTATGTCATGGAGATACAGGTCCATCCTGCCTTAATGTGTTTTTAAGACTTGACTTTTTT
This sequence comes from Aythya fuligula, assembly GCF_009819795.1. Taxonomy (NCBI): domain Eukaryota; kingdom Metazoa; phylum Chordata; class Aves; order Anseriformes; family Anatidae; genus Aythya; species Aythya fuligula. The sequence continues at coordinate 34,142,750 of NC_045565.1, forward strand.
TTTTCCAGTTCCTGCATGCCACTTTGTGTTGTCCCATACACTTAAAACAGGAGCGTTCTTGAAACAAAGCAAAATTTTCTGATTGTTTCTTAAAAGTGACCTTTTCTGACTGGCCTTATTTAATAAAAAGGCAGTCTGTCAGTGCTGTGAGTTTTTTGTTTGCCATTTGATTTAATAATAATTTAATGTTGTCCTCTTTAATGTACTGAACTATTCCAGTAGTCTGTCCAGAATGCATTTAGCACGCTTCCTGTATACTGATCAATTGGTACTTGCTTGGAGTTCTGCAGGTTTTAATTTCTTGCCTGCTCGTGCTTTTCGGACATCGAGGCACACACCTGCGCCTCTCGGCCACTGCTGCGCTCCCTCTGTGCCAGAGGAGGTGCTGCATGATTCGACTCCTCCGTGCAGAATCCAAAGCAGCGAGTTTACTTGAAGACAGAGTGGTGAAGAAGTCATTCTGAAAAAATGTGCCAGTGTTGGAACCGCGTGGTGCCTGCCGGCCATGAGTAACAGGAATAAATCCGATGGCGCTGGTGGTCTTGGCATGGGCGTGCTGCTGGGGCTCACCCAGATGGAAACCCAAAAAACTGCTGCATGGAAGTGCTGTGTCTTTCTTCAAAGTGCTCTAGTGCAGGTGCACCGGCAGCATGCTGCTTCATACTCGTTTCTGAAAAGCGCCTTCAGCCGTCTTTAGAACCATAAAACATTCCTGTCTCTGAGCTTTGTTGCTCACACAGGCAATAAACTTACTTAAACGTTAAAGCCATTAACAAGTGTGTTCCACGAACGGTGGTGGTGGGGAAACCCTTGACCAAGTGGATTAGGTAAATCTGTCATTAAGCACGCTCACGTTTCGGAATTGCTTTGGCAAAGCCTTAATTTCTTTTCTAGAACAGAGAAACACACATTTCTTTTTCCTACAAGTTTCTGAGAAGTCTTTTAAGGCATTGACCTCATGTTCTCGTTACATGACCCTTACCCTTGTACAGATATGGGGACCCCAGTATGACCTTGCTCCTCCTTTTTTCATTTTTCTTTTCCTCTCTTAGAGTGGGCCTGAATTTTTCTGAGCAAGTCACGGAGGGGAAGCAGTAGGAAGCCGAGCTGCCTTCGCAGCACATTCCCTAGCCTGACACAGTTTTATAATGTATGGGTGGGAGGGGAGTGCTCTGCAGGCAGCTCAAACAAGTCATGGTAGAGCCCAAGCTTTCTGGAAAAAGCTCTGTGGGTTCCTGACTGCTCGCCTGCCTTCCTGAGCCAGAAATATGGGTTGAGAAAAGGCTCGGCCTGTCCTCTCCTGGCCACGCGATGCCACCTGATCTGGTGCAGAGAGCAGGGCTGAGCTGCTGGAAAAAACTGCTGCCTGCTGGGATCCACAGAAGGGAGGCAGCGAGAAGAATAGTTGGGGGAAAAGGGCACCCCTGTGGCTTTCCGTGGCAGCCTGAGGCTGATAAATCAGAGCGGCCGTTTAAGGTCAGGGTGTTGGTGAAGGCATCGCCGTGAAGACTGGGCTCACGTGTAAAGCATCTCCTAATGGGAGAAAGGTGTAAACTGGGGTTTAGTCCAGATCAGGATTTGATCCTGATTTGCAGCTTCTCTTAAGGTTTTGTGGTACTGGATTCTGGGTGTTTTTATTAACCAAGAGAGTTTGGGTGTGATGAACGTGAGAGCCATCAGTCAGCTGATAAGACAAGCTTTTTTTTTTTTTTTGAACAGCTCTGTGTGCATCATAATAACATATAAAGGAGGGCTATATGTCGGGAAACAATGCTATAATAAGAGGAGATAGACAATGTACTTTTTTTCTACTTATCCTTTATCTGCCTGCCTTAGTCTTTACCCCATTTGACCTCTATACCAACTGGCAGCAATTGAGAATTTTTTCCTCCCCATCCTCAGTTTCGGTTTCCACTGAGTGCTCAGGGATGTTTTGGGGTGACTTTGATGTTGCTTGCATTGAGTTCTCAACTGATTGCTTGTGTTCTTTTCAAACATTGATTTATTTTAGCCGGTCTGTATGTTAGTATTAGCAGGCCATGGCTGAGTTTAAACACGTAAATTGTGATCAGAGTAGGTGTGGCATTTAATAATTAACTTTCTGGTTACTCAGGTCCAGGAGGAAACCTATAATGAGTCTGTTTTCATTTTGTTTACAGGAATAGTTATCTGCTTAGTGTCATCCTTCGTCTTTGGCAATCTGAGGAAAAGGTCTGAGCCAGCATGAAGACGGACTCTCCTCTTCATTAGAGAAAAAGTGAGTTGGAATGGGATTGAAATCTGGATTGTAGAATGGGAGCACTGCGTTGGCTGCTCAGCACGCACAGCTCGAGCTTGCTTGTGAGTGTTCCTTTAACCTCACAACACATCTGCTGTGAGTGGTGTGGAATCAAGGCCTGGTCTTGGTTAAGCCTGTGTTTAAAAAAAGTCAAGCGTGTGCCTTTTTTTGTAAACTCCTACAGCTTGCTGATCCAAAAGAACTGCTTACTGGTATAACTGCCTACCTGGTACTCTTCCTTCCAGTCCTGTGATGACTTGCTGTGCGCATCTTAGCCTTTGTGTCATTTTTTCCTGTATTGCTGCATTCATATCGAGTTTTATTTCAGTAGTTTAATGCTTGTGACCTGTTTCTGCAGCCTTACTGGCCTCTGTTCCACTATTAATATCTCTTTAATATCTAATTAATGTCCACGCTTAATATCTCTTTTCTGAATATTTCTGGAAGCCTCTGTCCAAACTTAACAAATTCCTGAAATGAGGGACTGAATTTTCTTTCCCACAGTAGGAAATCCCAAATTTGGCTTCTAAGTGGCTCGAGCATTAGTCATTTAGCTCAAGTTTTGCCCTTCTCACAGCCCCTACACAGCGTCCTAATACTCTCAAGAAGATCAAGGTTGTCCCCTCGCCTGGCTTAACTTTCATGCTTTTTGGTGCAGCCCACATCAAGTGGGTTACACTTCATCTTTTGAGATTGTTTTTGGAAGCAGAGCTCGTGTGCAATTAGGTACTAACGATGCCTTCTGATCGTTTAGCTTTCTGCCTGACGCAGTTCATTTCAAGAAGTGCACGATGACAGAGCGTGGAATTAAATGGGCTTGTGAGTATTGTACGTACGAAAATTGGCCATCTGCAATCAAATGCACCATGTGTCGTGCTCAGAGACCTAGTGGAACAATTATCACGGAAGATCCATTTAAAAGTGGCTCGAGTGATATTGGTCGAGACTGGGACCCTACAAGCACCGAAGGAGGGAGTAGCCCTTTGATATGTCCAGATTCTAGTGCAAGACCGAGGGTTAAATCATCGTACAGTATGGAAAGTGCAAATAAATGGTCGTGCCACATGTGCACGTACTTGAACTGGCCCAGAGCGATCAGATGTACTCAGTGCTTGTCTCAACGTAGGACCAGGAGTCCCACGGAGTCCCCTCAGTCTTCAGGGTCTGGTTCAAGACCGGTTCCTTTTTCTGTTGACCCGTGCGAGGAGTATAATGACAGGAATAAACTGAACACAAGGGCTCAGCACTGGACTTGTTCTGTTTGTACATACGAAAACTGGGCGAAGGCCAGGAAATGCGTTGTGTGTGATCATCCCAGACCTAACAACATCGAAGCAATAGAACTGGCAGACACCGACGAGGCTTCTTCAATCATAAACGAGCAAGACAGAGCTCGGTGGAGGGGGAGCTGTAGTAGTGGGAATAGCCAAAGAAGATCTCCACCTACAACCAAACGCGAATCCGACGTGAAAATGGACTTCCAAAGAATCGAACTGGCCGGAGCTGTTGGCAGCAAGGAAGAGCTTGAAGTTGACTTCAAAAAGCTAAAGCAAATAAAAAATAGAATGAAAAAGACTGACTGGCTGTTTCTAAACGCTTGCGTGGGTAAGTTGTTCATTGCTACCTTCTGCTGTTAGCCTAGCGGTTGGGTGTTTGGGGAGAGTGAGGATTTAAGAGTAAACTTGGCATTGGGTTTTGAAACAGTTTTGTTAATATCTGCCTTTTAATTTTTAAGAGTAAACCTGAAACAACACCTGCTGATGGAGAGTGCAGAGTTCATCCAGAAGCTGAGCAGGGTTAGATGTTTTGCAGCTATGTGTGGGCGGTTTTGCCCTTTTGTTGGAATAAATATCCTCATACCAAAATGCTGTTGTTCTGCTGTGTAGTCCAAAAGTAGAGAAAACTACAAAACCAATCTAGAGAACGCTGTAGTACATACAGTATTGTATTTAAAAGGGAAAAAAACCTTTACTGGGTATTTGAAATCACTCTTCTCTTTGCAAGCTACGCTAGTAGAAGCAGCAGCTGCAGCTTGGGAGTATTTGTAAACAGTGTAGAGCTCACAACAGTACAAGATGCTCTGTCAGATGTTAAAAATAACACCAAAATATGTAGCTCCAAGAAACTGCATGTGTAATACTGACCTTGACAGTAATAATGTTGTGTTAATACAGATACTGTGGTGTAAATGTTTACAGGCTTTCTGAAAGTATTTTTCTAGGCAACTGCTTCAAAAAAATTCAAATGCAATTTTGTTTTATGTTGTAGTGCGTTCCTAAGGAGATTCTGGATAATTCTCCCAGTGCTGTTAAAGAGCAGAGACATGTGAGAGCAGGGTTTTCTCCAGTTATTGACCTTGTGAGTTAACTTTTGTGCTGTAACTTCCCAGAAGCAGATACCTCTTGCCCCAGCATACCCGCGGATTAAACACTTGAAATCCGCCACTATTTTTAGTGTAAAACTCTTCATTTGGAACTGTAGCATTGCTGGTATGTCTCGTGCTGTTCCGCAGGGTTTCATGAAGTCACTTCATAGCTTTTTGGTTTTTTTTTGGTTGCGTAAGTAGCTTCAGACACACTTCATTTGGGGAAAATAGCGAGGTTTCCTGGTACCTTAAGCTTCTGACATGTTAGCAGACACCCAGAGCCTTTTTCTTCTGAAGTGAAGCAACTGAAATTCTGTGTGACACTTTAGAAGTTACTAAATACCCGAGATCAATTGGTGGAGGTCATTCCTGTGACTGCCAAGCATCTCTCTTGAATTCTAATAGCAGTTGTATTACCTATTAGGGCTTTTTTCCTCTGCTTCTTCAATAGTGATTTTTTTTTTTTTTATATTCCAGTGTTACTGAAAATATCTTGCCTTTTCAGACTTAATGTGGCCATGGTGGTAATCCTCTATTTCAGATTGTGAACCTATCTATGTTTAAAGTTGCTTGTGCTGATAAGTTTGCATGTGAAATTTAAAACTGTATAAATTCTGTAAGGCAATAGCAAGTTGGTTCTCCTCAAATGAAAGTAGTTTGAAGGTATCTCGGAGGTGTCCTGGTAACTTGGTGAGAAAGCTGTGGTTCAGGTGGAGCTGTGTGTGCTGAATCTCACGACTGTTCTGCTGGAAGAGTTCATGGATTCCTCTCTGTAACTTAAATTTACTCTACTTTAAGTTAGAAAAGTCAAAAAAAAAAAAAAAAAAAAAAAAGGCAACCAAAGCTGTTAATAATGAGTCCTTAATTTCAGAATTTCATTTTGCTGGCAGCAGGAGTTACCTTAGGAAGGACCACTTAAAGCTTCGCCGCATCTTGTGTGCTGGGCTCTCTGGATGCTTTGCGGAGCACATCTGTGTGGGAGGGGTGCACCAGCTCAGTAATTCGAAGAGCAGCGAGCCACAGTCGTGCTGGTTGTTTTGTTGTCTTGGTCCGATGTGTTTAAAACAACTCGAATCTTGCTTGGACAGTTTGGCCTGAAGCACATGTTCCTACCAGCCAAATCAACCGAGTTGTTGTGGCTTAATAACTTATTGTTTGCCAGCCAGCTGGGGAGCTGCTGTGAATTTTGAGCTGAGCTGAATGCTTGTCAGTTTTTAGGCAAACACAGTTGCAAAATAGTATTAGGATGGTCTCAGCCCCAGTACCTGTAGAGGTTGGGGTGTGGTGCTTCAGGGCTGGCCTCGCAGTGGCACTGGCAGAGTGTGGGTGCTGCAGGGCACTTCTGGGGGTTTTCGGGGTGCGTGGTTCACTCCTGAGCTTGAACTGTAGCTCACAGGTTGAGGGTAAGCTGTATTTCTTCTCCTTTTCCATTCTCTTCTGCTCCTGCATCTGAACTGCTGCAGAAGTGCTTTGCTTTCCCAGCTGAGGTCAGTAAGGTGGCTTCCATCGTGGGCCAGGCTTTCTGCTGCAGATGGCGTCTCCAAAATCAACGCGGCGTGCGTTCCTCCTCTGTGTCTGAGAGAAACAACGAGGAGTATGTTTCCTAAACAAACCCCAAATATTTGGAGCGATCTGTAATGAATCTTGTTTTGCCGTGCGTCCTTAAAAGGACTGCGTGCACATTCCTGATATTCCAGCGTGTGCCTGCTTAGCTTTGCCTTTGTCAACTTTCTTATTTTTTTCCCGTCCCTCTCTCATATTTTCGGAGGCAGTGCCAGGTGTCTTACCCAAGCATCCACCAGCCTAGTGGGGAAGGAGAGAGCAGCCTGGAGGGCCCGATGTCCCTGCTCCCAGCTGGCACTGCCACCCAGGTGGTGCTCCGAGCTGCTCCTTGCTGTCTTCTTTCCATGTGTGTTTGGTGCAGGGCGCCTGGAAAGCATTGCTGCTGATGCAAACCAAGCTTGCTAAGTTGGACTGAGGGCTGTTTCAGTGGGGGGCGGTTCTCGGGTTGCTGCTTAACAAACCCAGAGCAGTTTCCTCGTCCCCTGAACCCTGCTGGGGGTTTGTCAGAGCCGTAATGAGGGAGTGGGAAGCGTATGGGTGGAAACAGGTGCAGGGAAGGCCGTGTGTGACTCCTTCCTGGGGTCACTTCAGGCTCTCCTGACGTGTCTGGGGGAAGTGAGCGTGAGTCAGTCACCCACAGGTGATTAACCAGGGCCAGCACAGCAGGGAATTTTTCCTTTGGCCTCTTGACTCTTTCTTTTAAAGGCTCAGTGATGTTTTATGCTAAAGATACCTGAGCAATGATCAAGAATGGTCATTTGCCCTGGAAACAACCAATAGCTAACTTTAAAAAATCATTCATACTTCTCCGTGCTGCCTCTGTTTAGGGTACAACTGTGCAAGCAAGTGGTCGGCCGTCGGTGCAGCTGGGGGTTGGAGACATCTGACAGGCAGGAGAGGGCACAGGGAGCTCCTCCAGCAGGTCTTCACGTGTGCTCTGCTCTGCCTTGTGATAACGTGCTGGGGACACGCTGTGTGCGTAACGTGTAGGTGCAGGGGCTGCTTGCAGAAAGGAGAACATCAGGCACTGGTTGGCATCCAGGCTGAGGTAGCTGCCTTCTTGGAAGCTGCCTATTTTTAAGTAGATGCAAGTTGCAGAGCTTGAGGAGCTAAGAAATGCAACGGGTTCATTGATTCAAAAAGCTCCCATTTTCATGTTGTTGTTCAGGTATTTTATCTGACCCCAAAGCCTTGCTCACGCTTTTCCATTAATTTAGCAGCAAAGCTGTATTTATTCAAGCAGGTATGGTGGGGATTTTCCTTGTCTTTACGTTGGTTTATTTCATTTCAGCTTAATCCTGTTCAGCCTCTTCAAAGACTGAGAGTGCCTGCGCCGTTGTGCCTGCATGTGTGCCTCTTATGGGGTGGTGTTTTACAGCTTTTGGGGTCAGGAGCCTGCTGCAGCCCGTTGCTGCCTGACCCACGGTGTCTGTAAGGAAAATGACAGCAAGCGTGGTTGAAGTGGGGGTTAATATTCTCTGTCCTTGCTTGCCTTCAGTCTTTCCCTGTGAATTTAAGCCTGGGGGCTGTCGGAGGAGCTGGTGGTTCCCCGTCCTGCCCCCGTGTTCCAGTTCTGCCCAGTTTTGTCCCTCTCAGCTGCCTGTGCAAGAGTGCGTACTCCAGAAAGGGCCAAGTAAATCAAGGCTGCTGCACGGTGTTTTCTTTGGGAGCTTTACACCTGGTGGCTTTGAAATCATGGAGACTGTGCAATTAAGGCCAGTAGGATTTGGCTGTGTAGGTAGCTGGTAAGCTGTCGTGTGTTTCCAGGTTTGCTTAGCTGCACTAAACCTTGCAAATATTTACATTTTCTGAAGGATAAATGTAATAGTGTCCTAGCTGCAGTAGTTGTAGTTTTTGCAACTAGCCTAATTACAGGGTTATTAAACCCGAGCAGAGATAACAGCTGCTATCTGATGGAGATGTTGTAACGGTTCTAGCAGGAGCAGCCTTGTGCAAACAGTCGTTAGTGGGTAATTAATATTTTTTAAACTGGGAGATTAAGAAGGTTTTTGAAAAAGGGCTGTTGTCTTATGGGAACACAGGTTGTGTGTCTGCAAGAGCTCGGGCTTTACTAGTGGAAGAAAAAACCTTGGGTTGTGCAAGGGAACGCGCTTCTGGAACGCACCTTAAAGGAAAAACTCCCCTCGCTGTGGCTCAGGAGCGTCCCCGGAGGTGTAAGGATCCCTCTGGAGCTGGTGTAAACAATCCGAGCTGTGCCCCAGCCGCAGCCCTGCGCACGGGGGATGCAATGTGAACAATCTGGAGGCAAATGCCACTCTTCCTCTGACATTTCCCCAGCGCGAGGAATGCGGTGGGTGTCCGCGGGGAGCCATCCAGCTGGCACGGGCTGTGTCGGGACACGATTCAAAGGCTGCTTGTTTAGCTAATCAGGCACTCGTGGTTTAGGAAACGTAGTGAATTATGGCAGCGGTAAACACTGCAGAAATGTTGCTTGTAAATAGCGTTTTGTTGAGCTGTCTTGAAATAAAGCATTGAATTGGAGGCTATCATCCATCCATCCATCCGATAGGAATCAAAGCCCCAGGAATGTGCCTCCCCTTGTCAACAAAAACACATTTGAAGGAGCTCAAACGGGGGAGATATTTGGGTAGGAAGAGAGAGATTTGGGCTGAAGAGGCTTGTGGTGACCACAGAAGAGGCAGTGCTGTAGTGACACTCGGAGTATTGTGGTGCAGATGAGCACCAGGCATTACAGCACGCAGCAGGTTTGCAAACTTCTTATAAGGAGACAGAGTGTGCAAAACAAGCCCAGTATGGTTTGATTCTGTGTGCCTTGAGTTCATCTGCTGGGAGTCTGCTACAGCAGAGCTAGGGCACACCTCACGGTGCATCCAGAAGCAAGTTTGCATCAATTTGTGGTAAAAGGGAGCTGCTTGATGCATCCTTTAGGGCACCTTCACTGTTATTTAACTCTCAGCATTGCCAGCCCCATCCCTAAAGCACATCTACAGTCTCAATTTTAAAGATAAGGTCTAGGCAGCATGTGTTGCTTGCCCGTTTGTCACGTCTGTATTGTCATTAGCTGAAATCCCACCAGTGAGATTTGGAAACGTGCTCTTCAAATGAAAACTTACGTAACTTCAGTAATTAATTCTAGGAGATGGAAGGAACTTCTGGGAATGCCAAGTACTGCAAGGCTGGGGAATAGACTGCAGGAACTGGCAGTCCCACGTGCAGCACATGTCACGGATTTAGGGCCTTGTTGCAGCTTGCAGTGAGTGCTTGAAGGCATTGCAAAACCTCTGATGCCTCCCAGCATCAGTCCCTGCTGAGGCCTGATGGTAGGAAGCTGCTGTAGCGGCTCTCCGGGGGGGGTTTAAGGGGAATAATGACAAATCCAAATTGCCCGGGCGTTGTCTGAGGGCTGTCAGTGTGTGCTGTGCTGCAGTGTGCACTGGGCAGCCTGGTGCACTGCAACTGCTGGGAATTTTGGGGTCTGATCTGTCACCATTTGGGATCACATGGGGTGTTTGATTCTTTTAATTTTGATGTATTCAACATATATGGGTACAAAGTGACTGCTAAGCTTTAGCCAGATGTTGTCCCTAACTCAGTAGAACAACACAAAGGGTGTCGTGAGGCAGCAGAGAGCCTGCTCTTCCATCAGGATTCTTCTTTCCCTGTGGTTCCTTGGCTGTTTGCTAACCGGTGATCTTGAGCCGAAGCCACTGTGTAATTCCTCGTAAGAAAATCAGTCGTGAGAAGCTGTGTGACTTCGAGATCTGTGTGGAAGTGCAGTGCTGCAGGTGGCATCCTTGGGATGAACGCAGTGTGCACTGACAGACCCGAACCTTCTCCCTGAGCATGCCTCACATCCACCCAGAAGTGGAAATGTAACGGGAGCGCGGTTGTGTTGGCCATATATCCCCTGGTGTGGTCCTCTAATTGTTTTTGGGGTCTGTGCTCTGCTTGTGAGCTGCTGCAGATTGGGGTTCTTAGCGGTGAGTTGGAAGTGTTCGTTTCTTGCTCATTAAAAATGGCTTCAAGGTTCTGCTTCTTCAGCTCATGCCCCACAAGAAAACAACGTAATGCTATCTAAAACAAGATCTTAATTTCAAAATCGCTCAACGATAAAGTCTGATACCGGAGTTGATGCTGTTAGAGACGATTCCACCACACCTTGTAGATGATGGGTCCTGATAATTGCAGCCAAGGAATGCGTTCAGCATGAATGGTCTTGATATGAGTGTGGCACACGAGTTAGATTGCTGGGGCCTGCAGAAAATTTTGGGTTTTTTTCCTTATCTTGCTTTAGAAACTACCACATTGTGTGTCTGTGGGTGTGGTTTATCTTTAATTCTCTGTTGAATTATTCTTTATATCATTACTCTCAAAGGGAAGAACTGAGTGGTAACTGTAAGTTACCATGAGCTGAAGAGAAACCTGTACTGTGTCCCCTTCCAACGCTATCCTAAACCATACTTGGAAGGGGGGAAAAAAGGCTTATTTCAAAAACCACATTAAGTGTTTGACTTCTTAGATCTGTTGGTTTGTTTTTAAGATAAGTGAGCAGGGGAAGATACAATAAAGTCACCTCTGTACTGTGAATGAACGACCTTCTGTCAGTGCTGCTGATCAAATGAAACGATAGCGAGTGTGTTCTGCTAGCTGCTTCCTGGCACAAGGGTCCTTAGCACCTCTTGATAGCCATATCTCCCAACTATTTTGGGTAGTAGAAAGAGCCTAGAAGGCAAGGTAAGTTTAAATATAGATACTTTTTTTCTCATTTCCCTTCGGGAAAAAAAGATCATTTGCAAGTTTCTTGATATTCAATTGATTTTTGTGTGTTAGGTCTGCATTAGACTATGTCGAAGCAAACTATTCCATAAGGGTTTGATCCAGAGCAGCCTGTTTGCTCTCTACAACGCATTGATTTCCAATTGTTTACTCCCCCTCCAGGAGTGGTAGAAGGTGATTTAGCTGCTGTGGAAGCTTACAAGTCGTCAGGAGGAGACATTGCCCGCCAGCTTACCGCAGATGAAGTACGCCTGCTGAATCGTCCCTCGGCTTTTGACGTGGGGTACACGCTCGTGCACCTGGCGATCCGCTTCCAGAGGCAGGACATGCTCGCCATCCTGCTCACGGAGGTGAGTTACGTGGGCTGCTGCACAGAGCAAACGGGAACCTGCTGTAACGGGGCCGTTGTGTGCAGCCAGGGACCTGGAAGGTGATGTGCCAGCAGATAGACGCTGCCGTTGTTCGAGGATGTGAGCTGCTGCCTTGCGCCTTTTTGCTCTTGGATGTTTCTCCCTGAGAAGCAATTTTACTTAAAAACTGTCTGGGTCTGGTGGTCTCGAGGACGCTCAGCTCGCCTATTAAAAGGTGCAGTCGTGGCACGTGTCCTGACCTCACCGGCGTGGAAGCTGCTAGCTATTGTGTGGCTTCCTGTGCCTTGGGTGGGGGAGAGGAAATGCCCCGAAGGCAGAGCTCTGAGATCAATGGCAGCTTAATTTTTTCTGAGTTTTGTTAATGAATAAGTCTACCTGGCAACGAAGTGCTCCTTTCTTTCCTCCCTGGGATTCCTGGGAGCAAATACCTTGCTTTGCAAAATTACTCCATTTTTCCACTCTTCACTGTTGCCTAGACTAGTTGGTTCCTCTGCCTCCTTGCTCTGGCATGTTCCAGTTCCTTGTTTTTTTTTCTCTGGAGCACCTTCCTTCTGGTGATCTTAGCCCATGGTCCACCTTTCCCTCGTAGGAGGCCCACGGCTATTGTTCTGTTTCTTGGTTTCTTCATTCTCTGACTTAGTTTCTCACCTGATCAAAGACAAAATTGTATTCTGCTGTTGCCCCTCCTTTATTCTGCCTGCTGCCCTCCCTGTTTTGATGTGTAATGCAATTCTGAAGCATGTGTTCATGAGGAAAGCAGCCTGCCTCAGAAGAAGGGCATGAGGATGGTGGAATGTGTAGAGTTGAGTAATTAAACAGAGCAGATGAAGCAAGACAAATGGACCTAAAGTCTTGATGGGCACATACTTACATGTGACTAATACCAGGACTTTTTGTGCAGCTCATATAGTTTTCTGCGTTGATAAAGTTAATTTGCTGAAAAACAAAAACAGAAAAATTTCTAAGAATATCAGTTCTTAGAAATACTTAAGAGTCTGAAAATGTCTGGCACTACTTGAGCCACAGTGATACCTCCCTTTGCTAGGGTATTAATTAGAGAAAATATCTTCTAAAGATTTCTTTAAATACCCAGTGTCACCCCGATGTCACTTGCCCTGTATCACTGTATGAGTTCCTTCTGCCTCTAGGTAGAATCCAGATAAATGTGTCTTACACTAATAACTTTGGGGAAGCTTCTCAGTAGGAAACTCTGCTATGGTAATGAATTGTAATGTTAAATGTAGTCAGGGCTCACGTATAGATTTTGAGGTATATTTATTATCTGTTGCTTTTCTCGCTTTCTTATTTCTACTGGAAGAAGTCATCTGTTAATTCAGTTCATTGATTTAAAGAGATTTTTAGCCAGTTGTGCTATCAGGTACGCTCTAAATGAGACATTAATTCATTGAGAGTAACTGTATTTTATCCTTCAGAGTACTAATGTTTATACCTTCAGTGCAGCACTTATTAAAAAACAAACAAACAAAAAAAAACACAAAAAAAACTTTTCCTTGATGGAGATGACTCCAAGTCTTCACACCTAACTAGAAACAACCTGAGTGCAGTAACTGTTGTGTTCCAGGTGTCACAGCATGCAGCGAAGTGCATTCCTGCCATGGTGTGTCCAGAGGTCACAGAACAAATTCGTCGCGAAATCGCTGCGTCTCTTCATCAGCGGAAGGGAGACTTCGCTTGCTATTTTCTGACTGACCTTGTGACGTTTACGTTACCTGCAGGTAGCTGTGAAATTCTTCTTGCTGCTGGGTGGTTGGGTTTTTTGGCTGTTTGATTTGTTCCTGTAAGCTAGTTGAGAGTTGTTTTGGATGTGTATTTTGATTTCTGTACATCATTCTTGTGAAGTTATCCTCTTCTGACGTGAGGAAATGGAAGAAAAGTTGAGTCATGTAAGGAAAGGCTGTGTAAAAATGGGAGCTCAGATGTTTCTGGGCTCTCATAGGATTTTTCCCATAACTATGTTAGTTTTCAGTCCTTTCCTGTAAGGCCCAGAGCCACTTCTTAGATATGTACTGATTATAGCAGTAACACTTTTTCAGTACTTGGAGGTACTCTGATATCAAGGCAATGCTATTCAACAGCTTGCCCATTAACAAACCAAACAAAACCAATAATTATTAGTTTTTGTTTTTCTTTTAAATTTTCATTAGCAGTTTTCCTTGAATAGAAGTACTACCAGAGGTAAGAAATACATAGATGTAAATTCTACTGATCACTAGATTCATCTGTCTTTTTTTTATAAAGCAATAGCACTGAGAACTCTGTCTGGAACCTCCTGTGGCTAAGTGGTTGCAAGCCTGGCTTATTTTTATACCTTTACCTTTTCTATGCAATATAGAGTCCCTTACACGTGTCCATGTGCGTGTGCAGATACGTAACATAGTTTTGCCCTATAAAAATAAATGTGTTGGAATTTGAGCAGGTGTAATAGTGATGATTGTTTGACAAGATACAGGAATCACAAAAGTTTTTCCCATTATGCAACTTCACCTTTCTTTAATGTAGATGTATAGTTGCAGGTTCTGTTTGCAAGGCTCTTGGAGCAGTTGCTAGCACTGGCACTTCGCATGCCCCAGCTCTGTAGTTTTCTCATTTTCTGTCTTCTAACCTGCAAGCTGTGGCCTGCAGACCGTTGGGGTTATCTAAACTATTTTGCTGATGCCTACATGCAATGCCTGAAAGTTGGTCTTCTGTATGAGACCAAGTCCCCTGGCAAACAGTACCACGGGGTGAGACCAGACAGGGGAGGACTTCCAGAAAGGTGGAAAACTGCTACTCTGAGTTGAAGCGGTCCTAAATACAGTAGGGGTGAAAATGCTCTTTTTTTCTATGTCAGTGTGGTTCCCCTACTTCACTTTTGCCTTCAGAGAATTCTGTTCTTACTCCACGTGTGCTGAGACGATCCTCTCTGTGTAAGAGGCGTGACGGTCACTCTGAGATCTCCATTTTAAAATAGTGTGCTCTGTGAAGCCTGTGATCGCAAAGGACAGGTCTGAAAGATGAGTTTTTACAAAAAGGCATTAGGGATGGTAGGGCAAAAGCTGTTAAATTCTCCCGAGCATCAACTGGCGACATTTCTCTTTTATGGTAACACTAAGTGACTTTTTTATTTTCCAATTTTTCCAGATATTGAAGACTTACCGCCCACAGTCCAAGAGAAGTTATTTGATGAAGTACTTGATAGAGATGTTCAGAAAGGTAAATGTTCTTGAGAACGGCTAGAATTTCTCTTTGCTTGGCAGTAGAGAAATATTTCTCTTCAATAAAATGTACATGTATAAATAAGGCATTTTTGCCTGAAGTTGTTTTCAATATAGATTTGATGCTTTCAAGTTAATCTCCACCCTGAAATTATTTTAACGTTCACATTTTATATAAGAGGCAGAGTGAGAATGGAGTCTTAGAAATTATTTATAATGCATCTTTGGATCTCATTGTGTGTCCTTCTGTTGTTAGCTTGCTCGTTAGCTTTACAGCTTCAAGTCACGTGCTTTTTAAAGAAAATTGAACAGTTTTCTTCTTTGGTAGCAATCCTCAAGCAATTGATGTGATGTTTCTTTAAGGCTAGCATATGTGTTTTTCCTTTTCCTGAGAGCACATAGCCCAGGGAAGTTCTTTTAGCTGCAGCAGTTCATCTACATTTGTAGTATGAGGGAAAATTAATTTTATTAATGTAAATGGGTAAATCGGTGAGATTGTGCCGTTAATGTGCTGTTTGGATTCAGAGACTTCAAAAGCAAGCGAGATTTTTAAGATGCTGTCATATTGCAGAGCTAGAAGAGGAATCTCCCATCATTAACTGGTCGCTGGAACTGGGCACCCGCTTGGACAGCAGGTTATATGCACTTTGGAATCGGACTGCAGGGGACTGCCTGCTGGATTCAGTCCTACAAGCTACTTGGGGCATTTACGACAAAGATTCAGTGCTGCGGAAAGCTCTTCACGACAGTTTACACGACTGCTCACATTGGTGAGTTTTTATGCCAGCTTGGGACAGCTTTCCACGTAGCGCAGTAGCTGATTGTGGTATGCCAACAACAAAAAAAGGCAAATTTGCTCTGGGCTCCGTGGATCAAAGGTGTTGGATCAGTGTGATTCACGTCATAATCTAGTTCTAGTTTATTTTATACACACCGCTGGAGACTTGGGCGTCCTGACATCAGTCACGGTTTGTGATCTTCAGCAAGTAGCAAGTAAAACAAAGTAAATATTTCACGCTGTGTGCTTGTCAGGAGTGCGCTAGCAGCAGTTAGAAGTGGAATTTCCGTGTACTTTAATGCAGATCATGTACATGCTGTGTGTTGTTGCTGTCAGTGGACAGTTTGCAGAAGATTGTTAGAAGTTAGCATTTAATTCCTATATAAAGTTTTCAGTGTTTTCCTTCCACCTGCTCGGTTACAGCTTTATTCAGTACTGCTCTTTTTGTTCCTGTTCTGGCTGCTCAGATAATGGCAGTAAAGCACAGAGCGTTGGCATTTCACTAGCGCTGTCATTTGGCTGTAGAATTAATGTATCTTTCCGAATTAACTTGTGGTGTTTTACACTGGCAACCTTCTTGACTCCAATGCTGTGGTTTGCCTCTGGAAGGAGAACCTTCATAGTTGGAACCCAGCTGGTCTGCACCAGCACCAAGTGAGCAATGGCACTAAGGCAGGATATTGGTGAAGGCTAACGTAAGGCAGAGGAGGTCAATTTTTGTTTTGTTCTTACCATTAAGGACAGAAACTATCAGCCAGCGTGCTAGAGAGAGAGCCTGTCCCCTTTCTTAGGAAGTCAAAGAAGGTTACCTGTAGGGATACATGTAAGCAGCTTTTGTGAGTGCTGCCCCCAGCTACTTGCTGTTTCTCCAAACGCTCAGAATTAGCATCCAGAGGTGGATGCAGTGCAGAGATGCTTTGCTCTTCTCTTGAGATCGTGTCTCCGAATGGCTCTGTCACTGCTTTACGGTTGTTTATAGCGGAATGTGCATCTTGACCACACAGGAATGTGCCTGGCCTCACAGGCAGTTCTTCTAAGGCCAGAACAGAAATTTATGACAGGTCAGATTTTGTGCTTTATGGTAACAAAAACAAGCATGGTATGCAAAAGCGTGCAGCAGACTACTGAGCTTTAAACCAATCTTCCAAAATGTTAACGTGAGCTGTTGTTGGCTTACTCTCGTGTCAAACATTACGCTCGTTATTTACAGTGCAGTCAGTCTGGGTAAGCTTTTCAGCTCGTAGTCTAGGCAGAGGTTGCATTTTATTCCAAATTCAGTATTTATTCATGTTGAAAGCACAGGGGTGTGCTTCATCTGGTTCCTGCACACCTTTATAGCTGTTGGAATGCAGTTGCTCACCTTCAGCCTGCATAATGCTATGTCCTAGTTTGTCATTAGGAAAAGCAGCACACGTCTGCAGAGCCGTGTCCTTGGTAGGAACTCGTCTGCCTCTAGATGGAAATTCTTCAAGAATTAACTGGCACTGGGTGGTGAAAATACATCAGACTTTCAGACTTCAGCCAGAATTCCTTTCCAGGTTCCTAAAACCCCCCCCGAGCAAGGTGCCCAGCCCCAGGTCCCGGTGGGTTTGAAGCTCTCCAGGAGGAGCCCCCAGCCCCTCTCTGGGCAGCCTGTGCCAGGGCTGCGGCACCCGCCCAGCACAGACGTGCTGCTGGGGGCCAGGGGCAGCCCCCGGGGCTCCAGCTTGGGGCTGAAGCCCCATTTGAATAGAAACAGATCCAGGTAAGTCCAGAAGATGCCATGTACGTGTATTATTGTGAGGATATGTTATCCTCACAATGATTTTGTTGGTTTCACAGTCTTGGCTAAACCCCTGTTCTTAATGCGAAGCTGGGGTCTTTTGGTAGTACAGTGGTTGGATGGAGTTTAAAATTTAAAAAGCCAGCGTATGCTCTTTAATACAGTTGTCATTTTGCTGTGTAGTTAAGAAAGATACAACACTGGGGCTGAAGTAGCATATAAAGTGCTTATTTTTAATAAAACAGAAGTTAAAACCTTATGATTTAGCATAAATGGATCAGTTGTGTTTTCTGGTATCTAATTCTTTAATTTCAATCCATGCTGCTCTATATCTCTCCCATGTAATATTACCCTCCTCTTTGCTCCAAAAGCTGACACAAAACAGATTCTGCTTCTTAACTATAGTCTTTTTGAAGTCGATCTGCTGGCACTGTGGAGTGAATTGGCACATGAGCTGGTTAAAGAAGAGAATACCTGTATTGTTTGTGTGAGAACAGTGAGTAATTCTCTTACATGAGATGGAACGTCTTGGTTTGTTTGCCATAGGTCAACACTTCAAAAATAAATACGGCTAAATAAGACTTCAAAAAAGCTATTACAAGACTATCAAACTAGCCAGGAGCCTGTTAGGAACCTGCATCTATTACAGCATGTTTGCTGTAGGCATGACGATCCCAAGTGATTTCTTAAATGAGGATTAGCAAATGGAGTCTCATGAAGATTTTAAACAAACAAACAAAAAAAACTACCCGCAAACCTATTTTCCTGATGTATGCTGTCTTTCTTCTGTAGTATCTGCTGTCTTTCTGCTGTCATATCTTGTTACAGATATGGTATAAAGGGTTACAAGGGCTGAGTGCTGCTGTCAGACACACAGTGTGTATTTTTGTATGAGTGCATATCTTTGTCTTCACCATTCTATGCCTTCCCCCCCATGTTTTAGGTTCTATACACGCTGGAAAGAATGGGAATCGTGGTATTCCCAAAGCTTTGGTTTACATTTCTCGTTGCGTGAGGAACAGTGGCAGGAAGATTGGGCATTCATACTCTCTCTTGCAAGCCAGGTAAGAAAACTTCTTCATTGCTTGCCATTGGAAAGGATATTTTAATCTGTCTGAAAAGAAATTTTAAGAACTGAGAGTGCTCTTCAGGAATAAAGGTTTTCTTTTACAAAGAAAACCATTCCTCTGAAGCCAGTGATCTTAAACTCTTACTGAGTAGGCTCTTTCAGCCAAGTTGGGAAAACTTCATTTAAAAATAATTTATTTTGATCTTACTGTTAGGCAGTACAGTATGAAAAAGTTACGTTATGTTGGTGTCAAAATGAAGTTTGTAGAGTAAACTAGTACATAATGGTCTGCTTAATAGCCTACCTCTTGCAACATGCATCTCCTGGAACATACCTGTACATCTGTAAGCTTAAACTATTGAGAATTTGGCAATTTGGTATTTACACCACCCCTCCAAAATGAGAATTACATCTCAATAAGCTTCCAACTATAGGAATAGCTTAGCTCCTCTTCTAAAGCATATGTGTGTGGCTTTTTATTGTTGCTCTTTTCCTGTCATTTGTTTTGGACATGCTCTTTTCCCATCGTCAAAAGATATTTATCCTAACCTTTCCCCAAACAAGTGAGTTTATTTTTAGACTAAATATTTTGCAGAGCTTCACTACTAACTGCGGGATGAGATGTTAGATTGAATCGGGGAGATGGGACAAAGAATTACTGCAGATGATTAAGTTATTTTGCAGGCTGAAATGTTTCTTTGCTTATCTGTAACTGACATGTAATAGTCTTCTACTTCAATTTTTGTCAAACCAGATCACTCTTAAAAGCATTCTGTCTCAATTTGGGGAATGTTTTTCAAATTTCAAAGTAGAGAGAGTAAGTTCCTTTTCAAATGTTCTCTTTGTTTATGTTTGGTGCAGCCTGGAGCAAGTTTGGAGCAGACACACATTTTTGTACTTGCACATATTCTTAGAAGACCAATTATAGTTTATGGAGTAAAATATTTTAAGAGTTTCCGAGGAGAAACATTAGGATATACCCGTTTTCAAGGTAAGCCTTTAGTTTTTTTTTTCAGGTTTAATATTTAAAAATGTTTAGCTATAAATTGTAAACATAAAGGCAGTAGAAAGGAGAATGACACAAGCTACTAGATGGCAGGGGGTGGAGTAGCATTTGATGTAAGCTTTCTTTTGCTATTAAAAAGAAAAAAGACCCACAAAACTTTCAACCTTCCATTCTGTGATGGATGTGCTGCCTTGAACCACAGGGTAAAAAGTCATTTGACCTCCACGCAGCAAGCTCTTAGCCTATAATTTATTAAAGGTGCTCTGGTTTGTGTGAACTTCTCAAAAGTCGTGTGGTTTGTACTGCTGTAAGACATGGGAGGCTCAACAACTGGAATCTGAAATTCTGCATCTGAAATTCTGCTTGGTGCTGGTAGCAGCAGCTGTAAATGTTCACTTCACCTTGTATTTGGCATTTCTGGAGGGATGCTCTCCGGTGTACTTCCTAAACCCGGGGGGAAGGCAGGCAAAAGGTGTTTGTATTTAGTGTTGGCATAATTTCTCAGGAGTAATGTATTTGTTGGGTGTTTTTTCAGCACGGAGGGGTGTGCCTTGTCGTCCTGCAGCACGGTAGGAGGTGAATTGTGAAGCAGCCAGTGAAAAGGAGCTGCCCTCAAAGCAAGAGGCAGGGGTATACAAGGAAAGGTAGAGAGATTAAAAAAAGGTGGAAAATGATAAAGCTGAACTTCTTTAGTACTTAATTAAGGAGGTGGCCACTCACTGGCATGGATGCCCCAGAGGCTGACAAGGAAGGGGTTCTGTTCACGCGCTCTACAGCCAGCCTGTTGTGGGAGGTACCAGATCAGGCAGATCCTGGAAGCCCCTTTTGATTATCTAAGCATAAAGTAAGCTGAGAGAGGTGGCAAACCCATAATAATTAGAAGAATTCCGGGCTGTGGTGTTACAATCAAATATAACTGCTTACTGAAGGCTTTCTGGAGACTGCAGTCCTCAGAAGATCTGAGAAGCTGTTGGGCTTGTAAATTTTGGGTGGCGACCAAGTGTCCTGCGTGAGGAATGGGGAAGTGAAATTCTTTGAAGAGCATGAAATTTGGTACCCATAGTTGCATGTTATCTGTGATTTGAGATGATAGAGGTATCGTCTGGGGAAGAACAGTCATATAGATAGCACGCTTGGGGTTTTTGTTGCTTTTTTAACTTAAAGGCTGAGCGGTTTGCAAAACAGTTTTTATTTTGTAATTGGGCATCGAGGCAAGGAAGTGTGCTTCAGCCTAACCGTGCTGAAACAGTTCCCTTGCTCCGTGAACCAGGAGGTAACCGGGTGCCCGGGGCAGCCTTGTGCTAGGCCCGTTTCCAGGAATTCAGTGGGACAAATATTAATGATGTGTGCCTGCCACGAGCTGCGTCCATCCGTCCAGACACACAACACCAACAGGTGAACGCAGGAGTCCTGTCTCAAGTGACCTGAAGTTGCTTCTCTCCCCGTCCAACCACATTTTTGTGGTTAATGTGTGCTAATTAAATGCTCAGCACAGCTGAAGCCCAGTAGCTGTGCGGCGCTTGCACGCAGGGTAGCACGAGCTGCTGAGACGGGTCTCCTGGGATGGTACAAGGCAACTTCTGTGCTCATGAGCTCTGCTGAGCAAGTGCCCTCTTTTCAGCAGCTTTGAGGCGTGCTCAGGGTTTTGTGAGCCTGCTGTGAATCCCCTAAGTGTCAGACTCGTTACCTGCGTGGCCACTGACTGTTAGTGCTTCTTTAAATATTAAGGCTTTGGCAGCAAAAGATCTGTTTACCCAGCCTGAAGCATTCTCCTGGTCTAGCTGCGTGCACTCAGTGGCGTGAACGTACAGCTTTTAAAATTAAAGAGGAGAAAAGGTGACCGAAACCATCAGCTCGGGTTTGGGAAACCAAATCCTGCGTGGATGGCTGCCAGGGTAGGCGTTAGCCCCTGCTCTTCGTTTTCTGTGGCGTTTCTGTCAATCTTCACCCTCCCAACTCAATTTGTCACATTTCCTCTTACAAATGCACATCCTGACGTGAACAGATCAGTCCCACTTCTGAGCGGGACCGGGTAGGACCTGATGACAGCTCCTTGCAGCTGGTGGGAGGAAAGGGAGGAGCGGTCACCCTAAGAAGATGCTCTATGGATTTGTCCTCAAATCCAGATTTTTGTAATAAAAACTTGTGCAGCTCTGCGTCTTTCCAACTCTTTTTAGATTTCCCTTGCTCCCCGGTCAAAGAACGGGACAAATACTGTCGTAGCCCATACTGACTTCTGTTGTAGCAAAGCAAAATTGAGTTCTAAACTTGTGGCAAGCCTCCAAAGCCTCCCCCTGCCTCAGATTTCCATTTTCCTGCTGCCCTGCCCCGTCCGTGGATGCAGGAGGAGAAGCGGAGCGCCTTGCTGAGCCGTAGTGCCCGCTCCTGACTCGCTGGCAGCAGCTGTAGTACGGGAGGTTGCTATGCTACGTGTGCACTTCAGTTTGTGCACGGCTATTTTTAAACCGTCACAAGGTGAGGCGTGCTTTTGCCCAAGTTGTCTTGCAGCAGTACACACCAAGAATTGTTTATGTTCCTAGAAGAAAAGAGCTCTGGGCTTGTTATGAGGTTTATTCTGGGTTTATTGCCGCACCTCGAGCGAATTGCTGGCTTTAGAGCTAAAAAGGGTAGGGAGAAAAACGGCAATTTCTCTTAAAGCCTGTAAATAAAATAAAATAATAATAATAAATAATAAAAAGAATAATCCGTTTAGCCAAAAGCTGTGCATGAAGATGCTTCCCGTAGCTCTGAGTCCTGCCCTTTGCTCTGCCCCGCAGGTGTGTATTTGCCTTTGTTGTGGGAACAGAGTTTCTGCTGGAAGAGTCCCATCGCTCTGGGCTACACGAGGGGCCATTTCTCCGCTCTGGTTGCCATGGAGAACGACGGGTATGGCAATCGAGGTGCTGGTGCTAACCTCAACACTGACGACGATGTCACCGTTACCTTTCTGCCCTTGGTGGACAGCGAGAGGAAACTATTGCACATTCACTTCCTTTCTGCTCAGGAGGTAAGAGCTGTTCCTGCAGCTGGTGGCCTCAGCCTGCTCTGCAGCTCCAGTGGTTTTGCAGCCCAAGTACTGCAGGGGACATAGGCTGTTCTGCTCCCTTCCCATCATCCAGGCTCATTCGGGAAGATATTTTCCCTCATCCTTGATGTTTGTTGATAGTTCTGTAAGCTGGATGTAAATACACTCTGCAAGTGTACCTTGAAAGGGCCTAGAAATAAGGATTCTGACACTAGTGCCAGCTGAATGCTTTTTAATGAATGCAATGTAAATACTGGCAGGTATTTACAGCACGGGCTACCTATTTGATTGTAATGAAACACAACTCGTTTCTTCTTTAATAGCCACAGTAATGACAGGGAACCAGCTCAGTAAAGTGCTTACATGAGGGAGGGGATGGAAACACGAAGTCACTGCAAAAGGTGGGCATCTTGTAAAGGAAGGAGAGAAAGTATCAACTTCAGAGTTTAGGGAGGGAGGTTTTTATGTTTTAGTGATGTCTTACAAGAGGAAGTGCTCTGTGTCAAGTACTGCTAGGCTCCTGAAAGCTGCTCTGTAAACAGAAAGCTCTTGTAGGACCTGTCATCCTTACGCTTTGTGCCTTCTGCAAATAATTAGCTTCTCACAACTGATTGAAATGTAGGACAGCCACGTTGCAAATACCTGTTTGGAAAATTCAGCAGAAAAATAGCTGGAGAACGTTACCAGAGCTTTCAAATCCTGGTTGGAAAAGCAGCGTGCGTTGGTTTGACTTGTGGAGACTGAGATGTTGTGTTTGTTGTATGCTGATACTGATAACATGGAGGGAAAAAAAGCCTTGCTTCCCTAACGGAGGTGATTCAGAACCTCCCAGGTGGCTGCTGCAGAGCTGCTGGTCGTGTGCCAGGCCTGGTTCTCAACCTGTCTCCTCTCCCCCAAAGATAGGTAACGAGGAGCAGCAGGAGAAGCTGCTGCGGGAGTGGCTGGACTGCTGCGTGACGGAAGGAGGGGTCCTGGTGGCGATGCAGAAGAGCTCTCGGCGGCGCAACCACCCTCTGGTCACCCAGATGGTGGAGAAGTGGCTGGATCGCTACCGCCAGATCCGCCCGTGCACATCCCTTTCCGACGGCGAGGAAGACGAGGATGACGACGACGAGTGAGGGTGGGACGGGGGCGGGAAGTCACCAGCGCGTAGCGTCTGACCTGGAGTTAGGGCTGTGCTGTAGCTGTTCGTGGTGGAACGACCCAATTCTAGAAGCAACATGCTGCAAAGGATTTCTCGAACCAGCATGGGGAGAGTCTAGAAGCTCATCTGCTGCGTGGAGAGCACTAAATGGGCTGGACTACAGTTTGTATAAAAACAAAGAAAAAGAAACAAAACAGCTAATTTTATTATCAAGACAGGAGAAACAAACACTTTTTCTTTCTGATTGTAAATCTGTCTATAAATGTACCGCATGTGGTTGTGTAAGAGGTTGTGTAATAGGAAAAGTATACCAGCATCTTAATTATTGCAAAGAAAATTTTTCAAATAAGGGCACTTCCGAAAGCACACGTTAGATGGATTTCTCTTCCCTCTGAGATCCTCTCCCAGTAGAACTTGGGATTCTGCATCACCTTTAGATACTCTGACACACTTCTGTGAAAGGCCCTTTGATGTGAAAGCTCACTAGTGCCCAGGTCAGATGGTCAGGTTTTTTTTGTTTGCACAAAATACCCACAGCAAGTCATCAGCAGAAATACACTCGTTATTTACTAATGCTTCAGTTACTGCTGTGCCCACAAAATAAAATCTGAACACTATGAAACAAACTGGAAGAGAAGGTAAATTTTTCATTGAGTGAAATGATTTGCTTCCTGAAAAAGGTTTTTTTTTTTTTTTTTGTCTTTTTTCTTCCTTTAATAGTTAATAGATTCCCTTCGATATACTTAAGAATATTTATTCAGAGAAGTGACCTAAAATATATGGATTTTTTTTTTTCCGGTGAGCATATACTAAACCAAATTGTGTGAAATTTGACGACTCAGCCCTGATTGATAATTTTGTATCGTCCAAACTTTTGTCTTGCTGTGATACAAACTATATCTCATCGCATCATTTACTCTTTCATCACCTTAAACATTGCTGCAAATGAAAAACCATCTTTTTAAAGGGTTATTCCTTGGTCATCACATCTGATTGAGAAGAAGAAACTATGCTAAAGTTGTTTTTAAAAGCACTGTTATATATTTCTCAGTATGTAAGCCTGGGAATTTCTTGCATGTTGATTGATGTGGCCATACTTATGTAAGTTCCTAAGACTGTAAGTTCAGAGTATATTCTCCAGTAGAAATTTTATTATATTTGATAACTTTAGCCATGTAACCTGTAATGGATAAAGTTTATCTAAAAATCTCACTTAAACACTAAAGGTTAATGCCAGTTTTTACATATACAGTGCAATTCAGGTTTTCTTGAAAAGCACTTTTGATGGTGTGGTGGTTGAATAAGGAATTTTTTTGCAGTAGCTGAAATTGTTTTAATTAGAATTTGGAACGAAGCCCCATAGCACATATTTTTATGTAGTTGAGAGCTATGGAAACCCGGAGGAACTTGCTGCTTTTTTTTTTTTTCTTCCAAATGCTGCTTAGATTGGTGTTGAAATGTGCACAACTCCTACAGAAACTTGGTGACGACACCAAAAGCCTAGAAATAATGAAGTACTGTATTAACTTCGCAATTTTCCCATCACAGATTTCATGGAGGTTTATTATGAGATGTCTTCACGTTTTTGGCCATTTTAGCTCCTCTGGTTGGTGCATGCGCAAACTTTCAGGTAAAAGAGTGCATGTTTAGCTGCAATAGCCGTCTGGTTTACCTGAACTAAATAGGCAAGCTGCTGATACCGAAGAGGTTTTCTGACAAGCATACGGTCCCTGTTTCGAGTTCGCTTCCTAAACTGGTATCATTTCGTCCTTTTTTTCTTAACTTGCAAGCGAAACCCTTTTATTCCTCGTCGAGCTGATGACCTGAAGCTTTGCTGTCAGGGGAGCTGAGCGCTGGGTGAGCTGGGATGGGATTTTATGTGGCCTGAGCAGCGTGCTGGGGCTCAGGGTGAAGGACATGGGTGAAGAAGCTCGCTGTAACTCGCATCCCAGCTCGCCCAGGGCCCAGCATTTGAGTGAACAGAATAAGCTCCTACCTATACAGGCTACTTCAAGGGGTGTGCGAAGCGTTACCCTCCACTTCTTGCAGTAATGTTCCGTTTCGGGAAGCGAGGCTTCCTTCTGACATGGGGAGAATAACCAACTAATGTGAAAAGTACCCTGAGCCACGCTGCACAGCACGCCTTCCCTCACCTCCTGCCGCTGGACGTGGGCCCAGCGTCCCCACCGCCACCTTTCCGTGGCACGGGGACGTTCCCCACGCAGTTGCAGCTGCCCTAAAAGCATGCACCGTGCTCTCTGATGTCTGTCTGGTTCTGGTATGAGAGGACAGTCCTGGTACTCCAGAGCTCTTGGCTTTCTTAATCATTATTGTTCTGTTCTGATGTGCTGTAACATGGTATGTTCAGGTTAACGAGCTTCCCAGCTCACTTCGGATCTGGTGAAGTTTCTTTTTTTCTTTTTTTTTTTTTTTTTTTTTCCAAAATCAAAGTAATCCAAACCTCATGTACCTGTAGATTAAAGAGATGCAAACCCCGGCTTTGTGCTAGCCCGGTAGTCAGTGTACGTTAATGGGTGCTCTCCTTCACTTGCATGCTTGGAGGTTCACAGATGGGAGATTAATTTGCAAATGTCACCTTGCAGCTGGGCAGCGAGTACACACACAGCCCTGGTGCCTGGTGTCACTTTCCCCATGCCCAGCACACAACCTGGTGTTTCATCACTGCCTCCTTCACGCCTGCTCATTTTCCTGGTTTTATTTACGAACTCCTCGGTGACAATCCCTGTATCTCTCTGGTTTTTAAGACATTAAATTTTAACAATTCTGGGTTCTTCCAGAGCTCTGCTGCACGGCTCATGCCAAATACCCCCAGCAGTTGGTTACACCGCTAACAGGAAAAGTCTCCAAACACCCACAAACCTTTCATTTGCTGCTTTTCCCCTTTCCCCTCTCACTCAGCAGTGTCCCTTCACCTTTTTTTTTGTGTGTGTGTCTTTATTTAGAGTGTTTGTCACCTTCAGGCTGCTTGTTTGGAGCTCCTCTGCCGTTCCTCCAGGCTCCCTCCGTGCCCTCCTCCAGCGTGGCTGTCAGCAGCGTACTGGGCGCAGATCTTCAGCAGCAACTGTTCGTCTCCCCTTTCCTTGCCTAATCACATCCCACTTGAAACCTGCAGCCTGGGTCCTCACCTTGCTTCTCCCTGCCCTAACTGTGGTGACACTTTCCCCTTTTTCCTTCCCCTGGTGCCTCTTGGTGTTTGCACAACGGGCACGTGAACCCATCGGGGGGTAACGTAACGCTGCTGGCCGTCCCTAGGGAGCTTCCCTTGGTCTGTGACCCTCTGCACCTTTCACTTCTCCCCCTGCTCAGCTTGTGGCCCTTCAGCAGACGCTGCCCTGGCGTTGAGGCCGGGTACAGACAGACCCTGCAGCCCCTGGGGTTTTGAAATCCCTCGACTTTTGGGGCCGAGCCTGCTGCTGGCAGCGGCGGGTCCGAGACCTGGCCCCCAGGAACGTCCTTGCCCCTGCGAGCTGGCTGTTCACAAACGAACAGAGGCACCAGATTATTTTAAAACAATTCCAAACCTTAACATCAATTGGACATTTCCTTCACGTGGTGTTCCCCATGACCTCTGCACCCGACCTGTTTCTCCCTCGGTTTGTTGATAATCGGCGGCGCGCTCTGCGAGCAGTCACACAACCTCCTTTTTAACGTGCGTGATGCTGGTAATTAGTTTTCAGCTTAATTTAAAACAACCAAAATACAGAGTTCTGGAACCGAGAGCCTTTTTGGTTCCAGCTTTTTCCTCAGTCCCTTTCCGTGCCCGCCTGCCTGCAGGCACCCTGCGAAGGACGGGGTGGACGTGGAGCCACCCGGGCACCTTGCGGCTTTGCTCTTCAGCCCTTCATCACCGCCTCACAGCTCCAGGAGGTACAAAAAGGAGCGCGAGGTGTAGCTGCCTGTGTAGCACGGGGACACCCTCCTCTTTTCCACTAAAACCCTCCTCTTTTCCACTGCCCGCATTCGGGGCAGCGCTTTGGGCACGCAGCAGGCACGTCCTGCGGCAGCGAGAGCTCTTGCCTTCCAGAAATTATAGAAATTTTATCACTTTTTATTGAAAACTGCACTGAACGCTAAATGTCCACCTTTACAATAAACAAATACAGGAACGGTAACACACTAAAACAAAACATCTGATAGCCATTGCTTTTTTTTTTTTTCTTTTTTTCTTCTTTTTTTTTTTTTTCTTTTTCTGTTTGGGACAGCTTAAGGTTTTCTTGTCACAGAAACAGGAATGTACCCATACAAAGGCTCAAAATAGGCCATCGCAAAAACAAAAAGGCGATGATTCACAAAAGACTATGAATATAACATGTAACTAGTTGATACAAATCTAATAGGATTTGTTAAAATCAGTCACAGCTAATAACACGTTTTGAAGTGTTCTTGTATAAAATAGCACGTGAAGAAAAGAAGACTTTTATCCATGTCTAAAAAAGTGGGTTTTGTTCATAGACAGTCTGACAAGTTACCATAAAAAGTGTTTCCTGAGACATAAGGAAATGCAACATTATTCTTGAACCCTTTCCAGCTCAAGACTTTTCCACTTGATAAAATAGCTGCAGATTTAAAACTGAGAAAATATATTTGAGTACAAATAGTGTGTGAAACGTAATAATACTTTCTTCTTTTTTTTTAATATATTTTTTTATGTTTTTTTTATGTTTTTTTTTTTTTTTCCTTGCATCATTGCAGGGCGTAGGCGGATGCACAGCTACTTTATTCAGTGTAGGGGCAGAGAAGAGCCTGGCCGTTGGGTTTTTTTTTTTTTCGGGATTTTGGGGCCCTCCCAGCCAAATTCTCTCTGGAGAATTTTGGGCACACGTCGCCGGCCCCGGGGGACCCCGAAACGGATCCGAGCTGATTTTTCTTCTGCTCCTGAGCCGGTATCGCTGCCTCCTGTTAGGAGAGGTGACCGGGTGCGAGAGTAAGGAAAGGGCTGAAGCCACATAATGGTTTCCTCTTAAATTTCTATGTTAACTCGGTAAGGATTGCTCGCTGCAATTGTTTGGAGACAGGTGCAGAAGCCCTGCTCTTCCCAAGGAATCGAGGGGAGAAAAAAATCGATTTTTATTTCATGTGATTGATGCACAGATGAAGGAAACTGAACACACAATAACAGAAGCCGATCATTAATGTCTCACGTCCTAGGTTTCAGCGCTGCAGTAAGCGGGTGACTTCTCCAGGGCTTCTCCCCAGGCCTGACTGCTGTCGCTGGGTCCTTAACACTGGAACATCAATGATGCATCTGTCCAAAATCAACATTACAAATTCCGTATCAAATTCTTTTTTTGTTTTGTTTTGTTTTGTTTTGTTTTTCAGTCCGTGTATAACTTCTTTTCCAATGTCTCTTGGTCCCAAGTTTATTGAGTGGTTTGTTTTTTGTTTTTGTTTTTGTTTTTGTTTTTGTTTTTTTTTGTTTTAAATTAGCTGCTATTGCTCGTTGGGATGTTCCCTGTTGTCCCCGTGTTTCGTGGGCTGGTTCGGCGACGGAGCTTGCGAGGGGTGCGCCACGGTGGGCAGGTTGTGGGTGACGGGGATGCCGCCGGGAATGATGCCCTCCATGGCCGCTGGGATGCCTCCCGGCGCGACGCTCACCATCCCGGGGGGGTACCTGGCGGGGGGACACAGAGAGGCAGGGTTTGTCACGGCCCCGATGACCCAGCGAGCCCGACAGAGACCACGGAGGGCAGGGGAGCAGAGAGGTGCCACCTTTCTGCCAGCATTGGCAGGGGCAGCGTTGCTATTTCTCATTTCATGCACATGACCCAGCTCCCTGATCCTTCCCTTTGTGCAAAACTATCACCGATCGTGGCAATAAACGCTGGCACTGTCACCTACGCGGCGCTACCCTCGAGCAGCACGGCTGGAGGCGTGGTGCCGAAGCCCAAAGTAGGGATTTGCTGCAACCAAACACTGGTTGTGTGTGCTTTGGTTTGGTTTTAACCCCTGAGCAAGCTGCAACCAAATCCCTGGCGTGTTCGAGGGCAGGCATCACTCGCTGAGCCGATGCACTTCATGCTCTGAAAGGGGAGGGAATGGGTTTTGTTTCTGTAGATCCCTGTAACAATCCCCAAATACCCCAGTGACAGAGGGGACACGAGGACGATGCCAGCACAGTGGATATTGCCACTAATTCCCGAGGTACTTCAATGCCGTCGGGTTGTCCCAGCCCACGTGGCATTGTTTCCCTGAACTCCACAGGCTTAATCCTAAAATTACACACCCGAGCTGTGATCTCATGGGCACGGCAATAGCTTGGTGTGGTGAACTGCACCAGGAGGCAAATATTTCTGCCAGGCAGCTGAAGGGAAAGGAACCAACAGGTACAACAACCACTTGCAGTGGGCAGCCATGCATCATTTTGCAGGGTGCTGCTGCTCTTCTGTTCTGCAAGCCCTAAAAGATGCAGCCCTGATCCTACAGCGAGTGTGGCTGAGCCCACGTCCCCTGGGCCAGAGCCAGCGCTTCCTAGAAGAGCTGAATGAACTGAAATCCTAATCCCTGAAAGGGAACTTCCTCGTCTCAGTGTTATTTAAAGGCTGTTTGAACACAAACCATGTGCTTTAAGAGCACACGGAGCTGAGAGCGCTTTTCCGGAGAAGCTGTGCTTGTTCCCCCTGAGCTGGGGCAACCTCTGGTGTCCTGGCCGTAGATGGGCACAGATTTCCTTAAATTTAACCAAACAAACCCGGACAGAGGAGCTGATCAAAGCTGCAGTTGTTTTTTTTGGCGTGTTAGGTTAAGTCTTGCTTGGTCTGGGAGCCCTGGCACTCGTGCAGGTGCCACGCATGGGGCTGCTGTCCCACCACCATCAGGATCAGCATCAGGAAAGGTTTCCCCCCCAAAAAAATGTACCCCAGTAGGGGAACCCCTGTGCCGGGCAGGCTGGGGCCGTCCTTTTCTCCATCTTACCTGTATGTGGCACCATTGAGCTCCGGATGGATTGCTTGCTGATCTATTACTGACCACGGCGCCGTCGTGACAAAGAATTCCTTGTTGACGCAGTTCCGTAGGCTTTCTGGGATGCGCCCTGCAGTGGGACGAAAGGGAAGCAAGGGTCAGGAACGTCCTGGTTTTGTTGCCCTACAAGAAGCTCCGATTCTTTCATTTCACTCTCTTTGTTGGTGTGAAGGAGGAGAAAAGAATGCCAGGCCAGCCAGGCGTGGAGCTACGCCACCCACATTAATGATGGGACAATTTTTAGGGCAAGAGAAATGCTGGAGTATGGCGAGCATCATCTTGGGGCAAGCTCTGTTCTGGCAGGGTTTGGACGCAGATGGTTTCACTGCTTTGGGGTTTATGGCTGGCATGTAGCCTTACAGGGCCTGCACATCTTTCGACAGCAGCTTCTCAGGGCTTTGGGGTTAGTGCCACCGAAAGGGGCAGCAACTCCTGCACCGCTGTCCTCCTCCTCCCAGTCATGGTGGCGGCCTTTGCCGTGCTGCACGTGTGCGCCACTGATCAAAAACCCGAAACACACACAAAAAAAGGAACAGAAACATGCCCAAGCGGCAAAAAAAGTAAAGTTTGCTTTCTCAGTCTCGCACTGGGAAGAAACTCAGGGGCAGGACCCCACGGTCTGCAGGAGGGCGAAGCCCCAGCTGTGCCCCTCAGGCTCCTCCCGGGGCCGGGTACCTGTGATCGCGCGCCGGATTTCGGTGGCAGCAGCTTCCCTCATCTCTAGCGACGCCTGCTCGCTGTACCAGGCGGTGTGCGGGGTGCAGATGAGGTTCGGAGCATCTTTCAAGGGGCCTTGGGCAAAACTGTGCGCAGGGGAAGGAAAGAAAAAATGAATCGGTGTATAAAAAAGGAGAACGAAAGGTGTTAAGAGCGGTAAAAAGGTTTGAGGCCCGCCCCCGGCGTGTGCTGTGGCTGCTGGGCTGGAGCGAACCCACCGGAGGGGGATGGACTTTTTGGGGTTATCTCTTTGGGGGAGCACTTTTTATTAAAAATTGTTTCAGGAGGCACAAGGGCACCACCAGCACTACCCCATCCCGAGGAGCCGCACCCCCTTACAACCAACCCCTTCTTGGCTGTCGCTGAGCAGGGAGCTGCAGCCTGCGAGCAAAAACGCCCAAGGACACGGGAGCAGTAATTCTGCTCTCAGCAGCTCGCTTCTTGTTCCAAGCTCCCTGAAACCCCAAATATCCCTCACTGTGCCAGCCCACAGCCCGTGGATGCTGCGAGGAGCTGGTGCAGGGAAGGAAGGGAAGGAAAAAAGGGAAGGAAGGAAGGCAGGGGCACCACGAGGGCCTTACCTAAACGGTTCTGACTCGTGCACGTCGAGCGCAGCCCCTCGTATCCGTCCCTCCTTCAGGGCTTGAGTTAAGGCCTTCTCGTCCACCAGCCCCCCACGCGCCGTGTTCACCAGGAACGCGCCCTGCCGCATCTGGCGGCGCCGGGAGAGAGAGCAGTGAGATCTCTGTGCCCTGGACCTGCCCTGGGGGGCACCCCGGGGCTGTGCCCTCATCCCCTGCTCCTGCAAAACCCCTGGGGCTGCAGGCAGGGCCCCACTGTGGGGCACAGGGGTTTGGTGGCAAGGCCGGCGCGGGCTGGTGGCAGCAAACACCACCCGACCCCGCAGCCACGGAGCCAGGGAACGTGCTGCACCCCATAAACCCCACGGGACACGGGGACACCAGCAGTTTTTTGGGTAGCCCACGGGCTGGGGGGGCGCAGAAACCCAGCAGCAGCGCGTGTTTTGTGCCCGCCTTCGTTACCTGCTTAATCGTGAAGTCGTTGATCAGGTGGTGGTTGTGTTCGTTCAGGTTGCAGTGCAAGGAGACGCAGTCGCTCTGGTAGAGCAGGTCCTGGAGCGTGTAGACTCGCTGCACCCCCAGGGACCTCTCGATGCCATCCTGCAGGTACGGGTCGTAAAAGATCACGTTGAAGCCAAACGCCTTGGCTCGGACTGCAACCGCCTGGGCAGTGCGACCTGTGTGCGAGGGAAGGAGAGAGCTCACTGAGCCAGCCCCGGCTGCCACTGCCCTGCTTTGGGCACTGCAGGAAGAAATGCAGCCCGCTGAGGTGCTCTGTCCACCAGAACAAGCCAAAAAAAAAGAAGAGAAGAGTTCTTTCTTTCTTTTTTTTGGGCAATGTTTGGGGGTGGTTCATCTTCCAGCCTCTTGCTGAAGGATGTACACGTGGCCAAGACAGCCGGCACGGCCTGGGAGCACAGGTTCAGTACGACTGCGGTGCTGGGGCAGGCAAGCCGCACATCACCACATTGTAGTGCTGCTGGAGACCCCAAAAATGATGCTCTGGGGACAGGGACATCCCCCCAGATGCTCTGGGGACAGGGACTCCAACCGGTCCCTCACCCAACCCTCCTCCAGGGGCTCAGCCACGGCTTACAAGGCACAGCCCTTCCCCAAATATGACCAGAAAACATTCCCCCTGCGTTACCCAAACCCACCCCGGTGCTCCTGGTCTCCAAAACTTTAATTCCAGCCCATCCCATGGCACTAGAGCACCGCGGAGCCGCCCTGCCCACCTACCAAAGCCGATGAGGCCGAGCGTCTCCCCCCGGATGCGGGCGGCGCCGGAGGCCACCTCGCGGATCTGCTCCACGCTCTGCACCCGCGTGCCCTCCCGCAGCGCCTGGTACAGCCACGTGTTGCGCCGGTAGAGGTTGAGGACGTGGCACACGGTGGAGTCGGCCGTCTCCTCCACGGCGGCCGAGGGGATGTTGCAGACGGCGATGCCTGCAGGGGGACACAGCGCGGGGCACAGCCGTGGCTCAGGGGCAGCCCCGCACCTTGTTTGTTTTTTTTTTTTTCTTTTTAATCACATTTTAAACTAAATCCTTATTCTCGGTTAGTTTTATCCACCTTCAAAGCGAATTAAATCGTGCTGGCACGAGTCAGCCCTGTTCCACAAAAGGGCTGTTCAGCCATCCTGTTATTTCGGGACCAGCTACGGCAGAGGGAGAGGAGCGCTCAGGCGTGGTGGTGCGCCCTGTCGGCACTGCAGGGCCAGCTCCAGGCGTGGCGAGGCTTTCTGGCTCAACCAGAAAGAGCCAAAATAGTTGAGTAACCACGGCTGTTCGAAGCCTCTGACATCCCCAGGGTTCACAAATGAATTGGTGAAACGTGGCCATGGAGGCGCGAGGTGCTGTGGAAAGGTTTGGGGTGACCCTCACCACCACGGCACCAGCACGGCCTCGACCCTGATGCCAACACTTCTGTGGCAGCACCTGATGGCTCCCGGCAAGAAGCACAGGAGCACACACTCCTCGTGGTGCTGGGTTTTTTTTTGGGAGGTCCTTCCGAGGGGACGGCCACACTGGCACGGCTCTCCCAGCCTGGCACCGCGGCTGCCCCCGGGCACCGCGCTCCATAAGGGGGCTTTTGTTCCCTCGCCACAAAAGGGGCATTTTCAGCCAAAAAGGAGATAAAGAGAGATAAAGAGAGCAAATGGTTCAATTCTGGCACCGAACACTCGTTCTGGGGGCATTTCTCCTGGCTGTCTCCCCCGCAGCAGCCACCAGCGCATGCAGGTAGGTACGGGTCATCCATCGCCTGCACAGCTCGAGGGCCACCTCACGGAAAGCAATCCCAATTAAACTTTCCGCTACATTTGTGGGCAGTCATTACATTTCCTGCTCTAAACCGCATCATTTGGCCACCCAATTTGCTACGTGTAACAAGAAGGATTGTACCGCAGCATCCCATTATTTTATTCGCTGTATTTTTCGTTTCTTGATGTTCAGAGCCTCGGAACGCCGTTATAATGGATAATAACAATAAGAGTTAAAAACAGGGAGAAACCATTACACCGAGAAGACACCGTTCTCCTCCCGGAGAAGAATAATTCACTACGCTGAGAACTGCTTTTTTAGGAATGCCTATTTGAGACTCTTATCGCCATTATCCTTGTAGAGTGGCTCACGTGCAGTGCCTGTTATTCCGAACTTCCCCAGAGATCACCCTTAATACAAGATACCCTAAACACTACCGTGGGACTTCTGGATAGATGGAGCCTTTGGATCGGATGAGCAAAAAAAAGGTTGCTACAGCTGCTAGGATCACAGGTATTTATCACTAGGTGTCTGTAAGTCGGTGGCCCCAGCAATGCACCCTGCATTTTACCCGTTCCTGGGGCATCCTTAACAAGGTGGCACGGGAAGCAGCCAAGACCTAACACGCAGCCCCTGTCCCACACGAGGCCTTCCCAGCAGTAGGGGCATGACTCAAGGAACCCGATCGGATCAAGAGACTAAGCTTGCTAGGCAAAATTTAATAAAAAACCTTTCTTTCACCTTTTCTAGAGCTAAATCAATTCCCCTATGTCAATACCGGTGAGTCTGAGGGGCAAGTGGAGCTACAGGCAGCGCAGGAACAGAGGCCTCACGTGGGGGCAGTTTCAGCACGATACGACTCTAAACGATTCCTTCTAAAACTGCAGCATCTTGTTTAATTCATGGTCATGTTTTCTTGTCACAACACACTCCACACGCAAAATATTTAAGCTGCACCTTTCATTTCAGGGCCGAATCCACCCCGTTTGGGAGGTCCTGCCTGAACCTCCCTTTGGTTACCGCTCCCCCAGGGGGACCGGGGGCCACCGGTGCTGCTCTGAAACACTGGGAGGGATGTGGGGATGTGGGAGGGAGCCGGGGTGCAGGACCGAGACCTACCGAGCTCCCCCGCCGCTTTGATGTCGATGTTGTCGTAGCCGCTGCCTATTCGAACGATGACCCGCAGGGCCTTGAACTTCTCCAGGTCCTCTCGGGTCAGCGTGATGGTGTGGTACATCATGGCCCCCACGGCTTCGTTTAATACCTGGAACAAAGCAGGGAGATGTCAGGAGCCACCAGGACGCTCGCAGGGGACACGTGCGGCTCCTGGAAGCCAGGGACCTCCGGGATCAGGACTATTAGACAGTAAATCCCTAGGGATTTGGGAACGAACTGGATGGGCATCTGGACATAATGATGATCCATCCGGACAGGTAGGCAGAGGAAAAGATGCATGTTGCTCACCCAGATGTTTTTCCAGGCTCCTACCTATCAGAAACCTCTGGAAACCCAAGACCCAAATTCTCCAAGAGTTGCTCATCGATCGTTGGGTGCCTCATAAAGAGGCACCTTCCTTCCCCCAAAATGTAATATCTGAATAAATGAGGTTGGTTTTCGTTTTCTCTCCCAGCTCCTGGAATTGATTTCTGATCACCTCAGACCTCCCTGGAGCTACCTCAACGTGCACAGAGATAACTTGGACACGAGCACTTCCAGGAGCTGAGCTCCCCAGCAGCAGGGGAGGTGCAGGGCGCCGTGCGCTGCTGCGGCACCGAGCGAGCAGGCTTCAAAAACTACGACAAATATTAATGGTACTGAGGTCAGAAATCCCACGCTAAGAGATTCGGTGACTTTATGCTCCTAAAATAACCCCCGGCTGAGTTTTTATCTGCAGCACCCTGCGTCGATGCCGGCTGCTGACCCTCTCGAGGCGCAGCCTTGCGTGTTTTGTCCTCGAGAGGCACACGGGGCAGGACGAGGAGCGTGCCCGGCCCCCGCCGCCCACCCCAAGCAGCCCCCCGGTACCTTCTCGTGGATCTCCTGAGTTGATTGTGCATCACAGAACGCGACGGTGGCCAGGTCCTTCAGGATGGGCATCTCCACCGTGCAGTCCCTGCCATCCAGCAGTGCCACCAGGGGCCGGGGGTGCATGGGGCCGTTCATGATCTGAGGGCGGATACCTGCAGGCAGAAGGAGCACAGATTTTACACCTGATCTGTTTTTTTTTTTATTATTTTTTATTTTTTTTTACCATTTTGACCAGCTCAGAAAGACAAGCCTGAACAGACTCCCACTAAGCAAAACACCATTTATTTATTTATTTATTTTCTGTGGAAAAGCACAAAAAGAGCAGGGCGCCAACGACCCCATCCATCCCTGTATCCCATGGGATGCTCTGGGACGTGCAGCTGGAGCCCCACACACGGGGACAAACCCAGCGCAGACCCCACTCAATGCTTACCAAGCCTCCCCGTGGGCTGCTGCCTCGAGCAAATGTATATTCAGGTGTCTGCTCAGCTGTGCTGCTTTTTTTCCTCATTTTACAGCTCCACGTTGAGGCTGGGAACCGAATGAGAATCACCGAGGGCTGCAGGAAGCCCCATCTTTGTATCCTATTAACCGCTCAGCCGGGGATTAACAAGTTCATTTTTGGACAAGTCACTTTGACATTTTTGGGCCTCCTTTTACCACTCAGGAAGGTCGTTCGTTACGTTAGGATTGTAGGAACAGCTCAACTGTTTGGTGGTCATAGTTTTGGGGAAAAGCAGTAGTTTTGGGCACAACGGGTTTTACTTCTGCAGCCACAGCTTGAGCAGACCTGGCCTCAAGAGCTTGAGATTGGAAACCCCTCGCACACAGCACCACCCTCCTTAGCAAAACACACAAGAACTTTGCAGACTACTGGAAAAAAACTCTCTTTTTTTAAGCATAAAGGTGAAAATCCCGTGTTGTAGCTCGGCGTGCCATCCTTCACAGCAGAAGCAATAAATGACTTGAGCACATCGGGGCGAGGTAGCTCTCCCTCCATGCCACACCACCAAAGTCCCGATTTACCCCCCGTTGCAGTAAAATTGTTCATGATGTTGTTTGGCCAGGGAACCCACGGAGTTGTTTCCCCTATAGACAACCTCGCTGCTCCTTCCAAAACCGGAGACCCGTCATCAGCCAAAGAGGGTTTCTGGTCCGGGGCTGGGGTTTCTGGGGCGGGTCAGACGTCTCACAGGGAGCACTGCAGAACAAATGCTATTGTCTGCGGCGCTACGTGGGGCTGTTGGACTGAGGCAGGACGAGGTCGGGAGCGGGAGGCTCCTCTGGGGACGCTGCCAGGGGCTGGGGGTGCTCGGCTCCCCGCGGAGCACCGCAGCCTCCTGCCGAGCCCCGGCACAGCCCCACGTGCCCCGGGCATGACAGAGAGGGAAGGGAACTGATGAGAGCAGCATGGAGCTGCTGCTTTATTATTATTTATCTTTATTTTTAAGGGAAAGTTAAGTGTGCCTTTTTGTCCAGGATGCTGCTGGTGAAGAGAAGCCTCCGGAGCGTGCCAGCACCAAGAGCATCGCCCCGGGGCCACACGGGGTGGGAAGGAGCCACAAGGGGAAAAAACAACCCTGTAGGAACAGAGGGGTTCAGAGGGGTGAGCTTCACAGCCCCGCGTTCCTCTTGTACCGAACCAGTGTAAGAATAAAGAGCAGACCCACCCGGCAGAGCCAGGGGGGAAGATTTCCAGCGTCATGCATGAGCGTTTTTGGAGCGGGTCCCTCTCTCCGCCCTCCCCAGCGAGCTCCCCATCAGCACGCACTGGGAGCGGTGCGTCGTGTTTGCACGCCTTTCAGCCAGATGGGACTGCAGCCGTGTCAGCGGGCAGGGTGCAGCGCCGAGATGGTTTGGGTAACCGCGAGGAGCTCGCCGTAAGCAGATCAGCCAGAATAAAAAACACGCAGAGGGCTTACACAACCCGAAGCGAAGCGCTGCGCCCCGGCGGATTGTTTTCTCTGTCTAACAAGGAGGTGAATTATAACCCTGGCTTCAACACCTGCTAAAGGCAACGGTCTCCAGGACGTGGAGCATCACCTATCCGCCTCACGCTGAGATTATTCCAAAAAAAAAAAAGGGACAAGGTGGTGCTCTGGCAAGGTGCTGTGGTGGTGCCAGCCCCCAAAACAAGTTTTTTTTTTTTGCTGCCATTGCATGAGCTCCTCTGGAAGTGGACCGACACACACAGCTTTTCTTTTTTGAAGCAGCATCTGTGCCTTGGCTGCCCTTGCTCCTCTTCCTCACCGGGGCCGCTCGCTCCAGCTCGGCGGGGAAAGTTTGGGAAGGGAATGGCTGTGAGAAGGAGCGCACCACGCATGGCAAAACCACGTTTTAATTAAGACCACCGACAGGTTTGCAGCCTGGATCCCCCAATGTGGGGCTCCCGGCCCTACCCACAGCCTTCTCCCATGTGTGCTCCCCACAAAACCAGGCGAAACTTGCCTGCTTCTCCTCCTGCTCTGCGCCCGCTTCATTAACAACGAGGTATGCCTGGACCAGAAAGTAATTAAGCAGCCGGGCGCTCCCTCGCGATAAGGCAACGGGGCTGTTAACCCCTTGGGAGCCCATCCATGGGGCTGCTCAGCCCCTCCTGGGGCTGGGACACGCTCCTCTGGCCATATGGCCCCAAATTCGGCTGCTTCCCTGCCACCCTTGGCTGCCCGTGAAGCCCGAGGTCACCGCGAAGTTGCCGCCAGGGTTGCTCGATCCGCCTCTTCCCAGCGTTTTTGGCTCCCCGTGGACTCTCGCCAGCATTTTTGGCGGAGAGCTTTTTAAGGGAGAGGGAGAAGAGGAAGGGTTCATGGAAAAAAAACAACAAAACAAAAAAAAAAAAAAGAGAGAAGGAGAAGGAGAAGAAAGCTTTTGCAGTCACACTGGGAACTCAAACTCCACCCCGGCTCGCAGGCAGCGCCGCTTGTTGCACGCAGCCCGGCGCATAAAGTGCTTTTGTTTCATTTTTAATACACAAAGCCTGCTTGTCCTCTCCTGCCGCTCCTCCCCTTTGCCACCCACTTGTATCCGATTCCAATGGCACCCCTGCCAGCAGAATTAGGGAGTGCTCCCTGCTAAATGGCAGCCTTTGTGTGGCCGCGAGCCGGCTGGTACTATCTCACCGAAACAAAAGCAGAAGCCATTTGCCTAATTCTTATTAATCTCAGTTGCCTACGCCACGCAGCATTAAGGAAAAAGGAAATAAATAAAAAAAAAAAAGGAAAAGCGAGCGTTAAACACGTTCCCTTGCAGTATATAAAAGTGCATCGAGAAGCGATGCCGGCCATCGGCCGAACCGCTCATTCACCACCAAGCAGCTACAGTTTTACAGGCAGCTACACACTTTATTAAACAAGCAGAAAAGAAACAGGAAATTTCCCCTTGCCTGGAAAATGTTGCCTCCACATTCTTCTTCTTATTAAAAACCACACATGGCAGTGGAGGAGGAGGGAGGGAGGAGGAGGGGGGGGACCCACACACGAGAAAATACTACCACTTTGCAGTGCGTCGACTCTCCTTGCGTCTACGAGGGGGTATCTTCAAACAGGCGGTCCCACGGCCCACAGCTGCAACATCTCAAGACAAATGTCTCTTTGAACGCGGAGGGAAAAGAAAAGGCTTTTGTCCTGAGCCACAGAAGAATGGTCTGAAATTGCTAGAGGAGTTACAGTCACCTCCGTGCGGCTCCCAACTCTTCAGAGCACTCCCTCCAGACTTTGCCGAAGCTTTTAACTAATCATCGTTCTTTCCCAGCCCTTGAATAAAATCATGTGAGTGCCAGCCAAAAAATCTTATGCTATGCACACTAAAGGGTTTGTATATGTCACAGTTTCTTTTCCCCCTTCCACTCCCCTCCTCCTATTGACTTGCACATACGTCTTTTTTTTTTTTTTCCCCCTAGTTGTCTCGAATGGATTTAATCTGTGCCATGCTGCGTTTTATGTTTGTTTGGGTTTTATTTTTTTTTTTTTTGAAACTTAAAAATGAAACATGATTTTCCACACTGAGCGCATTGAACGAGGCTCCGGGAACAGGCTGGTAGCCTTCAGCAGCAGCAAAAAAAGGAGCACAAAGCGCGGGGGGAGGCGAGCCCATGGGGATCTCACCCAGCGCCCATGAGCGAAGGGCCAAATCCTTTTGTCCTGCGTGTGCCATCCACGGGGTAACGAGGGGTGGAAGGGCATTGACGGAGGGATCCAGGCGGCCCTTCTGTGAGCTACCTTGGATCCTGCAACCCAATTTTCAGGCACAGATCCCCAAACCCAAACTAGACAGCTGCTGGCACACTGGTGGCACTGGCTGACACGTTTCACCTGGGACACACACAGTACTTGGGGAAATCCACCAGCAAGGAGCTCCACCTGCACCCAGATGTATTTTTTCCACCCTAATCCATGGAAACCCTCCCGAAGATCCCACCAGCACAGCCCCAGGTCCATGCGTCGGCCTCCACGAGCTCAGTCCTGAAACAGGAGGCTGGGTGGGCAGCAAGGGCAGAGCTTCCCAAAGAAAGGATGCTCATTCCTTCACTGAACTTCCCAGTGAGTCAATAAATGCTTCTCATCACAAACACGTGTGAAAACGAAGCAAGACACAGCCTTTATCTCGCAGGCAGGGGAAAAGAGATATTTACTGCTGCTCCCAGTGGCAAGTACTCTGGAGGCACTTGGTGCTCTGCAGGCACAGCCACACAAACACGCAGCTGGTACAGAAAGTGACATCAAATTGCTCTTCCATAAACCACGCTGGGCTGGGGTTTAGGCACGCTTCAGAGAAATGTGAGGGGCAGGGTCCCCGCAGGGACCACCTCGTCCCTTTTGGGTCCCCGCTGGGTCCTTCCCTACCCTCTGTCTCCTTTTGTCTTTCCCCTTTTATCCAAATGGAAACAAACTACCTCATTAAAAAATAAACAGCTTGTTCCAGGAAACGGACAGCTTTTTAAAAAAAATAAAACAGAGGAGAATGATGCTGATGCTTTCCTCTAGGTTTCTCCCCAGGTCCAAACTTGTCCCAATAAAATGTGGGTTTCTTTGTGCAAGCAGGTAGGAATTGCAGGTAGGTGTCCCCACCACAACAGCCAGCACACGGCAGGGCTCCGCTGCTGTCCCCAAAATGCAGGGTGCAAGGGAGGAGGACAGGAGGCTGCTGGGCTTCAGAGCACCCCGAGGGATTTGGAGGCTTTGGAGACGCTCTTGAAAAGCAGATGTGGAAATCGAGGGGAAGATCAGCCTGGCAAAGGGCGGCAACGGCCCCTGACACTGCAAAACTCCAAAAACTGGAGATGCTGCCTGTTGGATGGATCACGCCAGGCCTTATTTCTTCTCCGTGTGCACAGAAAGAGAGGGGGACGTGAAACACCTCCACGCCCAATCCCCCCAAACGCTGGGGCAGCCCATCTGCTGCCTGCAGCACGATTCGGTGTCTGCAGTTTAAAAAAAGGACCATGCCTTCAGCAAGCACCGCGGCACAGAAAATAGCCCAGCCTGCCCGTTTTGGGGAAAAATTCCCCAAAATTCGTTCAAGTTATACCATCACGAAGAGAGAGACAAAAACAAACCGGGGTGTTCATC
This sequence comes from Aythya fuligula, assembly GCF_009819795.1. NCBI lineage: Eukaryota > Metazoa > Chordata > Aves > Anseriformes > Anatidae > Aythya > Aythya fuligula. Next base: position 34,184,219 of record NC_045565.1, read on the forward strand.
TACCCCGCAGGACAGCGCATCAGCAAGAAACTGATGCCTTGACTCAGGTTGTTTGCAGCAAAAAGAAAAGGAAAACAACCCAGCTAGGATCTAGCCCAGGCTTTTTTTTTGGGAGAGCAACATGGGGCCCTTCAGTGAGGCCCCAGCTTGATGTCGAGAGCCTCCCCTGAGCATCCTTCGGCCCATTTTCAAGTGCCTCAAGGGGCTGGCAGCAGCCTCGGCTCCCCGTGCTAACGCCGCAAATGGGCCGAGGTCTGAGGCAGGGCTGGGACCACCCGGGGAGCACCCAGAGCCCTGGCCTGGGGCTGAGGGCTGGTTTCAATCCCTAACTCCATCAAAACGTCTCAGCCAAGAGAGGAGGAGTCCTCGTGAGGAAAGGGGCTCGGCCCCTTCGTTAGCAGCCTGGCCCCGACGGCCTTCTGCATAGGAGCTGCGGGAGGCCTCCGTGCCCAAGGAGGCCATGCAGGATGCTCGGGACACCCCGCTGGGAGACCCTCCTGCTGCCGAGTGAGGCTGGCTGGCTCCCAAAGGAGAGACTTCAACACCCAGGGGTCTTGCCAAGGCCTCGTCCTCCGCGAGGCCTTATTAAAATAGCTCCTGGGCCTTTGCCAGGCGCGCGAGCCAAGCCCGAGCCGTCTGTTCGGCGACCCTGCTGCAAGGTCATCCCTTCTGGAGCCCGAAAACCATCACCGTGTGGCCTGTGCAAGAGAAATGCTTCTGCCAATTGTGCTTTCTCCCCTTCCACCACCATTCCTGGTCTCCGCTCTCCCATCCCCACCTCTCCTCTGCAGTGAAGATCAGACCAAACCTCGCGGTGGAGCCGAATGTGAAGCACCGCCGTGCTCCCACCCGTCCTGCAGCACATTTCCACGCCTGGTTTTGCCTTCCTATTTTCTTGCTTTGCTGTTTTTTCTTAATTCCTTTCCCATCCTGGTTTGTGCTCCCTCCCTGCCCTGCAGCCCTGGTGCTCTCCCGTCTCTCCGTGAAGAATTTGAGAAGGATTCGGCTCAGCGCAAAGCGGGATGGCAAAATGCAAATGCATGGACCAGGGAGTAACTCTGGAAGGTCCTGGGAGGTGCTGAATGCCTGCAAATCCCACTAATTTCCCCAAGATAAACACACTCACTTCCTCGCAACGCTGGATCATGACTAAATGAGGGAAAAACCTAAATACCAGCATTCAAAAGGACTTAACTACAACCTACATGCTATTAAAGTTGATTTACTTTCACAGCTAATGCTTTACAAGTGTATCTTAGGATTTTATCATAGTTACTCTGAAAAAAAAAAAAAAGACGTGTCAAATTCCTGTTGACATTTTCAACAGACTAGAACCACAGAAACACAGCAAGCAGAAGTTTGGGCATGGCACCAAGCCCCAAAACGTACCTGCTCCCCATGGCTTAGTGCAGGAAACCTCAAATCCCGGGTGCCAGGCTGTCCTGCCCTGAAAGCCCAAGCTCCTGGCCCTTCTCTGTATTACGACAATATTTTTAATATTGTCGTAAAGCAATCTCCATAGATACATCAGTAAAATAAAGAAGGGTCACAGGGAGGATTTGCTGCCTTCCCATGCCATGCTTGCAGCTGCACTCCCCAAAAAGCATCCTCTAAAGGAGCTTCCAGTGGGATTGGGGCTACCAGGGCCCGACATCTTATCTCCCAGTCACCTGTGAGGCTGCTCGCCCAGCTGGGAGAAACAACAGCATAAAACTCCCCCCGAGAAACCTCAATCTCTTTATCCAACCACTCTGAAAAAAAGATTTCAGAGATGCCACACAATACAGCCCTTTTTAGCTGGTTCTGCCCTCAAGCCGTGCATTAATACAGCTGAGGCTAAGCTGGATTGAGGGAATTTGAAATCGGGGCACTGGCTGACATGGAAGGCTATCAAAAAAAGGAAAAATCACTCCAAAAAGAAAAAAAAAAATGAAAAAGTCCACACAAAACCAGACTGCGAGCTGAAAATTTCACGTGGTCAGGGTGAACGTACGAAATCTCTCACTTGAAATGCTGCTAATAATAGCATCCCGTCTCTCGTTACAGAGAGTACACTGATTAATAAAAATACACTGATTAATAACAAGCTGCCAGATCTTAGACTATTAGGATCCCAACTCAGTTAATCAATAGTTTTTATACTGAGGGAAAAAAGTGGTGGCTGGGGCAGGGAACTCCTCTCCTTATTTTGGAGCCATCCTTTTTTAATCCCCTGACTCTACCTCTGCAGAGCCTTGCTACCTGCTGCTCACCAGCAATTCCTGGATGTTGAGAGCATCCTGAAGGTGCAGAAGGGCACTGTAAGTAGTTCAGAAAGAAGTGAGAACATGCTCATACATTTACAGAGACTTCCCAGGTGCACAAAGGAACAGACTTTTGCGGCAGCACGTAGAAAATTTGTCTTTGTCTATACAGATGTCAGGATTTTATTGGGAAGCCTCAAGCCAGAAAACTGTTTTGTAATTCAGGGGTATTAAATCTTTCTTAAAACGTTCATATCAATTCAAACCAAATGAGATATTTCTTGTGAGCTGCTTTTGAACTTGGTTCTTTCAAACATCCATTAAACCTTTTGAAACTTCAACACATTTTATTTGTAATGTAACGTGCAACCGTGGAGATCTGAAGAAAAGTCTGTGGTCCCAAAAGCACGTATGTGTGTCTAAGTGTTCGAGTTGGCCTAATAAAAGAAATTATCTCTCTCTGCAAACCCTGTCAGTCTCCCAGGCCGAAGCAGCTTTCCAGCCGGGCTGTTCTGGAGCCCTGGACGAGCAACACGCTCTAGGTGAGAAATGTCACCTGATGTTTTTTCTCATCCCTGGCTCCCCAAAAGTTCTCTGATTAGCGATTATCTAAGGCTGTTTATTTAACATTTCAAACTAAGGCCATGGACCAAGAGATGCCTATTAAACACCGCCACTATTTGGTACCAAAAGCAGCTCTTCACCTTGAGACACCTGATGCTTTGAGACGGCTTCGTCAGCAGAAGTGATCCCTGTCCCCATCGAGGGCTTCTGCATGGAAAAACACCTCCAGCGCTCGCAGGGTGCACTCGAGGCCGTTCAGCCAAGGCTGGATTAGACCCACAGTGTTTTGTAAATCCCCCCTTGTACTCGTGCCATCTCCCACCTCGCCCATACTCAGCCCGGTCAGCGCATGCCAGCACCTTCTGGTTTATGGAAACCGCATTCACCGTCCAAATATTGTGCAGTTCCTCGAGTAACACAGCTTGCAGCCGCCCTAATTTATCAACAGTGTTTAGAATAGTATCACAAGTAACGATAGATGAAAAATATATTTTAAAGGAAAGCTATTTAAACTGTGGTAATCTGGAAGAATCTTTGCTAATCTGCTACCTCTCCGAGCAGAAGAATTGCACGCTTCCTGGCTTTCAGAGTGAAACAAAAATGAGCACTGGCAGAGCAAGCAAAACCATCTACAAATACAAATCAACCTTTTCTCCTTGTGAGCCGGAGTCGCCCAAGGGATAACTGCATGATCATGCTTCTGATGTGTTTATACAGCACATTTCATCTTCATTAATCCAGATAACACACTGGCACAGCCTTATTTTTCGAGTCCAAGAGCGACGAGCTGCTCCCCTGCTCTCGCGGGTCAGAACCCACTGCTCCCCTCGACCGGGGCTCCCCTTGCTTTTGGTGGCTGGTGGCACGTGTGCCCATTGCCGGCCCTTTCCTCCCCAGTCCTGCTGCAGATGTCAGGTGCTGGCACTGCACAGGACCTGCAGTGAGAAGGGCAGCGACTGAAGCACCATCGGCTCGGATGGATGCTGCTGCGCCCTGCACACACCAGCTGGGCTCTGACACACGGGGGGACCTCAGCAAAAAAATATTTGTTAGAGGAGGGGAGTGAGATGATGGGATAAAGCTCCCGTATCCGTATTTTCTTTCTTTTTTTTTAATGAGATGAAGTTCTGGTAAATACTCTTAAAGTTCAAGGTTTTTTGTGCTGTTGTGCATGCACAGGATGCACTGCATCTCCCGTGGCTGCCAGGAGGCATTTCTTATGGGCATCCTCAGTGCATTGAGCAAGGAATAAAACCCGAAGCTGTACAGAAACTGACTGCTCTTGAAACACCGTTAAGCTATAATGGGCTGAAAATGTCTTCATTTTTATGTCTCTTCAATATCGCGGAAAAGAAGTCAACGCTGATGTAGGTAAGCGTGGGCTATGGATTTATCTAATAATGTATATGGAAGATAGTGAAAATATTTCAGATTTGCCTGCAGTTATAAACCTGTAAATCACACTGAACATCACGGTAGTAAGCCATTTTTTTTTAAGTTTTCTGTATTTTACTGCTTCAGTAAAACCCATCACCTATCAACCTAAGAGCTGTAGTTGTATAGCCTATGGCTATTCTCAATTAAAAAAAAAAAAATGTTGATTTTTTTAATTTTAAAATTGTGACACAAACCCACCAGAAGACCAAGGCATATAGCAAAACTAACCAGATCTCATTTCTTCCTTAGGATCATGGCAGGGAAGGGGGAAGAAAGGGAAAGTCCTGCACTAAAGTCTCAGAAAGTTGCTAAAGTTCCTCTTCTGGCAGTAGGAAGCAGTTGGCAAGGCAGATGCTGATGCATTACATCTTTTCCTACGTGGTTATACACTTCCTTACATCATACACATTATGAGAGGGTTGGAAAACCTTCCCAGGACCCTGAAAAAGAAGACCCTACAGCGACAACGTGGTGCTTGCATCCTACGGGGTCCCAAAGCCCCTCACACAGTCACTGCCCCTGATGTGAAACCACCTCCCTGGCTGCAGTCGAGGCGTGCATACTGCATGGCAAAGAGGTGAAGCAACCCCGGCTAAACCAGCATTCAGCAGTTCTGCACACAAATAAATATGTCTGTGTTTTCATGGTTCATTCCACGAATACTCAAGAGGAAGCTGTACAGCACTCGCTGTAAGCCATTCCTCTAATTAATACCTTTGCCAGTACGAGGAAAAACTCGATATTGCAAAAAAAAATCTGTAACACGTGGCCAGCTGATCCTTTTAAGAAATATGTAAGAATACAAGCCCCTTTTCAAGCAGTGGCACTACTTTCAGCCAGTTTTCTTGAATCCCTCTCTGGTTATAAACCCAAATGGGTCATCTTCCTTAAACTGCTGTCCTCTCTCTGCGAGCAGAAAAAATCTGTGCCAGTTTGTGTCCCTGATGGCTTCTTCCTTCAGATGGAAAAAGGAAGGTGGTTCTTCCGCAGACACTTGTTCCAAGTCCTTCACAATGGAGAGAGCACCTACCAGAAGAGCACGTGGAGCTCAGCCAGTGTCTGGAAATCAGTTCCTGAGGTCTCTGAAGCGAGGTGTTTTGTTGCTCCTTCCAAAATGCAGACCCTGAAAGAGGAGCATTGAAGCAGATCCCTCTTCAGGCCGTGTTCGAGGTCTAGCCAGCTGACCCCGGTGGGTTTCGGGGCTCCAGCATTAGGTGCAGAGCACACGAAGGACTCCTCCCCGGCATGTGCTCAGATACAAGTCTTCAGCTGACTCGAGACTGCTGCGCTGCCTCTGTCCCCGTTGGGCAATTCAACATAAAACCAGTCGCTACTTCCCTGCCATCCACATGGGGAGCGCCTGGAGTCAATGGGTTCAGTGTGGGGATCATTCAAACCAGCTGTGGCTAGTGAAAAGAATCCGTTCCTCATTCCTGCGACCAGGCTTGCTAGAAAGTAGGGAGCAAATGTTCCACCCAAAATAGTTTTGGTCTGAGTGCAAGAGAAGCTATTGGCAACAACAACGTTGGAAGAAGGAATGCCGTAGCATCAGGCTCAGATGCCTCGCAAATGTATCTTGTATCCTCTATCCCAAATCGTATTTCTTTCTGTCTGTAGCAGGCAAGATCCTGTAAGCGGCTCTGGCAGACGGCTCAGCGCCTTTATTTTGGCTAGCAGAGAGCTCCTTTCCACGTGGGGCCGATCTGGGACGGGAAGCAGATCCACCACGGGGCAGCTCCTCGCCTCTCTGCCCCGCACCCTGCAGGGCTGTGGGTGTCCTCCTGCACCCGGACACGGTGCACAGCCCCTGCACGATGTCCGTGTGTTAGCTGCTGGCTTTGCCCTCCCGCCTGAGCTGCTCTGGGCAATTTTTGTTGCACGTTCCCATCGCTGCTTCTGGGTTCATGGCAAGGATGCTCCGGGGGTGTTGCAGCAAGTGGCGCTTTTCTAACGGGGCCGAGAGCTGCTGAAGCGCCCCGTTGGGAAGGGCTGGGTGTCTGCGGGTGATTTGTAGCCTGCCAGGAACACAAATAGCAGAAGGTGCTGGTGGAGCAGCAGACGTGATGAGCTCCCATGGGGTGAGCGCCCAGGCCTCATCCTCTGTGCTGGCGGGCACGGCGTACTCCTGACGCAGCGCATGTGTTCTGAATTTGGTGTACTTCGGGAATGAAAACGGGAAAAGAAGCCTATGTGCTTCGCGGGGAGGTATTGAAGGCGCTGAACTGTGACGCATTGCCATGGCTTTGTCTTCAGGACTTGCAGCAAACTCCAGTCTGAGCAGAGCTGCTGGCAGGCACGGGAAGAGGCGCACGGGTTCCTCCTCGCACACCCTGGGGTGGCACAGCAACGCCTGACACCACATCCCCATCCCATCCACGCGGCTATCAGCGTGCCACGAACAAAGGACAAGGCCCAGCAAGGCCAGATAACAACAAGGATTAAAAAAAAAAGACTGGCACGTTCATGTCACGATGTAAAGGAAGTGACAAACCCCTGCAAAATGAGCTTCCCATTTTGCCTAATCTCTCTGGGTGTAGCCACGCCAGCGCTGGCTGCTCCTCCGTCTCCAGCCTCTTCTCTGGGCAGGGCGAGCGATTCCCAAACCCCAGCAGCTGGCCGGAGCAACCTCCACCTCCTCCTCCTCGCTGCAGCTTTCCCTCAGAGCGTGATGACTTTTAAATCCTTCCAGGCTCGAAGCCCAGTGAGCAGTAAAGCCCGGCACAAAGTGCTATTTATTTCTTGTAACTGCTTTTTTTTTTTTTTTTTTTTTTTTTTTTGTAAGAATCCAATAAAAGAATAACCTCAGCAGTATTTGCCGTGGCCGGAGGTGGATTTGAGGCTGGTGGGCAGTGGGTGTGCTGCGTGGTGGAGCTAAAGGAGAGCCCTCCCCACGCCCAGGCTCCTACCTCCCTTCAGTACGAGGGGACTCGAACAAAATCTTCTGGGGAGCTGGAGGCACCGGTATGGACAGAGGGCTCCACGCAACAGCCACAGTGGCTGCACAGAGGTTTAGTTAATTAGGAAGTTGGCCGTGCTCGTAAGGAGGAGGAAAACAATGCTACACAGTCAAGGCAAAGAGCAAGTGAAAACCATAGTGCATGAAGCTACGGGGGAAACAGAACCGGCTGTATCGGCTCTGAAACCACCTGTAATTACCGGGCTGAGCATCGGCACGATCCTGCTGCTGAAGTAGAGCAGCACAAGCTCGTGAATCGGCCTTGGCCTTCATTAATACATCCTGACAGGCTCCAAACATTCCCCTGGTGGTTTAAGACGCTGTAAAAAAAATTGAAGGAGCTGCCGTTTTTTGACCTCGGCGTGTCAGGTAAGGAACTGCTGCCAAGCCCTGACAAGCTGTCACTCCATCCCAAGAAATCCCCCGTGAACCCGAGTGCTTCCCATCACGGGCTGCTCCATGCTCTTGGCCAACTCCATGCCCTGCTGGCACGGTGGCACTGGGGCTCTCATACCCTTCTGCCCTGCTCTGGTGGCTTGCAAACCATGAAGCCAACAGAGGAGGGCTAACCCGGAAGGATTCATTTATTTAATCAGCAGAACAAACAGTGAGATCCCGTCTTGAAAGCAGAATGAGCTCTGACAGGAGATGCTTCAGACCGTGCCCATCTCTTCAGCCGGCGCAGGGAACATCCCGACACGAGACGGGAAACTCCAGGAGTGGTGGAAATTCAGAGGGCTGGTGCCAAACCAGCGCTCCCGGGGAGGAGGCGGCTGTGCTGTGTCCGCAGAGACACGACCCAGGGAAAGCAGGAGGAGAAAACACTTGGCTGTAGAGGAAAACCAACACATCGATCCCTCCCCTCAGCACAAGGCTCCGGCCAAGGAGAAGCACGGGCCATGGATGGTTTCCAGGGGTGGGATGGGCTGCTACCTTGTGCGACCGAGCACACTTCGTGATGTGGAGTTAAATCTCAGATCTAGGAATCAATTTTCTTAAGAAACGCTTTTAAATGACTGTTTTTCCAAATTCGAACAGAAAAACTCCTTGCTCAGACCCCAAAGCCTCGGGACTCACTCACCAAGCACCGCGCTGCTGCCTGTTGTGTCTGGCAGCCCTGCTACAGAGGGCTTTGGGTGGACTGGAGTCGGAGATTTCCTGAAACTGTTCAGGCTAGGAGCTAGATGCCAACAAACAAAGCATGTAAATACATGAACTTGCGAGGAGGAGCTTACCAAAAACTCCAAACACAAACATTTTGTGAATGTTACCCGCAGTGGTGCTCGCAAGCATGGAATACTTTCTTAGAAACCCTCTACCTTTAGGGCACCATCTGTCCAGCTGCAGTATTTTGGTTGGCTTGTTGTTGCTAATTCTGGTATTTGCCCTTTTCTTCTGCTCTCCTCCCTCCCTCCTTCCTCTCCCACTTCTCCAGATGTGCTTGCAGTGGAGGAGAGCTGCTCCCTGTGCTGCTGCAGGGCAGTTTCCAGCCTGGCCTGTGCTCAGCGGTGCTCGCAGCCCGGCGGAGCCGTCCAGCATTTCTTAGCACGGACTTCGTGTGCAGCGCCGCGGTGCTTTGGCTTGGTGCCTTGTAAACAGATTAGACAAATAAATAGGTAAGAGGCACGTTAGCGTCGTGTGCCCAATAATTTCCCGGAGTGGGATTAAATGAAATCAGAGATTCCCCAGGAAGCTGCCCCGCCATGCAGAGCGCTCTCCCCGTTACAGGGGCATCGCGGCGGGGAATTACACACTCCTGGCATCGGATGCAGGCAGCCCAGGATCGAACCACAACCTACGGAGAGCAAGACAGCAATCGCACTGCTGCTTATCTTCCCGAGTCCAGCTGCTGCTCCGGAGCCCGAGGTCTCTGGGAGGAGCACGGGAGGCTTTTCGGAAGGAGTCCCAGCTGCACTCTTCCTTGCTGGCACCCGACGCCTCTTCCTTCCTGCAGCAAAAGCAGCTCGTTCCCCGGGGAGGACGGGGGAGCATCTCCTCTGGCTCTGCAGCTTCCCGTGCCGTAACCGGCTGCGTAACACCAAGCTGCTCTGAGCAGCAACCTCCCGAGCACCGAGCCTCGCCGGAGCCAATGTTGTCTCTCCCAGTCCTTCTGTGAGATCTGCTTCCCATATGGCCCCGCCGCCTCGCCTGCCTCCCCGCCTGCGAAAGACCAGTCTCCTCGCTGCTGATCCTACCTCTCTCTCCTGCCTGCTGGCATCACGGGCTGACACCAAGGACAGGAGAGCAGCTCCACCTCTGCACCGGTGGCACGTGGTGGGACTTTCCCTTTGCAGTTCCCAGGACAGAGCCCATCTACTAACACGAAATGACTGCCAAGAGAGAAAAGCCCTTCTTCAGAACAAGCACAAGCTCAAGTCGTATTTATCCCAGACTTCCCAAATTCCCTCTTTTCCTTGTACTGCCTCAGGACAACAAGGCGGTCAAACGGATCTGCTCCGGATTCATCTCCTGCACCTCCCACAGCTGCAAATCCTTCCGAAGAAGCTTTTTGCTCCACGAGGCACCACCCATCTGTGACCCTGAGCACCACCTTCCCTCTGACAAATACCTCTGTTTACAGCCTGGAATTTTGTAATATTGAGCCACGGGAAATTCATCATCTCCACACACTCTTGCCATGCCAATATTGTATGAATGCCATTTCTCTTTCTCCTCCTCAGCTGCTACCATGATTCATGCTGCCGTTAGCTTTCCGCGAGCGACCTGCTTTGGTTTATCGTAGCTCACGTTGTCATTCGTCTTAAAATCAACCCAAAACATAGCCAGGCAGATAAGCCTCTTCTGATGTCTTCTGCCACTTCTGGGGAAGCATGCACAGCAACCCAGTCACTCTTAATGGTTAAGAAGCCCCATTAGATTACCCATTATTTTTGTACAGCACAGTCTAGAGCAGAGCATGGTGGGCACACATCTAAGAATCATTTTCACCTTGTAAGTTAATTTATTATTTTTTTTTCCTTGAGAGCAGCGCAGTGAACTGGGCAGGCTGGCTTGGCACTTCACTCACAGGAGCGGAGGCCAGTCTGGCACACCTGGGTTTGAGGTCGAGTAAAAACCAAAACGTGGTAAGCAGGGCAAGCGGCCTGACCGTAACGAGAACAGGAACAGCAGGATTTCATGCAAAACTGAAATATCAGAAGCCAAGGAGGGGGAAACATCCTATCACATGCACCATGAGCGTACCTCCCAGTGGCAAGCAGCCCAACCTGAACAATAGCTCTCGGCACACCGCCAGCACCACCCGGCCCAGCCAGGCTGACCATGCAAAGGGAGATGAAAGGTGAGCAGAACAGTCCCTGGGCTTCAATAATTCAAATGCATTTAATTTTCTAGTGGTAAGAAGGGTGGAGGGTTTTTTTTTTCCAAAGCACGGCCTGCACGGAGCGAGCATCTCTGTAAGGGATGGGCCAGCGGGTGGTGGGAGCACCAGGGCAAGCGGGGCCAGGAGCTGGCCGTGCGTGTCTGCAGGAGGTGGTGGGGTGGTAGAGGGAAGCTGGGGACGTGCTGCCACGCTGCAGGAGTTGTTTTAAGCTTGTGGAACCACACAACCCTGGGGGAGGCTGCGTGTCACCCCACCAAACCACGGGCATCGTGCTGGGCAAACCCGCTGGCACCAAACTCAACACTCAATCGTTAGAAATCGAGATGGAGACAGGAATCCTCCGGCCAGGACCACGGTCAGCCCTCGATATTGCTGGTGTTTATTTCACACGTCGGCCCTGCTGCAGAAATTTTCAGTCGCAAACTTCCCAGGGTTAGGTGGAACTCCTTATCATGTGCTGCTTCAGCCCGTAACAGTGCCCGTGCTAATAACCCAACTCCTTAATGTACAGAGGGAAAGCAGCACTTCATGAAATATTGATACGCACTTGGAAATTTGACAATTATCTCCAGAGCTCCTCGGTAAAATCTGAAAGCAAATAAATAGCAAACATTTCCTGTACTCATTAAAATACTGAAAAACAGAGAAAGAAACCTACTCATTATCCATTTGACAAATATAACCTATTATTTTTAATAATGCACGGGCATTCAATGCACAAAATTTACAGCTTCTCTTGCTTAAAGAAACCATTGGTTTTGTAGACCTAATTTTAAGAAATGCAATAAAAGTAACTTATGTGGAGCTGATTGCTTTTGTAGGAGAGGGCAAAATCTTTCTTCTGTGGCAATCAATGGCAAAACTGCCATTTGTTCCGATGGAAGTACAACTTCACTCCCTGCCCTGTTTTGGAAAATGCTTTTCTGGAAAGAAATTCTCAAAAAAAAATAGGGAAATGTTAGAACAAGCTCCATTGCTGCTCTCTGAGTGACATTTTCATTCCTGCTTTTTTTTTCTCACTCTGTTGCTGATAGCCAGGAACCCCAAAAAGAGCTCAGACTGTCACAAGAACAGGCTGATAATCCATACCGTCAGCAAGAGGAGTGTGTAGGAGGCAGCTCGAAACTGCCCAGGGATTTGCAGCCTTAGAACGAGCGTCAGCAAAAGGTGCTGGGCTTAAGAAGACCAGCAAGGATGTCAAGGGTGCACCAGCAGGCGTCTGCAGCCCACAGTCCTGCAGCCCCTGGGCACCACCTCCACGCCATCCCAAATATTTCAGTGGGACCTCTTTTTATTTTCTTCTCTCTGACTTTTTTTCCTTTGAAAGCATATCCTGAATTATTACTGATGATAGCGTGTGCTGTCTGAGCAGAGTCCCTTCTGTTTATTTACTCGCCGAGCCAGCACGTCAACCTCGGAAATAACAAACTGCTTGATAACCAAACCAAAGCACGCCTGGCGCACGCTTCTGTCTGCACACAAGTGCTGACCCAAATGGGTAGTGACTAATATATTGATTATGTTTTTGACAGTTTTTCCTCCCATCTTCATTTGTGTATGTATCTGCATACATAAATAAAGCATAGAATGAGTTCTTGGCTGTTTCTGTCAGTATTTACCGAGGATCTTCACCAGCTCCAAGCATTCAGGTAAGCCCTACTGGTTTCCTTCTAACAGCGACAACAACCTGCTTATCTCTCAGGTTATAGAGCCTAAACCACCCTCCTTTGGGGGGACTACGGCACTTTTGGGAGCTGTGAGAAGACCTTTTAGTCACATATTTCTCCCAGCCGCTCCTTGGCTGCCTCTGCCCTCCTATTTTCCCTCGGCCACCCCACGTTTGGGGTTGGGTTGAGGTCTTCCAGCCTGGACCCAATGCCCTGGGGAATTGGGGTGCAGCAGCCCCACGCAGGCAGGGCTTTGGACGTGCCATGAGAGCCGCGTTTAAGCCGATTGTTGGCCTCGACACCCCTCGTGTTGGGGGAGAGGGCGGAGGGAGGCAAGCCGGGCCCTAATCCGCTCCATCTGCTCTGCAGCAGCTAATTGGATTGCGAGTGCAGAAGGCAAGGCCCCCGGACACAGCCCTGGCGGTCGTGCTGGCCATGCAGAGCCACTCACAAACCTCCTGTTTGGCTGGACAAAGCTGCTCCAATGCAAGGGGTGAGGGTCCTGCCTCACTTCCAGGGCACCCCTTTTTCCAAGCCCTTCCCGGGGATGCACGCGGCTGTCGTGAGGTTTGACTGCCCAGTTTCACCCGAGAGGTGAAACTAATGCTGCGTCAGGAAAACAACACGGGGAAGGGGCAGCAAGCAGCATTTCACCTCCACAAAGCACTGGGAACAGCAGGCAAGAGATTATAAACTAGCTTTCTTTACCAAAAGCCACTGGAACGCTGCTAACGTCAGGTTTTATTTAGGTGCAGGAGTCAAAGGCTCGTCTGCCAGATGCTATATATAAAGCTCACTAATCTATGGCCTACGTCTGCAACATTTATTCTAAATCAGTGACTTAATGATTTTGGTCTTCTGCTTTTTAAGGATCCAGCTCCGCACCCACTTTCGCTTTTAAAAATATCAGAGAGCTCAGCTCTGCAGCATTTTCCTTAAGCTGGTCCGCAGCGTAATGCTGTGAGGAGGACAAGCAGAAGGAATATAAAAAAAATGTTTAATACAATAATGATCAGAAACCTTTAAATTTTTTTTTTCCCTCTGTGAACACTAAGTTTGTAGCTATGGAAACTACTTATGAGAAAGCTAAAAAAAAAAAAGCCAGCAAATATAGTCCAAGAATGATTGGATGTATGAAAGTCCTAACGGTGACAGAGAACTCCAGGCACAGGGTGAAAGGGAAGTGTAAATTGAAGATGACAACACTTGTGTGTCTGACAACATGTTCTCCTCTGTCAGGCCAAATTCATTGTTATTGCCACGGAGCCAAAGTCAACGAATCGTACCTGGAACGAGTTTGACGCTTTTATATCGCTTTTGATAAAACCATTACAAAAAGCACATTTCAGCCTTTGGAAAAAATATTTTAAAAGTGCGTTTTCTGCAATCAGTGAATCGTGTGTGCAGGTTGGCCAAGACAGCCAATGTTTTATCAAGGTGGTTTCCAGCACCTCTCTCACACACTGTTCTTCAGCTCTTCGCTCTTCTAATGAGAGCAGCTCTGGTAATTTGGATGCGAAGACCCACACGCGACACACCTCTGCAGGCTCCTCTGCCAAAAGGAGGCTGGTGAGGGTCTGTGCGTGCACATTACACCGAGCCAGGTCTGTGTGAGCCTTTCTAAGGCTGTCCCGAACTCAGTGCGAGTTATTTCCACCTAGTGCCCGTATCACGCTGCAGATCAATGTCTCTCGAACGACGCGGTGACTGTCAGGACAGCAGACACTAGCAAGACACGTCTGCTTACTTCAATTCAATATTTTCACATGGAAGTTACAACCCCAGTTAAAACAATTAGCCCGGGGTTTTGCCAGTGCACGCCATCCAGACACACTTCACCTGGAGTAAGGCGCTAGCTGGGAATGGCTCCAAGGACTTGCTATGGTCTGTCAGGTCAATGTGCAAATTAAATCAGATTTATTCAGTACATGGAGCTCGCTTTGGTGCTGTTTCAGCCTGCATTGTTAATTGAGCTGCTTTACATGTATACATTGTGATTACATACTACAGTCTGTATGAAAGACGTAGAGAAGAAAACCTGCAGCTGATTTCTGAACTGTCCGCTGTACGGTACATTGGGCAGGGAATAAACCAACATCAACAAATGCTCATGGAATTTACATTGTGTATGAAATATCGCTGCTATACTCTGCCCATAAAAAGCTATTACAATTTCAACATGTTACTCGAAAGAATGGGCAAATTTAGCTCTTTTAACCTCCCTTGAACAACTGTCAGGACTCCTGCCCCTGCCTGTGCCCTCTCTGCTTTGGGGGTTGCCCAAAAGAAAGCTTCAGCCTGCAACTGATGCGTGGTTAACCCAATTTTTGTCTGTCACAGGGTGGAAAATGCCAATAAAAGAATCACCGTCAAGTGTTAAACAGTAGAAGCAGAGCTAAGCTAATCACGGCAAAAGGCATTTCTCGCTGGGCTCTAAGCTGATAAAACAGGAGATGAGTCCCCTTCACACCGGGGAGAATTACTTCTGCAGGGAAGGCGGCCACCCTCAGCCTGACTTTCCCTGTGCAGGAAAAGGGCAGGATTTTAACCAAATCTCACCTGGCTTGGCAGCCAAGCAGCCTCGCTTGGCTACTCCCTGACTTGATGGGGCATCCCCGCTCCTCACCCCTGTGCAGACACAGGCAGCATCCCTGCTCCATGATCATTTGCCTTTGTGACTTATGTAAACCAGAGGCTGAACAGCCATCCAAGACGCACGTTTGCAATAAATGATGGTTCCTTGCTGGAGCTCCCTAGCTCCAAAATCAGAAACACAAATCGGACAGGCTCCTCCTGAGGGAGAAGTGCAGGCTAGCTACAAAAGTACAGGACTTCTAACAGCTAACTGCTTTAAGACTGAAAAATTGGGCACAAAAATATAAATTGAGCAATACAGTCAGAACACTAGCAAACATACTACGTGGAAAATGCAACATTTTGGAGATGTGGCTCAAGCAGTCTGAGCAGTGACCATTTAACAGTTTGCACTCACCATCTCTGCTGGCCTGCAGGATTTATGGCCCTGCATTACCACCTACTCCAGCAGGAGACTGGCCACGAGCCCGCCCTGGCAGCAGCCCGCCGGCTGACACGGTTTTGTCACTCCGGCTTGGCAGCAGGGTCTTTTCCTGCTCGCCCCCGAGCTGACTTGGTGCGATCGCTCCCTGCATGGCACGGCTGCAGGAGCAGCGGGCTGCGAGGGCGTTTCTCCCCCCAGGAGCCATTCCCCACGGCTCCACACACAAAATCTGGACAACACGAGGAGCAGCAGGTATTTCAGCACTAGGTCCCCGTGGCTGATTTTCTCCTTACCTCCCCAAAACCAGCACGAGGGGCCTGTGCCCAGGCCTCGGTCCCTGCCCTTGGATGCTCGGGGCAGCAGGAGCCGCGTCCTCTGCCCAGCCCCAAAGTAAGCAGCATCTGTGCAGAATCCACACCGAGCGCCTCGGCACAAAAAAATCACAAATTGGGTGTCTAGAAACACTCATTTTAAAAAACTACGATACATAGCCCAACAAGACTTTAAAAACAAAAAAACAAAACCCCACAAAATGGTCTATTTTAATCTCCTGTTCATATACCAAGCTTCAAAGCATCGGTGGACTACAACAGACATTTTACAAGCCTCTGCTGACCGAGCAGACATCAACCTACACCGACAGAAAATATCTGCAGCCATTTAGAGACAGAGTTTAACACTGAGCTTGCTTTCACCTCGTGACTCACGTATCCACTGCAAAGGGCACAGCCTGGCTCCTAAAAATGCATCTTTTCTCCTCCCGCTGGTAAACGCGATTTTCCTGGATTGAGTCAAGTTCCTGCCATCCGCTCAATGTTTTACAAACACGCTGGCGTATTTGGAGTGCTGGTTTATCACCTCGCGTGTGAGTGTGAACACTCCTTAGCAGTGGTGTTCCTTAAAGAGTAATTCCTCAACACAGCTCCAACACCTGGAAACCGCCACGCCTTCCGCTCCTGAGCACAGCCCTTCGTCTGCAGCGGGTCTTACCTTGGCTTCTACTTCTAAAATACACTTTAATGGGAAGAAAACCTCTCGGGCTTATTTGGAAAATAAAAAGGGGAAATAAATAAAAATGAAGACAATTTTACAGGTCCTACTTCAGCTAAACCTTTCAGGGACTTCAATGAGAAGATAATCTTTCTGTGATTATGGCCAAACCCTCTCGTTGCTTAGCAACACATAATTAAGGAATATGTTTTCAGATCCGCTTTGCAAGCTGGCCATTATCAGATGAAATTACTGGAGCAACAAATGTCATCCTCATGCAAATGAGTTGGTTGTAGGGGGAAAAAAAAAAAAAGAGGCTGGAGTAGTGAGAAAGAGCTCGGCAGCACAGAAACGCTGCCGGCTTCCTCTTGTTGCGCACCGGCAATTCTTTCCCAGAAAAATGCCCAATATCGAGGTTTTTAAGACAATAAGGTTTGCGTTTCCCTACGAGGCAAACGGCAGAGGGGTCTGGTTGCCCGACCTGAGGAGGCTGCTCCCCAGCCGTGCCATGTGCCAGGGCGGCACCGACCGCAAACATAACCAGCTCCGTGCTCCCCACGTTACGCCACGCCGTCTTTTTTTATTTATTTCCAGGCTTTGGGAAATTGTTTGTTTAAAAATACTGCCTGGCTGTGGATCGCTTCTGCCTGTGATCCACGTCAACACAAAGCGTGCTGCCTAATATTTTTTTTTTAATTTTTTTTTTTTATAAATCAGCGCGCTGCGCCAGCTGCATAAAGGATGCATAAGCATGAAAGGAACGGCACCCACCTTCTAGCTGCGTAATTATGGCGAGCCAGGGAAAGGGGTGCGCCAAACGTCTGCATTTTGACAACTTTATCATTTCCACTCACAAAATCGTTCTTTATTTAGATTCCTGTGGAATGTCATCACCGGCTTGGCACCACTGCTATGCCTATAAATGGTATACTTTTATTGAGGCTTTGTGCCTGCGCTCGTAGGTTACATTGTTCGAGGCTTGTTTGCTCGCGGGCTCGCTCCCGGGAAAAAACATTTTGAGGGCTTCTCTGAGCATTGCTCCAGCAAGGCGAGCCACAAACCATCGGATTTTCCGAATTTCCTCTTACGGAGCAGCGTGTTTGTGGTGGTTTCTGCCAGGTTTGGGGTGTTATCAGCAGGGCACATCACCCACGAGGATGAGCTACGCCTGCCCAGGCCATCCGGCCCCGCAGCTCGGCGGCAAACGCTTCGGGAAAGGGAAGGGGAGGAGAGGAGCCACCACTCATTTTTATTGTTCCAGGGCTTAATGACAGGCTTTTAGTTTTAAGCACGGTCCTATTACTTTAACAGCTATATCGCTTCCCTTATAGGCATCTCTAGGAGGAAATCAGGGGTTTTATTTTATATGCCTGATAAAACAGCAAATTAATAATAAGAAGAAAAAGACTTAGGTAATGGCCAAAGGTAAGTCGATTCTCGAATAACACCATTAGCTATCTGATGAATTTAGTCAAAACAATGCTAACCATTTCCTCCGAGGAACACATTTGTGCCTGATAACAGTGGTAAAAAGTCAATCTGCAGCAAACCCTGTAGTCCTAATTGCTCAGCGAGCGCAGTATCTAATCTCCCGTTCTCCACAAACAACAGGAACGCCAAGATTAACGGTGGAAGCATTATCTGACATACCGCTCACTTTTAACCGAAGTTAGCTAAGCAAATAAAATACTCAGAATTTAACTGCAGAGGGAGAACCAGCATCTTTAGCTCTGTGTAGCCCTACACAAGGAGGGCTCCCCTCTCCTTGTCTAAACGGGAGAGCGCCTACTATTTTGGCACAAAACCCGAATATATTTGCCTGCGTTTCTTTTTTTTTAGGGGTTTAAGCAACAATGGGGTGGTTCTAAACTACCGTAGGGACAAAGACCCTTAGGAAATTACTTGGTTCGGGCGATGCCATCGTGGAGACGATGACGGGCGGCCCCGTGCGCCGGCTGAGCTTCGGGTACGGGGAGAGCTGAGCGGGGAACGTGGGGCCGGTGGGGGCCAGCCCGTCCCCGGGTGCTCCCGGCCGGCGGAGGAGCTGCGGGCTGCCGTGGGGGCTGGGGGCCGGCGAGGCCACCGTCCTCTCCCTCTTCATCAGCTCCATGGGCACGGTGTACGTGGTCGGGTACGCCGTTTTGGGGCTGGCGTGCGGGTTGGCCGTGGTCATCGGCGTGCCGGCGGGAGCGCTGTAGGTGGAGGCCGGCCGCGGGTGCACGTTGCAAGGCAGGGGGGTGTTGTATCCAGAACCGGGGAGGAATTGTGGCCCTTGAGGAGCACCGGTGGAGGCCGGGTAGGTGGTGGTCTCCAGCAGGTGCTGGGTTGGGGCGCTGGACGGCCTCCGGTGCATCTCCCCTGCCCTCGGGGAGGGTGGTTGAAGAGGAGGCTGTGGGGCTGTAGGGCCGTCAGCGGCTGGCCCCGAGGCAAGGGGCACCCCATAGTCACCCGCCAGCTCTCCGCGGTGGCTGAAGCTGTTGGAGCGGGTCCTGGGGCGCAGCGCCCCGCTCCTGCGCTCCTGCTGCTGCAGCTGCATCTCCGCCTTGTAGTTGTGGGCGATGCGGGACAGCACGCGGGCCTGCCCCAGGTTGGGGGCCACCGACTTGATGTCGTTCTCCTCCATCATGGCGAGCAGGTTGGGCGAGTCGAAGCCCTGCTGCAGCAGGGCGGCGAAGGTGCTCTCCGAGACGCCCTCCGCACGCAGCAGCGCCACGAACTCGGGGTCGAAGCTCCTCTTCCCCTCCTGCCCGGGGAACGCGGGCGGCACTGCCGGGTGGGACGGAGCCGCCGCCACCGCCTCGTAGCTGTCGTAGGGTCCCTTGGTGCCCGTGCCCTCCCGTCCTGGTCCATAACCACTGCTGGGGTCCACCACCAGGCAGGTGGGGGCTGCCTGCCTGCCCCCCGATGTCTCAGGCGGCCGCTCTGCCCCGTCACCGTATGCCGGCCGGCTGGGGAAGGCTGGGGGCTCTGCTGCATACCGCATGCCGGGGGTCTCCACGCCATACCGCGCTGGGGAGACGTCCCTGCCACGCAGCCGCTGCCCATCCAGTGCTTTGGGGTCCCTGTAGAGGCGGGCGGCTTCTGGGGGCACGGGTGGGCGACCCGAGGCCGGGTCCCAGGACAGCCGGCTGCCCGGCACCCCGTAGCCCGCCGGTGGCCGGCTCAGCGGCTGGTAGCAGCGGGGGTCTTTGGGCGATCTAGCCGCCAAGGAGGGGTCGCTGTAGTAATCCTGGGCACCCCGGCCCGCCATGGCTGCCTGCCGGTCGCAGTAGGCGAAGTCGGGGACCGAGCCCTTCCTGAGGGGCCCCGGGGCGAAGGCGGCATCCTGGTAGGGGTACGCCTCTTGCTTCAGCTCTGCGCCGCCCTGCAAGATGATATCGTTGGCGCGGAGGCCCAGGGGCTCGTACCAGCTGCCCTCGCTGCCCACGTAGGTCAGGGAGCTCCTGCGGCCCGGCGGCCTCTGGTACTCGAAGGCGTTCTCGCCCTCCCAGGCGCCCTCGTACCAGCCGGCAGCGTCCCAGCTCTGCGAGCGGCCGATGTTGGGGTGCTTGCTGGGGATGGGCATCACCACCGCACCGCTTGGTCCTGCTGGGATGGATGGAGAAGAGGAGGCGCCTTCCTTCTCACCGCTTCCCCGGCCAGCATCAAAACCAGACCGTGCCCGGTGGCGTGAGCCCTCCCTTCGTGGTTTTATCTTTCCGAGCGCCGCCTGAATTATTAATTCTTCGAAACTTTAGCAGGCAAAGCATACAGCAGCGCTGTAACCCGGCCTCGCTCTGGGCTGGTGGGAGGAAGGGCTCTCCGTGCAGAAGGGGGCCGCCGCGCTCAGCCCAGATGCTTTATCCTCTGCTGCCCGGGACGGCGCGCTCACATGGACAACTGGCCGAGCAGTGCCGGGGATTAGGAGCTAAATAAAACTGCTAAAGCCCCTGCTCCATGTGACATCATTTCAGCCCGATGAAATCTCCTGCACCAACCCAGCCAGCAACCTCAAAGCAATTTCTCCCCAGGGAATCATTATATATATATATATATTTATATATATATTTTTTTACATGTTGTTTTTTTACACGTTTTTCATCAGTTTTGGTTGTCGCCTTCCTCCTGAGGTCACTGCTCCCATCCGCACCAGCAGCCGGCAGGAATCAGCAGTGAGATAACGAAACGTGCACGCACCCGCACGGCCCCACGCACACATACAAAAATAAAAAAGCAAGCTCCAGTGTCAGCTCAATCTTAATCCACCCTGATGAAATGCTAATCCACTGCACACAGCTAAGGACAAATTAAATGGGAGCAAGCAGGCAGGACGAAAAGAAAAAAAAAGGCCAGTGCTAGATACTGAGGAATACAAGAGCGATTAGAAATTAGATAGGTATCTGTTTAACACTTTATGAATATTGTAATTTGCTTTGGAAATTACATTTTTTTGTTGTAGTTTGAAATTAGCTACACTAACTGGGCTCCAAAAGGATCCTTTACATTATTATCATAATACGCAAATCCTTTCATCATCCCAGGACAGAAAATTGTGGAGGTGTAATCTGGAATGTATAATTTTAAGACCCTACCAGAGGTCACGGAAAAGGAGGGGAGGATCAAAGGATCTAAACTCTAGTCCTACAAAGGAAAAAGGAGTAGCAGACTTTTGCCTATTATCTCTGGTTTCCTTCAAAAAAAAAAAAAAAAAAAACATGTTTATGAGATGGAAAAACACTCAGAGACATCAGACAAAACTCAATTTGTTTCTAGCAGTCTTTCAATATTCATATGGATTAAGTTTTTTTTTTTTTTACAGTTAGAGTAGGCAAAAGGATTTAGATGGAATCACAACACAGAAAATCATTATTTGGAAACATAATAAAAATTTCCATATATAGTTACCATTTGCAGAGGAGCGATTAAAATGGCTCCCCAAAACACCTATCTAAATTATCACGAGCTGCTTACGCTCAAAGATTCCTTTTCCTAGAAGAATAGGTCAATCATTACTTATTTTGTTAATCACGGCGAGCGAAGCAACATTTTCCTTTCCCAATTAAAAGAATTTAGAGGGAAATGATTTTGCCTTTCCCCGCTGTGATAATAGATTTCTGCACCTCAGACGTGCACCTTCCAGGACAGACCCAGTAAAAGGGATAACAGCCACCTCTGGTCTGTTTGCAAGATAGCTTGTGCGTTTTTCACTGCTAATCCACAATAAATGTTTAGTGCGCTAGCCATCACATGATAGACTATTGTGCTATTATGATAGCTAAATCACTAATACAGCCTAATGCTTCTACTTGCCTATCATACTAATACCTCGGGGCTATATTTCTGACCCAAATACTGACAGGATCTTTGAGTAATCCCTAAATTTCTTTATTGCAGTAAATATTATAAATCCTCTTCAAACATTTTCTCCTCCAATTCCATCCCCAAGCACCACAGTCTTTAAAATTATGTTGGATATTACGCAGACATGCAAAACACGGGCCCCCCAAAGATTATTTATGCAATTCTCGGAGAATATCTGATTGGCATCATATTGAATTAACTAACGAACTTAAGGCGCATTGGAAAATTTCTTCTTTTGTGAGAGTCAAAATGGGAAGACACATTTGTGGCTTACAAATAAAGCAGAGAACATTTTAGCAAACAAAAACATTTTATTACCACAACATTTTGGTAAAGGCTGAAATGTATTCCCAAATGGATACAGAGAGATCTGTGCCATTTGTTTGTTCTGAAGCAGCAGAAGAAAGCTACCAAAAATGTATACTCAAAAATAATAAAACGCTCGTCTATAGATCAGGGGCATCTTCCATCATTGTTTTCACAGAAATCAGTCCATGTTCAGCCCTGGTAGACAATGGGAAAAAAACATGTCAGAGAGCAATTAAACACTGTAAGTGCTGGTCCTGAACAACTGTATGGGAAGTCAGAAGGGATCTCTGAGTATTTACTGCCTCTTAAAAAGACAAAGGCTTTGATAAACTCTTGGGTCTCTCAATGGACATGCAGAAGAGACTTAGTCCAACCCAACAAAGTGGTGACCAGTGGCCGTGCCCTGCCTGGCTCAGCTCACATAAGGCTGAGCAGGGCCAGAAGACCCATCCTGGTCTCCCTTCAGCCTGGGCACGGAGCAGCTCACACACCCACTGGGACTTGGGCTTTTCCCCAGGCTATGTGGTACGGGTCCTCGTGGGAGGATGCTGCACTCCCCCTGAATCAAGAAACGCGTACAAAATGACCGGAATGAAATATTTATGGATGGGCAGCCAGGATTTTTTCTTTTTCTTCCTTTCGCATTCTTAGCAGCAGCACCTGTGCAAATGCCAGTAACTCCGCAGCTATTTCTGAATTCAGAGCCAGGCAGCGATCGCCAGGAGAGGACGCGGAGGTGCAGGAGCACAACCCAACCCAACTGAGCTCATCTGCACTTCTGGGGAGAGGAGAAAAGGCGCTGGCACCAGCATTCCCAACGTGAGGGGGAGATGAAGGACCAAGGGACAGGCAGAAGATTTATTTTCCTTTTTAATTCTCGAGGTATTTAGGGAGAAAAAAAAAAAGACATATGAAAGAAAAAAAAAAAAAAAAAAGCAAAAAAAAAAAGCTGATCAAGAGATTAAGTGCTCTGGTATTTCAGATCACGTGAAAAATGCACAGTTGTGACTTAATACGCTGGGTTTCAATCTAGTGTTGGTATAATGTATGGTAAATTTTGCTATGATACAGCAGCTACAGAGATGTGCTCTGAAAACAAGTAATGACAGAGGAGCAGAAAGGTGGGCCCAGCATTTCGACACCACAGTCAAAATGCAGGGAATGAGATCTGGCTCGGGAAACCGTTCCCAGTGGATCCGAAACACTCATCTCCCCCAGTGCCAGGAAGCTCAGTTTTCTTTCAGTGAGGAGCAAACCTGTTATGTATGTAAAAACCGTGATAAGAAATCAGGATGCTAAATCTGCAACACAAATTTGTAAACAACATTTTTTGGTGTCTGCAGCACTGACTCGGGGGAGGTTGGATGTGAAATGTAATTCACATCGATGTAAAACATTTCATTTCAAATTCTGCAAGCAAGTTGCTGGAGAGATTACCCCGTGCAACAAAACAGTACACTTTTTCTTAGTTTTGCTTTTTACTATTTTAAAATACTTTCCAAGTACAAGTTTAAATATTGTTTTTTTACAAGAAACGTGATTTTTTTTTTTTTCTTGCATGCAGCAAACTGTAGACGTTTTCTCCCATATTGTTTTCTTCTGGGAGAAAGCAGAACTTAAAACAACAGAGTGAATATGCCAAATCTCATTTTGGGCAAAAACTGTAAGGTGAATCAGTATTGAAAAAAGGCTCTTTCCCTCTCCAAGGCAAAGGATTCCTACCTGTTGTAGTGACGAATCCTCCAGAGGGTAAGTACATCTCGTGTTAATGGAGAGAGCAGGTATCAGGATACCCAGGCTTTATACTTCGTTCTACCACTGCCAGCAAGCAAATTGATTAATTTCTTAGTCACAGATTCCCCTTCCATCAAGAGGGATAAGATAACATACACCTATCACAGTCAGACGGCGTTAAGATTAACCCGTGTTTGTACTGTGATTTCAGGTGACAAGGTACAGAGCACCGGAAAGCCAACGGTGGGATAAATGCCTCGGTGTCTGGGCTTTCCAGGACCGTGTGTGATTGTACCTAATGACCCCTGGTGGCTGGGGAGCCTTTTCTGGGTGTCTGCTCCTTGCAGGGTGCTGGGAGGCAGGACGGAGCTGGTGCTCAACTACACGGTGGGATGCGATGGCTGCTACGGAGCAGAGAAGGAATAGCATGAGTGTGCTGTAAATGTTGCTCACACGTGCACGCAAACGTTAAAGAAAAAAAAATCAGGGGAAGAAATGCAGGAAGACAATGTTCCAAATCCTTGGAAATTACTGCATTTGCTCAAATTTGGCCCTGCAAAAAATCTCTCTTGCCGCGGCAATAAGCACTCTGCATAGATGGACTTTCTAACAGTCTCCTGAAATTGGAGGCGTACAAAAGAGAAAATTAGCAGGATTGTGCAGGAATCATTTTCAATAATCAAAGGAACAGAACAGCATCTGAAAGCACTCAGCGCTTGAAGCCCTGCCACATGCTTTTACCAATTTCCAAACCAAAAGCGTGGATGCTTTGTAACTTCAACAAAACCCTCTCAAATACCAACTTGGTGCGGTACAACAAAACACTCTTAAGATCAGCCGATTATTAAACAATCACTGCCCTATGGAACTCCGTATTTTGATGACTTTGAAGCGCAAAACAAAAGCTGACGTCCGCGTGCAGCTCGCCCTGGGGCTGGATGCAAGCGCAGCGTAACCGCTGGCTCGCATGCACAATGCGCCCCAGGAACGCACCGCCGCGTGCCTCGCCGTGCTGCGGGCAAAATGGGGTTTGGAAATGGGTTTGGCTGCAAACCCCACTGACTACCCTCAAACGGGGCTGCTCAGAGCAGCCAGTGATGTGCAGGCAACAAACATGCGGGAATTTTGAGCGATGAGGCCACCTCTTCCTTTCCACTGCCAGCCAGCACCGCATCTCACATCGCCATGTGCCGACAAGTCTCCAAGCACAGGCCCTTCACCCGTCTTTCGTTGAGGGGTGCACTACCTGGATTTACTTCGTATTTACTGCAGAATGAGGGTCTGAGCAGAAGCACCCCAAGGAGCACGCAGGATTCATCACCTCATGCTGTCTGGTTCCCCTGGCAAAGCCCTGGTGATTTGCGGCCAGGGATCAAAATCAAGTTGTGGCTAACAAATGCAGGAGGCTAGCAGTCATCTAAAAAAAATCATGTTTAAAAACAAGAAGCCCAGCTGAAAAACATCCTTTCGGCCTTTGGAATGAGCCCTACAGGCTCTTGAAACTTCAGTGAGAAACAATTTTGCCTTCAAGTATTGGGAGAGTCCAGTAAAAGTCAGCAGAAAAAGGTATTGTGACATTCCTGGTTCAACAAAGGGATAATAAAAATATCAGATGTCTCCCTGTGCCATGAAACTACACACTGTCAAGGGCTACAGAATAAAAATCAATCTGGATGCTGAACGGCAGTCGAAAAGCCAGCAGACAAGGTTCATTGGGCACATCCCTCAACTATTGGCAAAGATCTAATCTACGAATGCTCTTAAAAATAATCCTCTGGAAATCACATCAAGCACCTTGTCTCCAAAACTGGGTATTAGACCTTGAGGTCAAAATTCATCATTTTTAATAAGAATTCAGGATCAAGATTTAAATAGCATGTGTAATGAAAAGCATGGGAATTATATCTGTCCCAGAAAGCAGTAGAGAAATCCATTGTTAAATGAATATATATTGTAATTCTGAACTCTGCCATGCATGTCTGGGCTTTGCATAAAAAATAATTAATTACTAGGTTGTAACATGGTCTCGAGGAGATAAACAGGCTGGAGTTCAGGGTGTCTTGCTGCTTTACTTTCCCTGATGATGCCAAGAGCTTGAAACATGCACGTCCCTTGCAGACTCAACACAGATTTAAGAAAAAAACAAACCAAAAGAAAACACACACAAAAACCAGGAAGGAATGTTATTTTGGCTAAAAGCCATTTGTTATTTGCTTTTCTAGAAGATTGATATATTTTATTATTGTATGGCAATAGCCAAAGTATCTGGTGGGGAGGGATCCTATTTGCTGGTACATTTTATCATGGTCCCCAACCATCCTTGGGGACGGCTCCTCCCTGGTAGGGTGACCCCAAGGCCAAAGGTGCCAACCCCACAATCCTTGTTTAGGTCCACTGGCTGATTCATATCCCCAAACTGCTATTACCAGCAGGCAGTGACACTATTTTCTCTCAAAAGTGGGTGCCAAGCTCTAACTCTAGGCTTTTTTTTTGTGAACTGAAGCTGTTTATCAATAAGTTTTGAAGTGCTAGATGGCAGTAGAGAGTGTTTTAAAAAAAAAACACACTACGAAGACTATCTAAAATAAAAGACAAAACAAGTTAATAGAGTTAAGCTAATGGGCTATATAAAAGTGTCAGTAAGAAATTAGCAACACCATTGAAGTTTAAGGCAACAAAAATGCACGACCAACTCTAGAAAACTCGCTCTTTGAAGAAAGCTCTCGGATATAACACACATAATGAAAACCTTCACTGTTTTGGCACCGAGATCCCTTACATCTGTTCGTGGATACAGAAAAATATAAAAGAAAAGTTGTGTAATGCATTTCTCTGCAGCTTTATTTTAGTATAGCCAGATGTCCTGCTCCTGTCAAAATATTTACTAGTAAATATTCAGCAGAGTCGGAATCAAACCTAAAAACCTGGTCCGGATCCAGACGTTGTCAGTCCAGGAGGGATTCTAACTTAGGAGGCAGATAGGAGTTTTTGCTCGTGTTTGGGAGGAAAATCCATCCCGTTCTCATCCGTCCTTGAGGACTGAGCATTTCCCATCACGTATCTGGAAGAGGCGAAGCAGCCAACTTCCAACTTCCACCCCCTGCCTTCGGCCGCGTTCCCAAAAACCAGAGCTCGGGAATATGTCGACAGGGCTGCCCCGAGGCTGCTGCTCAGACAATGCTCAGCTCCCTGTCTCCTTGCGTATTCTGGGGGTATTGTCATTTTTCTGAGTAATCTTTAAATGCGGAGGAGGATTTAGAGTAAGGAGAAAAAAAAATAATAACAAGACACCAGACATGACAACATGTTAATCCATAAACCAGTTAATTTAAATGGGAAATGTGGTGAGGATGAAAAATTAAGTTGATGGTATAGAAGTCATCAGCTGTAATTGTTTCTTAATTAATGACTTGAAGTTAGAAAGCTTGTTATATGGAACCTTGTCTTAAGGCTGGAGAAAATGGAAAAATACAAGGTGGAATTAAGAGTTAGATGCGTATTAAGTTACCATAAATGTGGGCTTAAATGCAAGGAGAACACAACAGAAGTATTTTTTCCTACCTCTGTGCATGTAGCACCCACGTCTCAGGAAACAGGAGCTCTACTTCTTGCAATAGCTCGAGTCACATATCTATTACAACGCGATTGCATACCAAATTCATGATTTTTTTTTTATTTTCCTTTCTGTAACCTTATCTAAATGTGTCTTACTCTTTACCGGATGCCTGGGGGATTTTGTCAGGCTGGCTTCATATCTGGCTCAAGTCCTACATCTTGTCATGCATATCCCCCTGTGGCATGTCACAGGAGATACACTGCACGTAAGTGAATGTATATAAAAAAAAATAAATCTAAACAGAACTGGAAAACTACTCGAGCACCTCTGCCTCCCTGCTGCAAGGACAACAGCATACCTGTAGATAGGAGATACACCACACCTCTGTCTCAAAGCAGAAAATTTCTGCTTCCAAACAGAGCGAATTCTTGATTCAGCACAGCAAAAGGGTTGAAAATAAATCAGGGAATAAGGTCAGTAAGCTTGAATAATGCCTGTGAACCCACTGAGGTTGCTGGAACTCTCTTCATCCATAGGATCGTGTCCAATATTAAAAACATCTTAAAATTTTAACAAAACCTGTGAATGACTAAGAGGTAATTAAAAACAGTGCTGTGTGGCACACTTGCCACTGCCCAGATTGGTAAAACGAGGTGTAATCCAGCTTTCGTGTGAATTTGAAATGGTTTCTGAAGCCTCTGTAAGTGAAATAAGATGAATCTTGGGAGCAGCCAGACAGATCTTCAGAGAAATTAAATCAGCACAGGGAGTAATGGCAGAGCATCTGACAGACTAACTTTTCCTTTTGTCTAGGCCAAGTGTGGTAAGCAACCCTTCCTTAAAAGCCTGATGGTTTATGTGCTTTGAGGTGGAAACTTAAAAAATATATGAAAAGCTTTATTGTGTGGGGGAAATCCTTGTACTGTGTTTCATAATCACGGAACAAAGAAGCTCAAATCCACTAGGAAAAAAAAAAAAAAAAAAAGAAAAAGAAAAAAGCTCTATATTTGTTCTAAATAAGTCAGTTTTACCCAGGACAAGCAGTTTCTTCCACACTTGATATCATCTTTAACTCATTGTTTCTCATCAAATGACTAGTGGTGATAAGAATTTCCTGAGATAATAGGATTCTATTTCTAAGCAGCAAAAATAAGTATTATCAGATGCTACTTGGCATTCAAATTTGCAAGAATAGAAGAAAATTCCTCCACCCAAATATCAAACATACTAATTTTGGCCAGCATTGCATTACAGGAAGGAGCCAGCAGCGGAGGCAGCAGCTTTGCAGAGTTGCCCAGTCAGTGCCGAGCCCCTCACGCAGGCAGGGCTCCGGACACAGGGATGCTGAGCACTGGAACAATTCGTGTCATGGCATTACGTGCACGGCAGTGCCTCATAACCAGCTATTTCCTACACACTACCATGCTGACAGAACACTAGGGCCTGGAAAACCAGGCTGCCAGGATTCAGTTTGCTTGTACAACTTGCATTTTGACTGCCTGGTAGCTTTAAAATGCTTTTCCCAAACTGCTTCCACGGGCAAGGTTCCTCTATTTTTCAGCCTGAATGGACTGTGCGAGCTGAATGGGAGCCTATTCTGTTTTCTGTTGTTATTGGTGTGCGAGCCCAAACCTCAAGCACACACTGTTCAAATAGTGCTGAAAAGCCAGAACCATTACAATTCTTCAGGGGCACTTTTATGGAGGGTTGTTTTTTTTTTTTTTATGATAAGAAAGTGCACCACACGCAATAATTGACTGCGTGAATATTAAGCCCACTTTTACACATGAGAAACTGAAATAAGGAGCAAGCAAAATGTACCCCTGACATAGATGCAAGTTTGCATTTTCCACAGGACCTGCCTTTACGTGGTATATTTATTCAGGCGTTACTCTATATGGTCTGCACTGACTTCCACTGCTGGCAGAGACGTGGAATGCAGAATTCTTGTCCAGCTTTGAAATGAATTAACCAGGACCAAGGTAACTCCGGTGATGATAAAACCATCATCAACATTTTGGGACAAATTGTTGCAGCCGAGGGCTCGGGGCCAGCTCAGAGCCACCCGTACGCAGGCTGGTGCCTCGCTCCCACTGATAAATGAGTGGCTGGGGAGGGTCAAGGCCACTTGCAGCAACCATAGTGACTGGAAGGCAAACACTTGAGGAATTCCTACAGCAAATATGGATTACGGGTAGAATCAGAGACTCCTCAGCCAAACAGGACATTAAGGTGCCGCTCAGAATATAAATCAGTGACTCAAAAAGCCAAGGGACTCGTGCATTGAGCTCTGAAAAGTCTTACGTGACCGTGCTGGCATTTATCAGCCACCAGACACACCAAAGGACCAAAGGACCTGAAAGAAAACAAAGGGCTTGTGTGGCACTTTGAACGGCTCTGCTATTTTGCAAGGTACAGACAGCTCTGGTGGCACAAACTGATGGGTAAGGACACTATTTCCCACTGGAAAATGACAAATCCCAAAGCGAGAACTCCATCAGGAAACGTCTGAGCTCACTTGGCCTTGCAATTATTTTTTCTCTTCGCTTCTTGTTCATCTCAGGGCTGCCACTTTCTGGGCGTGTGTTGAAAGCTTAACTGACTCATAAATGTCAGTGCAAACTTTAACCTATAAAGCCAGGCATTAAAATTTCATGGCACTGGAGCTGCAGACAGCAGGGTAGCGCAGTTGCGAAGGTGCTGAGCAGGGGCAGTGCTTGGGATCATCAGGAAGGAATTCAGCAGGGCTGGGAAACCTGTGATTTACACAGACACAAGACATGCCATTACACATCCTGGATGTGCCACCACCACTGCCTCGTCCCTGTTAAGTGTCTACATCTGATGAGGAAAAGACAGCACAACCTTGCACGCTGCCACTGCAGCTCCTCCTCTGGCTTCCCAGCCAGGCTGTTCCCAAAAGCACCACCAGCAACGTTTGAGGGCTGCTCCTCACCCCCTGTCTAGCTCCTGGTATTACTTAATATTTTTTTAACCATATTTTCAGAAGCACAGGATAAAGGACAGCCGAGCAGGCAGCAGGCTGGGCAGCAGAAGTGATGCTTTGAGTACCCTGCAGGAGCGATGGATGCCACGCACCAGGGGTGCCACCGTGTGTCATCGGAGCTGGGCACTGCTGGGCACCTTCTTCTACCACAGGTCACAGAGAAAAAATGACACTCAATATCACCCTGCAGTTGATTCCTAAATGAAAATGTGAGGCAGGTGAGCTTCTGCCCTGAGGGTTATTGCTGCTGATGGTTTGCATTCACTGCGGTGATGATGCAGAGCAAAGGCTGACCCCGGAGAGCCCAGGAAGAGCAGGAGGAAACTGCCAGGCTTACAGACAGGCAGGAATAACACACACCTGTAGCATCATGCACCTTGAGACCACCATAAATTAAAATCAAAATCAAGGTGGTCATGAAAGAGAACAGCGGGGCCAGCTCATTTCTGGCTGTGCCTGTTTGAGGGCCAGGCGTGTGAGCTCTGCTCTGGCCTCCTGGCAAAGGCTCTGTCCTGCCCCATGCTCTGATTTACCCTGCTCCCAGCTGTACTCACCCTGAGCCTCCAGAAGAGCTCCCCACCTCGTGCCCACCAGCCTGCAGCACAGGGAGGTGTTGCACAGCAAGCGCAGCCCTCAGCACGAGTGGCCAACGGGGTCACGCGCCAACTTCATTCCTTCAAAAGCTAAGAAATTGCCCCAAATTCGGGAACAATAACAGGCACACTCCTGACACCGCAGCAACTCAGATGCAAAATTATTTAGACCCCCTTTTTTTTTTTTTTTTTTCCAAAGCAGAGCAGGAGGGTACTGCGGCTGCCAGGCTGCAGGCTCGGGGCTCTGCTTTGTTTCAGGCACAGCAAAAACAACATTCTTCAGCATCTCCCGCTTAGACATGGCTCAACAGTTTTTGCTGGAACTTTTTTTTTTTTTTTTTTTTTTTTTTTTTTTTTAAATTCACCCCGAGGTAAAAACCCATCATGAAATGGAAAATTTCAGCTCAAACAGATTTAAAATGTAGCAAAATTACAAGCAAATGGGAACAGACTTGAACTAGGGGGTGCTGGACAACTCTAACTAAACACAGCACCAGCAGCTCCACCTCCAAAGCATATTTTGACTCGCTACGTAATTAGCCGCGATTCCACACACAGGAATTATGTAAACCACTCCACACATGCTGTTTCCAAAAGCCCCAGCCATTCACTGGATACGTCTTTCCACCCGCAGGGATCCAATTACAGAATCGGCACCCAAACTCTCTGGGACAACCAGAAGAGAAAGAAAAGGGCAAGCCAAGACTTCGTTCTGATGGGCCTCACAAACTCATTTAATTCTTAACAGATGACTCTAAATGGCTTTATTGCAGGCTGTTGCCCTAATATTTATTTATCCCTTAAGTGTGCACCATTGTCTCACTTGTAGTGAAGTCTGTGAGTTGATGCAAAGAGCTCGCCCCTTCAAAACAGCCTCCTCAGCAGGAAAGGTAGCTCTGTCATACAAAGATATAATACCTATGTATAAAAAAAACACAGTAATGCAATGAGACTGACCTCCCTCTCCTCCTGGAAGACTCATAAACCCGTACATAAAGGCTACAGACAGGTGTTTTTAGAAGTACTACCCCCGTGTGTGGCTCGGATTCTTTTCCTGTGCCAGATGCACATTTAACAGAGCAACACGAACGCTACAGCTTCCTAAAACGCTCTTTTAGTACTGTGGTAGTTTGTGGCAGCTTGTAAAGCACGATGAAGACCCAGCAAGTCAGTGGTTGCAACACGTAGCGGGAAGCCTGAGGGTATCTCGTCTGCCACCACCCTGCTGCGATGAGTGGCGTCCGTTCCTAGAGAGCCCTGCCAGGGGTTGTGTAGAGGAAAAGGGATGGGACAGCACACCGACTTCATTAAGAGCACAGAAACCCACCTACGTACTGCAAAACATCAAGCTTTCCATCAGTTAAATGTAGGCTCGCATCCTGTCCACTTGTTTAAAGAGAAGAGCAGAAGCAATTCTCAGCAAACAGCACGCTGCTAGAAGGCTTCTCCCATCAGTCTACAGAAATAGCTCCCTAATTTCTCACCGTATTTCACCAATTTCTCCATGGACCTTTCCAGACAACGCCAAGGGAAAAGCTTGTTTTTTCAATGTGTGTTTTCCCAGCAGCTGGAACACCCCTCTTCAGTGCTTTACTGCGCTATAATCCAAGAATAGGAGCCTCTAATAAAAAATAGCCATCAGAGATGCCAGTGCCGTATACTGCAGTCTTTTAAGCCTACTATTTTGCAAAATCCTATGTTCTTTGCATTTTTAAGGTAGGTTTAGCACTGTTGCTTACAGCCAGTCATAATCTGTTGCTTATAAAAACAGCCCAAGTGTCTTACAACCGTGAATCCCATCCCCTCAATCAAATCACAAAACAGGTGGCGAATGACAAAGTATACTTTAAAAAGTTATGTCTTCTGCACATTTACAGATTAGGAAAGAATATCTTTCAACCAAGGAAGAAGAAAAAAAGCCCATATATCAGAGGAAAGTAATCTAAACTTCAATCACATCTAAAGCTCTGTCAGCAGGTTTGTCGTACGATCCTTTTGAATTTCTTGTACACTAAGCAAGTAGATCTGATAGTAAACATCAAACCAGGAAGGCAGCTTTTGAACATCCAGGCTCAGCTGACACAACTCTTTTAAGTTGAGTTCAAAGTAAATTTTGAAGATGAGATAGTGTACTACACCTGAGTGTTTATGACATTCAAAAGGAGAAATATGCAGCCCCATGCCGCAGCACACTCTGGATGCCCCTTCCTAGCTCCTCGCCTTTGCTTTGCCCAAAAAAAATCAGCTCCCCCCAAAAAATCAGTGGGGCTGCACCCCCTACCCCAGGGACACCGCACCACTAACGTCAGTCCAGTGTGGGTTAATAAACAGAGAGGTAGAGCTGCTTCCACATCTTTTTGTGTTACGTGATCAAGCGAAGAGCTGGTTTCTCTGGTCCTGTTGGCTTTTCTTTGAGCCTGGCACCCAGTCCCCCAGAACCGCTGCCACTTTCTGAGGAATATTCGGAGCTTTCGCAGGGGCTCTGAATGCGCAGGAGAGCACGAGGATCACCCCGATGGCTCTGAAGCTGGGTAACTCATGAGAAGTGTAAAGCAATAGCAAAGGAGTTCTGCTTTGGCATGCTAGAGTAAGAAATGTATAACAAGTATTTGTGCAAAACTCGCCCTGTCCTACTGTTCAGCATTTCCCTGGAAACCCCACAAACCCCACATATTTTGCTAGAGCGGACGCAGTACAACTCCCACGAGAACTCTGCAATTTCATCCAAGAGAAAAACCTATTTCACTTGGTTGGCATTCAGGTAACACAGTGAATTGTTACCCTGCAGGCCACTATTCATCTCCTTAAGAGCAGATAAAAACCCGAGCTCCTTAAAAGACACGACTGAAGACATCCTTCCTAAAATAACAATCTGCTCCGCTTTTGCTACTGATGGGAAAACTTCCCTGAGTGTCAGTTTGCATAAGAGAAGGACACCAAGAAGTCTGAGTTTTTTTGCCATCACTTAACTTCCATCATAAGCAGCTTAAACTACGTGAGCTGCAATAGGCAAAGGTTACCTACAGACTTCTGCTGCTGGAAAATGGCATAAATAGAAAGTAAGAGTCCCCTGTGCTGTGCTGCTGTAACGTGAAATTAGTAAAGAACGATTTACAGCAAATCTGCCCCAAACAGTTTGCCCCAAAACTTGTGAAATACTTCAAGAGCTACTTTTAAATTTTCATTTTTTCTACTGTGATAGTCAATATTAATGGAAATGGTCAAATTTTGTGTCCACTGAGTGAAGCAGCAGCTCTCAGACAGCCGAATCTCTGCCCTTCCCTGGCCACAGCCCTGGGTGGCTGCATTGAGGTGGAGGATGCTGAGCTTTACCCAAATGTCCTGCATCATTCTCCCCAGCCCCACAAGCAGCCTGAAGCAGCAGCAGGGGCTCCTGCCCACAGCCTGGGATGCTGGAGCACTGCGAGGGAGAGTGGCAGCAGCCTCGGCCATCCGCGTCCTGGCCCGAGGAGATCTCCAGGAAGCAGCACATTGAACAGAGCACGACCTTTTTCTCAAGGCAGCACAGATTTAAGCTGTGCCTCAAACTGGGAGTGACTGCAGCATTTCATTAGAAACCAGGATGAAAGGAGAGCTGGTAATGAAGCAGTCCTGCCCGTAGGACTGCGAGGAGGAACCAGTGTATCCCTTGCTAACATTTCAACACCGATATGACCGTATTTCATGTCAACACAGAAGATGGAGAACCTGGTCATGGGTCTGGATCTCATTATCTCCAAGTGCTGTACAAAACAAGGAAAAATGAGGTATTCTACCTTAATAGTCCGTCAGCTTTCACAGAACAGCGGAGCATCCTCTTACCTTCACAAATTCTGTCCAGTCGCTGTCGCTTGACTTTGTGTTTATCCACAAGTGCCATTCTTGATGGTATTTTGCAACTTTCTGATTCAAAAAGCAAGGCAGTCCCCCAGGAACTCAGGAAAACTCACGGGAGTCGGCATGCATAACGCCACTGTCGGTCCTGTTGAGATGAGAGGAGCTGGTGAGTGGGACTTCCACCACGGGAGGTGACACCCGCCCACCCCAAAAAGCCCAGCACCCTTGCTGAATCCACGGCTGGGACTTTAGCACTTCCAGCCTCAGCATCCCACCAGCTCTCACACCGCAAACCAAGCACACAGCCCCTTCATCTTCCCTGCGATCAGAAAAAAAAACCAACCACCAGCATCCTACAAGAGAACTGCCGAAGCGCTGTCTGGCCTTCCGAGTTTTATTTCTGCCTTAAAAATCTATTCCTAGCAGACAAAATCCATTAAGCGATTTTGTAGGCTCGCAGATACTGAAACATTATGAGTATATAAAAACGGGAAAGCAGCTTTTGCTCCTCCAGTGCTTTCACACGCACGCACGCACACAAAACCACTTCCATGTCTTAGTTAAACCTTGCCCTGTAAAAGTCATCACTGGACTTGAATTTGCAGCAAGACCTCGATACACATCCCAGCTGCCACCAGAGCCTGTCCCTTGATACTTTCTAATGTGCACATCTTTTAAATGCTGATAAAATAAAGCAATCCATACAGTGGCGTGCGTGGCGTTTGTGAGAAATGCCCTGCAGGCTCTCCATGGGACAGTAGGGAAGGACAATAGGCACGAGCAAGGTGTCCTCTCCAAGGTGGCCATCTGCACCAAGTGGAAAAGTCTCGGCCCCTCTGCCTACAGTTAAGTAGAAGTCCTCAAAGAGGTGAAAAAAAATAATTCTGAAGAGCCAGGAGCTGCCACAAACCCAGCATCACTCGCTCAAACCACTCCTATCATGCCCAAACCACAAAAGCATCCACAGCAGGTGAATTTTCACACTGCATTGCCCCAAAATTTTTCACTTCAATATAAAAAAAAGCCAGGTTGATGTAACATAACGTAGGAAACAGAAGAACAAGCCACCAGGAATGGGAAAAATCCGGGCTGATGTCCACAAGCTGACGCTGGGCGACGTCGGTGACCTCGGCTGCTGCTCCCCCTGGGGTCGGGCAGCACCGGCACCGCACAGCTCATCCTCACCATACATCGGGGTCTTCATTTCACATAGTCCTGCCCGAGGATTTTATTCCTCCCCAGCAGCTTACAGCTCC
Organism: Aythya fuligula; assembly: GCF_009819795.1. NCBI lineage: Eukaryota > Metazoa > Chordata > Aves > Anseriformes > Anatidae > Aythya > Aythya fuligula. The sequence goes on from NC_045565.1 coordinate 34,220,070, forward strand.
TAAAAGCAGCTTCCCAGCAAGCTCCAGCCTCTCACTTAACAAATGCGAGGGGCCGGGCTGAGCACGCGAGGGGTAAAGGCTGTAACAAAGCCGCCGCGCACCAAGATGACAATTTCATGGAGATTATTGTTATTATTACAAATGGTTATCAATTATGCATCGCATTGATAGTTAATTTATAAAAGGGAGAGGGCTGTGTTGATACAACTGAATTCTGACTCAGGGAAGATGGGCGATTTCCTGGTAGTTAATGGCCAATTTCCCAGCAGCACAACTGCAGCATAATCTCCGAGATTTATAGCAATAATTAATTGATTTTTTTTTTTTTTTTTAAACACAGGGATGCTAAAGAGCATGATTCCCACTCCCATTAATAATTAATGCAACATTTTAAAAGAAGCAGAAAACCTCCATTCCAGAGACAGAAGCTGGCTGCAGTCAAAATATTTCTTGCAACAAAAATTATGCTGTTAGTGGAGCTAACCCAGGAGCAGCTAACAGCATTTCCATGGGCAGCATTCAACAGCAGACACATGACTTTTCAGCTCTATTAAATCCCAGCCCACATTCAGGGAGAAATACCGGGTTATGAAAAGTCACTTCAGGAGAAAAAAGTTAGCACTTTGTTCTGAAAATGCTCACATGGTTCATGATGCTGTGACTGCAACTCCTTTTTCCCCCAACAAAATCAATATGCAAAGTGTATTTAATTTTGACAGAGTGCATTTTCTGATGGACAAATGCTTCCATTAAAGTCCTTTCCTCCTGCCATCTCAATTCGCTGTATTACTCCCTGGAGGAAAACTTTCTACAAACGAAACTCATAACAATCACAGAAATTACCGCTCGTATTAGCAGCATCCCGCACGGCTTAACATAATGCCCACGAAACAGCTCCTTCCTCGTGATTTTACCCGCTCCATCCTGGTGTGACAGGTGCCTTTGACAGTGCCAACCAGCAAGAAAAGCACAACTCTGAAGACTTAACTAAAAACGTGGCAGGAGCTCGTGAGCAGGACTTGGCAGGGAGGGATGACATGGAGAAAAGCAGCTGCACAGGGCACAGAAACGAGAGGGTGCTCCCCAGCCTCGGTACGAAGCTGTAATTAAGAGAACGGCTCCTCCATTCGTGGCAGGGAGGACGCAATTAGCGGCACACCCAACTCCAATCTTCCCTCGGTGATTTCTCCATCCAGCCCAGCCTGGAAACAATCGCGAGGCTAAATGTCCCCCAAAATAAAGCAAACACAATCAGGCGAGGCAGAACAAAAATCGTGGCCAGCAATTAAAATACAAGAAAACCTCATTGTATAAGGGAATTTGAGAGAGAGAGGCGCACGCACAAAAACTGCACTTCATCTTCAGCAAGATTAGGAAACAAGTGAAGCGATTTACATACAGTAATTGCATGTCCGTGTTAGCCTCCAACAGTGTCTTTCAAAATGTAAATTTTTCCTGAAAACCCTTGGACATGATGATAGCCCGTCAGTTATTTATTTATTTAAAGAAGGAATGTGCTGAAACGCGATGTTTTAGGCAAAAAAAAAAAAAAATAACATCCCAAAGTAACAATTTAAATAGCTTCTTAACACCGCCTGTTCAACAGCACAGCCCGTGAGCCAGAAAGTGGGAGAAGAGAGAGCTGTGCAGGGCTTATTTTTCCGGATTTCAATGGAAAACGAAAAGAAAGAAGAGGTGATTTTCCAAAATGAAAGGCACTGTTGGACAAAAGCACCAGAAAGGTGACTTTACACATTATGGACTCTCTTCTAAGCTCATGGAGCGCTGTGTTGTCATCTTCCCACAGCACAAACACGAGCAACATCTATTTCTACATGCCCACCACCAGCATCGCCATCCAACCATCCTGGCATCCAGCAGGTGACCGAAGCTCCCCCAGCCCCACCACCCTTCATGATGAGCACCCCCCAAGCTCCCACTGCTCCCAGGCCCTTGCTGGAGTCAGAAACCTGTCACGCACAATTTCCATCTGTGTTTTTTTGGTGTTTTTTTTCACCCTCTATGACACACGGCACCAACAAGATGGGGATTCCCTGCCCTGGCACACACTTGGCCCCACGACCCGCCGAGTCCCATCGTCCTTCCACACATCCACGCGGGGTTTCTGAAGCCTTACTTAAAACGAGGGGCATGGAAAATCCAGTCCAAACGCTCTGATGGCACCACAGCACGTTTCCTGTGCTCTTGGGGAAGGAGAGGACCCCGGAGCCGCAGCTGGAAGCACACCAGGGTTGCCAACAGTCCGTAGCAGTGAAGTTAGCATCTGCCGGTGCCACCGCTAGCTCTCCCCACCTCCCTCATGTTAAGGTCCAGTTTTCGGAAGCTCAATCCTATTTATTTGTGCTGTCATGAGCCCTACGGGGTCGGGTGTCCTCGTGTTGGATGTCGGCAGCCAGTGCGGGGAGGGCAGCGGGGGCTGAGCAGCCGAGTTTGGTGCAGGAAAGGAAGCGCGGAGCAAAGCGAGCAGGAGACATGCAGAGATAATGGCAGGGGAGGGAGGCGGACAAAGGAGACGGTACAATGCAGGAGGAACACTTTGAGTCATCCTTCCTTCCCTGCACAGCCTTCAGCGGGATGCTGCCCAGCTCAGCCCCGTCGCTGGCTCTCTCCGAAGCCCAGGGCTGCGGGGAGGAGGGAGCCGAACGGGAGGGCAGGGGCTGGCCACTCGCCCCGTGCCAAAATTCCCCCGTTGGGATGCTTTCCTTTAGCAAACAACAACAAAACAACATGTGCACAATAGCTCAGCGGGAAGCAAAAAGGGATTGAAGATTTATACGGGCGAGGAGAACAAGCACAGATTTTCCTTAGGTGGGAGACGAAAAAATTTTTCATTTTTCATTTTTATTTTAGTGCCCAAGGGATGTAAACCCCTCGCGCTTGGGAGGAGGGATCACACAGTTTCTGTGTGGCCAGGGTTCAGACTTCTCCCGCTCCATTAACCGCCCGCAGACACCGCGTGGGAAACAGGACACCAGGAAAAAGGGTTTTCCTGGCTCATGGGAAAGCAGCCTCGGCCGGGAACTGCAAATCTCGGCCAGGATCCCAGCAGCCTGCACCCCCCGGTGGACCCTCAACACCCTCAGAATAGCCACGGCAGGTCCCTTGCTACGAAATGACTGCTAATTGGCTTCAGTGCCTTTATTAGTTATTAGGATGCCTTTATTAGTTATTAGGATGATTTTGCTGCCGCGGAGCGTTCGGTGATGTTTTGCATTAAGGCCCCTCCGTGGGAATGACTGGATGGCTCCGTGGGTGGCAGTAAGAGCTTTCCGTCTAGGTGACTCGCTTGTTTTTCTGCCCAAAAAAACTAAAAGATGAAGTCTTGTCCTCTGCTGCCTGCCTGGAGCCTTTCCCCAAAAACCTCTGGGTAAAAAACACGCTCGTGGGGATCCTGCAGCCCGGCGCAGAGAGCGGTAGTGCGGCAGGTTGGGCATGCTGCACGAAGACACTCCCACGTTAGCACCTGCTGATGGAAAAATAAAGAGCTCTTCTGCTCTTCGCCATGCAGGGAAGGAGAATAACAGGCTGTAGGAGTCTTGTGCTGAAGAACTGGTAACAATTTTGAGCAACTCGCTATTATATGAGTGAACAAAATGTACCATAACGGCATATGAGCCTGCACATCTGTTGCTAAATTAAACACGCTACATAACGATTTAGACCACATCTTAAAACATTATGCAACAAGATACAGACTGTGCTAAAATAATGAGGCTTCAAAGGCAACACAGAGGGGCTGATCCTGCATTCCTTTCAGCCCTGAAGTCACGGCGAGTACCCCTTGTCAGTTCTACTCCATCACAGCTACTTGACTCACTAGATGTATCACGGTTCTCCATGTCCTTCAAGGGAAAAAATGCACGCATGGGTTGTAACAGCCTCTCTCCTTTCCATCCTGACAACGCATAAAGCATGGGAGAGGTTTTTGGTTGGATCTGGACTTTTTTTTTAAGTTTCTTTAAGGACTGTGTTGCAGGTTATGAACTGTGTTCCAGGTTGGGTTCTCGCTGGCAAGGCAGATGCTAGGAAGACCTGCTGAAATGGCAATATTCGAGTTGCCACAGCAGCCACAGTGTGAAAAGGGATTGAGATCCCTGGATTTTAGCTCCTATTTTATTTCCAGCATTAGTGACTGGCTTTGAGAAAAGAAGTCTCCCCGGGAGATCCAGGTTTGCTCCCCTGGCAGGCAGTGGCAGCCCTCTGGAGCTCCTTGGTGGCTTCTCAAGTTCAGCTAGGAAATACCAGAAGTGGCACTCCTTTCACTCCTACGGCGAAACACAAACAGGCAGCCCGAACAGGCAACGAGAAAATTGCTTTAAAGAAAATAAATGTTATCTCTCTTTCTGCCATCGGGAGTGAGGTAGGTCGATGCTCTGCTCATCCTGCACCGATGGTTTGCAAGAACCTGATGGTGGGCAAAAAAATAACCAGGAGCTGGACCCAAATCACCCACTTAGCTTCAAGAGCACCTAATCCATCTGCTAATTAATCACGAGCCTCCTTTAACCTCTCTTATCTTGTTTTTCTAAGTATCTGACACTGATAACGCGCCCTACAGCACGTTAACTGGCTGGGAAACTACCTTTAACTTTTCAAATAAACAAGAGGAAACGATACAGGAATAATCTTACAGTCTCCTAAGGCCTCTGCCACACTGAAAAATAAAACCTCATTCCACATTCTACCAGCATTCCTCAATTATTTGTATTTATTTCCACTAATCACAAAGGCTAACGCTGGACCGAGGCAAACCTTCGCTGGTTTTACATCCGGATAACCAAAAGCTCTCTCCTCCTCAAGCAGAAATCCAGCACCACGCCAAAATCTGCACAGCCAGATTAGAAGCCCCTAGAAAAAAAATGAGTGTTTGTGGGTCTGTTGGGTGAGTTATGTGGTTATTTGGCCGTTAGAGGGCATTTCATACTGCGGAGTGAAGAGCAGGCAAACAGCTTGAGAACAGCATCGCTAACCCCCATCTGGAGCTGCTGGAGAACCGTTTCTGTCTGCTCTCATTTAGTAATTGCCACTTTTCAACCTTTCCATATGCTGTATATAGATGAGCAAGCACGAGCAAGGACAAGAGGAAAATAAGATGAAATAGCTATGATAAAAAGTCCTGGTTATATAAACACTTGGGCGCGCAGCTATTGTTGCTTCCAAGGTTTGGTTTTGTTCAGTTCACTTCTTCCCCCTCCCTAACTCCGGCACAGCAGATTTCATCCTTTTTGCCCTCTCAAGCAGCAGTGTATGTTTTAAGTTTGCAAACGATTAACTGAGAAAAAAAATATCAAGTTGTGTCTCAACGCAGCTATCCATCTCTGGAGCTAGAGGGGAGAGCCCATCTGTCTGCAGAGCGGAACAAAGGCAAATTCAACTTCCTCCCTGCCAGGAGGTCGGGCACGGCCACTTACCTTCTGATGGCTCCTTCGAGTTACTACCCTGCCCCTGAATGTGAGCTGTAATCCGTTTTCAGCTTCTGCTGGCTAGGAAACCACACAAAGCCGCCCACTTCCCTGCCCGGGTGTTTTTCCTCCTTCCATCTAAATACAAATCAAATTAGGAAAGAGGCAAATATCTCGCCATCCATCTCCAAACACACGCATGTTTGTAATCAGGGTGGCCAAACTTCCTGAGTGCGAGCTGCATACCAAAACCTCCACGTGGCCGGGAGCCACATCCTCCCACCCCCGTCAAGCTGCCAGTCTCTCCCACCAGCGTGCTCCAAGCCCACGACATCGCTGCCCTCCAGCTGGAGGCACGGCCAGGGCTGGCCGGGTGCTGGCCGGGTATTTTGGGGCTCCCCATGGCACCATCACTCCTGTCCTGCATGGTTTGCTGAGCCCTGGGGTGGAGAACTTGGTTAAATATCTGTTTGTAGTATATTCTTCCAATATACTCTCAAGTTTGTAATAGCGAGTGCATCAATGGCAAAACAACCCAAAGGAGATGGGATATTAAGACTTCTAGCACTCTGGGTGCCCGTGATGTCCCACCTGTCTAATTTACATCCTTGAAGATCCTGAAACCCGGATCATCTGTCTTTGCAACTCCTTCAAGACCTTGGTTCCGCATCGCTCCTAAATGAAAGAAATGATAAAATAATAACCCCTGCTTCTCAGCCTGTCCCACCGCAGCTCCCACCTCCTGCCCTGGGTTTTTAGGTTTTGAACTGCTGGGTGAAAGCTGCTGTGGGTTGGTGTCAGACTGCCCCGCACTGCACAAACTCCCCATGTTCCTCAGTGTCTCACAGGTTATCTCGAGCTCTTTTCCATCAGAGCTTGCCCTGGGCTGGGAGCAGCAGGAAGGAGCAGTAACACCCTCCTGTCTCCAGATCTTCGGAGCTGTAATTTGCTCTTATCTGAGCACTTATATTTACAAGGCACTCTTACATAAAAAGCCCTCATCTGCATTGACTTAGTTAGCAACATGAAATAAAATAGCCTGAAGCTATTCGTGTTGCTTAACATACTTTTTTTTTTTTTTTTTTATGTAGATGATGCTCTGTGTAAAGAAATATTCAAAGGGGAAAACTGTGTTTTGTTTGTAACACTTACTACTACCACCGAAGAAAATATGTCCTAGCAAGTCTCTGGAGGGGGGAGCAGATGTAATACCTCTAACAGCTCGGCTAATTCATCTTTGGCTGCCCAACTGCTGGTGAAATCTCAAATGGAAAATCTCAGGATGGAAACGTGGAAAACCCTGCTCCTTGCAGTCCGAGATCTGCTCCCTCTTTACTACCTCTTTCCATCGGACTAAGTCCTGTTTTCAGGTACGTAGTAGTTTTACTCCACAGACACAAAAAAAAAAAAAGAGTTCAAGAGTTCAAGGCCACGTCCCCATTCAGGCATGCTCCTGTGAGGCAAAGCCGTCTCCTTCCTGTGCTGGAGGCATTCCTCTCCCCACCACCCACGTACAAAAATGTCTAAGGGAAGGGATGGACGGAGGAAGGAGCAGGATGGCACAGAGGAGGAGAGCCCAGCTGGGTGCTGGGGCATTGGGGACCTGTGTTTGGATTGGGAACAGCTCAGGGATGAGGCCAGAGGGTGGCTTTTGGGGAAGGCAAAAAGCATTTTTGGGGGGGTTTGGGCTCCCCAGCCATCCCTCTGCACCTCACCTTCGCTGCTCTTGCAGCATCGCTCAGGGAGTTTAATTTCCAGAGGGATGAAGGAAGAGGGAAGGAGGGAACAAAGTGAGCAGAGAGAGGTTTAGATAACAGCCATAAATAAAATGAAATAATTCTCCCACCACTAACCTTTAGCCGTAAGTCAGAGCATCCTCTGCGGCCACCACAGGTTTGCATAACCTGCACATCTTTCTTGTAAGCCTCGCCAGTTTGCTGTACCCAAGCTATTTTGGGATTTAACAACACTCAGGTTATTGACCTAAATTTACACAGGCTCATCTGGAGCCGTAACGGTCCATTGTGTGCCAAGGCCTGCTCGGGACTCCTTAATACACAGATTATTGATGCAATGAACTGTGACAGCTCCTATAGAGCTGTTAGGGTTTATTGTCGCAACACCTACTCGGGGCCCCTTTCATGGGCGGATCGGTGACAGGACAGACAGCAGCGGCCACTGCCAGGGGATGCACGGCTCCACGGATCACCACCAAGAGAGACCACAGCAGCTCCGTTTGCAGAAAGCGATTTGCTACCGAAAATCGGGGTTTGGAAATGCAAGCCCCGGCGGGAGCAAAGTTTTATCAAGAACAGCCACGGGCCTGCATTACAGATCAAGGCTAAAAACCTGTGTGAGAAATACATGGGAATTAGCCAGAAAAGATCAGGGTCTAATTTTCAAGAAAAAAATTAAAAAAAATAAAAAAAGGAAAGGAAAACATTTTATGTTCCAAGAGAATGAAAAGAGAGCGAGCGCAATGGGAACGTGCACAAATATCTACATTTCTCCCTTCTTTTCCTCTTGAAGAGCAAAAATAATCTTAAAAGGCTGAAAGCTAAGCATGGTTTAAAGGAATTCCCTTGTGTAGGGAGACCTCAGGCCAAGAAAAGAAAAATTAAAACATTAACACTTAACCAAGTGCTCACAGCCTCTTCCCAAACAGCAGCGACCGGCTCAAAAAGCTGCAGCTGGCTTTCCACTATCGTGTGCATCTTCCCCACTATTTACCAGGAGCTTTTTTTAACACCAGTGACACTTCACATTCAAAACTGCTGTTAAAAATAGGCTGTTGGTCCTCCTGCTTTAACCCTCCAAATTCCCTCCTCCCGCCTCCCTGCACGCCCGCCGGCTCTGCCGCCTGCTCCTGCTGCCATCAGGGGCGATACGGGGGAAAGGGGGGACCCCAGGGACCCCCAATGCTGCCCCCACACCTCGTCCCGCACCAGAGCATCCCTCTCGTTCCTTCCCAGAGCTGGCAGCAGGAATTATTTGCAAAAGGCAAATTGATGCAGGCAATAGGCGTGTTCCGCACCTCCATCTCCCTTCCCACCTGCTTTTGCAGATGACAAGAGTTGAAGGCTTAAAAAACCACCACCCAACACGAATGTTTTCTCTTCCCTGCAATCAGCAGCTCAGCCAGGAGAGGAGAGAAATTCCTTTGTTATCCTGCAACTCCTTAACTGCTGAACCTTCAAAACTTCCTCGGGAAACAGGCCTGGCGAACGGCTGCTGCAAGGAGCCCTGCACGGGAGAGACTCGAAAATCAATATCCTTCACCCAACTTATCAAATTTACCGAGGACATTTATACAGTATAATTAAATAGAAAAGAGATACAAATACAGAAGAGTATTTGCACGGCACTGCATAGCAATTGCATTATCTCTGGAGCAGAGGACACTTTGACAAAAAGGAGGGAAAACACCATACATCAACCAAAGGAGCTGCAAGGAGCACGGGCAAGGTCTCGGCTCTCATCGCTCACGGGGAATGTTCAACACGTAGGTAAAAACAGCCACAACATGCACACCAGCACGTGCACCTAAGGCATTTCGGCAGGTCCTGCTCAGTCGGCCAAAATGATGCCATCAGAATTAAGTCGGTGATGAACGTGCTCCAAAATATGCTGGTGCCTCTCGGACTCGCACAGGGTCTCCAGCACGTGTTGGGGCGCTTCCCCCTCACTGGTGTGGAAGCAAGGCAGACACTATTATGTTGCCTTTCAGCCTCTGAATGTACCAAATAAAATCGATTTTGCTCAGTAATCCACTCGCTAGGTTCGTGATGTTTTCCACCATCGGCAGCCGTCTCCGCAGGATTGCGAGATAAAATCTTCTGTGCAAGGTTAAACCTGGGAAAGGCCGACTGCCAGCGCAGGGCAAAGTAAAACACCGCAGAAAAGGCAAACTAGATTATCTGGCTATTTGTTAAACAATTCTTCTCACAGGGGTTGTATTACAAGCGTGCTTTGTGAATGCCCCTTGTGTTCAGGTAGAGACAAAAAGGCTGGCTCCTCTTTTGAAGCCCCTACAAGCAGCACACTGCTGTAGATGGGACATCTCTCTTGCCATGCTGACATCAAAATTTAGAGCAGCCCAGCATGGTGCTGGTCACAAGGTGTGAACATCGGTGGGTGAAAGCCTGGCGTCTTTGTGAGAGGCACCCAACTACAGACTTCACAATCTTCAACTTCAGACTCAAAGGGTTGATCTTCATAAGTGTCTACAATAATTAGGCATTGCCTAATTACACTGACTGATAAAAATCAATACATAAAGGTGGCAGGATTCCTACCATTAAGGCAGGGATGTAATCACAGGATCGTTTTGTCCAATCTACCCAGGAAACCTTCAGCAGATAACCTGCAAGACAGACCGAACTGGGACTGACAGAGGATGTGCTCCATCGCAGGAGGAGGTCTCACCATGCACAGCTCATGCCCCAGCTGCCCCAAAAACAGCCAGGTGACAGCTCAGGAGCATCCACAGCTGCCACATGCCCCGCACGCTGCTCCCCTCGCTGCCAGACGTCAGAGGCAGAGGGGAAATCTCAGCCATCTCCTTAACAATGCACCCATCCGGAAGGGCAAGTGTCAAGTTGAAGGCTTTTTTTCTTGCTTCTGTTGTGTCTTGATTTGCTAATATGAATCATACTTGACTCTATTTTGAGCAATCCTTTACTAAAAATGCCTGTGAGTCATTTTCTCTAAACTTGAAACTATAAAGATGGTCATGTTTGGGTAATGCTAGGGAATTTTTAAGGCTCTGAATACTTCTCTTTTTAATTGAACAGGAAAAGCAGTGGAACCTGAGCCACAGAAAAGTTTTTCTTTTCTTCTTATTTGTCCCGCATAGACCCACTGCTCTGGATAGAAATGACAACTCATGGAGTAAAACTTCTGAAATAAATACATACGGAAACTACTAAAATAAAGATTAAATACATAACAAAAAACAAATCTCTATCTCTGGGAATCTCTATCAACCTACATTCAACATGTTTTTTTTTTTTTTAAAAAAAAAAAACAGTCTATAAAGCTAATTTCATGACCTTTAAATTTATACACACCCCTTTCCAGATGGAATAACTCAATAACTGAAAATCACACTAATATTTTTTCCTATCTCCAGTGCTCCCCACCTGAAGCCAAAAGAAGACTGAAGGCTTTGCTCTCCGAACTGAATGCCACTTACTCAGGAACACAAGCAGTGCGCCATGCATAATAAATGGGTCTCCAGGTACTGAAGTTGGGCTTTTTTTCATCCCAGATACCTCACCCTGCTTCATGCCACCAGACAAGACACTACTGCAACATCAACTCTGGAAAGCGGCTCTTCACCAACACATGAACATCTGAACCAAATGCATTCCAGGTCCATCAGCCTGCCACCATATCTCTCTCCTGCATTACCTCACTCCAGAGATTGTCCCCACACCCTCCATGAAGGACTGGCTGATGAAAGCAGGCTCTTGCCAGGACAGCCAGCAGAGAAACTTCCTTTAGGTGTCTCCTGGATGAACTTGCTATCTCTAGTATTCTGAAACAGAGAAGTCATGCTCAGACTTGAACATTCCTTGGCCAAAAGCAAATTAAAAGGTGGCAGGAATGAGCAAGCTTCACCGCTCATTCCTACCATGTCTGCTTCACAAACAGCTTCAAGTCCTGCACAGATTTCCACCCAGCACCATCTGCAGCAGCAGATCTAGGGATGCAGTAGGGAAGACCGCATGGCAAAAAAGCAAGGCCAGGAGATCTCCAAGCCAGGATGACAGGACGAAGAACTTTTTGACTCCTTGGGCAGGACCAAGACCCATGGGGCTGCAGAGGAGGTTGCAGAGAAGGCTCCAGCAGATGCCAGGGAGGTCACAACGGTGCAATAAGTGCTGAAGGGATATCCCACCGATGAAAGCCTCAGCTTTGGCACTGCGACCTGATCATTTTTTGATCCTTGAGGTGACTCCAAGACCTTTTCGTTCTCATCAAAAACATAAACAAGGATAAGGGTGACGGACTTACTGCTCCAGCTGTGGGGCTGCAAGTCCAACCCACGAGAGGACGGCTAGGGAAAACAGTTTAAAGGGAAACTCATTTCCCCCGGGCAGCCTGATAGGGCCCATCAGAGGAAACATCTGCCATCCTCCGTGGAGGACAAAAACGAGGAGGAAGTCATTGGTTCATCCAGAGAGAAGAAAGTTAAAAATGTTAAAGGCACATAGGTTGTGACCAAGGAGGGAGACCCATTTCTGCAGGCAGGGCTCAGCAAAATGGGTTAAAGAGGCAGTTTTAGAGACTGCAGAGTATGAAAATGGCAGGAGCCCACTTGATGAGGTCAGTGACTGAAGTGGCCTATGGTACTTGTAAGAGAAAACATCTGTTCGTGTTAAAAGGTCAGCAGGAAATGAACGCTATTTACTTTGTCCTTACTGGTTAGGCCAACGCTCCTCGAAAGAGAACCACACATGGCTTAACTTAGTGTTAATGAAAGTACGAAAACATCGCCGTGGTCTTCTGACTGGCTGCCTACCTCCAGTGGGACCCCTCGCTGCACCCAAAAACCCCCAAAATAACCCTGGCGACCTGGCCATGTTGCCAAGCCCCGACGTCCTCCTGCCACCCTCTTCCTTTCTCATGGGCCACCAACCTGCATGCTTCAAGAGAACCAGGAAAAAAACACAACAAAACAAAACAAAACAAAACAACAACAACAACACAAAAAAAAACAACCCTGCAACTCCTTTCTTCAGGAACAAGCCGTTAAAATAAATCCGTCAACATAAAAGCAAAGAAAACAAGAAGTTTCTCCCGAAAAACAGGAAGCGTTAGGTACAGAGCGGCTTAAAATAGCGCCGGCTTAATTTGTTGACACAGCTCGGGTCTCCCGGGGCCCTGCCTCGTCTCCTGTGCTCTGGCCGGGGGCCGGGCGGCCTCCCCGTGGCAGCCATGTGGCGGCACGCGGGCATGGCCGTGAGGCACCGCCTCGATGGAGGGGCTGCAGGAGAAGGTCCATGGCTGCCGGCCCGGCCGCGCTTCCTGAGAGGCACGCGGGGGATCCCACAGGAAACCCTGCTCCGAAACAAGCCCTGGTGTGATTCAGGGCGTGCGCTAGTCAACAGAGGGGATATTTAAGGCTGGTCGCCTCTCGCTTGTGCTCAAAGCTCGGTCTGAAGTTTTGAGGGTGGAGGGAGGTGGTTTCAAACCCTCCCTTGCCGCTCTCTATCAGGCTCCCCGTGGTGAAGAAAGCCAGGCAGGATGGATTACTGGCGGCTAATGGGAAGCTCAAAATAATGCGGCTTTGAGCCCTGGCCCTGCTTGGACAAACTGTCACAGCCAAGTGACCGTGGGGCACGTGAGGGAGGTGATATGCACAGGTTGAGTGGCGTTGTCCTACCGCACGATAACCCCACTCATTTCTGCTCTGCCCCTCGCGGACACCCAGGCCCCACCATGCAGAGGTGGGAAGTTGTAGCTTTTTTCCCCCCCGAATTTAAAAAACGCTGTAAAACTACACTCTCAAATCAGCTAATGCAGACAAAAAATGATGATATTGAAAAGCAAATGGAGAAACCGTCCCCCTCCACAAAGCGTGGTCTCCAGACCAGGCCGACCTAGCCGCCTGCTCCTGCAGAAGGCACCACGCCACACAACGCACCACACCAGACACCAAGGGGCCCCTATCATGAGCGGCTAATTATCGGGCCACATTACATTATTACTCAGATTAAGATTTGTGGGTTTTCCCCTCGCCTAACAATACGCCTTTGACAGCGGCACTGCAGATACGCTAGAGCAAGAGCAGCAGTCTAGCTCCATGTGCAATTAGGCCAGCATGTGGATCTTATTGCTCCTAAGGACTCTTATTTGATTTCCCGCACCACCAACTGGTGAGAAGTTTTCAAGTCTAAATAGAGAAGAATTAGATCACTCTTTGGGGTGGTCGCATCTGGGGTTGGAAAACCAGATGGAGTGCGTTTTTTGAGGCCTTTGTAATTGAACCAACACACAAAGTTGCTAGGAAGCATGCAAATACAATCACTGCTCTGGGGCAGCCTGCAGTAGGGCCGGTGCCGTGTCTGCCAACACTCATAGACACCATCTTAAGTGCTAGCAGGGAGGAACGGTCTCACGGGCTGTGGGCTTTAAAATATTGCTGTGAACATGGACCTACGGCAGGAATGCAGCAGCTCTGTGACTTGTGAATATAAACACATGCACCCCGCGTCTTCGCACAGTGCCACCCAAGGAACCGTTGCTTCGGTTCCCTAAAAATGCGAAGCTTTTATGCAAAACTGGGGAATTAAGGGGAGAGAGGGAAGGAGGGGGCAGTAAGGAAGCTTCAGCATTTCAAACCAAGTGCAGAGATGGCAACCACGAGTGCCATCATGTGTGGCAGGCTGAGCGTGCCATGGAGTAAGCTGTCTCTGGAGCTGCCAGCCGTCAGCACCACAGCCAGCTTTGGCGACCGCTGAAGAGATTTGCTTCTGGCAAGGCAGTATCACAGGGCTCTGGGTACATTTACAGCAGAATGTGTTTTTAAAAGATGCAGGCACAACTGTGGTTGAAGCAGCATGCAAACTACCACCAGAACCCGTTCTGCTCCATGGGGGACACAAAACGTAGCAGGTTATCTATGAACGTCCCGACATTCGCACACACCTAAGCGGAGGGCATCTCTCCCTGCAGCCAAACAGCATTGGCAGGGACTGCTCCAAAACGGCACAGGCTTTGTCAGGGAACGGCTGTTTCTGGGACAGAAAAAAGCATCTATCTTCCCTGGTGTTCAACCATGTGCTGGGTTTAAAAACCTGTGGGTTTAAAGACCTCCTTATCAGCAGCTAACACAGAACACGGTTGCTCACGGCGCAGGAAGTGGACCCAAACCCCACTTTCCTCTCTTGGTTTTTCTTTTTCTCCTCGGAACCAGAACACACAACAACAAAGTCACAAGTCAAACATTAAGAATGAGGTGAAGGGAGCTTTCTCCACCAAACGCTGAGTTTGCAGCTCGAGCAGCATTAGCCACTGGAGGCTGCCCACGCGGCACCCTTCAGGCGTAGGCATCGGGAGGGATGCTCCTGCTGCGCCCTCCCACAGGGCCACCATGCAGCTCCCCGCCTGCTCTCCCGATTCAATATTCCCGAAATGCAGAGACTTGGAAATTAATTAGCAACTCAAGCCTAAGCAGAACACCTTTAAATATTTGTCCGGGGCTTTCTCAAAAGGAAGCAACAAGTAGAAAAACAAATAAATGTCCAGAGTCAGCACTTCACAACTCGAAAGAATACATACCCAGTGTTATGAACATGGCTTGCACATAAACATGCACTTCAAAAACAACCCTCCATACATACCAAACCAGAGCAGCCAAGAGGATGGCGAGGAGATCAGAGAGTTTATCAGCAGAGAGAAGAGGCAACGGGTGGTGAGAGAGCTATCAGGGAAGGAGGCCCTATGGAGAAATCCCTGTGAAAAGCACAGGCAAATGCCTGGCACCAGTCTTTTATCGGGGTTTGTTTTCCAGACAACCCGTAGGTTTTGTGCACAAAAACATAGTAATTTTGCTGTAGATTTTTTTCTTTAAATTAAGAATCGTTGGCATTTCAAGTTGGTGTTTGAGGAGTATACTGCTTTTTAGTTTTCAATGGTGTTATTTTGTAGGCATTCTGTTCTTAGAAAAATTAAGAGAATATTTTCTTTTGATGCCACAAAGCTGACACTTTGATATTGCTTTTTTCACATCCAAATCCACACCAGCTGGGCTTTTTCTTCTTGTAAATGCACTCGAGCTCATTTTCGCCAGGCCAGCCTTCCTTTCTGCATCAGCGTTTCTGCTGCCTGAGTATCTGTGGCCATAACGCGAGCTACACAGCTAAACCAGACCAACTTTTCCAAATGTTGCTACTACAATGAGCTTCTCCCCAGCCCTGCGGCATCGAGCCGCTGGGATTTCTGAAATAACATGATGAAATATCTGGGTGGCTACACGGCCAATTTTAAGCAGCCAATTTGAAATTTCTGGTTGGTAGCGCACCAAGGGAGTGCAAGGTTCAAAAGCTGGCCATCACACAACGTATTTCACAATGAATTCAGACTGTTTTTCTAACCCAGCTGTCTTGTTTAAAAACCAGTGCAACCCTCCAAGGTATACAAATAATTAATTTCAACCCCGGCTCTGAAGCAGCAGCTCCCAAACTTTCTTTCCTGGCTGCGACCTCATTTTACAGACCGGTAACTCTGCGCAACCCCAAACAGCAGAATAAATATCGGACAAAATGAAATTTCCGTCAGGCTCACGACCTTGCTCATAACTTCCACGAACCTCATTTCGGGGCCATCGCTCTCATTTGGGGACTGACAAAGTCGTAACACAGATGATTGCCAAAGCACACCAACGGCCACGGGCCACGGTGTCTCTAAGGTCACTTATGCCAAAATCCTCCCCATGGCTGAGCTCGCTTTTCATGAAGGGCAAAAACCAGAAAGTGGATGTTACTTAACCACATCATAAATAAATCTCCTTAAAATTACCTCCCTTGATATTTTTTATTGCTACAAGATGAATTTCAGCTTTAGAGGAACTACGCTGGTTTCTGCACACTGCTGGGAACGCCGTCGGGGTTACACGCGTGAACGATGAGCTACGGTGACCTGCTAACACCACGCAAATCTGGTAGCAGGAGCTAACATAGAAGGAGGCATTTTTGGTGCCCAGATTGGATCCTACACAACTAGAGGCTTGCAGCCCATCGTACAACTGAGACCTTTCCAGTCTTTGTATCAGAGACCAGAAGGGGAAAACAAGCACCGAAATGCTTCAGCAACTCTCACCTCCCAACCCCTGCTCTGAGCTCATGCTTTTGGCACCCCTGATGGTGGTGATGCACCCAGCTGAAAACAAGAACCAGCAAGTTCATGCAGGCGCATCCTCGGGACAGACGTTCTGGGCCACCCCACCTTGTTCTGACATGTCTTGTAGACCCGAAACCCGCAGCGTGGTTTAGCCAGCAGACTGCACAGCTCGTTTGGGCAGCCTGGAGAGCGGCGCTTCACCCGCGCACAGATTGCTTCCCAGTTCCGCCACCTGAATGTTAAACACGAGAATATTCCCATAAAAGCGCAGAAAAGAAAGGGTAAAAAAATGTAGTCCTTTGGCTCCCTATTGCTGTTAAAATTAATTGCCACATAAAATTGCTGATTCCTACCAAATGAAGCCGTAGAATTTATCAACTCCAGGATAGAGCAAACTCACTAGTGGCTTAAATACATTACCTGAGTTATTACTAAATTTTGTTGCAATGACAGCTTTATGGATAATGTAGGTTTTATAAATTCATTAGCATGGGACTAACTTTCAAAGTAAACAAAGACATTGAATAAACATCGCAGGACTGTGTTTACACACAAAACAGATTTCCCTTTGCTCTCCAAAGCCACGCTGGGATACTCGGAGGAAAAAATATGAAAGCAGCTCCGCTGAAGCACTTCGTGAAGGGAAAACGTGGTCCCGCGACCTGGGCACCGGGGATGAGCAGCACAATGGCATCTACAGCACTCGCTGCCAAACAAAAGCAGAGACTGAATAGAAAGAGGGAAAACCTTTTTCACCCCTTCTCATAGCTTACAACGAGAAACGGTAAAAACCATCCCAGATGGAAGCCCAAATCTGAAGCTGGTACTGCTGCTTCTGCAGTATATCTTATTATGATGGAAGTTGTTTTAACCTATGTTTGCTGGAAGAAATGACTAACATCGCTCTAAAAAAAAAGAGATTGTTGGAAAAAAAGCTGTTTTTCTCCACTTTTCCATTCTGTTTACTCTGTGCATTTATCACCAGCATGTGCAGAGCCAGTCTCACTCTTTCCCCCGTGCAGGCAGCGAGTTAGTCACACTTTCCCCCGTTGTGCAGCTCCTTTAGTCAGCAGCAGGGAGGTGAGAAAGATGAAGAAACTAAACAAAAACAGGAAAACGCAATTGTGAAAAACACAGAAATTAGTGGGGGGTCCTTGTAGGGGAAATGGAATATTCAAATCCATTTTGCTTGCTGTAATTGAGGAGACCTCAGTCCGGGAAGGAGCTCCGGGCCCCTCCAGGCAGCGGCTCCTCTGCAGGCTGAGCACACCAGGTACCAGTGAGGGAGGACACAGGGCAGGGCAGGGGCAGGATGGATGCTGGAGCCGAGCTCTAGGAGCTGCTTACAGCGATGCTCAGGTGGAAAAGGCTACAAAACCGCAGTGCCAAGGCAGACATGAAGGCACAGAGAAGAGCTGACTGTCCTTGCTGGGAGAGAAGCTGTCGTCAGAGAACAGATTTCGTACAACTCGGAGCAAGCTGCAGCTCCCAGCCCCAGCAGCGTGTTCACTTATGCTCACCAGGTGTTAAATAAAGAGCTGGCAGCAGGCACAGCCTGAGTTTTGTGACCAGTGCAATGTAATTATGCACCACTGCTTCATTCTTGGGGGTCTACTTATTTAAAATGCATTAAAGAAATAAATCACTGCTGATTGTCCTGTCCCCTTCCTTTTTAAGCTAGGCTGGGGCAATAAATCTATAAAAAGAGCGATTCCTCTGTTAAATAAAAACAACAAAAGGGGCAAAATGGGAGGCACAGCAACTTATTTCCAGAGTCTTGTCCTCCCTTATTTTCTCCAGATACTTCCCGTTGAATTATTTGATGAAACAGATATGTGAAATGGCAAGGATGCCAAACGAGCCTAATACACCTTTTCGACATTATCACCCCAAAGCTTCTGGAACTGCAGTGTCCCAGGCGCTGAGCGGTTTTAGGTCTTTGGGGTGAGCTGTGTGCTCTGCAAGCCACAGTCCTACGTGCAGCATCCACGTGAGCGTAGCCAAAACTGGGGGAAGGAAGGACTCATTGCCACACGCAGGGAACCAAACCTGCCTGCAGGCACACACGCAGTTGTTCCTCTAAAAATGGGGTTTGATACTTCCACGTGTCCACGTGATGGGGGTGGAATGAGGGGATGAGGCTGTTTTTGCCTCTGTTTTTGGGGAGCAGCACAGGGCACAAGTCTTGTGGCTGAGACCCAGGACCACATCCTCTTGGACCACATCACTGGCTTCTCAGATACATTTTTCTCCTGCCCTGGTGTTAGTTACCAACACCAACAAGGTTAGTGCATGAAGTGCAGCCTGCCCAGGCACTTCTGTTGGGTATTTAAGGACGAAAAGGCCAGTGAGAGGCTGAGCAGGCTCACGCGAGCGTATCTGTTGCTGACACGAATCTTAATTCTGTAAGGATAGCCTCATCTGCCAATGGGAAGCTCAATAAGGGATCAGATTTTTAATCCAATCTGCTTTCAAAATAATCTTGTTGGCATTGATTGTGCTGAATTTCATCTATGGGAAAGAATTGAAAGTAAGAACGAATACGTCCGTGTATGACCAGGAAAGTAAATGGCTCCCAGCATTACAGCCAGCTGCTAATTACAGGGAACAACCACCTCGATATTAACATTTACCTGGTCTCAGGAACAGCCACACAGCTGTATTTTTTAAAATTATTCCCACATAATATTAAACAAAATCCTCCAAAGCGGTCTGGCTTCAAAATTCTGCTGCTCACCTCTACCCCTGCTCCCCCAGAAAACCAACCCTAAAATCTCAGCTGTCTGTAAGCCCAGCTGTTTCCTGGCTTTTCTATGCAAATTGTTCTCCCTGGATTTTATTGTACGCATGCCTATGTCTCTTAAAACACACTCAAGTTTGAATTAGGGGCCCTACTTCCATCAAAGGGAATTCTTGTAAAATAAGCTCCATTCTCACGGTACCTGACAAGGAATTATTATCCCATAACTCACAGGTCTCCCAGAGGTTCTGTATCAAACAGCCCAAAAAACATCCTGGAAGGGAAAGTAGATGAAGGGACACGAA
Source organism: Aythya fuligula (assembly GCF_009819795.1). NCBI lineage: Eukaryota > Metazoa > Chordata > Aves > Anseriformes > Anatidae > Aythya > Aythya fuligula. The sequence goes on from NC_045565.1 coordinate 34,239,386, forward strand.
GAGCCACTCAGATTTAAACCTGCAAGGTCAGGAACTTCTTGCCAAGCCACGAAGCGTTGCCACATCTGTCTGCCTGTGATTTTTAACTATCAGGACTAATGAAACACTGATTATGAGGTTCAATTCCTGCGTAGTTTAAAGCAGGGAACAGGGTTTTGTTACCTTTCCCTCTTGGTTCCAGCCAAAACCATTTAGTTATTCCTGCGTTACTGGCATCTCCCTCCAGCACGACAACTTTAACGTCCTTACTGGGTGGCAGCAGGGAAACCAGAAAGCAGAGGCGAGTGCAGGAGCTGGGCAGGGATCTCAAAAATAATGACCAGAAAAAGTTGAGGTTTCTGCTGTCATCTTTTCACATGTTCCCCCTCCCCATTTCCCCATTGCCTCTCTGGCTTCCCCGCACATTAAACACACAAAAAAAGAAATGCAATAGTAAAACATTGTGAAACTTCTTTTTTTTTTTCCTTTTCTCCTCCACTAAATCATCTACTAAACTGCATCAGGGGAGGCTGTCCCATTCACAGCACTGCGGGCTCCCAGCCGCGGGTCCTCGCTGACCTTTTGCTCAGAATTTGCTAGCTTGGGTTTTGTTTCCAACAGAAATGCATGCATGCTGCAGAGCAAGCATCTGCAAAAACTCTTGAAATCTATAAATAACTGCGATTCATGAATATTCTGCTAAAAGACCAGCGATTATTTAACCAGTTGTGTATGCTACAGCTCAGCCTACAAAGCAGCACTATCCCCCATTCATCTGGGCAGCTGAGGCTGCTCCGTGTTTTAAAACACACGTATCATCACGATCCCGCATCATCAGCAGCAACGAAATAACCCAATTCATCTTATTTACCAAATTCCAGCCTTAGGCTGGAGTGTTTTTATGGTGAAACCCCAAATACTGCTGAGTCCCATAAGTTGCTGCAGGAACACACTGCTACGGCGACGACCTGGAGAGTTTCCTCTCGCGGTGCTCGAACATTTTGTGTGCAGACTTTGCAGCATCCAAACCAGAGACTGTCCTCATGCTCAGGGATGAACGCGTGTGGTAGGCACAGTTGCAAATGTGCACACAGCATCCGAGAGCAGAATCTGCCCCGCGCTGTTTATTAAGCCCGTAGTAATCAAATATTTATTATTCGCCATACAATACCGCGATTGAAGGGATGTGCTTCCTCCCCTACCCATCAGGGCACACTGAGAGAGAGCCCTCTGTAACTTCTGCTCGAGAAGTCTCGAGTTACACATCTTTGTTTTCCTTGCAGATTTTCCTCCAGGACTGTGTATTAGCGAGGAACAATTTGGCAGTTAGGGCAGTTTGCCTACAAATGCAGAGTTGTTGGTTGTTTTTTATTTATTTATTTATTTATTTTTTCCCTGTTGCCTGTGTTTCTCCAGAAAGATGCCCCTGGCAGAGCAGGCAACAAAGAGCTGTTCTCCCTTCAGCATCGATTTCCTAAATACAAACGTAAACCCACGAAATACACCGAGTGGAGCACAAAGCCACATGGTGCCGAGTCAGCCCGTGTCTCTCCGAAGGAACTCGTCATGCAGGAGAGGAAAATGCTAAAAGCCCTGTCTGTTCTGCTTGCTTAATCCCGCTACCCAGCGCAGACAGCCGATGCTGGCACCCCCTCTCCCCTGCTCCCCTCCGTGGTGCCGTGGCAATATTCTCATCTCGGCGCTCTCAGATGCGACTGAAACAGCCCAGCAAGCTGGGAACCCGCTTTAGGTGGCCGTAATTTCTGCTGCCACTGATAAGGGAAGGGTGGGCAACAGAGAGGCAGCACCAGCAGCATCCTCATGCCAGTCCCCATGAGCTGGCAGGGGCTGAGCGTGGCTGGGGGCACCGGCACCGAGGGACCCGCGGGGGAACCGAGGGCCTGAAATGGAAGAACCAGGAAATAAAATGTAAAAAGTGTTTTGTGAGCAAGTGATTGAAGGAAGTAGCAGAGCCCTTAACAAATTGGTTATTTGTCTGGTTAGCTGATGCAGAAGTGGAACAGGAAATTAATTCAATATGCCGCAGACTTACATTCCACTGTTATTTTCTTTCTTTTTTTTTTTTTTTCTTTTCCCTTCCCCTTTTTATATACGTACATATAAGCCAAGAAACCCAAAGTATTTCTGGGCAAGCTGGTAATTGAAGCTTATGAGACTCCAATTAAAAAGATCTAATCATTATTAGAGCTCGACTACAGACAGGCTTTGAAATGAAACAATAAAATAAGACCGGTTAAGGATAAAAGACCCTCTCCAGAAACCATTCGGTTGCCAGCCGCTCTTGATTTGTTGAAAAATATCCCAAACCAATAGGTAAAACCATTACAACTCGCGTAAACCTTTACGAACAAGTTACCGCTCCCTGTGCCTTCCAGGATATGGCGGCCTGCCAGTAATTTTGCTTTAAATATGAAAATGGATATCAAATCCAACTTTCTACGGAGAATAATGGCACGGGAGATTGATGGCGTTGCTGTGCTGCACAATGACTATTTAAAACACTTTTGGCTGCACTTACAAAGCTCCAGTGACCTCCAGAACTATAGAAACTGTACATAGTGGTAGGAGGAAATAAAATTAGCCACTCACAATAAAGAACTACAGCAATTCAGCATTTCTCAAAGAGGCACTGACTGCGGTTACCACTTCTGCAGTGACACCAGCACTCGGCTTTGTGTTTAGAGCTGGGAAGAAGAATCACTCCGAATTTCCATAAATAACACGTAAGCTGCCAAGAGGGCACTAATGGTACCGAGGGTACCAGGGAATTTCTGTGCAGAGGCAAATGGAAAGAGGTCGCAAGTTACCAGAGCAGCCAAGTTCCTCCAGCCAGCATTCTCCTGCCGTGTGGTCACATCACCTGGTACGAAGGTGGCAGAAGGAAGGCGAGAAAGACAACGGGAATGGGGCTGGAGGGAGAAAAGAGGGAGAGGAGGAAGGAGAAGCTGAAAGCAGCGCGGAGGCAGTACGAAAAGCCAGAGAGAGAAAGGCAAAGGCGAAGCGGCGCCCCCATCACACCTATTGCTGACTCACACGTTTTGGGTTACTTTCATTATTTCTTTGTATTCCGGCAGCATCTGGCATCTGCCGCTGAGATCAGAGCCGTGTTGTGCCAAGCGTGAATCAAGATCTTTCTGCTCATGAGCTGAAAATCTAAACAAATAGGAAAAGAGAGCAAGGGACCATCCCTAACCCTGCCCGGCACGGCCAGGAGGTGCAGCGGCAACAAAGCTACCCACTTTGCTCCAGCCACGGGGGGAAGACATGGAGCACATGGAACATCTATTTGTTCCATAGCAAGACTCCAAGCAGGTTTTAAAAGCTCTCAGGATTCACCCGCCCCTCCCAGTAAGGATGGATCTGGGGTTTGGGCTGCCAGACACCTCTGCATGTGCTGCTGGAGGAAGCCAGGATGGTTTCTCCTCTGGTCCCTGTCCCTGAGAGCTGTTATCACTGCACAGAGAGGAGCACAAAAACTGTTCGTCTTCACGAAAAGGGTATTTGGCTTTCTTGCCCTTCCTCTACCATTTCTGGGAGCAGCTCTCCTGTGCATCTAGAGGAAAGTGGCACCAAGCAGCACCGATGGGCACAGCCCCACTTCAGCAGGCGGCAGCTACAACCCACCAGGGCTGTCATCAGGAACCAAGCAGGTTCTCCTCAGCATCCACTTGTCAAAGCCTGCATCCATGGCCGATATTTGAACTCCTTTCATGCCCACCAGGCTACGTTAATCCCAGGGCTGAGACCCCATGGCTCGCCCTCGCACTGTCTTGCACCCTCCGGGCTTGGTATTTCCAATTAACTTGTGGCTACACGAAGTGAGGAGAGCGTTCCTCTTGCATTGTGCCATGGAGCTCTGCAGAACTAATTATTTTGCAAATGGAGCTGTAAATCATTAACAAAAATGTTGATTATAGCATCTGCGATCATTATTTGGCCCATTACTTAAAAAGCTGGTTGCAATAAATAGGCTGGGGAATAGCTGATATTACGCTTCCAGAGCTCAAGAATATGGGATGGCAGAAAACGAGCAGTGCCTGTGACTATTACGTGTGGGCTCTATGGATACTCTGTCATCAGACCAATGCAGAAAGTCCTTCATCCCCAAGCAAAAATGCCAGATAGCCTTAAAAGAATGAAAATACTGGAATATTTTCTCCCATGCTTTTTTTTTTTTTTTTTTTAATTTTCTTCCTACTCTTTGGAACATTCATAAATGTATTATTTCTTTTTTTTTTATTTCTTTTTTTTTTTTTTACATTTCCCCGTTAGATTCCTTAGATACCTATTTTAACTCAGCTAAATGATGGGAACTCAGAACTGGGATGATTGCTATGTTTATTTTCTGCCCCACTGGCTGCCCTGCAGCTCCCACTGCTTTCCTCCCCTGCCTTGTGGGCGCAGGGACGAGTCTCACCACATCTCCAGGAGGACCCCATACAGTGGGGTACCACTAAGATGTGGCCTCCTCCTCCTTGCCATCTACAGTGGGACCAGGCTCTGGGTGCAAAGCCAGGCTTGGGTGGCACCTTCCAAAGGGGGAGATGTTGCTTTGCCTTCCCAACAGCGTCCTTGCTGAAATTTCGCTGCCGTTCCAGCAAAGCGCCCAGATGCTCCTCCAGCATCCTGGAAAAAAAACGCGTGTGTCTCTCCGGCTTTGGCAGCAACTTTGATCTAAAGCCTATCTGGAGTGGCCATGTGCTGCAAGAAGCGATTGTCGGGAGCGGCGAGAAGCTGCCACCCTCGCTGGCAGGCGATGACACAGACAATTTATCCCTGGCTACTCGCTGCATGGCTACAGGCTAGCTGCCGCAACACACGCAGATGTGCTCCACCACATCCAAAAGGATAATCCAGAGTTTCAGAATAAAGACACCGAGTTTACAGCAGAATTTTTAGGAAGGTCACGGTCCCCAGGGCAAGCACCAGGCAGGACCAGAGGGTGTTGTGGGTGGAGGGGACCCCACTCACCAGCTCTTTGTGCTGCAAAGTTCAAGAAGCTTCGCTCCTCCGCTGAATATAAGCTGCCTTTTAAATTCCAGCCTAAATTTATCAACGGCTGGCTTAGTCTCAATCTTTTCCACACACCAATATTAGTCTTTAGCTGAAGCAGCTGTCCTCCTTCTCCGATGTTTATCTGCACGGATTCACTTTTGGAAGGCAACCTCGTCGTCCCTGGCCTTCTGGTCCTAGCTAAGCAAGCAGCCCTGGCAGCCCCTCGTCCACAGCAGCGCTCCCTGATCATCCTCACCGATCCTCCCTGCACCTGGCCCAAGGCAAGCCAACCTTTTATCAAACCTTTCTCATTTACCCCCAACTCAATTATTTTTTTCCCTCTCCGAATTGTTCTGCAGCCTCACATCCTCACCGTGGCCATGTCAGCCCTTCCCTTGCCTAATCGGGGTTCAGTGCTGGCTCCTCTCCAGCTCCACTCTTCAATACAATCAATTCACTTAAGAGCCTGGCAAGCTTGTTTTTTTTATTATTATCTTTTAAATATATATATACATATATATTTTTTATTTTTTTCTATGTCTGTTTTACGCAGTTTCAAAGTGACGAGAAGAAACAAAAGTAATAGATTTTTTTTTCCAGGGTGAAGAATAAAACTCGCACACTGCTGCAGCCCATAAACAGGGCACTTTTGTTTGAACTCATGAATATAATCGCTGGTGTGATAAAACAGGGTGTGATGGAGGTGCATGGAAAGGAGGGAGTGGAAGTGCAACTTGCTCACCTGCCTCTAACAAAAGACGCTAAATGAGCCAAAATGAGGTAGGAACAGTGGACTTCTCTGACCTCACTCAATTTAGACAGAGAATTGCAAATGAATTAGATCTCTCTCTGTTCTTATACCTTTTAATTTATCTTCACTATGAAAAAAAGGCAAAAAATGAAGGAAAATGGAGTAGAGCACAGAAACACGAGCAGGCAGTGCATAACTGAACTCATACGTGATGCTGGATACACCGTTTGTTACCAGAGCCGTGCACCCAAAATAAAAGACCCACCCCTGTGCTAGGTAGATAATTTTCCAGAAAACAGCCAAAATTCCTTGAAGCCACCAAGCCTGCAGCTCCGGTGCCTTGCTGGGATGAGTGGCAGTGCTCATGGACATCCCCACGGCCAGCTGGCCACGGTGACCCCCTGCCTGTGCCATCCGTCCCGAGCCGTGCTCGGCCTCCCACAGCAGCACCACTCTTTCTGCTGCTGGTGTAGCCATTAGGAGGTTTTTTTTCCTGTGGTTAGTTTATATGCTCCAGCTCATTAACATCTCCTAATACCAGAACTTGAGGCTAATTAGGCATGGCAATCCTGAGGAACATATTCTCCGTTCGTCTTCCCAAAGCAGGGTGCTCCTTGGCGGCCCAGCTGTAGCTCCACATGCTACCATGAGGTTATCACCCTGGAAATAAAAATACTACAGGATCCCACACATTACACAGCGGGGATCCCGTACTTGTTAGCTGATGGCACAGTTTACAGGCTGTTTTGCTTAAAAATTGGACGCATCTCTGTCATCAAGGCAGATTCCTGCTCAGCAGCCTCAGGGAGTTTCCCCAATAGTTATCGATACACCAGAGCTTTCACAAAAAAAGATAGCTGGTTGAGAACGAGGGTGCAAAGTGGTTAGAAAACTTCAAAGACTTAAATATAAAGCATTTCCCAGGCTGATGCTGGTGGGAATTTTCTCCCCCTGGCAAGCACAGGAGCTGATGGCACCAGGTCTCCCAAACCACACAAACGTTGACCAAAACTTTTCGGGGAGATTTTACAGCTACCTCTCCCACTGAACGTGTCACGGTGCAGGCTTTCCTTCAGTGCAAACACTTCTGTGACTATTTTCTTCTGCCTGCTCTCACAGATCACCACCTCTAACGCCTTCACCCTGGGCCTGCTTAAAACTGTGGTTCACCAGTTTTGGAGGAAGATGACACAGGCTGAATTTCCCCGGCCTTCAGTTTAAATTCCCATAGCCTTCATTTCGACATCTGCTTTTTATGCCTCAGTGCAGCAACACTTCACAGGTACCTTTAAAACAACTACAACAAAAGGTCTGCTCACACACAACACTGTCATCCGATAGCACCCCACGCACAATATTTCTTTATGCCCATCACTGGAAAAAAGAACCACCGAGGAATCAAAAAGCAATACAGACAGCACGAAGGAGGACTTGGTGCCTTCCTCCTCTTCAAAAAGCATCGTAGCATCTTTGCTGCTGCTAAGAAGAACAATTTTTTAATTTTTTTTTTTAATTTCCTCTTTTGCAAAGCCTTCCTCCAAGAACTGAGTGAACCTCAGCGTTGGCAACGTGAGCCAAAATCACGGCCCATGGTAGCAGAGACCTGCCTTCAGCTGCATGCTGCTCTCATGTTTGGAAATTACTCATTTCCAAAAACCTGGCTGTATCAGACTACAGGTTATAAGGTGGGAACAAGAAAATATCCAGGACAAAGATGAAGCCTCCACCAAAACCCTACCAGAAGAGAGTCTAGATGCAAACCTTCCCATGACAGACACCTTGACACCGACACGTTTGCCCGCTCCTCACCTGGAGCTCTCTCACATCCAGCCAACCGTGAAACTTCACGTGGGGGAAACGTGCCCAAAGCTCCGGGAGGAAAAACAAACCAAGACATTTCGTTTTGGGCCAGCTCAGCGCAAACTGGAATTTTGTTTGTTTTGAACTGACCGAGCCATTTACGCCTCGGAGTCCAGCGAGGCATTAACCTGCTTTAGCAGGCAAGCACAGCATTCAGCTCCCGGGCTTGGCACTGAAATTCAGGCTGGGGCTCTGGCGCTTGGCTCTCTGCGCACGTACGCCGAGCTGCAGCATGGGTCCCCGCATGGCCACAGCCTTGCCAGCCCGTTCCCAAGGATAACCAGCGCTTTCGAAGGAGCAGCAAACAAAGCTGTCAGCTGAAGAGGTGCCAGGCTTCTGTTTACCTCTGAGCGAACCTGGCGGTGCTGGCCAAGCGTTGTACTTCTGTGCTCGCGGTTTTGGTGCATGATCCTTGGCAGAGCGGCGCGCTTAGCACATAAGCTATGAAAAATATACTGTGAATTATGCAGCGATACGGGGTTAATATTAATTAGAGTGTGCTCGAGGAGGAGCCGTGCGAGTGGCACCGTTTTGTTCCCGTGCTCTCGCAGGGGATTAGCTGCTGGCAGCGCGGCGGTGCCGGCAGGAGCCTCCACCACCCGAGCTGCTTCCTGGCAGCGTGCTGCTTCAGCTGGAGCCGCTCCTGACTTTTCAGAGAACTTGCTTTTTGTTTTTTTTTTTTTTAAACATTTCTGAATTCCTGCGCTGGCCTTGGAGCTGCTGGAGGATGCTCGCTTGGCCCTGCTGGACATGGGCAGCCCTCACCCACCGAGAGCCCTCCACGTCTCAGCTGCTGCACACCAAGTGTGGAGCAGTGGGGAGGGCTAACGAACAAGCAATTAGTACCAGATGGGATGAGAATGCTTCTCTGAGTCTTCTGGCCAGATGTGCACTCACCAGACCAGACCACGGTGAAGAGGTGAAGACGTCCCCAGGCCTTGTGGCACGACCCGCCTGGGATAACTCTCAGCCCAAGCCCTTGCTCCATCACCAGTTCCCCAGGCAAAGCCCTTCACTCTACCAAAAAACTCCGCTTCTACAGGTTTTACATGTATTAGATGACTTAAATGAATCTTTTACTGATTAAGGCCCAGATGCAATCATACAGTCAGTGTATCAACATCTGCCCTCTCTTCGACAACTCTCAGCCCACATCTCCCCCTCGCTGTACTGAGCGTCTTCTTAAATCCCTGCAATTATTAAAACTAAAAGCAAACAAATTTTTAAAATGCATAAGCAGAACACAGCTACCAAAGGTGTCTCTGCAGAAGAAGTCACCACGGATCAAGCACTCCCCAAGGCTGTGCAGGACTGAGCTCTGCAGTGGCTGTGCTCAGATTTGGGGCAGCTTTACAGGTCTCCAAACCCAGCAGGCATTTCTCTCCATCTTCATGTTAAACAGCATTATGCAGGCTCAGTATTGTACCAGTGAACTCGCAGCAACCCTGTCAAATAAATATTTTTTCCAAGGTAACGCTGTTTTAAATATATCCATTTAGCGTCTTTATTTGAAACACACCGGACATATTAAATGCCTGCACGATTTGACTCTTTCCAGTATTTTGTATTCAGATAAACTCCCACAGTACCCTCTTGCATGGCAGCCAGCCCGTATTTCCAAGTAACTAAAAATTTTAAAAAGCCAACAACACTTCTCGGTCTCTATGCATTAATCATCTCTCCCGGTTCAAGAACTCTTTCGGAGCGAAACAGAAGACGTGTGAGGATGAGGAATGCGTGTGCGATGCTCTCCCCTCCAAGCAGGGTGCAGCCGAAGCGCCCCGCGCTGCCTGGCACGCTCCTCGCATGCAGCCAGGGACTTAATGACGATTCCCACCATTTGCATCAAGGCTGGACTGTCCCAAGCCCTTCTACAGGTGAATTTGGTGAAAACAAGACTGAGCAGAGTCCCGTGCTGCAGAAGAAGTGAGGCAAATTGAATGCGACTTAAAAATATTCCAGTTCCTCAGCTGGTAGCAGAGGAGAACGTGCTGTGACGGAGCACATTCCTGAAACGGTGTAAGAAGTGGTTTTGGTACATGCTGTCAGGAAGTGTCAAACGGACCCAAACAGGCTCGTCAACAAGCAGATAACCCAATGCAGGTCCGATGGCATCAGTGGGGTCAGCTCCAGCCAGGACTGGCGATGGCTTGAGTGTTTCGGCAAGGGCTGCGCTGCAAATGCGACCTTGCGGAGGGCTAAATGCACGCTTCTGCTTTTATTGGATTTTCCTCTACTCTCGTATTTTGGGAAAGGTTAAATATGTCAAGCATTAGTTTGTAAAACCTCTCCGATGAATCCTCTTACTCACATGATCTCTCTAAACGCTCCCAATCTTTTCAATTCTCCTTAAACAGAAGTTGCTCTATTCGCCTTGCCATTTCAGCCGCCTGCCTCTCAAAGCTCGGGGGGTTTCCCATGCCAGACTTAGCACAATATCCAGATCAGGACACTGTGGACATTCACATAAGAGCATTATAACATTTTCGGCATTTTCTCACCCATTCTTCATACGGCCTAACATCCTGTTTGATCTTTTGTGACTGCGACTGCACACTGAGCAGATGTCTTCATTGAGCTGTCCGCAGTGACCCTCAGGTCTTTTTCCCAAGTGGTTACAGTTCATTTAAAGCGCAGCAATGTGTACGAGGAGCCCGGGCCGCTCCTTCCCATGCGCGTAACCTTGCATTTGTCAGTGCTGACTTTCATCTGCCCCTGTGGTCCTCGCCTGCTTCACTGCAGCTCCGCCGCCTTCTTCGCCGTGCCGCCCGCTCGCCCTCCATCTCTGCCCAGGTTATTAAGGAAAACATTAAGGCAGGCAGCCATGATGCAGCTACTTAGAGCAGTCCATCTTTAACTTTTTTCCATTAAAAAACCTGATGCTTTATTTGTTTTCTGTTTCTAATCCAGAGCAAACTTTTCCCCCCTCGGTATTTGCTTTAACAGGGGCTCTTTGAAAACCACAGGTTGCGCGTGCAGGCTGCCTTAGCTCCTCCACATTGCTGATGTACTATTAAAAAAAACACACAGATTTGTGAATTTTCTTCTCTTCTCCTATCAAGTCCTTGTCTTGGACCCATCTTTAACCGTGGGTTTGTTTAGGAAGAGCTGGTCCTCAGCTGAGACACATGACTGCCCACCTTTCTCATTTTTCAGTACAAAGCCCCAAGGAGTTAAACGTTGCACCAACCCTGGCAGGCAAGACGCCTGTCGGCCACGTGTATTGACAGCAGAAAACCCAACAGAAGACGTGATCATGACCCCAAAGCAGCAGGGTGAGGGTTTTTTTCCAACAGAGCTTTGCACCAGCACACCGGGGGGCACCCAGCACCGCTGTGCCTGGAGGAGCAGCGAGGGTGGGGATGGACGGGGCCATCTGGGAGCTGCCCTGGGGACCCTTCCCATGGGTGCCAGGAGGATGACTGCCTGCTTCGGCCTCTCCAGCACCCTGATCCTCCTCACCTGACACCGCTGTGCCCGCAGGGAGCCGCTGGGGGCTGGCGGCGAGCCGTGCAGGCTGTGCGGTGCCGAGGCAGGACTGCCAGCTTCTCCCCCGCACCTCCAGCCTCGCCGACGGCTGCTGCCAACCCACAGAAGTCCAGCAGAGCAGACAACCTCTCCCTGCTGTTCCCCCCCACCTTGTATTTCCTTCTTCCACCTTGTTCTGAGCCCCTTTCCCCAATTTTCCCATTTTTTTTCCCAGCCACCGTTTCATTCCCACCTCCCAGCAGGCCGTTTTCCATTTTCTGGAGGCTAAGCAGCTTGGGATCGGCGGCTTCCAGCTCCCGTTACCTCCTGCTCCTCCCCGCTACCTCCAGCCCAGCCCAATTTTGGCCAGCAAAGGGACAAGGAGCGGGAGCCAGAAAGGCACTGCCGCGAGATCTGCTTGCAAAGTTGTCAGCTGGGTCCCGTGCATCCATCCCCGGGGCCATGAGGACCTCTGCCAGCGGTCGAAACGTGGGCTCAGGCTTCCAGCAGAAATCCTAGCAGCGTTGAAAGATTTTTTTAACTACCATCCCTTTGTCCCGGGGAGTTAAGCGCTGATCGAATGTCACGACGTGACACATGAATGCACAACACGACGGAGGTTTGACAGGCAGCAACGTTGTAATATGATAATTCCTCTTTGTCCCTTAATCGCCTCTGTTTTTTGCAGACTTGATTCACTTACCAACATGTGATCAATCACTGCCTTTTTCAGTGAGATAATTTTTTGCCCTCTATCTAAATGGCTCCTGTCAAAGGAAATCCAGTACTAAATTAAAGCTGATATGCTTGTCTCTGCCCTTTTGTTTGTTGACTTCTTCTCGCATACAATTGATTTTAAATAGATTTTTTTTTTATGGGTTCCATCACCATTTAAGTGTATGTATTTTTAAAAATCGGGCTCTTTGAAATTACCATTGGATACTTGCACGTTTAAAAATAGTCTTCAGCATATAATTTAATGGAGGCGAATAAAACATGAGAGTACATGGTGGCAAGTGCATCGAGACCCCAGTAGATGCCGAGCAAGCAAGTTGCCTGCTCTGATCTTCCCGTGTGCTCTAATTAGGACGTAAAGCTGGAAGATGACGATCAAGCCTCACGATTTGTGAACATAACAAAAGGAGGATGGTAGAAATTAAAGCTGCATTTTACTGTACTAAAGACACTCAACTCAACTCAGCCAACACCTGCAAATGCTGGGACTAGCCGGGGTTTGGGGGAGGAAGATAATGGCAGGTGAGTGAGATGGGACTTCGGGAAGATGGAAAAAATCAACAGTATTTGCATCAGAAACAGAGAAAGTTAAGAGAAGCATCAAGCAGAAAAGGAAGAAGCAGCAGGAAGGAAGAAGGGTCCAACCTACCCCCAAAAACATATTTCTAACAGCTTTTAACCCGAATAGAAGGCACAGAAAGCAACCCCCTCTTCCCAGCCTGCACAAAAGCAGGATTTAGCAGGGGACCAGCACAGACTGTCCCTGCCACGCTCTGCACCGGGCAGCTCCGTGCTGCCTGTGCCCTGATACTCTGCCACCACATCTCCCCAAGTACACGCACAACGCCTTGAAAATCTCAAAATTTCACATTTTTCCCCTTTTATCCATCTCCTCAAGCCTCAATCAGATTGCTGTGTGTCATTTTGGGATAACAAAACAGGGTGATTTCCAAGCTAGGTAGGGTGACACTTATTTAATTCTCTGATTGAATAACAACAGATTTTTGGCTGGGCTGTGCATTATAAATTATTCTAAATGGCTGCAGCACTTGTCCTGGCTAGGCACATAAGGCACTTAAGACTTTGCCAAGATCATCTAATAGACATCAGCCCTAGGATATAAAGAAACATCTCTTTTTATATACATGTGTTTTTTTTTTCTCTTTGGAGGAAAACACATCAGCAAAGTGCTGGACAGCCACCTCTTTCTAAGGTTGGACAGAAAAATAAACAAATGCTTTCATCTCGTGCTTCCAGCAGGTTTCCTTTTCTGCACAGAGGGAGAAGGGAATGCAAACAGCTTTGCAAGGGAGCATCGCCCCTGGGCGAGCAGCGGTCCAGGCAGGACGCGTCCATCCACAAAGGGCAGCGGGAGCGAACGCACTGAAAACATGGGCATGGGGGAGGACTGCCTCAACAGCAACAGAAAAGCAAAAAAGGTTATTTTTCAGAAGACGTTATATTGCACAAAAATGTATTTTAATGCATTTTCTGAAAGGCATCAAGCAGCCCCGCATATCTGCTTTGTGTCTCTTGGCAGTTCAAGAATGCCAGCTCACCCTGTCCTCGGGGTGCCAGAACCAATCTGTTGCCAAGAGACACAAAACTGATATCACGGATGTCTGAAGCAGTCGCTGGAAACGCACGGCATAGTGAGCGGCCCCGTGGTTGGGGTTTGACTTAGTCAGCAAGACGTCAGGGGAGAAAAATTAACCTTTTGTTACGAGGCTTAAGGTTGACCGCTTGTGTCCTTTCGAGGGAGAGTCAGCCTTCCTGAGTGTTGGGTTTGGAGCCAACATCCCTGTGTTTTTTTTTAAATGTTTACTTTTGTTTGGGAAAAAAAAAAATATCCTTCTGGGACTGAATCACCGGGTCAGCATGAGTCCCTGCGCTGCAGGGAACAGGGAGCTCTGTGACTTACCACGCTGACACCTTCTGAATGACATTTCTGAGCACGTGTCTTTAGAGAAAACTGAAATGTCACCGCTGGATGTTCACGATAGGTGCGTGCAGGGCAATTGGTTTGGATGAAAACGATTTCGAGGCTCCAACTGTAAACATCTGAAAGGTTTTCACATGACAAATCTGGTCGCTGGCAAGTTTTCCAAATACGAAATGTTATTACTCAACCTGGTGAGTAACCTACAGGAGATGTCGCAGGTTCACCATCTGCGAATGTTTCCCTGCTTTGCGGTTCTGGGCGCCTCTCCTCCTCCGCTGACCTGCAAACCCCATGCAGATCCTCTCCACTTGTTGTGAAAAAGGATTTTTTTTCCCCCAGAATTTTCTCACTGCAATTATGGCTAAAGCTTTCTGTCCTTTCCTATTACAGAAATGAAATTAAATGCATTCAGAATTCCCTCAAAATATAAAAACAGGAGAACGGCACGATTGCTTCTTGTAGACAGGTTCTCTGTGGACTGCCTCTCTTCAGTTTGTTTCATTGAAGTTAAATAGTTGAACATTAAGACTCTAATTAAGAAATACAGTAATTAACTGTAATTAAGAATTACAACGAGGTTTGGGTTCTTTTTCATAATCTGGGGCACAAGTTTTTACATCTTACATCAAGACGTTCACTGAGGAACTGAAATGGTAGAAAGTGGCTGTGAAGCAATTAGACACCAGTTTAATACTATCCAGGAAATTACAATTATGAATTATAGGGAATGTTTTATACATTAAACTATTAGAATATCACAAAGTTTTCACATTTCCAACCAATCTATATGGATAAGTATAGACATATATGTTACATGTGTCCACTGGTGAATTACCTTTGGAGACACAAAACAGAGCATCTCACATGAAATAATTAGGGTTTCCAGGTGTCTTTGTAAAAATGAAAGCACAAGCACAACAGCCCTTCACTGGGAAAGAAAAGCAAAAAATTTTGAGAGATGGAGAAAAATAATACAAATAACCAAAAGTCCTTGCTAGAAAGTGGCTGTTTTCTTATTTTATTTATTTAATTTTTTAAATTATTATTATTTGGACTACAAATAAAAGGTCTTGCCACTACCGTAAGAGAAAAATACCCTTTTGCCTTACAGACCCCCAGTTGCGAGAAGGAAGACAACTGGTGTGCTACCAGCACACAGGCACTGAGACGGGGAGCGGAAGGGGGGAGGAGAGTTAATAAAATTCCTACCAGAAAACAGAAAATGAGATTAAAGAAGACATTTTGGCCATGAGGCCTTCTTTCGGCTGGAGAAGGCCTCAAAGCCAAAGTGTCTCTTCTAATCCTATTTTCTATTTCTAGAGTGCATTTTAATAACCCCTTTGTATATGGTACAATGACTTTAGCAAGTCCTATTTCAAGCAGATTTTCCACACTAGAAAGCAAAATGGGTTAAAATAATTGTACCGTACACCTCGCGCACGCGACACTTTGTTTAATCCAATGTCAAATACCAGAGCCACACAATACAGCACAATGTCCATTTACAAAAGCGCCTTTCATGATAAACAACCCAAGGCACTGTACAATAACGCACCCGGCTCCCTGACACCAACGGAGGGGCTCAAGAGCGGCAGCCTTGGCTTTTAGACGTGGAATTTGCTGATCCGATGTCACTGGGCAGAAAATTCCTCTGCCTTCAGGAAAAACTGTCAAAAGCTCTGGCACCTGCCATTTGCCATCAATGACCGTATCGCTAAAAATTGTAAAAAAAAACAAACCAAGGATCTCCCTGGCTTGAGGAGCAAGAAGGAGGTCCTCAGCACACAGTATGTGTTCAGGTCATGCCAGCAAAAGACAATGGGATAATAAGAGGTGGACCTGTTCGAGTGGGTCCTGAGGAGGTCATGAGGATGATCAGAGGGCTGGAGCACCTCTGCTATGAAAGTAGGCTGAGAGAGCTGGGGTAATTTGGCCTAGAGAAGCGAAGGCTCTGGGGAGACCTTCTAGAGACCTTCTAGTACGTAAAAGGGGCCTCCAGGAAAGCTGGGGGAGGACTCTCTCAGGGGGAGTATTGAGAGGATAAGGGATAAAGGTTAGATTAGACGTTAGGAAGAAATTCTTTATTCTGAGGGCAGTGAGACACTGGCACAAGCTCCCAGAGAAGTTATGGATTCCCCATCCCTTCAAGTGCTCAAGGCCAGGCTGGATGGGGCTTTAAGCAACCTGGTCTGGTGGGAGGTGTCCCTCCCATGGCAGGGGGGTTGGAATTATATGGTTTTTAAAGTCCTTCCAAGCCAAACCATCCTACCATGACTCTGTCAGAACAGCCACTTTAACACAGAAATGTGTTAAAGGAGCAGCCAACTGCACTGTGCTCACCAGGCTCCCAATACTATACTATTCTCTGACAATACCCTACGTCAAAAGGGTCTTCACCCCTCACTGGAAGGTGAGAAATTCCTCATGTACACAGATTCATCTGAATATAAAAGGCAAAAACTGCTGTAAAGAAGCGCATGTTAACAACCAGAGTGTAGTAATAACCAAAGCAAGTGACACAAAGCAATTGACACAGCCATATCTCTACTTTGGGGTAGGCATCCAGCACAGAATCAGAACATCCTGAGTTGGAAGTGACCCACAAGGATCATCGAGTCCAACTCCTAGCTCCACACAGGACCACCCAAAAACCAAACCAGACGTCTGAGAGCATTGCCCAAACGCCTCTTGGACTCTAGTGGGCTCGGTGCTGTGCCCACATCCCTGGGCAGCCTGTCCCAGTGCCCAGCCACGCTGTGGGTGAAGAACCTTTTCCTAACACCCTTGCTGTAGGGACAGTTACCGCGTTGGGAAAGATGAGCTCCAGTCACTGTGTGGGTTGTTCTTAGCAGATAGCTTCTCACAGCAGACACTGGAAGGAGGAGGGTGCTCCCATGAGCAGGAAGGTGGTGGGTCAGCCCATGGGTGGGTCTTTTGCGGGCCAAAGGGAAATGGTGGGCAGGGACATGGGAGCAGGACCACTGGTAGCAATGACCCACTGAGACCAGCAGGGACCCAGGGCACAAGTCCTTTTCCTGGTGGTACTTGGGGTGAAGCCAGGGACACACTTTTAGCCAAGCTGAAATGTCGAAATGGCGTCACGTGGAGTTTCTTGAGAAGGCTGCTACAGGCCCTGCAGCGACAAGCCCAGAGCAGCGGGGCCCTTCTGTGACAGCCTGCATCTGCCCTGAAGCTCAAGGGGGTTCTTCAATAGCCAAAGCTACACAGGAAGAAAAGCCCAACAGCTTTGCATTGAGCTAAGTACAAAGAAATAAAAAGCAAAAAAAAGAGTGTTTGGCTGTTACCTCGATATATTGATAACAAGTGTTTGACCTCAGACCAGGTCAGTGGTTTTGCAGATCGAGGCTTTGGTTTCCAGCAAATCTAAAGCAAGCAATGAAAAAAGCACTACTGAACAATAACGAAGAGGTGTTGAGTGTGTCAGCTGAGCACCGCAGGAGAGATCTGGCTGCAGTAACACATAAAAATGAAGTAAAATCCCCAGGGAAGCTGAGCTGGAAGCACCAAGTGTCAGGGTACCTCAAGCAAGACACGAGCCCTGCAACCCCATGCGAAAGGCAAGACCAAGCTGGTTTATACCAAGTGAGGTGATAGGATGCTGGTCTAGCCATCCCCACATGATGTTGCAGAATATCACGATATAAAACCACAGCTATAATACTGCAAAGCATCAGAGTCAATGGTGTTCTACCCATAGACAGCATCTACAAGAACACCATTTGAAAAGAATTAGGATGTGGTCCAAGCAAGGCAGACAGACATCACCAACCACCCAACTGCATACCGTGTCCCTGCCGTAGATGTACGCTGCACATGAAGACCACCAGCTACATCTTGCTGGCACAGGCAGCAAAGCCAAAGTGGATCTGAGCAGTTTTTGGCAAATTTGATGGGGCTAAGGCAGAGGCAGTATCAGCCACAGCTCTTCCACACCCATCTGAAAATAGCACAGTGAGCACCTGTACCTAAAACACTCACTAGTATCAACCTGTAGATTCCAGAAAAGACACCAAAAGGCCCAACCACCTCTGTGGATACTGTAGAAAAAAATATATATTTTAATTATTATAATAGCAGGATAAGTAAAACAGAAATGTTTCTACATCTCAGTGGAGCTCTGCTGTAGCCAATGCTCATGGGCAATGAAATAAAATAAAGCAGGTGAGAAACACCAAAAATCTATGTAGCATGAAATATCTAAGAGACTTGTTTAGTGAAATTAACTAGTAGTTTAATAGAAAAAAAGCTTGATGTATGAGAGTGCTCCAATTTCTTCATAGAAATTAACATTTCAATCCTGTTTTTATCTAGAAGTCATTAAACTGTGCAACATGAATTATTGGAACTGTAGCAGAGAATTAACTCTATTCATCAAGTAAGTCCAAACAGTTTAGAGTGCATCTGTAATGAAAAAATAGCTCCACATTTCTATCTCTTCTCATTAAAGTAAACCAGTTTTCCCTCTCTCAGTATATAAAACTGTCTTCTCCTCATGTAATTTATATTACCATAAGCCAGCTCACATTCTAAACTATTACACGCCTCCAATTAATTTTTGCAGCTTTTGCCTGAAAATTTAATGAGATAGTAGTGTATGAACCTGCTGACTCCAGATTACGTGTGTGCTTCCAATATTAATGTTGGCATAATAAAATAATCTGATACATACTTGATGAGAGCTTTTCACTATTGTGAGAGTAGTTAACGCAATATGTAAACCAATTCCACTGATTTTTCTTCCTCCCCCTCCATGTTTTGGAGAAAAAAAGAAAAAAAATACAGCCAAACTGATCAGTCTGAAATTGAGGAGTCCCACATTAAGCACTCAAGGTGATGTCACGAACACTTTCCTGGATGCTTTAAATCAGCTGTTTACTACTCACCTATTAACATTTACGTTAAGGCTACAACCATTTCTAACCACATTAATTTTTGAATGCCAAAGTCCCTATTAAATAGATGTCATTTCTTTACCCTGCAGAAGGCGTATGTCCACACTGCACAGCCCACCTCCATCACCACTCGTGTGCAAGCTAATGGTGGTCTAGACCCTGGACCCGCCGCTTGCCCCACAGCTCATGTTTGGCAAGTGTGAGGAAGAGACGTGCAAGCTAGAACAACTTCCACGGAGCTTCAAGATGCTCCAAGTAGTACTTGCATGCCCCAATTGCCTTGTAATAAATCTCACCAGCTGTCTACACACTCACAATGATCAAGAAATTAAGAGTTTGCATTTGTACCGGGAAACTAAGATGGGTTCAGAGTCCCAAGTGTTTCCATGGCTTTTCTTTCTCTTTGCAGCTCATTTTATGGGGATAACTCTTATCTAATTTTGCAAACTGTTCTCCAGCATATTAGACAAATAACCTTTTCTTCAGAAGGACACATTCTTTGAGACTAAAATTAAAGGAAAAAAAATATAATATTGCTTTCCACTGTGACTTCAATTTTACTACCGCATATTGTGCATAATATAATTTTAATATCTATGTGCCTGAGAGAAAAATTGCCAAACACGATGCTCTCAGAGATCAAATAATTTTATACATAGGCTTAAAAATATGCATTTGGCATTATTTGGTACAGTCCTGAATTTTTATTTACAGGAAACTGTAAACTGTTGATGGTGAATCATAGTCCCTGAAAATACTTATTTTGCACCAAAGTGATGGGTGGCAGAGCAGAGCCCAGGAGCAGAGCTGGCGCAGCCCAGAGATGGGCATGACACTCAATGGCAACACACCGAGATGTGCCGATCCCTGAAACTCACTTCTCTTCAACAAAAAGACGAACAAAGCAGTCTGACAAAAGGATGGAAGAAGGGACTCGCGGAGGTGGACACCAGGAGAGAGAACACGCTGCAAGTGCGGAGGCCAACTGCTGCACAATTTAACAGCTCCCAGTGGTTTCAAATCAATTTACATTTAAAATAAATGAATTAAATCTGATAATCTCTGATACCACTCAACCTATTTGCTCCAGGGCACTTAAATTCAAATATTCTTTGAGTTCTGAAAATAGGCTTTAACTGGGGTGACATACAAATGAAGATAAAGAGTACCGAAAATGAATGCAACTTCCCTGGTTTTTAGAAAAATCAAATGGCAAAAGCACTTCAGTGTTGTTCAAAGCATTTTGCTGCTGTAACTTTTGCCCTTTGAAGTCAATCTCTAAGGTAGGTATAAACAAACTATTTTGGTTTTCATGACAGAAATCCACAGCTCATCTACCCTGATGCCACCAAGTGAATCCCTCCATCCTCACCCCAACCCCCTCGCAGCCCTCCCAGCACCACAGTAGGCAGATCCACACCAAGACTCGATCATTGGACTGATCTTGGCCAAAAAATAACCTTCCTGGACAGAGCAGGTGGTTATGGCAGGAAGCCTACCCTCACACCACCCCACACCACTGCGGGCAGATGAGGAGGAGATGCCATCGGAACCTAACCTGGGCTCTGGCCATTTGCCACCAACCTCTGTAAAACTGGGACCCATCCAAAGCACTCTGCGTATTAATATATACATGCCAAATACATACATATATATATATATATATATATGTATCAAATATTTGTGGTTTGCAACGTGCATGTTCCACATATACATATGCACATCTCCCTGCATATAAACATGTCTACATCTGTAAGACCTTAAAAGACTCTTTCCAACGCTTTCTTTTACAGATTTTAGAAAACTGACCTCACGCTTTTTAAAATTTTATTTAAACATGCATGCCCTTACACCTAACAACTCCTGCTGGCACCTTTGCACGTCAAAAGAAACAGGTAATTAAATTAAGAGACATGGACATGCTTCCTTTTCTCCTGTCTGTTCTCCTTGAATGCCATGCCAGATAGCAAATCAAAATCTGCATTTAAATAGAATATTTTTAATGTATGAAAGTGGGCGGCCTGAGGGTAAAGAGGTATTGCATTCACTCACCATATGCACAAAATTGCATTTAAAATGTGATACTACATTTTAAAAATTTATTGAGTATTTTCGTCATTCTAGTTCTTCTGTTTTATTGTAACGAAATCTTCAGCTCCACAGAGATTTTTGTATCCAAGCACGCTAATAAAAATAACGTGATATTACATCATTTTATCAATTTAATCTCGAGAAAAAGGATGATATTCAATCACATCTCATAAGTCACCATCGCTGATAATTCCGGCCATTATTCAGTGCGAAACTCAAGCAGTCGGAATTCATTAACATAGGTTGCTGCAAATCTGCATTTTTAGACTTTGTCAGAAAACGCGGCCGCCCCAAATTCAGTGACCTGAATCTAACAGCCTTTCAGCCCAAACGGCCCCGCTCAGCAGAGCTCCCTTACCCCTGCATCTTTTTGGAGCTGGGATAAAGCTTTGCCACCCCTGACCAGGTCACGGTGGGGACACCCGGGGGGGATCGGCCGACCGGTGCTTGCTCTGGCTCCCGTCCCCACCGAGGTCCTGTGGGGTGGTGGGGGCATGCTGTGTCCCCGTGGTGGCACCTGAGAAGGGCTGGGTGACACAGCAGGACCCACGGACAGGAGCTGCTCGCTCCCCATGACACGAGGCAGCCTCCAGCAAGGAGGGGAAGAGTGAGAACGCGCTAGCGCAGAATGACATATGTTAGAGACGGGGTGTCACATCGCATCGGACGGGCGGCGGGATGACGAGGACAAAGCGGTTTTGACGCTGCATTATCAGGTCAGCACCTTCTGAAGGGGAAAAAAAAAATGAAAATAATGCTTGCTTGCGAAAGAACCGCACGGAGAGGCTGCCAAGGCCATGGGGAGGCTGACGGGCACGGTGGAGTCCCAGCCCTGTGCCACCACAGCCAACTGCACAATCCTACCGAATTCACCCAAATCAAGCTGTAGTTCAGCAAAACTGGCTTAACAGACCACGCATGGGTGGATTTGTCCTCCAGCCCCAGAGAGGCTCGATGTCTCATTCTGCCACAGGCCCACAGCTCAGCCAGGAGCTGCTGCTCACCTAAAAACTTCCAAGTCCACAACCAGGAGACATTTCCTGCCTCTCTTCTGAGTGTTCTCCATTGATCTGGGAAAACTGGGACAAAAATAGCACTTTATTTCTAAACAGAAGATATTTTGCTGGCTGATGATCCAACTTCTCCATCGTACAGGCAACCTGAGGAAAGTTCATCTCCTAGGGCCCCTTCTCATCACTGTACAAAGCGTTTGGTCATGGTACAAAAAGGCACCACTTCCTACTGCCACGGTCAGGTCTGAGCACCCACAATGCTCCCAGATGGAAAAGAGAACTTGGTGGCTGGCGCCGTACCAGGCAAATATAAAATACATCCATTTTGTGCCCTGGCTGACCGCTGCCTGGTCGCGGCAGGGCACGGCCTCAGCTGGTGGCTGCATCGCTTGTGACTACGCCCTGAGATCTGCTGCAGCCTTCCCTACAGAAGACCCACCTATATTTATTTACGGCTCAACACACCCTTGCAAACACAGACATTTCTCCAAGAGTACTTAGCAAGTTATAAAAAAAAAAAAAAGAAAAAAGAAAAAAAAAAAGCCTGACACATGGAATTAATGGAAACAAAGAGGTTACAAGAAACTCAAACACAGGAGAAGACCGCCTGTGCCCCACAGCCAGCAGCAAAGAGTGCAGGGGCCAGGGCAGGAAGGGACCAGCACTAGGGACATGCAAACCCCCAAACACAACACAGAGATGCACTCCCCAACACCCTGCCCATCAGAAACACATCTCCTGAGCGAGCATCTGGAGCCCACAGCCCAGTAAAACCCCACCAGCGTGATTCACCACTGACAAACGCTTGAGTTTTTTCAGAAAAGTCCTTTCGTCCATTTATAATCACTGACACAAACCTACAGCGAAACTCCGAGTGCAGCAAGGTGCAAGCTAATATAAGACAGCAGACGAGGCTGTTCCATTTCCAGAATAAAATGGTAATGTGCTGTTGGTAGCGAGCGGTACATTGTTTTAACGTGTTATGATATTTATAAATATATGAAGTTTAAATAATCAGATGACAGAGAGTTCCTTTTCATCTACTGAATGTTTATTATTCTTCACACATTAGCACTTTTTCCCCCAAATGTTATATCTTCTGCCATTTATAATTAATTTTAACAGCTTCTGCAACTTATCCCACAGGTTGTTGCTGTTTCTTTTAAACAGCGTGCTGCTGAGAAATTGATTTGTTTGCTCCGTATGCCTACAGAAATCACATTATGAAATATGCATAAATGTCATTTCTTGGGCTGCTTCTGAGGACTAGCTGAGAAGAAAAGCTTGCTTAGAAAAAGAAAGAGACAAACAAACAACAAAGAGAAACTTAACACTTAAACTCTGCTGCACCGCTGGCCAAAAGCGGGCTCCCGCACCCGCCCTGCCGTGCCCTCTGCTCCGTGAGCCCAGCACGAAGATGTAGCGAGATGCTTGTGGCTACCCAGGGCAAATTCTGTGCCAGGACGCCTGCTCCAGCCCCGCCACAGCCCTGTGAGCTGGCAGGTAATTCCTCCTGTTGTTGCAGAAGCCCCAAATGGAGGTGCCCCCACCCCAAAGATGGGAGCGACCTGGGGGCAGCCAGCACCCCGACGTGCTCCATCAGGCTGGGAAGAGCCGGCAGGAGGCTCCCACTCAGCAGGAACAACCTCCTCTCTCCGTAAACAAGTCCCTGCAAACATGCCGAGGAGCTAATGGAACTAATTAACGTGCATCCAAATGCTCTGGCACCTGGAGGCAACGAGAAGCCCCGAGGCGAGCCCCGGGGCAGGCCGCATGTGCTCCACCACCACCACCCGGAGGTCTCCATGCTGGGCCAGCAGCACAGGAGGACCGTGTGGTGGTGCTATGGGATGGGAGGGCTGGTCACCTCCCTCAGCTTTCAGCCCTCTGACATCTCTGCCTTTCTTCAGTGGTGTCAGGGAAGGGGCAGGAGCTGCCTCCAGCAGGCACCAGGTGCCCTCCTTCCCTTCTGACTGCTCCACCTCCAGGGATGCGGACATCCCAACCAACTGCACTGCATTTACAGTTTTGGCTGCACTGTTTCTGTACATATACATAACCTAGCAGTATTTCCAACAGCTATTATTCCATGCATGTGTATGGATCGTTTGTTCTACCAGAGCACCTTCTGTGGTATCTATACCAAACATCTCAGTGATATGGTTTAGGGGAGGACTTGTTAGTGTTAGGTCAGAGGTTGGACTCGGTGATCTTGGAGGTCTCTTCCAACCTAGGTGATTCTGTGATTCTCTGATCTCACCAGCCCTCTCCCAAGCACAGCTGCCGAGGGGCCCTGCAGATGTTTCCCTTCCAAGGCTCAAAACCCCCACAGGCCGCGGGGACACCACAGAGCTCATAGGTGACACCCAAAATGGCCAGGCTTGCAAGAATGGTGTTATTACTAAAAGCACGGAACACAACATGTGCTCCCACACACCCTGTTATCCCAGACCAGGAAAACACAGCATTCGCCCCACCAAAAATGAAGTTCTCATGAACATGCTCACTGGGACCAGAGCGGGACCGTGCTGCGATGTGAGCCCCGCGGGGGCGGCAGCCGCACGCATGTTTAATGGATGTGATGGCAAACTGAGAGGGAAGGCATCTTTCCCATGCTATCTCCTACCGCTAAACATACCGAATGACAAGTTCTGAAATGCAAACCAGATATTTTTCTCGGAGACTTCGTTAGACACATCACTCTCCTATATTATTATAGAGAGCTGTCAAAACAGCCGGGTGGCAAAGCTCTCCCATAGACACGCAGAAGTATAAATTGTCACCATATAAAGTAAATTCCATTAACAGCTACATAGTCATTATTTTGCATAATAAAAGTAAAGGCTCTTTACTTGTGATCTGCGTATTTATGACCATCTAACCAACAAGCACTTTCTCTTTTCTGACGCCTTTGTTAAAATTACAAGATAATTGGTTGCTGTTGCAGATATTAATGTCTGATAACAAAGTGCCTAAGGCAGGAAATTTGAAGTGGTGGTGAAACAGCACTACTGACAAAGCAGGAACTCCTGCTCTCAAAGGATCAAGCAATCCAACTCAAATAAAACAATAATTTTTAATTTCTATCATCATATCCCATTATTTGAATTAATCATATTGGAAGCTCTGTTTAGCATTTTTAAAAAATATATTTCTGTTTATCCTGGCTATCAAAAAATAACAAGAGGCAATTCAAGCACTTTTATGTGTGAGGTGCTGAGAGTTATCAGAGGATCAGTGACAGGTCCTGAGATAACCTAGGTAACTTCTCTGCTCCAGAAACAAATGTATTCCTAGCCGTAGGGTTTAACCAAAAAATGAATTATTTTAAAATAATATGAGTTCCTTAATAATTACTGTCAATGCATCACAAAAATGCCTACATTTACAGAATATGTCCATTTCAGTTGGAAGCATGAATGATTCTGTACACAAATACTCTGTGCTCCCCTCGTTTACACACAGTTGTGTTTATGAATAAAATTGCAGCTTGAAGTCTCAGCCACGATGAGCAATTCGGAAACTCACTGCTCATAAATATCATGCCAATTGAAGCAAGCTGGTTTAGGGATATTGTATATTATTTATCACAATTCAGCCTGTCATGGAATTAAGCACATTGAGCCAATTTCAACATGAACGTCAGGGGAAGGAGAGATTACATTCAAATTAATAAAGTGGCTTTTAAAGCAAAACAATGGCATCCAGTATACTCTGCTCATAAACTGACCACCGATGTAAACATGAAATCTTCATTTACCCATTCTGCACCCTTCTGGTCCTCCTTTCCCACCTGGCAAGAACTATGGGGCATTTCTTGCAACAACTCAGAGACCTGTTTGGCAATTGTTAAAAAACTCAAAGGGCAAGTCCCCAGGATGGAAATAAGAAATCTCACACAAACATCTGTATCTGCCATTACAAAGGATTCCCTCTATCATCGTTCACTTTTATTTTTTTAATTATTATTCTGTGATGGACACTATACCATTAATTTAATTTCAACTTACATTTCCTATTAGTACAATCTACCAAGCTATCCCTACAGCAGTAGCAAAATCACTTTTCAGTGTGCTATATCACTTCAGAGTTAATTACATGTATTTTGGTTTTGATAAATGAAAATACGGGACATGATTAATTGAAGGACAATCAATATGATCCAGCTATTAGACAGCTTGATGAGGTATCCAATGTACGCATATAATCTATAGTAATCAGCTAATTGAAGACTGTGTGCTAAAAAGATTTTAGGAAATCCCTGCTTCACATTGAAAAATATCCCAATAAAATGGATGAAGAATAATGGTCACAAGACCCATGAAGGTTTAAGTCCTGTTTCTGTTTCGGTTGTTTCTGCACAAAAAATTTGCTTCACTGGCTTAAAACCACTTACTGAGATAAAATACTGAAAGCAAAATGAATTTGGTAGGGGAATCCTGAAGTGTGTTTCTTATTTACATCCACCCAAACTCCTTTAATTGTATTTTTCTAATGCTTCCTGATTTCTGGAGCTGCCAGAGATTGTTAAAACAGTTTCATTAAAAACACTCCATTTGTCTTGGTTTCGTCGCATACCAGATCAAATTAAACAGTCAAGTAGTAGAACAAACGAACCCTTTCCATCTCTTTTGACGTGAAACCGAGTGTGCAAAAAAGCCGTACACGATGCTGGGTCACCGCTGTGAGCATGTCGGCCACATTTGTACCTCCAAAGAAGAGCACAGGGATGGAGAAAATAATCAGTAAGCGCAAAGTTGCACATGTTTAGAAAAATATGGAAGTGGGGAACGCAATCCGTAAATCCGCGGTATGTAAGTACTATTAGCATAAATGCTGACAACTGTTAATCTACTGTAACCCTGATTAATGGTTGCAGTTGTCCATTAATACCAGGCATTTTAACTTACTACTAAAATTGATTAGTCAGTTAAGAATTCAATCCTAACGTTCAATAAAGCTGCACTTTCTCTGCAAATGCAGGATGAAACGAGGTGATGCATTTAAGAGCGCTCCCGCGTGTTGCGTGGGGTGCGCTCCGTGCTGTGCCCAGCTCCACGGCCGTTCTCCTGGCTCCATCCTTGTAACACGAGGATGTTATACGGGGTGTGCTCTGCATCCACATCTTCAGAAAGGACGGGGACACTACGGGAGAAATGGGGCAGAAAAGGCCATGCACCGAGTCCGCTTTCCACAGATGCCATCCCACAAACGACCTCCTCGGTGCCAGCCTGCGTTTCTCCCCCTCTTCCAATCCCTAATTTCTATTACTGTCATTTTCCTCCCCCGCCTTCCTTCGTGGCACTAACCGTGGCCCATCATGCACTGGCCGAGCACCGAGGGGGAAGTGTCAGCTTGCTGCAAGGCTGTTGTCCTTAGCACATAATCGGAGCGTACAGTATTTCGCCCGGCATTACCGCGGCACTGCGCAGTTTGCAGCACCATAGTTACAGATCTCCGAGCTTCTGCTGCAAACCTTTCCTTCCAGGGGGTCCTTTGCCATGGAGACTTCAAATACTTGAAGCTCGCATTTTGCATCCAAGTATCGGGCCGTGGGCTGCCCCTGCAGCCTGGCGGCTACCGGGGATGCCAGGAAGGAAAGCCAGGAGGCAGCAGCCGGGCGGAAGAGATGAACACTTGCTGCCAAAAGCTGGGGCGAACGCAGCCCCTCGGCCGGGCACGAGTTCGGCTCTGCAAATCCACCCAGGGCTGTTTAGCCAGAGTTAAAATACAGGACAGAATTTTTAAAAAAGCAGCTGTCATCAGAGAAATACTTTTTAAAAGCCATCTTAAATTAATCTTAGACAAAGGAGCTATTTTCTAAACAGGTAAAGCCGGGCAAGTATTTTCTAGGCATCCTGTGCCAAGGGTCGGGCTGTTTAGAGACAAATGCATCAGACTCTTTCTTGGAGTGATGGGTAACCCTGAAAATGCCAGCTAAAAAAATAATACCGAAAGCAAGGAAAGAGCACGCTACTGTCAGTGACTGAACTCCCAACCTATGGGTCCTGGTCCAACCTCTGCATGTTCCCGGAGCTGCAGTACCCAAAAGGTGCTCCGCAAACATCTTCCTCCAGCTTCCCAACCACTAGAAGCCCCAGGAGGCTGAACAGTGATTTGGAGCACGCAGGGCATGCAGGAGCGGAGCCTGGGATGAGATGCACACTTACGCTGTTTTCAATTAACATTTTTTAAGTGCTGTTGAAAGCAGACTGAAGGGATGTGGGACCGGGCTGACCACGCGATGGTCCTGTTCCAGCAGCATCCAGCCAAAGCCTTCTGAAGTTAACTCCAGGGAGGTGGGAGCAGCGTAAAGACTGTGTTTAGGTGAATTCGGGATTTCTGCCCACGTGGCTTTCACCACAGGCTGACCCAAAAGCAGGTTCGGAGCCAGGCAGGCAGCAGCCCAGCTCTCTCACAGACCCACCACCGAAGGTTGCAGGTGAACCCTTCAACAACATCAGTGTCTGTCAGGCTACCCTTTAAGTATTAACATATAGGGGAAATGCCTAATAGCTTAATATTATTGTGTGTGCGTCTGAAATATCACTCCATAAGGCCTCTTATAGAAAACATTAAACCTGGTTAATAGGAGACATTTGAGCAGAGTCAATTATTTTGCAGTAATGCTTCATATCAAAAGAGGTATTTTAAATTTGAAAAGTATGTGTTGTCACAGCAGAGCTATTTACATATGCAAAAGCACATTTGCTTTGAAAATAAGTTACAGAAACAATAAGTACAAATGCAAAATTAGCTTTTATTCAGCAAAATGCTTGAGAGCTAATCCTTACCATGGTTGTAGATAGACATACTCACAACACTACGCTGAAGGTCCTTTCAACACTTCATTATAAACTTCTCCCCTTATATTCAGGGAATTAGAAAAATCTTTGCCCGGAGGGGATTGTTTTCATAAACTCGGTGCACAGGGGTCTCGGTACAGGAAGGAATGTTTATGGAAAATCTGAGATTAGAACATTTCAAACTGGCTGGTTTCAAGTTGCACACATGTAAAGCTATAAATAGCAAGCAAAAGACGTGTATGAAAACTGAAGAAAACAACACTATGCAAAAAAACAAATTTGTCAGTTGTGATGGAAAAATGAACAATTTTCCTATTTGACTAAAAATCTAATTTACTGTCAAGCCATTCCATTTTGCTGTCGGATTGCTACAGCTGTTATCTCCCGGATCTTTTAATAACAACTCACATCTCCAGCACCATGTGGGGCTCTCTGGGCTGGATTTTTGGGCTGAGCCTCCCAACAACTTCCCCGGGAGCAGCGACCCCATCTCTGCTCTTTGGGAGCGCATTTTGACATGCGAGCTGGAATTCAAATATAACCCCAAAATTTCAAAGCCTTTAAGAAACAGTAAGACCCAGCTGCCACCGCAAGGCTATGTTGTGCCGTGGTGCAGAGGATCCGTCCATACACGCTCAGCAGACACAATTTGTGCCCCAACAACTACAGGCTGAGACAGCACTGTGACCTACCTAGCTCCTCCCCGAGTACTAGCTGTTAAATAATAACATTATAAACCTTTGTAATGAGAGGAGAAAGCCTGGCTTGGAGAAAAGGCGAGGATAGTGGGATGGATCAGGTTATTGTGGGTGTTCTCCCTGCCCAGCTCTCCAAGACATTTCCCATGGCTGCTGGATGGTAAATGACCTGCACAACCAACCCCCATGCTTCCATGGGCTGCTGGCTCCAGGAGATGCTCACAGCTCATGATTTCACCTCCCCGAGCTCCATGCAGCTCATGCAGGGAAGGTGCCCTGGTCTGGTGCCGTGTCTCCATGGAAAAACTTCTGCCTCCTCTAGATGCGTGCTGCAGGTCAGGCGTGGAGCCCAGAGGAACCATTGAGCTCTGAAATGCATCAAACTGCCATGAAAACCTGTGCTGGTTTTGCTCGTTTTTGTCTGCTCTGCCTTCAGCTATTTCCTACTCTACAGGTTGCTTGCAAAATTCTTGCGTGGCAGTGGCTGGATTTACTGTTCGCACTAGACTTCAGTTTTGTTGTTACAGCATGCAAAATATTCGGCACGAGCAAAAATGTGTATTTTTGCACATACTTGGCTGTTCTGTATCGAGTATGGCAATTGTAGAATGCAATCCTGATACGGAAAAGACCATGGATAGTAGACAGTGAGTCAGTACGAGCTTAAAAGAAAGACAGCAATTAGGACTAATGGGTGAATTATATAATACAACAGTTAAAATAATTCTGGCTGACTCAATTGAGACTGTCCTACACCCCACAACATTAAGGTTTTGGCCAGTGTACAGTGTGGAACTGCAATCTACCGAAATCTCGTTAGCTCAGCTAACTAACTGCAGTTTGCCTCCACTTATAATTTTAGATTGAAACCCTCTGCAGCAGAGCACATGCGGGGTGAAAACAAATTTTAAACATTACGCTTTGCTGAAATGCACTGCGAGTATGTTTTCTTTAGGAAGGAAGGAGCAGGGCAGCTTATTTTACTTAGAGAATGAAGTTCTCAGGATGTTAATATCTCAGGGCAACCTCTGCTTTTGCAGTTCAGAGCAAAGGGTGCGGGGACCTCGCGCTGACGTCTGGATGTCGGTATTGCAGGGCTCCTCAGAAAATCCTGCTGACACAGCTTCCTCTTCATCTTTGTCTCATATCAAGTTAGTAGTCAATGTGTTATTTTAACTGCATGACAACAACTATACAGAATGTCAAATAGTTACCTTTTATCTGGAATTTTATTCCTGCCATATATTTCAACGGAAATATACAACTTAACGCTGCGACATATTTCATGCTGAAATGGATAATAATAATAAAAAAAATCTATTGACTGTGCATTTCCCCTAAACCATAAAGGGGCAATACATTGAAAATCTGTACTGTTTACTACTTGCTGTCTTTCAGAATCTCTACACCAATCTACTGTGCTCGTACTGTAAATATGTCTGGGAATATTTTCAAGGTTTTTTCCTTTTCAGAAAAAAAATAAAATATAAATATAAAATATACCCCTACCTAATCCAGAATGTTCCGCCCAGCTCAAGTTACAGGTCAAGCATGGCAAAAAGATGGAGATGGAGGACAAAGCCTTCTGACCCCATTTTGACCTCACCACATGGGTCCATCAGCCTACAGAAAGGTGCTTTCAAGTCCTAGGGCAGGGGCAAGTCAGGATCGGGATGGGAGATATTACACTGGAAGAAAGAAAAACCACCAAAATCTTTCTTATCTCCGGTATTATTTCAATATTGGGCCAACACTGGATGTACAGTGACTGAGGAAGGCTGAGAAAAGATTCAGGACCCCCCCCCTTTGGGGTCTCAGAAAACGCATACCCCTCACCTGCCTAATGCGATGTGATCCCGAGTTCCCGTGTGCCTTCAGTCAGACGCCCTCTCCCTTCTAAGGCAACTGCAAACCAGGAAAGAAATATTCCCTGTCCTTTTCAGTACACACATCAGCTGGATAATTGCCTAAATTACAGCTTTGTCAATATTAGTTCGTTCACTCAACCTTTCTTCTTCGTAAGGGAAAAAACAACCTAAAGCCGAAGGGCCCAAACTCTTCCAGAGCCTTGGGTCTACCCAACGATGACTCTTCTTCAAGGGAGGGCTGGTGGCCAGAGATGCCACGTTCACCATTCCTACATGGAGCAGTCTCCAGGACTGTTTTATTTTATTTATTTATTTTTATGTATATGATCCTTGTTTAAATTGGCTTGGCTTGGGCATCTCCTACATGAATAAATACATACGAACATATCCGTTGGGAACATGGAGAGGATGGAGAAGTTTTAGGAGATTGTCAGAACCTGACCTACCCTACATGAAGGTCTTCTGACCCTTTTTCCAGGTAGAGGATGGATTTAGCTGAGGACAGTCAGTGTTTCTGAGTTTTGCTCTCCAAAATTCATTCCAACTCTGCTTGCTCCATCCTTGCTGTGCACATCTCTCTTCTCGGGAAGACTGGAGGTATCTCCACCTACCAAATAAATGATGGATCAGTGCCTTCTGAGGCATCCTGAGACATTACTTCCCTCCTGGATAGGAAACTTCCAGCAACGTCACCATGCTCTTTGCTGCTCCTTGGCTTTTAGAACCTGGACAATGCCCTGCAACCTGCCAGAGCTAATCAACACAAGCCTGGTCATCCTGAAACATCCAGATACAAGAGGGCAGGGCATGCTCACAGGTTCACCAAGCCCCTCCAACCTCACACCTGGGAGGTATGGCTTGGCAGTTCTGGCCTTTTTGGGGACAAGTATGAGCTTCACATCTGTATTTGCTTAGCAAATACACAAAGCTTGCAGGCATTGAAATAGAAACGAGGTGAAATAGCTGAATTCCCCAACGGTGCTTTTTGGATGTTTATTCCCTTCCTGTTGCTTCCTCTCTTAGCAAGAAGCCCAAGCCCCAAGACACCCATCTACCCCATGAGTGTGGCACCACCAGATGACACATGCTTACGGCCAGCTCTTGCTCTTGGGACTAACCTGGGATTACTGCAAAATTTCCTTCCCAAAAAGCAGCCCATCCTCACAGGCAGCTGGAGCATGGCCCTCACCCTCCTCACAGCAACGTAGCAGAGGACAAGCGAGGAACTCATCCCCAGCCGTCCTGCACCGCCACCCGGCTCCTCCACAGCATCTACACCTCCTGCTCCACCACCATCCTACCGGCCCAAGGGCAGCTCAGTGCAGGGCACAAATACCTGGCGGTAAGGAGATCCAACCAGCAGCCCAGGGCTAATTCTGAAGGGAGCTGCAAAACGGTTGTGCAATGATTTATTCAAGAGATTCTGCAGTTCACCAACTTTGCTAAGCTTTGGAGATGGGAAAAATGTAACAAGTGAGTCTCTTGCATGAATAAAAAATTACATTTTACATAAATTAAATATATAATTTGATTAAACATGTTTATGCCTTTGCAGTGACATTTAGAATAGGAAGTATTCATTTTCTGTTTTGAAAGGAAAAAACTCTTTCAAATGTAATTTGAAGCTGTCAAACCAATCTTCTTTACAGATCTTTTAAATGTCACATACCTTCGAAAGGGGATGGCAGATTCCTTTTAAATATGCAATTGCAAACAGTCCAAGCAAAATCAAGAATTTATTAAAATATGCTACTGACATTTATACTGATTAAGTATAGCCCTTTCCTCACTCCCTTTCGATAGACTCCCTTACAAAAGATGTGTCACAACAGCTCACATTAACGCCGTCCTCGCTCTAATTCCACCACACACAACCAGCAAAATCCAGCTGCAGGAAAGAACCTGCCTCCTGTTCTGCAGGGGAACTAGTATGAACTTTGTTGCTTTACACGAAGTACTGTGCTTTTTGATGATTTCTTACCAACATGCCTGAAATTTATAACCAAAAATATTAACTGCACTTACCTTAAATCAAGTGCAGCACTATACCTAATGGCTTTAAATGGAGGAGTGTATTAATCATAAGCATAAAAAACCTACTGTGACTCCTTTCAGACAACTTCACATTAGCAACCCGTATGTTTTGTTTTATAATCACAGCATCTATCCCTAGGTTACTTATTATTCTTCCCAATTAGAAAGCATTTCTCTCTCTCTCTTTTTTTTTTTTTTCCCCTCTTCTTTTAAGGAACAGAGAAGAGGAAGAGTGGAAAAGCCTCTCAGCTACTGCTTGATGTTGAAGCGCAGCAACGACGGCATCTCCCGTTCTCAGTCACTTCCCACTGACATACTGGACATTTTAGGGTCGTTTTATTTTTTTAGATGGCAAAGAATTTAATTATTATTTCTCCTCCCCTGTCACTAGGCCAGTGAACTGCATGGGCATAACTCTCATTAGCATTAATGGAAATCCCCACTGTAAATTCTCCCCCGTGAAGCAACATTAAGAGCAAGGCCATCCTGAGCAAGCACACTCAAATTGGAAAATAAAATATACCTCCCATTTCTCGCTACCACCACAGGGAAAATGTAATGAAGTGCAAGAGATTAAGCCACAACTCCTATATCAAATCTTCTTTGTACTCTATAATTACTCAACAGAACGTACACAACGGTTGCTCCTTGATGATGAGAATTTGTTGCACGTTATTGAAAGACTTTATCCTAATGCTCTCAACTTTCTGGTGCATAACACCACAAATTATAGCACAGCCATCGTAACATAAATCACGGTCGCCACCAGCGCTGGCTTACTTAAAGCTTACGCTCTGTATTTAAAAGCAGAGAAGTATTAGTACTGCAGAAGGCATGTCAGCGCCAGGCAACGGGGACACAAAACAACCCTCGGTGCTGAGCACGCCGCAAAAGGAGTCCAAAGCAAGCTGGCCTGAAAATAGCCAGGATAACAGTCTAGTGCTTTTCTCTGGGAGCTTCCAAAGACCCCCTGGCTGACGCAGTAACCTCGAGGCATGGCTATCCTGCCAAAGGCACTGCAAGCAGTGCTCCTCATACCTCTTGGTGCAGCTCAGTCCTGCAGCATCTCCCTGCAGTCGGCAGCACACACAGGGCTCTCACACTACAACATGCTGGAAAGGGTGGCTGGTACTTTACAAGACAACTCCACACGCACTGGAGTGGAGACAA
Organism: Aythya fuligula; assembly: GCF_009819795.1. Taxonomy (NCBI): domain Eukaryota; kingdom Metazoa; phylum Chordata; class Aves; order Anseriformes; family Anatidae; genus Aythya; species Aythya fuligula. Next base: position 34,273,730 of record NC_045565.1, read on the forward strand.
AATCATCTCTCAGTCTGAAGGAACTATAAATACCAGGGCGTAATCTCTCCGCCAACAGCTCCTCTTTGCTTTATGGATCTTCTGTGGGTCGAGCTCTTCCAACGCGTTCTGCTGATACAACGCTGATGATCAGTGTAATAAATGTAGTTTAAATAAAAGCTCTGGAAGCTTAATATAGCTGTAGTCAAGCACATCACTTCTTATGGGTTTCTCAAGGATGCAAAATAAGTCACGGCTACACCCATCAGAGCTCCTTCTATTGCTCCCCCCTGTTATTATCTTCTGTATGACTCACGTCACTGGAGAAGATGCTGACACCCGCCACACTGCTCTCACCTAGACACATTCAGCACCAAATACACAAAGTGCACTCCAAACAGGCCACTCGGCTTTGGTCATCGACTGGTGGACCCCAGTCCCACAGTCTACAGAGCTGAAAAACTCAAGAGTTAGGCTTTCCTAACATTTAAAATAACTTCAGTCAGTCCCTGGTACCTCCCAAACCTCTCACAAGTTTTGTCTATGGAAGTGGGTGGTCTGGGCCTCCTCTCCCCTGCTGCCTTTCTGAAGCGAGGCTGGAGGAACTATACACCAAATAATTTTTACACCTTCCAACCCAGAAATTACACTTGCACAGGCTTATGCAAGCGTAGCATTACAGAGTCGTTTAGGATGGAAAACACCTGCAAGATCACCGAGTCCAGCCATATCATCAGCCACAACGTCATGAAGTCCAGCCATAAACATCGCTGTAAGCGTGGCGATGTGCTGGGCTGCTTTCTGGTCTGTAATTTTTTCCAGCCACTGTCAACACCAGCACAGCACAGCTCGGAAAAGGTACAAAATCCATCTTAAGTGTGTCCAGAAACTAAAGTGAAGGAACATGCTGCCCCCGGCTATGCTGAGGGCTTGGAGCTGTGCATGGAGGAGCTGGGTCCTTTGCTCATCCATTTGCGTCATCTCACGTAAGCAGGATCTCAGCTTCCACCTTACAAAGACGTCAACCAAGGGATGATCAGAAAGCTTGGGTGGGTTGGGTGGAGGCTGGCTGGCACCATGAGCAAAGCAGGGGGGTCTCCTTGCCGCACCAACTGAGCATCCAGAAGTGCAAGGAAGAGGAACCAGGCTGAGTAGCAGGTGCTCTGTGAGCCTGCTCTGTCCAACTGTGCCAAAATTTGGCATTTTGGCAGCTCAGTTGGATCAAGGAGTCTGGTCCTTGGCTGCCTGGTCAAACACTCTTACACCTGAGGTCCCCAGGAGGGCCGCAACACAGAAGACTGCTCTCTTCATGACACTTCTGAAAAACCCAGGTACCAATGCTGACAATAAACCTGCCTGCTTATCTCCAATCACAAGCACACTGCTAATTTCATTTCAAGATCATCTGAAGAGCCCAGGGTGTTCAAACACGGATGAGATGAGACCCGAATCAAGGGCCTACAGCTGCGCACAGCGCACTCCTGCTCTCCCACCGCCTTCACACTCCACACCTTTGTACAGCTCTGTATGGGAACAAGGTGAAAAAACACGAGTTCAAATGATGCTAGAGCTGAACGGGGACCAGTAAGAAATGCAGTTTGGGGCCAAGCCACCACAGTGCTGTTGTGGCTGTGAGGTGAAGCCTTGAAGGCCCCTGACCATCAGCGCGGCCACCACCAGTGTCCCCGACCCGGCCCAACAGCATAGGCACTGCTCCCAGCTCCGTGTATCCCACAGGACTTCGCCGAGAGCCTGGGAGAGAACACTACAGGAAGGCACGGCAAAAATGGGGTGATATAAAAACACAATGCAAGTGCCTGTGTGTCACATCATTAGCACGAACACACGGGGACCGCGCTCCTGGTCCTGAGTGCAGTGTGCCCAGTGCTGAGGATCCGCTTGCTTGGGCCTGGCAAAGCGATCGCTTCCTGCACTCCACAGCGCGCACAAACCTGGTACCCTTTCCTTTTATTCTTCCTGTCTTTATTCTATTTATTTATTTAGCTATCCAACGTGAAAGGCCATAAATCGCGCTGCTACTTAAGTCACAGGGGGAATTCCTTTAAACATAAGGAAAATCTCATAAATAACTTCCTGCAGTCAACAATGCATTCATTTCCTTCTCTGCTTTTAGCCTAATCTCCCAGCTAACAAATCAAATCAAGAACCAAAATGTAATTACTCCATTGTGATAACCATCTCCTTATACTCAGAGCATACCTTTGTTTATTTCTTCTCGAATTAAAATCACCACCGAGGCGTGGGCAGGGGAGGAAGGGCGCGGAGGCACCGATAACGGGGCACGGTGGGCACTTCTGCTCGACCAAAGCCCCGTGTCTTGGACAGCAGTCACACCGGTGGCTGAGGTGGTGGAAAAACCCACGCCACACCCTGCATAGACTCATTGTATCTTAGCAGCATGCATGACACGGTTTTCAGGGCAATGAAGTGCAGGAGATTTAAACAATATCTGATTGTCACCCCGGGACAACTCCCCCAAACTTGCCAGCAGCGATGAGACTGCAAATAAGGTCAGCAATTACCCTTACGCTGACGTCAGGGGTTAAGAAACTCTTTGCAAAATGCATGCGTATAGGGCACACAGGGCCAGCAGGTATTTCACCCTCCACGAGGTTTGCTGCTGAGGGGAAAAGAGAACTGCAGCCATCCACGTGCATCTGGTGCTGGGGAGGATGGGCACGGGATGAGGTGCTGCAGGCACCCATCTGTACACATCTGCCTGACTGGAAGGGCTGCAGAGCATGGATGTGGGTCACTGGGGGCCAGGCAGCATGGCTTGGCTGTGGACAGCCACCGAAATTACAGGCAGGCATCCATTTGTCAGCAAAATGCTGACATTTCGCATTCCCCCGCTGCTGGGAGCTCCTGGGTAGGGCCCTTGTGCAGCAGGAGGAGTGCCCCAGCTTCTCCGTTCACATGGCACATGGCTATCCCAGAAAGAAATTTATTTTTTCACGCCTTTTCACCCATCTGCCCCTTTCCAGTCCCAGAAAGAGCTGCAGGACATGCAGCATCATTACACCACCGAGGAGTTACTTGAACGCAGCAGGAAAATTTAAAATTTCAGCTGCATACACATGAAATAAATGTATATTTTATTTGATTTACTCTGATACTTTTCTTCCATCTCTTGAAAGTAATTTTTCTCTAAAGCATAACTGCTTAATTGGCAAGTGTACAAAATATAATTACACTGCATACAAGTTACAATATTGCTTATGGGAATATCGCTGTTGATGCATTCTGCTTTATTTTGTGTTTAATCTCTATTAAGAGATGTGTATGAAACAGCTAGGTACTCTCGAGTTTATAAAGACATTCTTCAGTCACTTCTCCTCCTAACCAAGGAACAAATACAAGGGAAAGACAACAGAAAACTCTTTGGCTACTTCAATGCCTTGAAATTACTAACAGCCTGTTGGACACGTGCTGTGCCGAGCCGCCCGCAATCGTGGCATCTCGCCGGTGTCACCATCCAACTCACGCCGGCGTGTTTTAAGTGCCTTAAAGGTTTACTTCATTTACTTGAGTAATGAGATTAACGCTGTGTTGGTTTGTTTAAGCTAAATCATACCAAGCCAAATGTCTAGATGTCCTTAACTCCCAGCATTAGCCCAAGCGGCGTGACCGTATGAGCCTGCGAGCCTGTCTTAACCACTGGGCTTTTACTTGCACCAACAAGCTCATGTTTTGCTCCATCCAGAGGTCAGGCAGCCTACAGAGACTTCGAGTGGGCATACCTGAAACCACCCCTGCAGAAGCACTAGTGGAGTAAGTGCTGAAACATCACGCTCACATTCCTGCTTGAAAATCAAACTGGTCTCCCCTCGATAACACACACTTCATTCTTCACGAGCAATGCTCAGCAGCATGATGCACGGGGAGAAGGGGCATTGCGGGGAGCAGCACAGCACGTACAAAATGTGAGGTAAGCCCCAAATTCTCCCACCCTCGCCTGCAGCGTGTCTCGACAGCAATAACCATGCATCCAATTGCTGCTTGCAACCCTTTGCCCCTAGTTTCACTTGCTGCTTACTTGTGCTCGCTCTCATAAAACTGCCTGCAAACACGTTGTTTGTGCTCAAACCACAGCAGAGACAACGTACAATTACATGTTAAATCTGGGTTTGACTTGTTTTGATCAGTTGTTTGCATTCTTGTTTGTGCTCTTCTGCTCTGAAGGCTCCCACCAGGGCTGGGGTTATTTCTGAAGTACCACGGCTGCCCAGAGGCGATTCGGAGTTTGAATTAATTCCGCACAAGCAGATAAAGCACACGACTAAAGTAAGAAACCCTCCTGCATTTTCTTCCTCCACCTAAATTCACCCACACCTGATGCAAGTATCAGCCATAACTGGGGCTGATGTGGCCCCGGCTCGTTTCCCACCTAGTGCTAAGTACCTGGTGGTCTCCTCTCTACAAGCCATCCTCTCAAAGGGAAATCTACAGTGCTGGTGCCTGGGATCCATAAACACCTGGGTGCTCTCGTTCAAATGATGGGCTTTTGTGGGTTTCATAGATTTTGCGGTCAGAAGAGACTACTGAGATTTTCCAGCCCGACACACGGCACGGAGACTTACCTAAATTAATCCCTGCTCGACGCACCGCATGGTAACTCGCTAAATTAATCCCTGCTTGAGCATCATTTACTTCAATAAACAGATATTCCTGAATTTAGCATTTCCAAAGGAGGAGAAACTGCCGGCACCTTCAGCAGGCTCTCCCAGCACCAGTCACCTTCAGTGGTAAACCGGGGACCTTAATCCCAGCCCTCCTCTCGCTTCATCCTCCAGCTATTGGATCTTGTTAAAACTCTGCCTCCTAGACCCAAGAGCTCTTTATTATTCAATTTATTTTCCCCATGACAACGCTAATTGCCTTAATCAATTTACCTTCCAACGCTCTCCGTAAGTGAAGCAGATCGAGCTCCTGGACTCCGCTGGAAACTCCCCGCTCACCCGGCACTCCTGCAGCTCTCCGTGGAGCCTCCTTGGTGTCCCTGGCGTGCTGAGGACAGGGACAGGGACATTGCCACCTCCTCCAGCCCGGGAGCCAGCTGGCAGCCCGAGCAAGGAGCACACAAGACCTTTGGCCGTGCTCTCACGCTAGCAGCTCTCGTCCTGCCTGTTCTGCTCCCCACAAGGACACGGTTTCTCCAGACAGCATCCTGGAGGCACGGCCTGTATTGTTTGCTCCTAGATAGAGAAATTTACAGTTGGCCATCTGAGAGCTGCTACCTGCCTGCATCCGAGCAATACAAATTGCTTTTATCAGCAGTCCCTCCTTTTCATTATTTACTGCTCTCCCAATCTTAGTGACATTTCAAGCTTTAGCAACAGTGATTCTGCGCCTTATCACGGGCTGCTCACAAACATGCTAAGCGGCAGAAGGACAAAAACGAATGCTCGGAGAAGCTCCTAGAAATAGACGTTTGGACATGATTTCTGATTTTACAACTGTGTTTGGAGGGCTGGCGCTCTGCTGGGTTTCAGCCAGTTGCTCCTTTGCACATCCCCAGCCGAAGCAATGGTGCTGCACCAAAGACAAATTTCTTGCAGAATTTTGATTGAACAAAATTCACTCGGTTACCTTTATCAATGACGTATGCAAGCTATTTAAATGAAAAAAAAAAAAAAAAAAAGAAAAAAAAAAAAGTTGATTTTAGAGGCTCTGATGTCCCTAAACTCAGGCTGATAGAGATGAAGTGTGTTGCCACTCTTCACTTCTTCATTAACCAGGTCCCATCCCAACTAATCGGATCGTTTGCCCAGGACTTACATCAAGCTGACAGGTTGGCATTACTCAGCCCATCCTGTTTACCCTTTTATGTGCAAATACACCATAAGCATGGACACAGCGTGCTGGGAATCCTAGACCCGTTCAAGACTCAGTGAAAAACAAGTGCTTCTGCCCTGCCGAGCTCAGGGCCAGCTCCTGAACAGAGGCAAAGGTCTGGATGCAGCATCCCCTTGCACCAGAGGCGTAACAGGATCTAAACATAACATCTCTCCCCCCAGTAAAAGGCAATATTCTGGTCTTTCATATTAACTTCACCTAGTAACCTAGTCCGGATATTTTAGAGAAACTGCTTGTCGGTCTCATCGCTACTGGCAACAGCTTCCCTTTGATTCCCTTCGTGAGCTTTGGTTTCTGTTGGTCACCACTGATCCTCCTCCAGCTTCCCCAGGGCTGTGCAGCTCCAGCAACCCAAGTGTAGGCTGCTGTCCCACCAGAAAGCAGGTGAAGAGGACCCACCTGGCCAGGTTCTTGCTTCCGATGCATTGCTCAGCCAAAATTTGTCCAGAAACAACCACAGCAACACCGCTGGCCACCAGCTCCCTGCTCGGGGCTAAGCATGAGCAGGACCTCATGGGCCAAGCAAGGTGCTCAGTGAAGATGGGCTACTTCCAAGAAGGCACAAATTACAGAAATACCCTGATCTGAGCAAAACTAAAATTGCTCTTTATCTCCCCCAAACTGTCTGTGCTCCTTCTTTCTAATACTCACAACGTTTGTTGTCTAGATAGATGGACACAGACACGTGCTTTCTGCTCTTCAGACACCACGGATGGGAAAAACACACCCGAACATCACAACTCTACTTCCCCGACAGAGCCTAGGACACTGCCACGCTGTGATGTGGCTGGGCTCATGGCATGCCACAGCCCTTCTGGCCACTGCCATGGGGCTGGCAGAGACCTGGACCTCACATAGAAATAACGTTACAGCAACATGATGACATACAAAAAGCTCCTGTTTCCTGCCAGGAACTGAAAATAGGTGAGATAGATATTTCATCTGAGAAATGCCATTATTGTTATTGCAAAGGTGAAAAGCTGAAGTTAGGGTAGGTACTCTGCTATGAAACTTCTGGATCCCTTAACTCCAGGCTTGAATGTTGCACGAAACCATTTATTGTACGAGAAGAGGCACTAACCTTGACAAATGATAAAACTCGCACGAGCTTGTGCTTCGGGATCATGAAACTTCAGATAACTTCAGAGTCTGAAAGCTGACAAAAAGTGTTTTTTTTTTTTTTTTTTTCCCCAACTGAAAATAATTTCATCCTTAACGAATCACAGAGAAGCTCGGGTCTCTCAACTTTTAAGTGTAACTTCTGATATTTAGCCTAATTACTTTGCTCGAATTGCTGATTCCTTCCACCAGAACCTGGTTCTCAGCATAAAAATAATAAAAAGGTAGGCACTTTATGAGAGCTCTACAGGCACCACTATCATATATACCGGCCCCATGTGCTTCCAAGGAGGGATTTACAGGGATTTTACAGGGAACCGAGGGATTCCCATCTCCTCCTCCTGCCTCTTTTGGGGCCGATCCCATGCTCCTCAGACACACAGCTCTGCCCTAAAGCCCCTGCGCAGCGTTGGGGCTCCTCAGGCAGCCACTGTGCAGGGCCAGCAGCCAGGACCAGAGGCACAGCCACAAACCAGCCTCTCCGGGAGCATCCTGGTGTCCTGAGCCAACCTCTCCTGCACTGCAGGTGCTCTTTTTCCAGTGCGAATGGGTCTCTCAAAAAATAACAGACAGCACCCATTGCGGACCAATTATATTTAGCTACAGAGAATCCGCCTGCATTATTCCTGGTCTCACTAAAGACCTGGCTCCTTGTAAATATATCGCGTCTCTGATCCACACGTTCTCCCTCCACGCTGTGCTTCAGGGGGCTGTTTAAGCAAAAATTGGTATGCGTCATCGCAAGGAAATAGTGGCTGGTTGTTTGACAACATTGCCCCAGCTCACCTACACAGCGGCTGTCTTCATGTGAAAAACCACGGCACGTGGGTTCACACCAGTGCCCTCAGAGAAACCCCGCAGCCAACACGCCCCATGGTGTGAAGTGGTGTGACAAGGAAGGCAGAAGCACCCTGCACGAGCAGCAACCCCTCGGTGCCTCCGTGGAGCTGGAGGACCAGGGGAGGTGACCGCATCGTGGGGCTGTCTGGAAGGGCTGGAATCAAAAAAACAAAAACAAAACGCCTAAAAATTGCTGAAGTTGGCAACCCTGTGCTCCTAACGGGGCCCAGGAAAGCTGATGCTAACAAAGCAGAGTCCTGCCCACAGCTACTGGAGCTCCGTGCCCCCATCCATCACCCGCACGGCTCCACCAGCACCACTTACACCCCGACCAACAGCATCCCCTACAGAACAAAATGATACTCTTGCTTTTTTTTTTTTTTTTAATAATCCCAGTTAGAATTTACAAATAATATAACCCAGGCACTAAGGAATCACTACAGATAAAAAAATAAAAAAAATCAATTTTTCCAGCAGGTCCACATGAGCCTTCCCAAACACCACCAATGTTTCCCCCTCGCCAGCACCTCTGAAAAATCTTAATCTTTCCTTTTGCAACCTCACCATGCTTCCCAAACATGACGTCCCGCCACAATTACCTTCTCAGAGAGGAGAAACCAAAAATAATTAACAACCAGGCGTTTAATCCTGCGGGAACAGCTCCTGGCTCTCAAGTCATCGGTGCGCAGGGTGCAAGCAAGGGGCGTGCGCTCACGAGGCAGCGCCGGTGGCTGTAGAGCTGAGTCAGTAACAACAAATTCCGTGCTCTAGCACCAAAAACTTCTGCTGACATCACAGCAAATGTTATCTGGGGCCTTCCCAGCACCATCTGTAGGATGCCGAAGGTCACGGCCCCCTCACCGAGATGGGGCTGGGCCCAAGCAGCAAAGAGGCGCGACAGAAAGCGGCGGCTCAGCAGCCCTGCCCTCCGCAGGGCAAAGCGCGGTCATGCCGTTTTTCATCCTTTCACCTAAAACTTATCTTTATTTCATTTCCTCTGGCAATGGAGAAGGAACAAAAACCAGCGACGGGAACAAGGGAGGAGGGCTGGGAGCAGGCTGGGAGCCCGTGGGCACGGAGGTGACAAAGTGCGTGTGGGAACCGACCCCCACGGCACCCCTCATCCAGCTCCCGGCTGGAAGAGGAGCCAAATGTGAGCTGCCAAAACCTCTCCGGCCAAGCCCCCGCGCTCCCTGTGAGTGGCAGCAGGGGGGCACCGTGCCCCCGACCACCACTGCTGCCCCCCATCGCTGTGCCCCCCAGATGATGGCAATTCAGGGACCACCAAGGCCCCCGCCACGTCTCCTTGGCCTGCCAGAAACCTGGGAGCTACGAGCACAGCCCTGAGGGGTCACCCAGTGCCCCTCGGGCAAGCGTGTGACTTCAGCACCCTGAGGAGCCACAAACAGGCCCAGAACATGGGGGCGAGGGCCCTGTGCCCTGAAAACCCCAAATTTCCCAGGGAAGGTGCAGTCTCTCTCCGGCTGAGGAGCTCCTCGCTGGCAGCTCCGCTCCGCACTTCTCTGACTCACTGCAACCAGAACGCGAAGCAGAGGAAGGAGTACTGGCTAGATCTCATGTGAGGAGTAAATGTGACACCTATCAGATTTTACATGACAGCGTGCAGCAGATTTTAACAAAACACTTGCAAATTGTCGGTAGTGTTGTGTTTCGAGGAGCTTTCCCACTTCTCCTGCTTAAACACGAAGCCCCTTTCCGCTCTCACAGCTGGCAAACAGCGCCCAGAAAACAATCCTGCATTTCCCGTGGCAGCCAACCTAACCTCTTCCAAAACTCTGGGCAAACCCAGAGGCCACTTTCTGTTTTCGCTGCAGCACACCCTCCGTGGCCACGAGCCAGCTGAGCTCAAGGAGTTCAATCTGGAGCGCAGCCAGCCCGGCCGATAAATGGCCGCGACCGGACAAAGGTTTGGGCGCGCTGCTCCCAGCCTGTCCCTGGGACACCGCACTCAGAGGCTGATGTTTTTCCTGATAGGAAGATTATTAACAGGGGAACCCGGCGACACGGCTCCCTGTTGAGGTGGCAGCCTTAAAGACGTCAGCCTGTGCTCTGCTTTTCACCACGGGGAAACTCCTTCGAATATTCTCCTTTTAGGAAAAGCGCAAAAAGGTGCAGCTTCGCCCCAAAACACGAGGTTAGGAGTGGAAAGGGCTGTTGGGAAGTGGCTTGGCTCCACGGGGCGTCATGGGACGGGGTGGCCGTGCCCAGCCCAGCCTCCCAGCAGACAGATGGGGCTGGATGGACAGACAGGGCCGGACAGACAGACGGCTTGCCTCACACCCGGCCATGCGACCACCACGAAGCATCGCCCGCAGCCGGCGTGCCACAAGGCACTGGAGAACACGCTCCGGATTGCCCAGGTGTCTCGTTCTGAACTTCCAGCGGAACAAAAAATGAAAATTCAAACACTCCTACAATAACAACCAGCGCTCCTACGTCAGAAATAATTCGTTATGACTTTTAAAGGGGAAGGCTCTTTCACTGCGAGGGCTGCGGAGCAGAGGGAGCGTGCCCGCAGCCCGGCGGCCAGCCCGCCTGCGTGGATGCTGAAAGCAAAACCCCTGCCCCGCTCCCCGCTAATGACTAACAGGTGTGCTCCGCGAAGGCTTCCAAAAATAAAAGCTCCTTTCTAAAAATACAGCCCAGCATTTACAATGCCAGATTTCCCAGAAAAACACCGACAATGCCTGACGTTTCGCAAACCGCTGCTCTCAGAGCGACTTCAGGCTGCCCCCGCAGCACAAAGTTTTGCGAGGCGAAGGGCACAAATCCTGCTTTCAGATTCGAGCCCCGCGGACAAACCCATTCCCTCGGCCAGCTCTGAAGCCTGTGAACGAACAGACCAGCCTCGTAGCTGCAGATTACAGAGCCCATCGCCACAAATAATTTCTTTTTTTTTTTTTTTTTTTTTTTTTTTTTTTACTACAGGATGCGTAATTGAAATGTCTGCGACTCAACAATCACCTTTGAATTCATAAATACCTCATAGTATTCCGAACACACTCTCCTATAATGAGACCGTCTTCAATTTTCCTTGGTAAAGAGACCTTTAAAGAATGCTAAAGCAGGTCGGCGCCCTTATGCACTGATGAAAACAGGAACAAAAGCATTTTGTCACCAGGCATCTCGTCTATCATTATTTCATTCACTCGGCTTAAACAAACTAAAAAGTATGTGCCTTTTCCTCCTCGATGTCGGCGCTAAGTGGGCTTTGAGCCCCGTCGGTGAGCCACCATCTGTAGGAAAACAACAGTTCGCTGCACCTCGCCGTCCCCGGCTGGCGTTTTCCCTGCTTCGGGGACGGTTTTGAAAACACGGGATTAAAATGTCATGCCATCCCTCGTGCTCCAGCGGGCTGGGGGTGTTTCTGTCCTCTGGTCACGGCCGACTTAATCAAGTGTGAATGATGAAAGTGCTTCAATTAGGGCTCCGGCCGTTCCGGGCGGCCGCTTTGCGGGAGCTGCGGGTGCCCCCCATGAGCCGCTGGGACCCCGCACCCATGGGTGCCCCCCTGCGCTCCCCATCGGCCCGACCGCTCCGGGACCCCCCCGTAGGGATGGGGGGGGTCACAAAAGCACCCCCACTCTCCATCTCCCCCCGTTTCGCAGCTCCCCGGCCCCACGGGGCGCCACGCGTGGGGGTGCGCTGCCCACGGGGGGGCCCCGCTCGGCGCGTCCCAGCGGGGGCATCACGGAGCGGGGCCGGGCAGGGAGGAGCGAGGCGAGGCGCGGCCCCTGCGCTGCCCGCGGGGCCAAGGGAAATAAATTAAAAAAAATAAAAATAATAATAAAAATTAAAATATTAAAAAAAAAATAATAATAAACGATGACGATGATTGGAACGGAATAAAGAGCTAAAACGCACACGCCGCGAGGTCGGGTAAAATACTAAAATAACAAACAGCAGAGCGGCGGAGGCTAAGGAAATAAAGCCCGAGAGATGACAGGAGGGCAGAATAAAAAGGGAAAGTCGGCCCCGGGCTCCCCCCGCTCCCCGCGCCCAAACTTTGCGGGGCCGCCCGGCCGCGGGGAACAATGCGGGCCGGCACAACAAAGCCGCCCCCGGCCCCTCGCCGCCCAAATTGCGGGGCCGCCCCCCGCCGGGGTCCGGGGGTGGCGCAGGGCCACCGGGCCGGGGGGCGACGGTGCTGGAGGAAAGGGGACCGCGGAGAAGCTCCGGGACCCCCCCGGGCTCTCCGGGGAGCTCGGAGGGAGATGGAGGGGAGGATGCCCCCCCCCCTAAAGGGCCGCCCTTACCTGCTGCTGGCCGCCCGGCACGGCTCGGCTCGGCTCGGCTCGGCCCGGCCGGCCTCCCCGCACCGCTTCAGCGCCGCATCCCTGCCTGCCACCGCCGGGCTGTGCCTGCCGGAGATCCACCTTCCAGTGCCAGCCGCTCGCCCCGCACAAAAACTTAAGCCTCCCCCCGCTCCGTGCCGTGCCGCTCCGTGCCGAGCCGAGCCGTGCCGAGCCGCTCCTGCTCCGCCCGCCGCCGCCGCGCCGGGAGCGGACGGGGGCAGCGGAGCCCCGCCGCGGCGCCCAGCAGCAGCGGGGAGGATGCTAATTGCAACTCGGGGGGAGGGTCGGAGGCGCTGTGTGTGTGTGTTTTTTTTTTTTTTTTCCTCTTTTTTTTTTTTTTTTTTCTTCCTTTTTTTTTTTTTTTTTTGAAGCGAGAAAGTGCCCGGGCGGCGCTGGGCGGAGCGCTCCCCCTCGCCGCGCCGGCTGAGCGCAGCAGAGGTAGGGGCTCTCGCTGCTTTTTTTTTTTTTCTTCTTCTTTTTTTTTTCTCTTTTTTTCATTTTTTTTTTTTTTTTGGGCAATAGGCGGGGTCTCTCCTCGCAAACCAATGACACAAACCCACATGGACCGGCCTCGCCCCCTATAGATACTCTTCACTACAAATAGGCTCTCCCGGGGGATTAGCGGAGCAGCCAAAGTACAAACAGCCGGGGCTGGCGAGGGGGGGGCACCGGGAGGCTCCGGGGGTGGAGGGGGGGGGGGGGAAAAAAACACAGACACAGCCGGGCACACACCGCCCCCGCAGGGCTCAGCACCCTCGGAGGGGCTGCACGGAGCCTGTTGCTCCCGGCGGCCGCCGCCTTTGTTCGGCTCCGCACCCCCCACCCCGAGCTCTGCGCCCTCTCCCCAGGGCTCTGCGCCCCCCCCAGGGCTCTGCTCGCCCGCAGGATCCGTCCCCGGCAGCGTCCAGCTCCCTTTGTACCGCGGGTGCGGTTATCGCACATCTCCCGGCCTGAAAACGCTGCTGAGGCCGGGGGATAAAAGGGGCACCGGGGCGCTGAGCCCCTCGCTGCCGGCATCCTAAAAGCGGAGGGGCTGCCCCGCGCTCCCCCGCCGAGCGCCCGGTTTTGATACGACCATCAGATAATCGCACCGTGGCGCTGGGCTGAATGCGAGATAACAAGAGCGCGCTCCGACGTGCATTTATTTGTATTTGTATGCCGCGTTACCCCCCGAGATTGGGGAATTAATGTTTTGACAGACATTCTTCGTCTGCTTATCACAAGAATGTGGGCAGGTGGTGATCCGATCTTTTTGTTGTATAATCATCGAGCCTTCTGCATTATATATGTTCCATGCTTCTCAATCAGCCTGTGGAAAAAAAAAAAAAAAAAAAAAAAAAAGAAAAAGCACATTCCTTTTCGAGTCAAATAAAAACCCTCGAACCAGATCAATTGTCCATCAAAATTAATAAGCGAGCTTCAGTTTTTGTCTGCGAAATTACATGGTGAGGAGCCGACGGATCTCGATTCTCACAAGCCCGTTTTCTGTCCTTGCTGGCTGTTACACCACGTCCATCATTTGTCCCCCAGCACCTGCTGCCCAACGCTGCTCCGAAGCCGAAACCTCGCAGATCCCAGCTTGCAGGAGGTGCACAGCTGGGTGCTGAGCAGGCCCATGCTCTGGGGAAATGCACCCACCCTGTGCGGACACTGCAGCGGCACCCCGCAGATCGGGGACTGGTGTGAGCACAGCGTTCATCTAATTCTCAGTCTTCTGTAAGATTTCTTACATTTCATGGGCAGCGCTGCTGATTTGCATTGTGCTCTGGCCTGGCACCTCCACGCTGAGTTTTTGAAGCCCAGCCACTGCCTCTGCTTCTCCCAGTTCGGATCTCTTGGTTGAGACACGCCAAGGATGGCGGTGCAGGACTGAGAAATAGGGATTGCTCCTAAGGAGTAACGTTGAGTTCATCATACAAACCCAGTGAGTGACCCGGAGCAATCAGGCCGTGGGTTGTAAAAGGGAAATCTCCAAACCAAACACATCTTCAAGTTGAGTTTGGGGTCACCGGGCACATGGAGTTTTCTTCAGACTGTTTGGATGGTGATCGAGCATTCGTAATGTATGAAATAACCTTCCCGACCAGATACCAGGGAAGGAGACGTGGTAGGTTCAGCAGGGGGCCTGAAGCAGCAGGCATCAAACTTCCCATCTCAGCTTTTAGCACTTCCACTCGGCTGCTGCCCAGCCTTGAAGGTGCTTAAACCCCTCGAGCATCTCACTTGCCCCTGCAGAAGTCCAGCACCCGCTTAGAGTTCGTGCATGGGCCTCCACGTGTTCTGGTCAAATTTCCCCAAGTTATGCCTGAATTTGGGGCTTTTTCAAAATAGGTGTTGCCATTGCAAGGCCATCATCTACAAGGAGGATTCCCCTCTTGTGCTTGAAAAGACCGGAGCTCCTGTCCTTAGGGTGCTGGTGCAGACAACCCATGCAGCAGGAGAATTGTCCCGAACCGTTCTTTATCAGGGATGCTCACAAAGCACAGCAAAATCAACCTGTTTCCCCTTTTCTCTCTCTTCTATCTACTTCTAACCTATCGGTAGCTGTAATGTACTCACTGTCTAGCAAACACACCCTCTCAGCATCATTTTTTGTGAAGCCGGATGAACTTTCACAGCACATTTTTTGCCAGTCCCTTGGGCAGAGGGAACTGTGTTTGGGGTGCCAGGATTGCGAGGCATCTGTCCCACACCTGTAAATCCCATGCCCTCCGTCTGTAATAATTTGATGAACTGTAATTATATTTAGTAAGTGAATACATGTTTCTCTTGCACATAACTTGCTTTCTCTCACCAGTGTCTTTAGGAAAGCCGTGGTGTTCAAATATTGCTTCCTGACCCATATGCTGGCTTCCAGGCGGCGGGATGCACGCCACGCGAGGCACTCCATCAGCTGGGAGCACAATCACACTTTCCCTCTACACTTTGCTGACACGTCAGCCTGAGTGCAGCACCTCCTGCCGCGCTCGTGCTTCTCAAGACCTTGCAAATAAAATAAAAAATAAAATAAAATAAAATGACGATCTGGCTATCTTAAAGGGGTAGCTTTGCAGATGCAAATGTGGGCCTCAGTCCTGCAAAGATGCTGCTAGTGCACAGGTTTTTTGGAGAGTGAGGAGTCAGATTGACTTCAGCTGGATGACTCTGTGCATAAATTTAAGCACACGCATCGCTCTCTGCAGATTTAGAGCGAGTATCTGTTGACTAGAATAGACGAGTTATTTTACTGCTCCAAGTGTTTGTGCGACTTGGTTACTCAGTGCTATGTGGGAACAGGCAGACACAAATCTCGCCTGGATCCTTCTGAGCCAGCGACCACGCTCGATCATTAGACAGGAAATGTGTATGTTGAGTAATGCCACGTATTCAGCGCCAATTTCAATACCCCCCCTTATTATTTTTATTTTTTTTTTACATTTTTTAAAACACAGCCGCTTTTGAACAGATATGCTAGCTATTTTGCATTAGGTATTCATTAAAATAATCAGCTATGCGTAAGAAGGTGCTCACTTTTCTTTTACAGATGGGCAGTAATAAAAAACAAATGTTTGTTTTCTACCAGTTCTGTTGATCTAGAAACTCAAGCCTATAGTTTGGGCTTAACTGTCTGTAATATAGGTAGAATAAACAGGAACGTGGACACACTAAGGGATTTTTCTTGAAGAATTTTGTGCACGTACATTCGGAGCCTTGAGAAATGAATTAGTTTATTTTACTGCGTAATCCCCTTTTAATATTAGTATACTCTAGTTTAACTTTAAAATGCATCAGGAGAAATGTGCCTTCCATTTCATTGCTGTAATTGATGTAAACCAAGGCTGAATTTGTTCCAAAACATATCTGGTAGACTCTTCCGTAACTGAACATCTAGAAGACGGGTTGTTTTTCCCATAGTTTTGATCTCCCACCAGACAGGCGCTGGGATACAAGCACCATCGAGCCCCGTTACTTCTGATTTAATCCAGTGTGAAGTCAAAAATCCAGCATTTGGTATCAATCCTGTAAAAGCACCACTTGATGCAGTAAGTTCATTAAGAGGGTGGTTCGGATCACTTTTTGTATAATTTACCATAAATATGTCATCATCAGAAAGACAGCACTGGCAGAAGAAAATTGCTCCTGAAGGCAGCTATGGCGAGCTTTGGGCATGCAGCTCAGAAGGTGCAGGTTATTTGCGGTCAGTGCAGAGGCTTTTTCTCTATTTTTTTTTTTTATTTTTTTATTTTTTTTTAGTTTTGAAACAAAACCAACCCTATTAAAACATAGCGGGTGCTCTGGAGCTGGGTCTGCTGCGAGTGCATCAAGAAGCGGTTGCCTCCTCCGGGCCCGCGTGGCCGCTCCTTCTGCCAGCACCAGCATTTGTGCAGCTGCAAGGTGAAGTGGATCGGGGAATGGATCCAGCTGAACACTAATCCCGGGGGGGAAAAGAAAAAAAAAAGAAAAAAAAAAAAAAGAGCTTATTTTCTGCTGGATCTGTTCCCCAGCCTGGCCGTGCTGCATTCGGAGCAGAGGACACGTGCTTGTGCGCGTGGGCAGGATCAACGGGGTCAGTGATGCCAGGGCTGGTTTTATGGCACTGTTGGCTTGCTCCACCTTCAAAGCATTTGTCTGGCCTTGTGTTAATATATCACCATTTCAACGTGTGGTGCCACCGGGGTTACCATGCTGGATTTCACCCTCAGAACCACGGTGTTGCATTTTGCCGGGTCTGCTGGGGGTGCTCAAGATTCCCCCGTTAAACACCAGGCACGCTCCGAGCACATCCGTCCTCCTTCACCACCAGCCACAGCCTCAAGGCTGTTGTGAGACCCACAAAACGCGCGGGATGCTCCAATACAATATATAAAACCATTTAATTCAGTCACGCATTGATCGTAACAGTGACAGTGGTTTTCGAGAGTAGCTATGCTCTCCGTATTGTATTTCCCTCACATTAGATTAAATATAGATTTTGACTTATTTTCACCAAGTTGCACAAATTTTAGGGCTGGCTGATATTCTTCATAATATGTTGGTGTTATCCCTTCTTGGCAAATTTATTCCCATTAAGAAAGAAAAGGAGTTACATGCTGAGAACTCTTGAATTGAATCAATGATTAGAAAGAGGGGATACGTATTACCTCTGCCCTACTACAGATGCTGAATTCAGCTTCGTAGGAAATTCTCAAATCCATTTCCCTTTGCAAACATGAGCAAAAGGATGCAAACATACAATAAAATTCTCTTTTGATAATGCTGGTGTTTTGTTTTGTTTTGTTTTGTTCTTCTCCCTGCATGTGTGTGAAATCATTATGCAGAACTGCTGGGGTATTTTTTTTCCATTTTATTCGCTTTTTATTCTTAAGCAAGGAATTACAAGGCTGGAGAAAAGCCTTGCTGAACACGTGCACATTTGTATACCCCTTCTATAAAACATCTTAATGTCATCGCTGCGTGAGCAGAATTGTGCTGCTGATATAACACATGGCTGATGTTTAATCTTTCCTGGAAAGTTTAATGAAAGGTTCTTGAATCAATCTGTCTGGTTTAAAGTTTGAAGGGCATTTGGATGCACTAATTTGATGTATGTGCCAGGTGTTTCTAAACAAATAGTTATTAGATAAAGATACATGGAGCCCTTCCTGCTCCCTCCCCTTTATCTACCGTTCTTCCTCAAAGTTCACCTTCCATAAATGCCGCCCTACTTCAATTGCCCATGCTTTCAGCACGCTTTAATATCTTAATGGGGAATACTACAGCACACAAGCTCTAGTTCTGCATTTGTTGTTGTCTTGTAAGCCAGTTATTGAGAGATTTAACATTATAATGTCAATAGGAAAGAGTTTTTCAAGAAAATAAAAGGATGAGACGAGGCTCCCAAGCCGTTTGACGTTTAATGGGACACCAGTAATAGCCATTTCGGACAGATAAAGTGCAACGTGTACACTCGTACTCCTCGTACTCCTTGGGCTGTATTGCCATGTTATTTGAGCTGTATTGCCATGCTGGACCTCACCCACGGCTACCTGATTCTGGCTGTCACTCGCTCTTTGAATTGCCACCGTGCCTCGGGCATCATCTGAGATCTGGCTGGAAAAGAGCTGGCCAAAGAGGGTATGACAGATGTCTATAAAGTCCTGAAGGCTGTGGGAAAAGGAACAGGGAGAAAGCACTTCCTAATTCTTATCACGCAGGAGTGTATTGAATCATGATTAGGTAGCAGGTTTTCAAACCAAGAGACTTTTCTTGTAGTACAAAATTAAATCGTGCGGCATACTGCTGCCAAAATGCTGTAGAGGGAAATTATATCGTGAGTTAAGCAGGGCTGCAATACATCCATGGACCACAGGTCTGTTAGCAATGACTGCATGTGAGCATCTAGGTACGGTCTGGGGTCAGAGCATCCTGCTCCTGCTGGGCATTGGAAGCAAGGAGCGTATTTGTGGTTGCTCAGTTTGTCCTGAAATGCCCATTTGACCTTCTGGAGACAAGAGGTTGGGTGAGGTGGACCAGATCTGGCCCTGACAGCAATTCCAGGCTCATCTTTAGGTTGCCCTCAGGGAGAGCACCTCAGAGTCAAAAGCAATGGGGCAGAGGGAGAGGAGGGGCTCACGCGCAGTCACACCGTGCACCATGGAGGAGCTGGGTCCCACCAGCATCCCATCCACCAGAGCACAGGTCTTTACTTTTATGCTAATTAGGAAGCTACCAATAGCTAGAGAGGATTTTTTTAATTTCTTTTTTTAAACCAAAACAGTTACACACTCAAAGTCCTACTGTGATATAATTATACCGGTGTAAACACGCCCCGTACCATCTTGCTTATTTTACTTTCCGAATTGGAACAAGCTGCACTGGTGTATGCATTTCTTTCAGCAGTTGAACTGTGTCCTCACACGAATTTTTGCTGCTTTAGGAAAGATGGCTTGAAAGCACCAGCCCTTTCCAGGGATGACTGGGCCTTGGTTTCTAAGTAAGTGTTTTTACTTTTTTGTCTGCAATAAATAAGCTGCAGGAATCCAGTCCTTTAAAGAGAAAGATAAAAGGCACAGAAATCTGCTCTCTTCTGTTCCTATTTCCTGATTAGACTTCAGAAAAGGGCAGGCAGAGAAATGTCTTCAGTCTCTGCTGCTGAATCCCCAGGAAATCCTGGCGCCCAGGACCTCAGGTCTCGGGAAGCTCTCCGCAGCCCCCGGCCCGGAGCCGATCGGATGTTCCTGTTCATTTTGGCACATTTCAGCACATGATGCCACTGGCCTGCCGGTCCCTGAATTTTTGTGCATATGCTCTTCTGCCACAGTTTCTGGGAGGCTCAGTGAGAAACATTTCTGATCCTTGTTCTCAGTGGTGGCAGGCAAATGGAGCCAGCTCAGCCCCACTGCTGCCCCAGCAGCCAGCGGCTTGCTCGCCCTTCTGCTCTCCTAAGCGGTGCTGCTCCCTTGGATGTGCACCTTGGAAAGGTTTTTGGGGGAGCCATGGTACACTTCTAAATCTCAGTGAGCACACAATGTTAGGGAAGAAAGAGCAAGCTTCTCCCCCTGCTCATGTCCAGCATCCCACCCCTGGTGAGCCAAAACTTCAGCAGGGGGGCAAGGAGCACGGAGGGGCTGCCACAACGGAGAGAGCAGCTACGGGAGGTTGGGTGCCAATCAACTGTTCCTCCCTTGCTGTTCTCTTTTATGCCTGCTCCATTCTTTTTGGTCAACAAGGTGTTTTTTTTGTTGTTGTTGTTTGTTTGTTTTTGTTGGTGGTGTTTGTTTGTTTGTTTGTTTTTCTTTCTCAGGAAAGCATTCTGAAATATTGGTTCACCAGGCTCAAGATCTAAAATACTCTGACGTGCGAAGAGGAGTTTTTGATTGTTACCATTTTCTGCTGTTTTCTCAGTAGCACTTTTTTTAGCAGTCAGGTGCCCAAAGCTATATGGGCTACGTCAGAAGTGAGTCTTGTCAGGGGAGCTACTGAGCATCAGTCCTGTTGGATCCCTCACCAGTGGCAACCCAGCACTGGTGGCTCCGGCACCCCACCTCTTCCCCTCCTTGCACATCCAGTCCTGGTGTTTCACAGCAATGAAAAAACAAAGCAAAACAAACAAAAAAACAAAAACAAAAACAAAAACAAACAAACAAACAAACAAACAAACAAACAAAAACAAAACCAAAAACAAACAAACTAACAAACAAAAAACCATGGGTGGCACCTGGGTCTGCTGATACCTGGGGCCGGAGCAGCATGAGGACACATTTCCAGGCACAATTTTTCTCTAAGCATCAATATATTGGATGCTGATACTGGGCTGAGCAGAACTGACTGCTAGGATTAACCCCTCCTCCCTCTATTTCTGTGCCTTATGGAGCAGGAGGCATGTGAACAACTCAGGCCACAGACTAAACTAAAATAGAGGGTTATTGTTTCTGATAGGGCCGAGGTTTTGTTTAAACAAATAAACAAAGAGCACACAAAGGAAAGAACTGTTCTGGGCCAGCCCAGAAGGTTTTGTGTTGTGCAGACCAGCATTTGTGTTCATTCTCAGCAGGTTTTTGTTTAATTTAGATGAATGTCTAAATCAAATTTCATTTCCAAACCAAAAAGAGACATTTAATCTAAAAACTATCAAGCTGCAAACCTCAGAAACTTTTTCATTTTGAGTTTTTTTTTCCCTACACGAGACTACTTCCTGAAATCATGATGAATTTGCAAATAGTTTCAGCTGTCCCCAAATTACACTTTTCAGCGAGCAGCTCCTTGTCTGATGAAAATCACTCAGCTGTTACCGAGGCCTTGGCTAGCTCTGGCTGTTACATTTCCAGCAGAGTTTCTCCGCAGCAGCTAAGCAGGGGCAGCCTAGGGGTTTGAGCACGGGGAAGTGCCTCCAGCAGCTTCTGCAGGCACGGGTGGGAGCGAGGCAGCCGCAGGTTGCTGCTGCATCACTCAGGGGAAGGAAGGAAAAAAAGTGCAGGACGTGGGATAAAGAACAAATGAGACCCGAGGTGTAGTTGGGGAGGTGGATGGAGGGCTGCTGGTGCTGTGAGCAGCATCCTGGCAGCTCCTTTCCATGAGATATTGAAGTCTTTTGAGCAAATAGAAATGTTATCTATTGTGGGGGGCTGAGAGAAAGGAGAGGCTTTAAAATCCAGTGTTACACACGTTGTGTTTTGAGTAAATATTATTTTAGCTATCTAAAGTATTCACACTAATCACGGCAGTTTCCTTTAATGCCTGCCATTCCAGACACAAGGTTTATTTACTGTAATGTAATACATCTTGAGGGAACATCGTATGCAGATATTAGCAATTAACTCATTAATCTAAAAATCACAATTCTTGCAATTAATAGAGCACTGCGCAGTCACTCTAATTACAAACTCTGCACAAAAGGCCAGTCTCACAGGGAACATGTAGCCTCCTAATTAGCCAAGATTTCAAAGGCAGACAGAAAATTGAGATGTTGAGGGTCAGGCAGGGAAAAATGTGAATACGCTACCCTGCGAGCACATCTGACAGCGGGAGTGACGAGCAATACATAAGGAGTTTACTTCGGTGAAGCCTGGGGGGCAGCAATCATGTGCCTGGGGCATGTGTGTGCTGGACACGTGCGGCTCACCTGGGGACAGGCTCACGGGGTGAGGGAGACCCACAGGGGGGACCCCACAGCTCCTCCAGCCAGGGCACAGGGCCCAAAAATTCTGTGAGGCTCCCACATGCTCAGGGCTGGCACTGCTGGGGAATGCAGCCAGCCTCCCGACCAAATCCTCTCTTTCATAAGCCCCAAAACCTGTACTTGGGGCCAAGCATTGCTGGCGGGGCCCCGGGTGCCCTCCTGGGAGCTGCAGGGGAAGCGTTTAATTCCACCCAGGTGCCAGCTCAATCCTTATCTGCAAGCGAGAGGCAGGGAGCCTGCCGGCACGCGGCCCGTGTTGGTGGAAACCGTCGTCATAAGCAGGCTCACAGTGGAAAAAGGCTGCGTAAGACGAGGGCTGTTTGCCTTACAGAGCAGAAATATGACTGCAGCACTGATTTCTCTTCCCGTTGACTCTGTCACTGGGCTACAGCCTGCTGGGGATGTTAGAAGCTGATGGATTTAGTCCTGAAGAGAGTCTCTTTTCATCACTGTTTACTGGTCGTGTCCCAGAGATGAATTCCTGTATTGATAACACTTTTTAGGGGACACCTCCTATTACCCTTGCTTACTAAAAACCCTTTCAGCTCAGAGCAAGCAATCGCCAGGAGCAGCCCCTTGCTCAGGAGCCTGGAGGACATCACCAGTTGCCCAAAGGCTTATAGGACTGTGCAGTCACAATTGCTAAAAGCCTTGGCAAACAATATTGAGAATTAATGAGAAAAAGCACTAAAAATAAAAATGAAGAACTAACGGCTCCATTAGTTCCCTTGAATCACGTATTGCCAAACCTGAGATCTGTGTCATTTACTGGGCAATAGCCAGTAGCTGCTGCTGCAGGATGGGGACCGGACAGTATATCTGCACCTGGCATGCATGTGCAAAGTGTTTTGAAAAGTGGTTAATGTGAGAAGGAAAACATTCCTCTGGAGAGGTGGAGGAAACGCTCCAGAAAAAAAAAAAAAAAAAGTTTTGTTGAAGTTATTACCGCGTTACAGTGTCTCAGCGTTATTGTTTGCCGGGCACAGAGCATGCAATTCTGATGTAGCTGTTTAATAACAAAAGATTGCCGGACGTGGGAACAAACAGGAGTTATTAATATCCTCCGTGTGGCGATGACCCGGCCGTGAGCCGTGCGCTGGGTGAGGCTCCTGAGCTCAGCACCGCTCCCCGGGGTGCTGGGCTCCTCCTTGCCCTTTCCCTCGCTGTCCCGACCCCGCCGTGCCCGGCCGGCCCCAGCTGCAGCCAGGGCGCTCAGCCCCGACCTACTGTTGAGAAACTTTGATTAATTAATGATTGTAAAGCATTGCTGGGGCTGTGCATGAAGGGCACGATTGATAAATAAAGTGTTGGGAAAGAGGGGGGAAAGATGGGATGTTTACGCACAGATAAGCTAAAAAGTCAAGAATTCCTGCTCACAAATATTTATTGTTTCTCCCGCACATGAAATTGTTATTGTACGGTGTTTTGTTGCTGCCTGAGGGCAGTTATTCAAGGGGAGGGAAGTTGGTGTAAATCTTAAACCATCTCCATTGCTGTCACATAATTAACTTGCTGCGCATGCTATGTTTTACCAAGATTATCTCCGCAAATGAATTATGAGAATAATATGGTTTTGATACCATTCATTCAGTAATTAATCTTCGCAGGAAAGAAACTTCATTTCAAGTGCTGGTAAAGTATACGTAAAATATTAATCAGAGTGTTGAACTAATAACAGACCACTGGATGCCATCCAGGACAGATGAAATACGAATGCTTTGCTTGCGCTTCTCAAAAGCAGGGATTTTATCCAGACATTTCAGAACTCCTAGAAAAGCCAGTAAATTACAGATGAGGGAAATCATACTCAGATTCAAGAATACAGTATTGCACTGCACATTACAGAAAAGAAATGAAGAAGAATAAAACATAAAATATTGCTTAAAGTTCAAATGGAGCAGTCTGTCTTGGGAGACAAAAAAGATGATAAAAAAAGAATTGATAAGTCCAAGCTGGCAGTTATTAGAATAGCAAAAACATAGTGTTTACGTACATAATGGTTTAACTTAGATTAAAAACCATAACTTATCTGAAAACACTCCGTTTAGTACTTTGGAGGTTAAATATGGTTCATAGCAGCTCTCACAATTAAATTGTTTTTCCCTCGCTTCAATAAAGTATATTAAAAATCATTTCCTGAAAAGTAACAAAAGATCATTATTTTGTTTGCAAACTGATACCGTGTTCTTCCTTTAAAGGGAAAATGTGCAGCAGCACTCGCACAGCCCCGGGCTTTGCATGCAGGGATCACAAGGTGCCCTACACTGCCCCGGGACCTCGGGTGGCCAGTGCAAAGGGCTCCACGGGCACCACAGGTTTGCCACAGTTTGCACCCAAGGAGATGATTCCTGGAGGAAATCCCAGCTCAGGGAGCTCGGCTGGCCCCAAACCCCTTGCTGTGGGGACCACCTGGGAGGGCTGGGGCAGGGAGGATGCAGGACCGTGCTTACATGCAGGCGTGGAGCAGGTCACTGCTCTCTGCTACGTGTTTCACTGAAGTGGTGAAACAGCCTCTGTGCTGTACCGGAGGCAAATCCTCTGGCCTCGACTCTCTGAACAAGCCTGGCTGCTTGGAGGCACTGATCCGCCCGTGTGTTTCCTGTTGTGGGGCAATTCTCCAGGTTTTGCAGCGTTGCTTTGCTGATACAGTAGATTTTGTTTGTTCCAAGCTAATGGGAAGGCCTGAGATTTACAACCATCTCCTTCTTCTGGCTATTTTCATTTGTTATGGGATATTATTAAAAAAATATCCCAGGATAAGAGTAACTACAATACGCAATTCCGAAATGAATAACAGACTCATCTGCCTGCCACGAGAGCGGCTATAAATGTGCAATTAGATACGGGGCTCGTGGTTAAAAGTAAGAAATGGCAGGGGCTTGTCTGCAGCAACAAGCTGAGCAACCCCAGCCGCATTCTCCCACTCATCCTATTGCTCTTCCCCTCACCACCACCAAACTGCTCTGCTGCCGGGATTTCTATCCCGAGCTGCCCAGGAATTTACACCAACATGGCAGTTTTTATGGTCATAGTTCCTCTCCTGGAGGAAAATGTTTCTCCCACCTGCCCCCCTTCTTTTTTCAGGGCCCCTCGTGTTGGTGATGCAGTTCTGGGTGGCCAACTTCAGGAGCAAGCAAAGAGTCAGGGGTGAACCAAAATCCCCAAAATCCAAACCAACGGTAGTTTAGAAAATCAGATTTTTGAGAGCCTGATAGGGAGCAGAGAAAGGGAACTTGCAAAATGACTGATATTTTCCCCACACAAACCCTCTAAGGGTGCCTTGAAGCACCTCCGATGGGTCACACTGATGCAAGCTGCTGTGCACCGCTCATTTTCTTTCTCTCCTAGTGGGAGAAACACAGCAATTCAGCAGCATTAAAAATCAAGCTCACACAGACAAATGCCTTCTGCTGTCCCAGGATGGGGGGAGAGACCCCCCTGGCTTCCAGCTGTGGGATGTCCCATGTCCCCAGCTCCCCCAGGCTTTTTTGGGGAATTGCTCCCTGTGTTTGGCAGAAGCCATCTGCGTCTCCGTGCCCTGCCTCTGGTGAGGTTAAACAAGATGGGGAGAAATGGGAAAGTTCCTCAAGGCTTCGTTATGGATGTTAAGGGCCCTCGAGGGATTAAAATATGAAGATGGAAACTGTCATCTATTTTTGGAAATGTTTTCCTCTCAGGGACTAACTCCAAGGCTATTAATCAGCATAACAAGAAGAGGAAGAGACTCTCAAAGATCAATTGCTCCTTGCTGGAGAAGTAGTTCAAAATAATTGTATATGTGTTGGGGCTCTTTTTGGTGTAATTGAATGGTACCAAAAGAGTCAAGTATATTTAAGGGATAATCTCTCCTGCGCTGCAGTGAACAAAGCAATAAATGCCTATTGAGATTGATTAATCACCGAGGAGGTGCCAAGGAGTTTAATCCATCCCAGAAGTCTTTTACGACAAGTATCCTGCAAAGCGGCGGGGATTATTACTATGCAAAAAAGTGTTAGAAAAACAAAACCTTCCCCTCTTTGAGATAGGAAGTGTCGTGCCCTGGGGGCTCGGAGCAGGGCAGGGAGGCAGGAGGGCCTTTAGCCCATCTCTGCTGTGGGTGGCTAGGCCAGGACAGTGGGAAACACCAAGAGAGACCCTGATGGGAAAACCTTCACCATGCTGCGTGACCTGCCACACGTGGGTCCGTGCCTTCACCTTCATCTAAAGACAGCACACACAGGGTAGCTCAAGTGTGAAAGAGAGCAAGGGGTGTACGTAAATACATGTGCCAGCAGAGATATTGCCCTTAGAGCCATGGGCAAAGCCTGGGGCTGGCTGCAAACCACACTCGTGCACTCTTTGGAGGGGTTTTGAGCCAGATTGTCCCTGCACTGCATGTGTCCTACAGCCAGGGAGGTCTGATTCCAGCCCCGGATAGGAAAATGACATTTTTTTGCTGTGAGGCTCTGAGCTGTTTCTGGAAGCACTGAATCCATGGGGAACAGCTGGTGGAAAGGCGTCGGGAAGCACTTCACCCGGCAGCTGCGAGCAGCAGCGATGCTGTGCACACCTTCCCGCAGGGAGGACATAAAGTCGGGACATAAAACTGGCCTGAATTTGAATAGTAACCACACTGGGAGGATTAATAAAGGCACCATGGTCACCAAGGAGATCTTCATCTTATTCTTATGCAAAAAAAAAAAAAAAAAAAAAAGAGTGCAGACATGATAGAGCCGTATAAAACGTGGCTAATACTTCACAGGCTGGGCAAAAAAACTTCCAAAACCTGTAAGTCCAGGCTCAGTACAGGAGTATTTCATAGCAGCTTCCACACATTTTTCTCCTTTTGCCTCTAAGCAATGCCGAGTACAGAGAAGAAAAATATTTTAAATATCCCAGCCGACAAACCAAATGCAAACTTGAGAATATCAATTGCTTCATCTTCCTAATTGAAAGATTGGATTCCTACCATGAAAGTGCATGGAACAATAAACACCTGATTTGCTTGCAAGGCCCCTCTGCAAGAAAGGGAACGCGTCCTTTCATCTTGGGCTCTGATGTACTAATTCCTATTTTTCTGAGCACAAAGCAATTTCCAGGGCAAAGCCTGCTTTGGTTTGTGGTTAAAAAACACAACTGAACCGGTACCAGAGAGATTTAAAAACCAGTAACCCCCTCTTCAGTGAGGTTCTGGGTTTGACATTTCCAACCATTTACACTGGTGGATATTCACCACACTGGTGGTACCCTGGGACCGACATGGGCTGCTTCCCCCGGTGCTGCCTGCAGGATCTGGAGGCATTTTGGTGCCCGCATATCCATTGGGCTGGTGGTTTCCAGCCTTTCTGGACCCAACTTTCTCACCTCTGCAGCCACATGCTTTTGGAATAAGCTGCAGGCTTGGGGCTGAGGGTTGGGGTCAGGCAGGCAGGATGGGCACGGAAAGAAAAGGTCAAAGGGAACCAATTCAGCCTGTTCTGAGCTATACGTGTAAATGAAAGGCTAACCTTATGGCCCCAGTTCAGGAAAGTGTCCACCATCAGGAAAGCCCTTTAGGATGTGGGGTTGCCTTTCCTGATCCAGGGTTTAACATTGCTCTAAAGGGATGGTGAGCTGGACACTTCTACAGTGCATGTAAACAAAATCTTCTTTATACAGTATGCTCACTCTTTTCAGGAGACTTTCTTCTCACTGCTCATAGTATTTTATTATTTGATGGCCTTTCCTTAAATTAGACTTTGAAAACAAACAAACAAAAATCAATCCTGTTAACTTTTTCAGACTCTTTTACAAAGTCCTGGTAGTGTTTGAGTGTGTCTGGCTCCATGGTGAAACAGCCACTTGCTCATCATCACTTGCTCACGATGACATTTTTTAAACCATGGGATGGTCGTATTAAGTTTTCCAATGCTACTTCCATCGTTCTTTTGGATATGAAATTATGAATGCAATTACCTACAAACTGCAGCAAAAGCATTCAGCCTGTGGATTACGTATATCTGACCACATTCAAAAGTAAGAATGTGTGGTCTACCACCAAACTAATTACCAAATATGAATTGTAAATGCATTACCTCTAGGGTTCGTGGCTGTAATACAGCAAGCATAAGTTCCTCGATGTGCACTGAGTGGGAAGAGTTTCCCAGCACTCCCAGCAGCATTTCCATCACACACTTCCCAAAATGCAAAACCCCAGTTCCCATTTATTTGGGAATTACTTGTGGATGCAGTAACATCCCTAAACCGTGGTTGGGACAGGGCTGGATAGCTCTGAGCTGCACATCATCAGGCAGTCCCCACCTCTTATAAGAACATTTCCAACCCCATTAATCTATTATGAACAATAAATGTTAGTATGAAAAAAATCTGAAAATTGCTCCTTATCATTACTTGTACATAATAGATGGGCTTAAAATAAAATTCATATTCTCTTCACCTTCTCCTGAACAGTAGCTGGTATTCGATATCAAGAGATTTTTCCTATTAAATTAATCAGAAGTCGTCAAGTTCTAGGTAACGTCTAGGTTTTTTTTTTTTTTTTTTTGGGCTAACTTCAGAATTAATACCAGGGAGTTTGAAAAGGGTATACATTTTTCATTATGTCAGATGAAAAGAACATCCTTCCTATTTGTATGATAGCACAATAAAAGACATCAGCAGTGACTTCAGCTCCTGGGTAATTTTTTACTTGTCTATCTGGTTCATTTTCCTTTGATCAAACAAAGACTAAAAATACTGTGGCATTTTACTACTTCAAAACTCAGACATACATGGGCTTTCTTTTTCAGAGGGAATATTGGACACCGCTGTATACTTGAATTGCCTGAATGCTTCGTTTCTTGGCTAAGGTACCAATTGCAGGCAGTGTCACAGAGCTGCAGCATTGCCCCAGTGTTTGCTGCAGCCCCAGCCAGGTTGGTGCTGTTCCCAGACAAGGCAAAGGGGTTCAATCAGGTGGCGATGGGGTGGGGGCAGTTGCAACTCATTGGTTTTATCACCCTGCTATTTTCAAGCAATCTTTTTTTTTCCACCTGAGGAGAAATATTACCACTTCAGAATCAGGTCGGGTTGCTTGCTTGCATCGCTGTCCCCTCCGGTTACCCAACCTCCTTCATTAATTCTTCCCCGTACTGCCTGCCCTTCTTTGTCTTTTGCTTTCTACCTTCTTGCCTTGCTTATCTTCAAGCACTTCCCCTTAATCCCACTCGTTTCTCTATCATTCTTACTTATTTTTCTCCTTGGTCTCCAAAATCAATGGCAAAGTTCTTAACTCTCGCTGCCTGAACTTCCTTTCCTTTATCTGGCTTCCTCTCGGTTCTGACGCCTTGCCTTCCCACTTCTCCTCTCTCGACCGCGCATTCATTCACCCTTTGCTGCAGTGACTCCTCACCTTTTCTCTTCACTTTCTTCATTTTTTTTTTTTCTTCACTCTTTTTGTTCTTCACTTTTGCCTTAATCTTCATCTTTTTTTCCATCCTCGTCTTAGAGAAACCCAGGTTTCCGCTGTGGCATTTCCACATCTCACAAAGCCCCCACTGCAGCCCATCCCCATCCTCCTCATTAATAATCCCTGCGCTCTCCCTCATCCAAACCACTCTCTGTCTCTTGCCTTTTTTAGGCTCTAAGTGCTTTGGGACAGGGAACATGGATCATCTGTGTTTATAAAGTGACGGGTAAATTTTGTGACGCTGTATAAATAGTTCCCTTATTAATTACAGTCTCCGGCGTAAGGCTTTTCTTCAAAAAAGGTTTGTAGAAAGGAAATACATATTTTGGCAGCATCTCACTGAGCATGTTGACCTCCCCGTGCAATCCCTTCCCATACCGTACAGCCTCCTTGTCTTGTGGGTGCCTCCTCACCTGGCTGACAGTGCCCTTGTCCTTACTCATAGGATGCACAATGGTGCTACCTGGTCTGAGAAAATTAACTATAGGGGCAAAAAATGGTTTTGAACCACACCAGTGCTGGCCCAGCCCAGCTAGCGTGGGGCAATAACAGCATGGGTTGGCCACGCATGGCATGAAGAGCAGAGAGCATAAGGGGGAAGTGGGGAGGAAATGAACACCCTCACCAAAAATACTGCATGTAAAAACCCTGCCACACACTGCAGGCTTCATCTTGCCCAGTTTCTTTCAAACTTTCCCACTTTGCCTGTACACCCATGCAGATATATTAGTAGCAATGTCTTCACGCTTGCATATTTGCATGCATATTTTTACTGGGAAGTAGAATAAATTTTGTTCATAAAAGATATCTTTTTATTATTATAACTCTTCCCTCATTAGGGATTGTAACAGTTAAAACTATGCATATACCTAAGTATATTAAAAAAAAAAAAAACACACCAAGGTGTCTCACTCAAAGGCATGCCTATAAAAAGTGTAGAGACCTTACTGTAGGACTTGGGCTGCTCTCTCATAAATGAGTCTTAATGAAATATTGACTTAGTGCTGGCACTGTTTCAAGAGATTGCTTGCACCTTCCCCTAACCAATGTAATATCAAATGCCTAATCACAGCATAAATCATCACAAACAAACAAACAAACAAACGCGTTTGATTGCTTTGCAATATGAGAGTTTAACAAGGCTTTCCCAACTGGGATCCTACAGGCGAGGTAAGCCCAAATTGACAGCTGCTCAGCTGGAAGCTTTAATGATCGGCACCCAGCATGAGAAAAGGACGCAGGAACTGCAATTTTACAGAGCTGCCGATGCCTCTGTAAGAACCCTTCTGGTGGAGTGATTGTTCATTCTGAATAGCTGCTGAACCATCAATACCTGTGCGCTGGTTCAGAAGAAGGGCATATACTAATTTGACCCCTGCGCTTTATTCACCCCTTTTTACAGATCTCCTCTGGAAAACAGATAAATAGTGAAAATGCGATATAAAATGACGCAAGAGTCAAATGCAAAGCCGTCTGCGGAGGGTCCCACAATGTGCAATGACTCCGCGGTAAAATGGCAGATCAAATTCAGTTCTGATCTGCTCAAAGGGAAAAAAAAAAAAAACAGCCTTCACTCTGTGTACTCACTGATGAGCTCTTCTTCAGCTATTACCACTTAGAAGAGAGATCTGAGAGCCACTGCTGATAGTTTGAAGGAACATCAGTCAGAACTCATAGGCAGCCAAAAAGGCAATAAGAATATTATAGGCATGTGTGCCTGAAAGCTCATTTAATTTTTCCAGCTATGTAAGTTGGTGTAATAAAAGGCATTCTGCCTGTCTCTGAACTTTGTTCCATCGGTATCCTTAGACTGCCACAAAATACCACCAAAGCATACAACATCGTTTCACCGCTGTATAACGTCGTGGTGCTCTCCTCTCGAATACTGCTTGCAGTTCTCCTCCATCCCCTTCAGCTCAGAAAATGAGGTGACTGAAGGGGGAATACAATAAAGATCTGTAATAGCCTGAGTGGCATGGAGGAGGTGTAATGGGAATGATTATGTGTTGCTCAATTTAAGAATAAGAGAATGCCAAATGAACCTTTTGAGCAGTAGCTGAAGCAAACAACAGGAACCACTTTTTCACATAAAGCCTACTTACACTGTGGAACTCATTTGCCTTGGATGTGCCAATGTTAAAAAAAGTAATGGATTTTAAAGGATTTATACAAATTTACAAAGGAAAGGCCCCAAAGGATGGATTCTGCCTTTCTTCACCTTTTAGATCAGTTTCTTGGTGGTTTTCACCCACTTGTGACTCCCATCTGGGTATTCCACATTGAGCTGCAATGACTCGAACCTCCTGTAGCGGAGGGGCTCTTTCTTCCTTCAACATCCACACATGCTGATTACTCCGTGTTCTTTAATTGCTGTGCTCTTCTACTCTATGTATCTTCCTGCTGGTCACATGAAAAATACAATCAAATATGAAGAATATATCATCTCTTTTCCTTAGCATGCATCGGGATATTTATAGGGAGCAGGCATCATGACTGAAAAGTATCGGTGATGGCACATTTGGTGTCACAATGTTTTATTTAAGCCATCTTCTGCCAGGTGATCCTGGCATCACAGGACCATCAGACATATGCTTCCTCGCTGTCCTCATCTTCCTTACAAAAACCTCGCCTGTCTGTAATCACCAAGAGTAAGCTACCACCTGGAACCATCCCTACCCGCAAACCAATATTTATCTATTTGTATTTATTAACTACCTCCTCAGCAAAGCTTTGCCCTGTTTGTCAGTCTCATCCATCTGTTAGGCTTTGACTGATTGGGAACAGTTTGTGGTGCTGGAGACGGGGACAGCCTCGCCGTGTAAGTGCTCGCTGGTTAGCGGCCCCGTTAGTTAAAGCAAATCTCTGCCTGTGCAGCTGTTGTAATTTTAGACGGGGAAGAGCCACCAGCGAACATGGGAAGCACAGTCCTTGTGTTCAGCCTCTCCACAGCTGCTGCCCTTATCAGTACAATTATGTTTAAGGTTTTACACGGTGCGGGATAAGCAGCTTTAAGTCATCTGCATGCAACCACAAGCAGGCGGTGTTAAAATCAGGATTAGGACTGGGGTCTTCTTGGCTTCACTCCTGTGCTTACTTAGTCCATGGTTCATTAGTACAGCCAAGCAGGAATACCAGCTTTGACCCAGGATTTGGTCCAGTGTCCGGGAGCACGAGATTAGAAATCTCTTCCAGAATTGTTTCTCATTAGCCACCAAAGTCGTCCTGAATACGGTTATATCCAGCAGTCCTTCGTGACCCTCAGTTCAGAGGGCAGACACAGCACACACTGATCAGCCCATCTTCCCTCCCCGGGACAGATTTTCTTCATGTGGGGCTACCCTGCACGATTCCTGTTCCTGCCAGTGGGAGTTATGTATGCGTCTAAGAAGCAAATTTGGCTGCAGAACAGTATTTTAACTACTATATTTAACATATTGTATTATGACATTTACAATATTTCCCCAAAAGCTCTTCTCAGATTGAAGGGAAGCTCGTATCTGCGTTATGCTGGCCCTTTTTCCTTGCTGATTGACAGCGAAATGAAATCAGCTCATTGCTTGTATGTTGTGTGCAACTAATTGTGCTCAGCATGGTTGAGCAGTAGCTTATTCTACCAGACACCCGGCTGACTTCCCCAGAGCCTCTCGCTGCTTGGGGCTGGGGGATCTGCCTCCACATCTGGGCAGTGATCTTTGCCATCAGAGAAAGCCACGGGACGGGGGTTTTGTTGCATTTTGGGGGAGGTTGCCTGGGTTTCCCAGGGTGCGTTAATTCATTGAAGTGTGGTTCTGCAATGCTGGGTTGGAATTACATTTACAGCAAAATCTGTTTCATTTGATGTTAATTATTTAATACAAATTCAGTTATTACACCATGCCCCAGTAGCACACAAACTGTTCAGCCATAAACAGATGAAAGACTACTTCAGGGGCAAACCACTAACGTTTGGGGACATGAGTCAGATGGAGTCTCGGAGAGGAGAAGGAGAAATCTATCTCCAAGAGTAGCTGAACACACCCCTTTTAATCTAGAAATAGGACTACACATTTCAGGATAAAATTAGCCTCCTGAAATTTTTGGTTGTGTGGGCCTCGGAAGAATAAAGCAGCATGCACAATTTTGTAGGGAGGAAATAGTTCAGCGAGACAAAAAAAAAAATATTAAACTTCAAAAACAAAAGCACAGGAGTGCATTAATTTCCCCCGAGTCCTTTGGAACAGTTTGGATTGTTCCTCGTGTTATTCATATCGCCTTTTAGAGCAAACTATTACAACAGGAAACTTCCCTGAATCAAAAGCCCAAGCTATGTCTTAAGAGTACAACTATAGGCAGATCAAAATTTTGCAAATAGCTCTCCAGCGTCTCCATAATGGACCCATAATGGTCAGAAGTGCTGTATTTGAATGCCTGAAAGCTTCTTCTATTGAAAAAATGGATTCCAAATCTGTATCACTCTTCCTGATCTAGTCAGGATTTGGCTGGATTTGAGGGTTGCATCTGCTTTATCTCAGCATTATTCCCTTGGACCTGGAGCACGCAACTTCCCGTGTCTCCGCTGCGAAGGCTCTGCAGAAAAATCGGGTTCAGTGCAACGTCCAGCAGTGGTATGATCCCTTGATATGCTAAGTATAAAGATCTGGCCTCGAGGGTCCCTACGTTCCTTTAAGCATCCATCCTCTGCTGAAGCTGGGCCTGGGTCTCCTCGAGCACACCTGCACAGCACGAGGCTTCGAGTGCTGCAGCTGAGCAGAGCGGTGTCGAGACATGCTCAGAATCAATTTTCCCAAAGTAGCTCAGTGATTTAGAAAACTAAGTGTCATTCTAGAAGGTAATTTAAGCACTTCAGAGTGTAAACCTGATTGAAAGTCAGTGACATTTAAGGTGCAATTCATCTTATCTCCCTTGGCTGTCCGAAAGCTGCATGAGGCTTCCCGAGACTCCTCCCCAGGTGGTGCAGAGCCGTGCTCTCCAGCCTGGCACTGCTGGTGGCACGGTTTGCTCTTGTGGGCTTTGGGCTTTCCCCACTGGCACACAGAGAGCCTGGACATCCAGCCAAGGGCAAATAACTAACATTTAGATTGTTAGAGATACACAATATGGGTTTTTAGTATTCTGCAGTTTGCGGGGTATACTGTAATAAATGTTAGATGGAACGTATTCCCTCACCATGTGATTTTGGAGTTTTCAAGGTTCACAGAAAACTTATTTATAGGTCACCTTTATGCCTAAAACTCAGGTTTCAGTCATATTTAGGTAGCACTGTTATGCTAATGGCAGGATGTAAGCGTACTCTGGCACATCCTTCATGGAAGTGAGAACCCAAGCAGCTCTAGGGACTGAGCTCCCGAGTCACATCTGGAAATGGGACAGAAGAGGTGGATTTGTGGAGTTTCCCCTCTGTGCTTTGATTTCCCACCTGCAGAATGGCTTATCCTCCAGATCTGTTTTAAGGACAGCACAGCCTATTTTAAGGACAATAATGACTGGAAAGGTGCTCCAGGTAGATCCAGCCCTCAGCCTGGCCAGCTCCCGTGCCCCTGGGACTGCCAACCCCAAAGCCCAGCCGACACCTCAGGTGCCCAGCAGGCTTTGGGAACTCTCTCAGTGCCTGTCCCTGCAGTTGTAAAGTCTGTCACAGCAGCTCAGGAGAGACAACTAATCAATAAGAGTGGAACCAAACAGGCAAATAAAAATAAAATCCATTAAGATGGCAGAGGTATTTACTTGTTGTATTTACACCACGGAGAGCTGCACTGTCAGTCAGTGCTTCCCCTTTGCAAGATAGAAGCAATTTGTGCAGACTGATCCCAGTTTTCTCATTAATATGTAAATGAGGCATGCCAGTTGTTAGGTTAGAAGAAAGCTGTCATGTTTATTGTGACAGATTTAATGGATGTGTTTGGATTGTGCATTCAATGTGTTTTCAAGAGCATGTCTTATCTTTGTTTAGGCAGTAAATCAAACATGTAAACAACAATTCATTAGCATCTGTCAGAAGCTCAAAGCTACATTGTTATAGTTGAAAATCTCCCCAGAGGTGAAAAAAAGTATATCTGACTTATTCCAGATTAGTTTGAATATTTTCCTTCTGTTTACCAACTTGTAAGTAATAATTGCCGTGCAGGATAGGTGCGCACGGATAGCACTAGGGGTCAGCCAGAAACCGGCAAAGTGCAGGGAATGCAACGCCCAGCCAGAAGCTCCTGGCCAGAATTGGGGCTGAATCCACTCACCTCACCACCAGCACAGTCCTTGGCCAGCTGCAATGCCCAGGTTTTGAGTGGCTGCCATAATAATGCCATTCAATGCTTTGGAGGCAGCAAACTCCCCTTGGGCTGCCACAGCTGCACCCCTTGACTCACCACCAGAGGCTCTAACCAAGTGCCTGTAATGGGATATTGTGGTGTGAGCATGGGGTGCATGGGGAAAAAATCTCAGGTTTAGGGATCTGCCTACAAGTGGCCTCTTAGAGGGTCAGGACTGGGTTTGCTGGAGCTCAGGAGCCAGGATCCCCAGACTCCCAGGTGGCTTGTCCCTTGGTGGCATCTCTGGAGGCTCAGCTCGGGGGCAATGTGTCCCTGTCCTGCTGGACTGAGCATCTCCTACTCTTTTTGTAGCTTTCAGATGAATCTGCTTCATAGGATGTGTCCTAACAGAGATTCTAGTGTGGTTTGCAAGCATTAGCCAAGTCCTAGCACAGCCCCGTGAAATAGGAATTACCCAATCCATTTAGCTGGTGGCTCTGACGAAGGAGAAAGGTTGCACATTTTGTCCAAAGACAGTGATGACGCATCTGGGAGGAGTAAAGGTGAGCATAAAACCCTAGCAGGTCTTCCAGCCCTTACTCACATGGGCCTATGGTACTTTTGTTTTTAGCTTCTATTAGCTGATGACTAATGCTATTTTTAAAAGCCCTTCGTGCCTAGATGAGTTTGGTTCTCTGCAGACTGGAAATATCAGCCAGAGCTGGGCACTAGGCAGGCAGAAGCTGGCCACATTCCCTTACCCAGCCCATGGTGTCCGTCCCGCTTAGTCTGGGAGCACTGGGTCCCCTTTTTGCAGTGGTCTGAGATACAAGTAGGTGGAAAGAAATAAAAGGCAGTTCCACTTATGACCTTGTACAAACCCAGATCTTCAGTGATGAAGTGTTACTGCATTAACTCGCTCTTCCATCCCAAGTTTCTGTGCATTTAATAGAAATAATAATAATTTAGAAAATGATACCTAAGAACCAGTAATTACAGTACATAAAATATTTATGATTTGCAATCAACCTGAAAACGTTCCCTTAGCTACAGAGCAAAGTGTGATTTCTTCCAGTGAAGCCATCGAGTACCTTTTTTTAAATTTTCAGTGGGCTTCGTATTGTCACGGGTTCCTTGAATGGCCCAATCCATCCTCAGCTGGGGCTGGCTGAGACAGCTCCCTGGGCACGATGCTCCCTGGGCACGAGCGCTGAGTCCCACTGGTGGTGGCAGCAGTGATGGACCTGCACGGGGAGGTGGGTGAGCTCTCTGCAGCTGGTGGTTTTCCTTCCCATGTACTGGAGGAGAAGGAGAAGACCTCCTGCAGGGTGGAGGCAGCATGAAGAGGAGGTGTGAGCGAGCTCCCCACGGTAAAGGCTGTCCCTGCTGGTGGGCACACAGCACAAGGAGGTCTCACCATGGGCACGTGGCACTCTGTGGTGCACTCTCTTCAGCTGTACAGGTGATTACAGCTCCTCTTAAAGCCCACCACCAAGAGACTATTAAGTGCAAATATCTTCCTGACCTTCTGCCCTCTCCCATCACATCCCTGACCTTCAGAGACCTTGGGTCGAGGGGCAGCAGGGACTGGGAGCTGCCGCTAAGCCCTCGCCCTCTGAGCGCCCATCCAAGCCCACTGGGCCAACGCCAGCCTTTCATTTATCCCACTTCCTTCCTTTGAAGGAACTTACAATTTAATCAGAACTTCTTAATAGTACATGAATTCTAAATTGCAGTCATTTGTTGCAACTAGCCGCAGGCTTTTCTGTCTGTTAGAAATATCTATGTTATTTCTTTCTTTTAGAGTTTACGTAAATAAAATAAAATAAACTTTTACAAATAATGTTTGCCACTTAATGTTCTCAGCCAAAGTATCTATCTGAGGAAATAGAAATCCTTCCTTACAATTCATCTTAAGGATGTAGTTTCAGTTTCTTATAAAGTAATAATGAATGTACCACAGATAATGTTCCAATAGTGCAAATGAGAGGAGCATATAATCAAAATGATAATGGTGGGTATTGTACGGCTGGTATAATAAAATCTATCCCACTATGAAAATCATATCTCAAGGCAACACTCTGTCTGATTTTTGTAATAATTGTACAAGTGAGAACAGGGCACCAGGCAGCCAGAGAAACAAAGGTGTTGCGGTGCTTCATTAACCAGGCACTGCCCCCACAGCTCCTTCTGCCTGGTCAAGGGTCTCTGCTGGATGGTAGGAGAAGAATTGGCTGCTGAAGAGGGAAGGAAAAGCAGTACGAGAGTCAGCCCAGGCGTCCTGCACAGCCAGCAGTCACAGCAGGCCAGAGGAGCAGCGTGCATATTCTTGCCTGGCAGTCCAGCACCCTCAGCACCTTTCAGAGGGGGACACATTCAGGAGAAGGCTGCAGACCCATGAAAGTTGGGGAACTTCCAGCCAATGTGAGCAAATATGCTTCTGGAAGACGGGCTTGGGTGCTTTTGTTGTGTACACGCCGTGAAACCAGACTTGCAAAGCCCCTGCTTGCCCTTCCATTGCCCTCAGACGTCTCAAGGTGGCCTTCGTCATGACCGGGAAACCCGTGGCTGTTGCTGGTCCTGTGGTTTCTCTCCCAGAGCTTTCTCTCCACTCAGGTGGACCTCACTTTCCATGCCAGGAAACCACGGACCTCACTTTATTTCATTTGAATCTTTCCCGCACCTCCTGCGCAGCTCTCAGGGATGGCGGCCTGTGCTGCTAACTGTTTGGGGCCCATTAGAAACATTTGTGTACATACATAATTACTGAATTTTAAAACACAAACGACTGCCTTTGGGGCCAACAGGCACAGCAGATACAATCTGTCATGTCAACTCTCATTCCCTTCACGGCGTTTTTTTTCTTGAAGGAAATTACCATGCACAAGCTACGCTCGGAGTGCTCGCAGCATCCAAGCCGTCTCTGCAGCCAGCCAAACCAACTCAACAGCAGAGGCGATGCTCTGGGTTAAATGTCCTGAGCCAGGCTTCTTTTCCTCCTGGGCTGCTTGCTTGTTGTTATCTGTCATCTCTGGTGCTCGGTGTGTTTTCCTCGGGCTCTGCAGCCCAAGCTCAGGGTGCTTCCACCTTCCCAATGGATTTGGGATGCAGAGCAGAGCCCCGGGACAGGTGGCATCACATCCCCAGCAGGACGTGGGTATCAGCTCAGAGGGCACCACGTGGCTGCAGGATTTCGGCAGCCTGGGGTTATTTGCAAGATCAGGCTCTTAATCTGGAAAGTGGATCCAATCTCATCGGCTGTGTTGCTGTCACTCTGCGGCGGCCGTGCTGCAGCGATGGGGTTTGTGTATGGGTTTAAGTGGCACGGAGCAGTCAAGTGACACGTACGTGTATTTACACGTGCGCGCCCTTAAGTGAAGAATCATTTTCATTCTGTTCTATATATGCTTTTATAGTCTGGTAAACACGTATCCCTGTTTTCATTACACTCCAGTGTTTGATTGCTGAGCTGTGTTAAAGCATCATTACAATACTTCACAGCCCTCAGACGGGAAGTATCATTAGCATCTGCTTAGCTTAGCACGCCGCACTGCACGTCCACCTTTGGCAAGCCCTGGGGCTGGGCTGAAGACATTCCCCTGGGAGGCTGAACAGGGGGCTCGGGGCCGTGCACCTGCCCCAGGACCCCCAGGACCATGTCTGGGGCAGTGGGGAGCAGCGAGAGATGAGCTCCAGCTGCCTACAGCCCCGGAGCTGGGCGCACGAGGAGGCCCCTGGTGATGTTACTTCGAGCACGTGAGCAGAAAACGAAGTGCCATCTTCAGAAACGAGGATGCCACTTAACTGCAAACGAAGTGCCACTTGGTAGCAATGACAGCGACGCGGGGTAATGTCTTGACAGGAAGAAAAACAGACTGGGGAGCTAAACCAAGCATGGAAACACGGTGTTATAGCTCAAACCCCATACAAACCTTGTTATGTTTGTTCTGTACGTAGGGGAAAAACAACTCATCCACATCCAGGGGCTGTACTGGGAGAACGGAAAGCATCTGGGCTCACCCATTTGTCTCATACAAAGACAGAGGGAAAAGAAAAGAAAGAACCATTAGGGGAGTTGGAAAGTTGTTCGGCACAGTGGCTGATGCCAACACTTGAACATTGTATTTGTAGATGTTGTGCACTGCATTTATAGATTAGGTCCATTAGGAAGACTGGTTTCAGAGTCCAGAAAAAAATCAGGATAAATCTGGTGGGAGTAGGAGCTTTGTCAGAAAAAAAAATAAATAAAATAAAATAAAATAAAATAAAATAAAATAAAATAAAATAAAATAAGATAAAAGCTTACAGTGGGGGTTGCACTAGTGTGTCTTCCTATATGCTGGGAAAGCCTAATCTGATAACTGGAGGAGAGGGCCTGGCTTAGAGGCATAACCCCAGACTGATCTGAAAGAAAAAGTGTAACACAATACACAAGCACATAAATACTACAAAGTCGAGTAACAAGTACATGTCAGAGACCAAAGCTAGAAACTAAGTAAAGCAAAACAGCACAAAGAGAAAACCACGGCCAGCAGAGTAAAGATAATAGCATTACATTTAAAGTATATTAGCAGTAAACAAAATAAAATCCTACCTTGCTCACGGCAAACATTCACCTGTTTGGAGGTAAATGTCAGATTGCAATGCGTGTTATTACCTGTAGAATAACCAGTGACTGTGTAGACAGCATGAGGCTTTGCAGAGATGCTCCACGTCCGTACTCGGAGCAGCACCCAGATGAC
The DNA here is from genome assembly GCF_009819795.1 of Aythya fuligula. Taxonomy (NCBI): domain Eukaryota; kingdom Metazoa; phylum Chordata; class Aves; order Anseriformes; family Anatidae; genus Aythya; species Aythya fuligula. Next base: position 34,313,911 of record NC_045565.1, read on the forward strand.
GTGGTCATAAGACAGCATCCTGATGAAACTTTTCTTTCCAACAGCACTCCAGACGCATATTAAGCAGCACCAGCAGACAGTTTGGAAACGGTGGGTTAAATAAGCTGCGTTTTAGTGTTTTGAAAGAGCCAGGCAAGGTGTACCCTAAGCCATCATTTTTTTCCTCGCAGCTCTCGGCTCATTCGCCCTCTGCTCTCCCTGCCTGCCTGGCCAGGGCTTTTCCCAGTTGCCTGGGTGCTCTCTGCCTCCAGCAGCCCCAGCACACGCTGAGCCTCCCACCTTCTCCCTGCCAGCCGTGGCAGCGTGTTTGCACTCACACACCTTCCAGCTTGTCTGGCTTCTTGACTTCAGACTAATTCAGAAACAAAAGCTAAATCAGGCTGGGGAAAAAAAAAGATGACAAGCAAAGGCTTGCAGTGAAAGCCACAAAATCAGAAATATAAAAGAAGAATTAAGTTGTTAATCAGGTTGAATCATTTCAGAAAGAGGAGAGAGAATTTCCCAATGAAAAAGATGACTCCAGCATATAAATTAATCTTTTGTATAGGAAGAAATGAAAGTCATTAAATGTCATTGTCTTATTTTAAAAGCAGCAATATCCTGTCTGATTGCAAGTACTTAAAGTGGGATGATTAAACAGAAACCTTATCTTCAATGTTCCAAGGAGAAAATTGGAGAGAAGTTATCCAATTATGGATAATAAAGAACAGGGAAAAATCTGAGCACGGGGGAACTTGGTTAGGTAAGTTATAGGGAAACGCTCTGCAGTCAATCCCATCTGACGTACCAGGCGCAAACAAAAGGCCATCTAGCCCACGTTGCACAAAATTTCACAGCTTGGAGCAGCCTTTGAACTGCATACTTGCTTGTGATTTCACATTTTTGTAAGCCCTCTTCAGACCTTTATAAAACAACAGCCTAAGGCACTTGTAGATACTAATATTCTGTTAAACATCTGGTTACTGTAAAATGGGATTGTCTTTATTTTCAAACAGGAGTTTACAAGCAGATTATCAGCTGCCGGCTGGCTGTTACGTTACACTCTCCAGCAATCCGTGCTGCACAGGCACGCTGCTGTGCCCGAGTGGCATTTCCCTGTATTATCAGTGGAACTGCAAGCAGAAACAGGGGCTCGCATGGCAGAGGGAAATATATGATTGGGGTCTCCTCCTTCTGCTGTGGATATCCACATGTCCATAAGAGCTGAGTGCCTCATGCCCTTAATGCAATTATTCTGATTCATCCCTGTGAGCTGGCACCGTTTGCTGTCCCCATTTTCTGCAAAGGGGGATGGTGAATGGGGGAAATATCAAACACCCTCTCTTAATGCAGCACAAACACTTGGTTTAGACCTTTGGCCGGGAGCAGAGCTTTGCATACCTAATATAAGAGAAAGGTTTCCTTCAGTCTACCCCAGTAAGAGCCTTTTTTTCTGGACAGGACCTCCTAGCTGCTCTTGGGAGATGTGGGAAGGAAAAAAAGAAGATACCTTGTGGCTCTGGGCTCAGCTCTGACAGGTTTCCAAGCGGTGTGTAGAAAGCTATCAGGAGTTCAAGCTCACCTTGCTGCATCACCAGGTGCTTTTGGTGCTCTTGGAAACATGACCTGGCTGGAAGGACAGGTTGCAGATGCCCACAGAGGGGCTGGTACCACTCTTATGGACAGCAAGCATGAAACCTTTCGCCTTCACACCGCTGCTTATTTAACCTCTACGTGGTGTAATTTCATGGAAGTGCTTCCTCGGGGAGGGAGGGCAGCCCCAGCACATATCCACCACATGTCCCAGTCTCCGTCTGCAAGCTGCCACCACACAGCACAGGCTGGGAAGAGGAGGAGGGTTAAGTTGTGTGGTCCTACATCTGTGCAGCTGCTCTGGGGCTCTGCATTGGTGCAGTCAGCAAGTAAATAACTAGACCTGGAAGCAGAACAATGTACCTGTCGGGGGGTGAGCTTCTATGGGAAACTTACTCTCTTGTTTGTAAAGAGAAAATTAACCTCAGTGAATTCAAAAATTCTTCAAAACAACCCCCTACAAAAAAAGAGAAATCAGCTTGTAAAGTGCACTTAGTTATGTATAATTGATATATTTTGCAGAATTGTTATTTAGGTAAAGAAATTACCAGGCCTAGGACTCTCTACCTTTTGAACAAGTGACTGGGTGAAAAGTTCCTCCAAAATTTAAACTTGCAGTCAGAGAAAACCCGAGGCTTAGAGCTGGAAGTCTGCCTGTCTGGAGACACTCTGGCTGAGAAGAGAGGATAACGCTTCCTAATCTGGTATGACTTAAACCTCCCCCATGCCAGATAAGATAGCAAAAGGAGAAAATCAAATCAGGTTTCAGGGAGAGTTATCACACTTCTTTGGAAAAAAATCTGTATCTAAATCTGCAAACTGAGGAGCACGTTCAAAACCTCTTAAGAGGCGTGCATGACACCGAAACGAGGACACCGAAATCACACACCAATCCCTGGCTGCATCCCGACCCCTCCTGCAGTTTGCTGCCTACAACCTCTGCTTTTATGGTCCAGTCCTTTCCACATCTGCATGCTCCACTTGGTGGGATGCAGGCTGCCAGAGCTGGAGCACTATATGAGAGCTTCTTCCATCCTTGTATTTCCTACAGCCCCTTTCATCCTCAGAAACTCCTTTTTGTTTGCTAGACTGAAAGACATCCATAATGGATAAGATACACTCACAGATCTTGGGACATCTGTTCCTTAGCCCTCCTTTTAGGTTTGTTGGATGTGATTTGATGACAGAAATGTTTCCAGTTTTGTTTGCTGGCTGTCATGCTGCAGTGGTGCCGGGGTATTTGCTGGAATAGCCACTGCCTTGATTTTTATGATCAAGCGGAAATATTCTGCAGGAGCATGGGTGCATTCCTTCCCCAAACAGCTGAAGTGCAAGCTTTCATCTTGAGCAGTTCTCCTCTTCCGGACCCTCATCTGAGACAGTCACTGCTCAGCTCAAGAACAAACAGATGTTTCTCTTGCTGCACAGTATGTTGTTTAATCCCACGTCGGGGAACAGTCTGGTGCGTTCCCATGCAACTGTCAGCTTTGGAAGGTATTTCCCCCTGGGTGTGTAAGGAAATGCAGCTGAGAACAACGTTAGGTTTTGCAGCAGCTCTGACCTACTGGTCTTTAGGGTCGGAGTCTCAGATGTGAAATAGAAGAAATGCAAAATGTAGTGCCCCGTTGTTAGACACATAGTTTGAAAGTCTAGGTTCTTTTAAAAGATTATGGTTTCAGATGTGTGAATTTCTCAGCATATTTCTTATGGTGACCTGTGCATGGGAATGCTACCATCTAAATATTCAGGATCAACTCAGAAGCTTCAAGGTCCACATGGCCTTAAAGAAATCTGGGGATAATTGGTGGTGCAAAAGCCAGTTCTTGGTTCAGACCAGGCTGAATGCCGAGCCCTTCATGTTCTACACAGTGTGCATGTATCAGAAGAGGCAAGCTGTCATGCAGACATATCCGTGCTCTGTCTGGAGCTGTTATGCACACACGGGACACAACTGCACCAAGCAAGTCCCTGCTTCACCTGAGGATGGCTCTGCTGCTCCCCATCTTGCCCAAGGAGAAGGTGCTGCCCAGGGCTGGCTGCAGGCACAGCAGCCTCAGTGGCCACCAGGGCCCTTATCAGCTGAGGGCTTTGCAATCACACAACACGGGGAAGGACTGTCATTGTTTCCCACTCTGACCCAGAGGAGACGTTGAGGGTTTGGCTAAATACAGGATCAGCACAATAGTTTGCTTTGCCATGAATTTTCCAAAGCAAAACTACAAACATAGCAAATGCAGAGTTATACCTTGCTAGGAAATGAAACCAAGCTTCGTTTTGAAAACAAACCCTGCAGTGCAGGGCAGAATGATCTTCCAACATGTTTGTAGTTCCTCTGCAGATTTAAGAAAGAACACATTATGTGAGTCCTGAAAGAACCGGAGGATCCTCGCAAAGCTTCCAGGGTTCTGCCCATGGGCTGGTGATGCAGCTCACGGCCTCAGCCCCTGCAGGTAACTTCCCTGCATGGGGTTTGCCACCGTGGCCATGCTTTCTCTGGTCAACGTTCTTCTGGTGTGGTCCCTTCCAGCCTTCCCCTTTCATTGAACTGGATCATTCCAAACGAAGCTCTTCTCACTGCTGTTGGTTGCCCGCCTCCTGCTCGGGACAGGAGGTAGGAGCCAGCGATGCACGGCTGCCTCTCCTCTCTCCCCATCCCTCGATGTTGCTCTGGGGCCACCCTCAGTCCCTGCCAACACCAAAGGACAGCCCACAACCAGTAACTCCCCTCTCCTCACAGCAGTGCCATTATCATCACACCAACTATTAACAGTAGCCCTACACACTGGTCCCACTAAAATCAATTTATCGCCTGAAGTATTTGGCTCATAAAAGGATAGTTTGCTCTTTTTCTCCTACCTTCATAACCAAGGTTATCTGCTCAAGAATGTACAGAGTAAATGAGGTTGTTTGGCTTATGGATACAAATAGATCTTGCTTTTTTGACTTGCAAAATGAATTCCACTGTGACTTCGATAAAACTTAAGTATGCTAATGTTCAGTCAACCAGTTGTCTATTTATTTCTGTTTATGCCAGCATACCCATTAGCAACTTTTTCTTGTTTTCTTTTAGAATATTAAATGGTTCAAACATATTCTAAAAATTAGTTGATTAGCTTGTTAGGGCACATTTCCACTGCTAGTTCCTTCTGTAGCAAAAGAGAAAATGAAGGTAATTTTGTTTGCAAGGAACGTATGATTGGAAGCTGACTGTTGAAAGATGTGCCATGTCAATGTAATGAGGGAGTGTAATATCTTAGTTTGCATCAATATGGAAATAACTGTGCAGTTTGACAGACCTGATGCTAAAGGCAGCACCAGAGCACTCATTATGCATTCAGCCTCTGATTATGAAAAATAGTGTGTTTTCTTTTAAAGAGGAATACACATTATCAATCAAAACTGCACCAATTATTTCCAAAAGGGATCACAGCTAAACAGGCGTGGGGTCTCTTCAAATATAACTGCACCTGAGAAAACAGACAGATATCAAAGTACATGATAGTCTAATTTCATGACAGTTGAATTAATTAGGCAATATAAACCCTGCCTTCTGATTGGCCCGGGGCCCCAAAGCCTTGCTCGGCTGGCACCGCGACTTGCAGCGACTTTTCCTCACGAAGTGGTGTCACTAGCTAGGAGTTTGGGGCCACCTGGGTTCCTGCCCCACTCTGGTGGCCCCATAACACAGGAACCAAGCATCCGAAGTCATCCCATGCCCAAAGGCTGGCCACCATGGTGGGTGCCCCAACCGTCCCGCCAAGGATCAGGGACAGGCAAAGGAATTGCTGTGCCCTCTCTCAAGGCACACAGCATCCTCTCGAGCTGTTTGGTTTTATTCCGACCAAGGTATGGGGTCACTCTGTTTGCAGGCAGCAAGCAGGAGCAGGCTGAGCTAAACAAAGCAAACTGTAGGGAATCTAAAATGGTCCTGCATTTTTGATTTGGTCTTCATTTGCCAGTAGGAATTGAGGTCATGGAGCCACTGTTTGGGGCAAGAGCACATGCTATTTGTTCTGGCACGTATTTTTTCTTATTAACCCCTTTTCTTCTGAGCTGTTGAATGTGATGTTTGAACAATCTCTTGATTTCCATGAGATTCAGCTGGGAGTAAGTCATCACAGCCTCACTTCTCAGGCAGTTAAAGCCTTTGCTGCGGTCCTTTTGCCATTCACCCAAGTCTCAACAATGTCTTGGCACAACACGCACACAGAAACCTGTATTAATCTCTTTAATTTGTCTATAGGGCCCTAACTATTATTTTTCTCCTTGGCCTGTAGTAGCTCCTGGACGAAAAAAGATCTCTCTTATCTTATTTTCAGCAAACGACCTCTTTAAAATGCAGAATCAAGCTGCCTTCTACCATCTCAACAGAACGGTCACCAGGCTTTTATCACGTGGAAAAATACAGATAAGAGGATAACTGCGAAGTCACCAGACGGCATACATGAACTCAGGCAATTATCTGAAATAAACAACACGAACAAGGACTGGAAATGCTGCTGAGATCTTTTCTTATTTGAATGGTTTGACCCTCTGTGCTTAATGCAGGGGGATTCAGAGAGTAAAGGCCAAATATCAGGGCTCTCAGAAAGTGCCGGTAATGTTTCCATGCATCATCCTGCGAGGGAGAATCGCAGCCGTATTTCAGAGGTTTCAGCGTGGAGCACGCAGTACCATGAGAATCAGAAACTTCCCTGGCCTGCTCCCCATTCCCTTTCCATTTCATCAATTTGTCCCTGAAGAGATGTATAAATGAAAACTGTGTTTTTGTAAATAGGGGAAGTCAGTTGATCATGTAGGATTTCGGTCTGCTTTTGCATTCTAAGGTCTCTAATGTCAAGTTGTCTGTAATTTGTACTGAACCAGAAGCAAAATACTGCTGTGCTGTCACTGGAGTGTCAATGACTTCTCTGCAAAACTGAATCTCTGTGACATTTACACATCCTAAGGACCTGTCTGAGCTTTGCATTCCACTGAGATGATGCAGGAATAACAGTTTCTTCAGGCTTCAAATTGAAGCTCTTCTGGCATTTTGCAGCTATAGCAAGGAAAAAAAAAAAAACACGGTAACTTGTAACTGACCTTCTGTTCTGCTTCTTGGGAACAGTACATGCTTCAGAGAGACGTATGGGACTTAAAGGACTGCAGATTTGCTGGAAGTGTGTAAGCTGCTGCAGCATCAGAACATAACAGGTTTTGGTGAATATAGGTCCACAAGTTTGAAGATAATATTTGTGTATTATTGCTAAAGAGGCAATGCGTGGTGCTAGCCTTCTCCATCACGAGTAACCAACCTTTTGAATTATTTATTTGTTAGTAAGGTGTAAATAAACATAAACTTAAGAAATAAGGGCTGTAAAACCCACCTTTCCCTTAGAAATTCCACCAAGAAATCCCTACAGAACTGCTTCAGGACTGGACTGCACACTTTTGTTTGAAGAAAACAAGGGGCCTCGTAGCTTGCATATCTCATCGCAAAGAGTGCACCAAATAAACAAAAGGTTCAATAAATACATTTCTATTATTTTGTTAGCATAAAAATGAATGTTGTACATGCTGCATTGTTGAGAGACTGAATACTTCTTCTCGCCATCAATTGTGGTCGATTGATATACCTGTTTAAAGTGTTCCCCCATCACAGTCCATCTTGATCCCTTGCCATTCAATGAAGTTGCAGTCATTTAGAGTACTTATGTATTGCAATAGTTTCTATGACAACAGATGATGATGTTAAGAGTAAAGAATTTTGAGTTGGGTCTATGAATAGCGAGATAAAGGCACTGAGCTGCAGAGGGAAAGCCTTTCTTCCAAACATTTAGCTTAAATATCTCAGCTACTAAAATTTCCCGGCAAATAATGACAATTGGATGAAAAACAAACACACTTGCACTTTAAGTTTATAGAAGCACATTTTCTAAAAGTCATCCCTGGGCCAGTCTGATCAGCGCCTGTGCTCCCCGTCTGAGCAGACCAGGCCCTTCTGCCTCAATCCCCGACATCTGCAGGTCCACGTTTAAGAAAGCTGGAGGTTCCTGCCAACACCAACTGCTCAGCAGCTGTTTGGAGAGGATGGTGGCTTCATGGCCAAATTTTCTGTCACCTGTAAGCAGCAATGCTTCATGGTGCCAGACCTAAGGGAAAGCCTTGAGGTGCTCAGCTCGCACCAGCCGTGTGAGCTCGAATCCTGCTGGGATCAGAGATCATCCAGTAAAAATGCACTGGCTTGGGCAAGATAGCAAGAAAGCAGCTCAGCTTCGGGATGGTGGAGGTAGAGGACAGCGGGGACAACAGCAGGGACCACACTTGGTCCCTGAGAGGGGACAGTGCCTGGCGGCCAGCATCAGGTCCCGCACAAAGCACCTCGGTGCAAAAATGTGAACCCGCGGCAGATTCAGCCACTGAGCTTGTGCGTGCAGCCAGCCCTGGCCTGCGTTGTCAGTTCTGGGGTGGATGTGACAGAATAAATCCCAAACCCGCATTTTCTGCAGCTGTCGAGTAACAGCGCTGCTCTGGCCTCCCGCTCTGCTTGCAAGCAGGACAAAATTTCCTGACAGAAGGATTTTTTTGGAAGTAAAACTAGACGAGTCTAGCTCTGTTATGGGCTAATCTGGGCTAAAGCATGTGCCAGTTCTCGTAACCTTCTCATGCCTCTGTTTTGTTTTCCACTAAATGTCAGCTCTGATAGACCAGCCGGCTCATCTGAAAGGGCAGGTTTTTGCTTCAATAAAAACAAACCTAGTTAAAAAGATAGACAGTACCTCAATAAAAAAATACCGCGGATGCATGAAATGTTCGGTCTTAATTGGTATGGCCACACAGCACAGTTTTCTTGCTGGCATATGCTAGTAAAAAATATTTGTTGTCAGGGGATTTTCAGGGTTATAAAGCATCTTAAAGGTGTTGGGGAGCACATAAATTAAGCTGCTACAGGTAGGTAATGATCCGGTGGTGTCAGGACTAAAGATGCCGGTGCTTCCAGGTAGGAATTTACTCATGGAGTGCATGCTGGGGGCCTGATCCTTGGTGAGTGCAAATCCAGTTGGCTCCAGTGCCTTTGTTACTGGAGGTCTGGGGATGCCTGGTGGGATGGTGGGGACACCCACTGCTCCTCCACAGCCATGCTGGGAAGCGGTGCAGCCGAAGCACTGCAGGAACTCATCATCAAGGGCATCACACACATTTAAGTGGCACGTTACTTACAGAGCTGGGGGAACGAGGAAGCCAGAGGGAAGATGAGCCCTGTTCACACTCTCAGTTTGAAAGGGGTGGATGAAATGGCTGGAGCCTTCAGTTTTTTCACTGGAGATATAAAGGAAAGTGAAGTGCATGAAGCACAGCCCTTTAAGTCCTTCTTCCCTGGCAGGCTGGCACGTGCCCGAGCTCTTCCCTTGGTGGCAAAATCTCAGGCACTTGCCTCTCTGTCTCTTCCTCGAGACGTGCTAGGTCTGATGAGCAGATCTGTCACTGTCCCTTCGCATCAGCCTGGTGTCACTGCTGCAGCCAGGACGGTGTCACCGCTGCGTCAGCCCCCTTGTTCCCTCTGGACTCTCTCCATAAGCAGAGCTGCCGGAAAAGTATTTAGGGAAATCTTGCAAGCATTAGCAGCATGATGGAGCTCTGCAGCCTTCGTGTAAATGTTATTCTGGGTTAAAAGCTTTTGATGGCTATGTTATAAACATAAGTATGTCTATGGGGACTGTTAACTCTTCCCTTGCCAAAATAAAATGTCCACCGCTACTGAGTGAGGGAAACTTGCAAAATGCATCACCACGTCGGTATATCGGTGCTTGCTGCACTTTGGGCACTGATTCAAATCACAGGTGAATATACATATGTGCTCCAGCCCTAATTAGCAAGCTACAGTGCTATGTTTCTCCAAGGAGCAACCCCACTGAATGCTTGCCTTGACCCAGATGAGTCCAGAGGGCCACAGGCAGCTCCTCCAAGGCCTCCTTCTGCCCACACCACATGTAGCACGCTGTGTTGGAGAGGCTCAGCCTGGACCAGGGACTGAGCCTTGGCCTCTCTGTGGGGTGAGGGCTGCTTTGTGCCCATTAGCAGGACTTAGCCTATGGGAAAGTTGGCTCTGGAAGTCATCCAGAGTGGATCCTAAACATTTGTCTATGGTAGACACCATGCAAGCTGCACCTCCATCCCCTGAATGTAGGAATTTGACCAATGTCAGGCAGGAAGGACACAGACACCTACATTTCTTTGGGACACAGGAGTGGCTCACGTGCTCACATGGGAGATTTGGGAGTGTGGAGAAGCATGGGCACGAGCCCCTCTGGGGGCTGGGGACTGCAGGGCAGAGGGAAGGTCACCGCACGTACCTTAAGACATGGATCTGATGTTTAAAAGCAGCTCTGGGGGCGCAGAAAAAGCATGGGGGCAGCAAAACTGACACGAGCCCCATTCCTTGCCCTCACACACACTTCACCCAGCCCTGGCATCACGCAAGCCAGGGGTTAGGGGGATGGAGCTGAGGCGGGGGACCGGCCTCAGGGGGATGCGACAGCTCAAATGCCTCTGCCGCGTCTTCTTCCCGCTCGGGGATGAAATTACCCTCCTACTTCTAACATTAGCAGCCATTTCCATAACCAATTAACCTCTGCGTTACACCATCAAACATCTGAAAGAGGTGTTGTGACACAGTTATTAAAGGATAGAAGGGACTTGTTGGATGGCATACATAATAAACACTGGCCTTGCTTTCTGACTGGAATATCTGAATGAGGGGGAGAGAAATCCTTGCTAGACAGAAATATTTCACACTGTTTGGGGAAGGATTTGTTCTAGGTTTGCAAAAGCTTCCCAGAGGTTTAAATTTTTTGTTTTATCCATTTGCTTTTAAAGGAAGATTTATTTTCTAGCAAAGCAAAGGACTACAGAAATTGTTCGCCACAACCCTTGTTTCTTTTAAATAAATTACTTGATTTCTTGGCTTTTTACCCCAGCAAATGGAGGAGCCTTGGTTCAGCACCTGGCTCAAACCATCCACCTTGCCAAAACCTTCCTTTGCTCTTCTGCTGCAATGGGACCATGCAGTGGTGGTGGAGTTTTAGGGAGGTTCAGGAGAAGCCTAGAGGCTGACTGCTTTCCAGGTAGTACCAGCAAGATGTAATGGTTCAGCCAGAAAACAATAAAAAAAAAACCAACAAACAGCTGTCTTTGTCAAGGACCCTGCAGCTTTCCCCTGCGTGCCTTTCCTGTTCTCTGCCCAAGACCCGTCAGCCCTGCTAGCCTGGGGATGCCGGAGAAACCCCGAACCTGTGAGAGCTTGCTTCAGCATGGAAAAAGTTCCACAGTTGTATGTTTCTATTAATGCTTAAACGTCTTACGGATTCCACACACGTTTGTGTGCCTGCTCAGTAGCCATCGGGGGAATTTATTCTTTTTTGCACTATTTGCTTTCTTAAACCTCGCCACCTTATGCACGCGTCCATGCACACACATACGCACACACGTCTACTACAGAACCTTCTCTATCAGCCCCTGTTAACCAAAAAGCATTAAAGCCACACGGGAGTCAAAATATTTCACCAATATCTGATTGTATGGGGAAAAAAAAGAAAATATATATATATATATTCATCCAGAGTGAATGGTAGAAGAGAGAATATTTTCCAAATAGCTTTACATTTATTTTTTTTTCTTTCTAATTTTCTTCTTTTTATACCTGGATGAAAGTCTGTACTATTTATTATTATTATTACTATTATTTTGCAGAGAGAGGGGGACTTGACAAGGAAGGCTTATGCCAACAACAGCCATACCCTTTTTTATTTAGGAAACTACATTGACACTTTTATTTAAAGATCAAAGCAAAGCAAACACCATGACTCCAAGCTTCTTTACTTTTTTTTTTTTTTTTTTTTTTTTTTCCATAAAAGACTGCTATGGAGTTTACTTTTGGCACTACTAATGAGGTAACTTCAGCACCGATTTCACGTTATTAGCACTCTATCTAGTAGAAGCTGATGATCTTTGGCCACTGTAAAACATTATTCCCAGGCCAGGTGTTGGGCTTTCAGCCAAAATGTTGTGTTTTTCCCAACACTGCACTACAAAGGGCCTCAATGATGATAGGAAAGATATACTTCCTTTAGGGATCAGAGATAATTAACTCTTTATAGTTGCTCTTTTATTATTACTGAACCCATGCCAAACTTTTGCATTGCTTTTACCTAATAAAAGTACCTCCTGCACTGCTGGTAGTGCACAAATTACTTTTTTCATTCATTAACAGTCAGGTCTTTCGCTGGATTTTGAACTTCTTTGTTGTAAAAAACTCTCAAAATTAGTCATTCCTGAGTATTTACACTGCAGGCTTCTCTTTAGTTTCCAAACTTTACAGCATAATTGTTCTTACCAAAAGGGAGGAATTTAGAAAGCAATATGCAGGAAAGTCAAAATAACTACAGCACAAGCTTCGCACGGCCACCTAAGAACCATATTTAAGGGACTGTATGCTGCTATGCTGCCACAGCACTGAATTAATAGATCCATAGATTCATTAATAACAGCAAAAACCTTACTTTTCACTTGCAGATGCCCCAGAATGCTACGAAGCAGGGTGGCACCACTGCCCCAGCTTTAAAGATGGGGAAGAGGAGAGGACATGGTGCTGAGGAGCTGTCCTGTCCTCGTCCCAGACCTCCTTCCACTGCACAAACTGAGCTCGGGGCTGCTGTATGGGGCCTCATCTCTTCTCACCACCCCAAATGCCTCACCGTGAGCCAGCTTGCCAAGGCAAGCACTGTTTCCTCTATGGCCATTTTTAATATTTGCCTTTTGAAGGCTGGTGCCAAGCTCGGTAACAGCCTACAGGAAATAACGGATGGAAAAAGCAGCACAGGAGCAAGCCCATAAAAGGTTTATCAGCCTCAGTCTCCCCCCTGAGGCTCTGAGGGAAGCCCCAGGACCATGGCTCCTTGTCTGGGGGTTGTGGAGAGACACTGACTTCCCCTGGCACTGAATTTGCTCATCCCCATGAGTGGGGCCATTGTCAAAGCCAAGCCTATTGCCAAGAGCTCCTGCTCCATGGGCACAAGGTCTGGAGATGCTCAGATGGCTGCCACTTCTCTCCCCATCCCAGGATGGGATACATAAGGAGAAAGGTGCCCAAAATATAACCCCAGGAGCCTATGAAAGTTCCCCCAGGGCAGCCCTGCTGCTCACTGGAAGATGTGCTCTCCTAAGGAATAACCACATAATGTGCTCTGACAAACACCACGTGTTGGATCAATATCTGTTCTGCTCCTCAACTTGGTATTGCCAGGGTTTTATTTATCTAAAGCCTCAGAGTTTTCAGCTGAAGAGCGGATTACTCAGTTTACACTATGCAGCCAGGTAGAATAAAGATTTGCAGATTTGCCACTCAATCTAAATACACAAGGAAATGGAAAAAAAAAACAAAACCAACAAGCACACACACACACACACAAAAAACCACACCACTATCAACAACGAAATCCAGATCAGTAATATTCTCAGCATTTGGGATTTGCTTTTCTTTTGAAGCTGCATCTGAACGCAGACTAAAAACGTAATCTTCCCAGATCCAGGCTACAGGATTTTAATCTGGATTTCTGGCTGATTACAATTAAAATCTGACTGCACACGAGTATTTTATTTAAAAGAATGATTGGCCTAATGATATTCAACTGCAGCATGGCCTCCAGATTGGAGCTGGTCACACGTATAAAGTACGGGGAAGAGCTTAGTTACCCAAGATCACAAAGGGAGTTAATAGAGCTGGGATACACATTCAACATCTTTTTCATTCTCCATCCTTTGTTCTACCCATTAGTATACACCGACTCCCTTTGGTAAGATCCTTTGTATTTCCAACTTATCAGGGTCTCATAAATGAAAGTCATGTGCTTTTATCTACTCATTCCCTTTAATAAGTGTCACAAACATTCTGTGTGATTGATTAACTGGTAACAAGAAAGAGACAAAGTAGGAATATACATATTAGCATATTTTTCTTTGCTCAAAGAAACACATATTATATGTACACAGCACTTATAATATATTAAGCTGCCAAAAGTGTTAAACAAAGAGGAACTGAATTACAGTACAAAACACGGTGACAAGGCCAAATTCATCCTTGGTGTAACTCACTGATGTCAGCGGAGGTAAAGCAGAGCTGAAATAGGCTCACTATGTGTACACGAAACACACCAGTAAGCACAAAGGGATATTCATAGGTTCTGCAGCCAGAAGGGACCGTTGTGATCGTATCTTCTGACTTCCTGCATAAACATGGGCTAGAAAATGTTACCCATTTCCCCATTACGCACACAGGTGATCGACCGAAAGATTTCGTCCCTTTCATGCTGTCAGGGGAGCTGCTTTGGTGCTGCTCTGGGAGGATGCTGAGCACCACCCGGAGGAGCTGAGAACCCTCCATGCCCCCCTGATGGCAGTGGGAATTTTTGCTCAATCAGTTTATGCTGCATTTGTCCCTGCAGAGTCTGGAGGTAGAAGAGGAAAAGCCTTGCTGAGACCAGTTTGTGAGAATTTCCACTTTGAGGTTTCTTGCCTGAAACACAAATGTGCTGTTCCTCCCTAGAGTGGTGGTAGAGGTTAACTGAGGCTGAGACTGAGTCTCCTGCTGGGTAGCTCCGAGGATGCATTCACATGTTCAGGCAGGAAGGACTCCTTCATGAAGAGCTAGATAATGAACCTGGCAGTGTGAACTTCACATTGCCATAGGAAGAAACACTTTGATCCCAAGGAATAATTGATATATGGCAGTCAGGGAAAAGGCGTGTGCTACCTAATAATGCAGAGGGCAGAGCAGCCACAACACAGAGGTCTCTGGGACAAGCACAGCTCTGGCAACCTCTGTCCAGGGAAAAACTTCACACTCAGCAGAGACACAAGCCCCCTCCCCTTCTCTCTTTAGGTAGAAAACTCATACTATCAGTTTTTCTTTACCCAAAGAAAAGACCTGCAACCAGGAAGGTGCAGAGGGAGGGGAAGAGATGGAGCCCACAGCTCCTGCTTCTCCTGGCATTCTCTGAGCACCGTTTCACCCCGAGCATCGAGGCCGTGGCTCGGCTCTGCTGGGGGTTCATTGCTCCACTGTCCCACCAGCCAGCCCCGTGGAAGGAAATAGGTGAAATGCACTTGTTTGGTGTGTGTACGAAGGAGCAGATTCTGCTCAACTGCATTTACTGGTATGCTACTTTCATAGGTGTGCCTGTCTCATGAGGAACCTGTGCACTTCTTTAACACGTTTCTGTTTGTGTAACTCACCTAACATGTTAGGTGTTTCATCAGCTGCTAACAGAGCTCCTTGCTCTCTGTTAGACAACCCCCTCCATCATATCAAGGATGTGATTGCTTCCTGGGATTTGCAGTGATGCCCAGGTCGTGCATTCCTACAGCCCCTACCATACAAGGACCTCATACGTTTCATATTATTGATGAATTAAGTTCTGTAGAGCCCTGAGAGGTGAGTATTACAATGGGAAGTTGAGTCACAGATCAGATTTAGTGATGTTTTTATGCTTTGCAAAGCTAGAGCAAGAGCTAGAACCTCATTGTGCATCTCTGAAGACTTTGCTTGAATCAGATGATCAATCTTTGTCACGTACAGCACTACCCTGGGTAATCCCCACTCTACTGTTTTAAGCAGCTGAAGAGCAAGGCAGTCTTTCCCCTTACACTGCAGTTTATAATTACTAAGTACTGCACAAGCACAAGTAGATTCATAAAATCTATGTGCTTCCTGACACATCCTACTCCTTCTGTCTCCTGAACCCTGACGCTGAGCCCCTGACTGTGCTAAGCCTGAGAAGATCTCCAGAATAACTGTGCTGTACTGTCCCAAGTCTGGTGTTTTCACTCAAAGCCAGTCTTTCAGAGGGACACGCACATTTGCAAGATTATCTTTTGGCTTCTGGTGGCAGAAATCAGAAGCAGATTATTTGAATTGAGGAGCATCTACCATTTTAGCTCCAGGCCAGGTGGACGATGATGACCTAAAAGGATATATTTAGCAGTGAACACTTCAGACTGCAGTGCATATGCGTATCCAGTTACTAACTGTTAATCATGTCTCCTTCCCCCAGATTGGCCAACCAAAAGGACACCTGGCAATTCTGGAACATTCCTATTAGATTACTAATATCAATATTAAGTGAAAGAGCTTGAAGAATGTCACATTAGTTTCTGATGGCTCCCTTCCGCCATACTTCTGGCCAGCAAGCCTTGGCAGATGTGACTCCGTTCTGTCCAAATGCAATTCAGTGTTTAAGAATGTACTCACTTTCCTGGGACCATCTGTTTACTTTTCTGCTGAAGGAACTCCAGCCTCTTTGGCAACCTCATTGTATTGTACTCAATAAATCCTGACGTGCAGCAAATTTTTTTGGCAGATCTTGAATCTGAATGCCATCCAAATTGTTCATTATTGATATTAAAACCGATTTGTGCATCACCAACCATTAAAGGAATGTACTAAATATCTCCATGAATGAGAAACCACGTAGTCCATCAGAATACATTTATCAACAGTAATACTAAAATGAAAGAACAGTTTTATGGCTTTTCCTGATATTGCAAAACCACACCTCTAAGAGTTGTTACTTCTTTCCTTTCCAGCAGGACCCAAAATGTACAAAGAGCTCATGTACAAATTAAGTCAGAAGAGAGGTTTCTGCCCCAAAGGGCCGAGGTGCTCCTTGATACATTCCAACATAGGCAGCGTGGATAGGGAAGGCAGGACCTTGCATCTGCTCCCAGCTCAGCCACAAATCCACTGTCTAATTTCCTCTTCAGGTCATCTAGACTATAGGATCTTCAATGCATCCTTAGCCTTGTTAACACTTTGTGTGAAAGTCCAGTGCTCCAACATCTGTACTCTGATGTCCAGAATGGATACCCTTAATGTGACAAAGTACAATGAGGTTTTCCACATATCTGTGAATATCTACAAAAATAATGATGTGTGTTTTCTGTATTTCTAGAGTGTATACCCACATCATCTTTAATTAAAATTGAATAATTCTATAGATAAGGAAATTGGTGTAAAATTAAGCTCACCAGATTCATTTCTAAAGACACATTTCTGTGGAGTTTTGCATAAATAGTGTAGGATTATTGGGCTCCAGTTGTTGGAGGGCATGTTGATTGTCAGCAGAGTCTTTCACATGAACTTGCAGAAGCTTTGGAAAAATCCAGTCACTGGAGCTCCCATAAAGAAACAGAGTTCATATTTTATTAAAAAAGCAATACAGCCAATACTCAGCCAAAGTAGCAATTTATCCTGATACACCACACAAAGAATGAAATTTTGCTATCTTTCCTTTCTATTTTCTGCTCTAGTAACTATTAAAAATTCTGACCTGAAGTATTTGCTATGTGGTATGTTGGACATCAGTGATAAAAAGCAGATATCTGACTACTTTTGCATTAGCACTTACATTGTTCATTCCTCCATCAGTAGTTGAATTAAAAAAAAAAAAAAAAAAAAAAAAAGTTGGCTTTCAGAAAGAGCATCATCATTTTGCTATCATGTTGCTTCCTTTTTAAAACTTCTTTGAAACAGGTGGCTCTCAAAGGTCTTGTTCCTAAACAAGAGATTGTCCTTCCCAACAGTGTGAGCATGCAGGCTCAACAGCATGCTAAACTTTTGAACTTTTCCTATATATTCTCCAGACGCGCTTGCAGATTCCTCCCCAGTTAATTTAATGCTGGAGAAAGACTGCAGACTGATAGCTCTGGAGGCTGAAGTCTGTTGTTACACGCAGGTAATTATTCAGGAGGATAAATGCTTCCTCCCACCTCCCCGTCGCTGTGACTCCAGCATCAAGAGCAGCCAGCTGCAGGCTGGGACAGGAGCTCTGCCCCTGCACCCGCTCCCAAATCGGCCTCATTGCACATTTTAGTGCCAGCCAGGGGACTATGGGGGAGTTTAGGATGTGGACATCTCTCCACTAGAAATTGGAAGGAGGCTGCAAACATGCATAGATCTCTCTGTTAGCAAATTCCTCTTACAGGAGGCACGCTGCAGTTTCAGCAAGCAGCCTTCCAGTCCCAAGCCAGAGCACAAGGGCTTTAGGGAAACGTGTTAACACCACCACGATGTGTGACCAGGGAGCTATACTTTCACTCCCTCCCTCTGCTGCTTTGCTCCTGCTGTCAGGAGCCCCGACACAGGGCAGGCTGTGCGGCGGCGTATGGGAAAGTGCTCAGCTGGCTTTGAGCTCCGCGCTTTTCCTTATCAACACCAGTGGTTTTTATCCTCGCCGTTCCTCTGGTTTGTCTCACTTTCATCCAGCTGCTTGCCCTGTTAAATGAACAGATGATCGCTCCAGATATTTCAGCTGGGATTAAAAAAAAACATTGATATCCTGCTCTTTGCTGCTAAATCCTCTCCTCTCTGCATGGTCAGTTCACCCCTGTAGAGGCTGGCACAACACTCAGTCAATGGTTTCTTCTTCCCTCTGCACGTGTGCGAGAACATCTTGGGCCTTCTCATGCTCATTGCAAGCATGGATCTCTACAAATCAGTGCAGTGAGAACATAGCTGAAAATTAGAATTGATCAATTAATAACTAGGTAAATTAATCAATTAATCAATTAATCCCTAAGTGATCAATTAATCAATTAATACTTAGGTAAATGTACATCTTTAAGGTGAGGTTTGGCTGGTGCTCATTCATTGCTGCGTGCAGTCTCCTGATGTTACACAAAGAGCTTGGTACTCCTTTGCATATTATGGGAATCTACTACATGAACTGGCAACTTTCCTATCCATCCTGTTCTGTCACTGTCTTCATTAGTATGCTGATATAACCCAGGGCTGTTTAATTGGCTGAGAGGACAACCTTGTGGGTGTCAGGAAATCAGTATTTTATTTCGCATGTGATGCTGGATAATGGATTCTCCACAGCTTTGGATTTCCATATGTAAATCTGAGATACTAATTCCTAACCTGTTCCTGGAATTTGTGAAGCCTGATGGATGGGGAGTTACACCTAATTACACAGAAGTGTATGGATGAAGATAAGGGGCTTGCTTTGATTCGCACTATTTCAACATGATCTTCTCCCAAACTGCTTCTGCTAAAGGGCCAGCATGGTTGGTAACATCCACAGTCCCAGGTATAGTATCTTTGCAAGTCACTACATAATGCTGTGATAGATAATTCTGACAGCCAGCTCCCACAGGAAATAACAGCGATCACAAATCCGAGCACCTTCCGCTAAAAGTACAAGATGTACTTCTGAACTTGCCTCCTCAGTCATAAAGGCTCAGCAGCATGTACACTAGAAACAGAAACAAAGCCTTTCCAAATAAAACACACCACGCTGCTTACACAGGGGAGGACAGCACAAAGAAAGCATCCGAGAGATGTTAGTCATCTCTTTTAATACACTGCTCTTTAGTACATCAATACTCCGAGATGTGAATGGTACAAGAAATGACACAGCCTTACAAGAGCATGCAAGGCTCGGGGCACATGCTGATGACTAGCTGTGCTGCATTTCTTTGTAAAAATGGAGTCAATAAACACTTGATGCCTCGCAAAGACTGCGGTGCTCATTTCTCTGGAGCAAAGCTGCGGCTGCAACATGCACCAGGTGGTCTGAACAGCACTGCAGTTCAATAGCACCTTCTATCTGCAAGATCCTGTTAGTTAGCTGCTCTACTCTCTCTAGTGAAACATAATAATGGAATAGAAAACAGATGACTTTTTGCCTGTAGGACATGAAAATAATTGATTTAGGACTATAATTTCTAACGGCAGAGCTGTGCAAGTCCCTCAAACGCCCTCGAAGCTGGCAGTGTATTCCAGTGGAAGGATGACTGTGACAGTGCTTGCCCTTATGCTGCCTTTCTTCACCAAATGTCCTCTGCTGGCTGGTGTTACAGAGACAATACTGGGGTACACGAACCTTTGGTACGCAGGGCCATGACAAGTATTATTATTTGACAGGTGTAACACATTTCCTTCACTGGGAGACCTAAAGCTTAGGAGTAGAGTATGCAGTGTAAATGCCCACTAACAAAGGAACTAAATACAAGGGATAGCTGGAGGCATTTTCAGGATGGTCTCTCTTTCCTGTGAGAAGTATTTCCAATGTACCAGTCAAAAGCATTTACAAGGTAAGAATATCATCAGGGACAGGACTGACCTCCTGCTCTTTAATTTCAAAAGGTTGTTTTTTGTTTGTTTGTTTGTTTGTTTTTTTCCCTCAAACTGTACTTAATTTACAAATATTTGTAGTGATTCAGATGCTGATATGGAATAAGACGATCTTACTTTAGAAGTGTTTAATATATTTTCTCAGAAAATAACTGTCACTAGATGAAAACAACATCTAAGTTTGTGATGGCTGCAAGAACTATCTGGGCCCTATAAAGCAAAAGTCTTGTCTGCACCTGCTGAAATCTTTGGCTGAAGGTGCCTCTTAAAATACTTACCTACTTCAACGACAGCTTTAGGCAAACAAGTTTTATAAGGTTGGATTTTGACCCTAAAGCTCCGTGACTATTTTCACTACAGATCTACTGCAACTGGAAGATTATTTGATCAGACCTAAAAAGGGATTTAATTAATTCAGCAAATATTGAGTCCAAGAATTACTGTTGCTCAGAAAGTAAATTCCATGGGGTAGGGATTTCATTCCTTCGTGTTAGATACTACACAAAACACATTGAGTATATCAACAGCAAATGGGAATCCAGGCTGTCAGTTACCGAGCAGTGACAGAAATGTTTTATCTGACTATCTGGTCCAATTACATAGTGTGAATACATAGGTAAATATAATTAAGCCTCAATTTTATTGTTAAAAAACAACATAAAATCCATCAAAGAGCATAAAGTGCTCCCAGGTCCCTGTTTTTATTATTCACCCATCACGTTGTGCAAGAGTTTACAAGACCCACTGGCCTTTTAGAAGGGCTTAGTATGGCTTAGACACAGCAGCTTTCACTGCCAATGAGGGAATGATAAGCCCAGCCTTTACAGGCAAACGTGTCTGATTCCCCCATACGAGCAGTCAGATGCCCATTTATAAGCGGGCTGGGTAGGGTGGCCTGTGGCACATGTCAAGAGCAAGAGTTTGTTTTTTCTTGAGCCACACTTCTTCCTTTTATGTGTGCTGCAGTTGCATGCAAAGGCGCACTCACGTGTCAAAAAATGGTCAGCAGATAGCAAGGTATGTGCAGATAAGGCTCTGAGCACACACAATGAGACCAAGAGATGGTTGTAGCTGATGGCAACCTCCATGCGGGACCTCCAGCATGGGCTGACTGTCCTCCCTTGTCCCTAATCCATGTCCCCAGACCTGCTGGCAGCAGTTCCTCGTGGATACTGCCTTATCTAGGAGCACCAGTCCTTGACTGGGCAGGATGCTGACCCCTCCTGGTCCCAAGCAGTGGGGTGGTCTTTCCACGTCCTGATATTTCCACTGCCTCCACTGCCATGCCACCGTTTAGCAAGGCTCAACCCTGAGCCCAACTTCCACCATGCCAGCTGATTTCAGCAAAACCACTCGCCTGCAAAATCATGTACCAGAGCAGTGCTTTTGGAAATAAATTCTGCAAGTGCTACCAGAGGGGTCCAGGAGTTGTGCTGCAGTGGAGCGATCCCACGCACATGGTCTGAATTGGTGAAATTCTGATTTCTGTAATAATTTAACAGTTGACAAGGTGGAGCTCTCCTGTGTCAGTGGGATGGAAACCTGGGTCTGCTGAGCTGGGAATGGCCTGTGGAAGGTTTATGTAAATTCAAGATATTAATAATATTGTTATGTGTCAACTTTATCCCTGGAATAGTTTCAAACTGGATATAAAAGTAAACTAAACTGGGAGTAATTCCTTATGTAGGCTTAAAATACGGAGCTAGTCTCCCATTGTTTCTTCCTTTTACTTTTATTAGCCTGGAAAATTAATTACTGCATTTTCTTTCTTTCTTTCTTTCTTTCTTTCTTTCTTTCTTTCTTTCTTTCTTTCTTTCTTTCTTTCTTTCTTTCTTTCTTTCTTTCTTTCTTTCTTTCTTTCTTTCCTCTCTCTCTCTATCTCTCTCTCTGTGTTTTTTTCTTTTGATTGGGCAAAATACAGGAATCAGATTATCAATATTTTTTCTTGTGTGTCTTTATTTTAACAAGTTACATAAAATCATGGTACAAAAGTTCACGGTAATTAATCTCTTAATAACAGCTAAGTAGAAATTATAGTAAGCATGCTTTGGTTCTTTCCCTTTTATCAAAAATGATATAATGCTCAGATTTTTATCACAGCGAAATGGTGTGCCATATGTATAATGCTATCAAAAAATAAAACATCACAAAATATTGACATTTTGGGAGCAGAAACGGAATAGGGATTTCAACATTTCAACATGAATCACAGTCTTCACTTTTGAGAAGAAAGTCCAATTCTTATTAATAATTGAAAACCAGGCTGGCTGAGGAAGGTTCTCCTGCTGCAAGCAGAGCATGCTGTGTGCAGGTGTAGCTGCACCGGGGAAGTTTTGTCCTGCACGGCCACAGCAATGCCACCGCCTGCCCACCCGTATCCAAATGTTCATCGACAGAGCCATGCCCACAGCTTTTACCGGCACAGCTGCCTTGGTTAGGGATGGCACCTCTGCACAGTCCCAATGTGCAGACGCATCCCTCTCATCAGAAAGAAATTGCATCTTCCTTTAAAAAGGTTGGGGGAAACAATGCTGGGGTCTGGAAACACTGACAAGAGAATTTTTGTTATAAATCTAGCCATTTCCTATGTGCCTAAGAGTTTGCACAACACAGGAAATCTACAAAATTCTTTAAAAATTAAAGTATCCATTTCTGTTTTACATGTACACTTTGCTGATGGACTGACACCAGCAGTGAGATGCTACAAAATATTCTGGATTAATGGATGAAGTGGTTGGCAAGACAGAGGAGGCTTTTACCTGACACCAAACCCATGACATGATTGCTACATTCCCTTTCTGCTATCCTTACCCTTCCCGTTGAGCAAAGTGCTATCACAGAGTTGTCTAAGGCACCTTTCCCTATCCCAAAATCTTAAGGAGCATCCAAAACCCCACAGGCATCCCTGCGGGCTGCTGTCCCACCAGGGGAACCCAGACCAGGGTACCCCTGAACTCAATGAAACTAAAATAAGCTGAAATATCAAGTGCCAAGCTCCTAGCAGCACCATTTTTTTTAACAACACTCCACTTGGCAGGTTAAAGAGGGAATAGCATCCTCCGTGAGCTCTGCTTTATGGGGAACAAACGCATTAGCCTGGAGAAGTGCTCCTGACAGGGCTGCAGCGCTATCGCTCTGCACAGGAAATAGCTTAATCCTATCATAATCTCCCTGCAATTTTCTTCTGTATTTTGATGTATATTGTTCCAAAGATACAATTTTATTTGAAATAGAGTTTATTTCAGACTCAAATGTGTCAAATTTAATTTCAAGAGTTTTTATTGTAGGGGAAAATCTTTTTTTAGTGAGAGATTAGAATTGTAGTAAATAACCAGTGCCGAGATTCTGCTCTGCAAATTTAACTGTTTCCAAGACAGATACAGATCAAGAATTGACATTTATTCCCTTACCACCACCTACACTTAGATTTTCAGATGTTTTTATTCACTATCACCCCTGGACAAACAGCATCAAAACATTGTGTTTGGACAGACCAGTCCCGTGGGGGCCCTGCACTGCGGGAGTGCAGCTTTTCAGAGCGCCTGGGTCAGTTTGGATGGAAATCTCTGCACTGTCACTTCAGAGGGCTCACTCCAGCAGGTGGTTTATGATGCTGAGAAAGTTGTGCTGGAAAAAAAAAAAAAAAAAAAAAGTGAAGGATTTTGTTAGCAGAAAGAAAGTTTTATGTGGATCTGTGCCAACAGAGATGAGGTTTATGAGTGCAATACTCTAGTGCACATGAGACATTGTATCAGTGGTGAAAAATTTATTGCAATCATCTCCCTATTTCCATTTCTGCCTTCTTTTTGGTGACATAATAGTGTAAAGAGGAAAGGTCACACCTTAATGCCAAGATGATTCATAACTTTAATACCAGAAGGAACAATTGACCCAAACAATCTTTGGCTAAAGTGTATTTCCAGCAGCACTTTCAACCTCAATCTGAAGTCAAACAAATAGAGAAATATCCACCACCAGGTTATTGTGATGTATTCAGAATCACCTGCCTGAGGAAGCAGGTTGATATCTAGTTGAATGATTCTGAGAAGCCAAAACAGAGCTATCTGAGACCTAAACACAGCTGTCATGCAGCTGCTGCCCACGGACATGGCTCAGTGGCACAGCGGCTTCTCTGCAAACAAGCCTGATAACAGCTTTTGTTGCATGCATGGGAACTAATCTGTGAATAAAGTGAAGATATAATGGTTTTCCCAGTTTGCAATACTGACAAAACCACAGATTCACAAAAGGGATGAAACTCAGATCAAGGACAACACAATGGCATTTGATGCTTTGGAAGAACTGCTATTCTGCAGCCTTCTTGGTGAGCAAAGTGAACCTTACCAACCCACTGCTTTGCCCGCTCTTTCTTGTTGTCCCCAAAAATTGAGAGAGAAGGAACAATGTGGGACTGAGAAATCTGGGCCACCGTTTGAGTCTGAAGTGCAGAACGGGCTTAGACAAGAGGCATGAGGACAAGAATATGCCACAGACCTACCAGGGGTGGATGGCCTTGGTCCACATGTGGGTGGCTTCGAAGCATTTGTGAGCCAGGACAAAGGTCTGCCTACAGCAAATGGATACTGTCCGGAAGACACTGAGCCAAGCTGTCGCAGAAACTACTGCTTTAAAAAAACAGTAAGTGTCACAGCACGATAAGCACATGCACAGATTGATTTTGGCCAAGAATCAAGAAATATGTACAAACAATGAGCCCAGCTTTTAGTTGTATGGAACACAGAGTTAAAATAGAAGCCCCTGTTTCAATGCTCAGGATAGCAAGGGAAAGCTAATGGCTCTTGAAGTACTTCTGATTGAAGAAAATTTTGGTACAGGGTATGAAAAGAAAAACGAAAAAGGAGAGCAAATGCAAGCAAATGGAGACGTGAGTTGTCCTGGTGTGTGCTCTGTGAAAAAAATACCTGGCAATAAATCAGGGTGAGATATCCAAAAGAAAGCCAGGAATCTTGAAACAGGCAGGAGGATTAACAAAAGGATGGACCAAGGCTCAGGAGTTTTTACTGATCGCATTTTAAGAGGCAGATTGTCTCATACTCTTGTGTCACCACTTAAATCCAATTACATCTGGTAGCAGTAAAAGCTGACAGACACAGCAGGTGTTATCGATGCAGTTTTGGTAAGCAGCCATCCACACATAGACCATCACCGGTACCCAAATGGGCACCTTTGGCAATCTCAACAAAGAACCTGGACGTTGCCTGGATATTGAATTTGAAAGTGTTTTTCCAGCACAGAACGGAGAGGCTTGCTGGAGCCATGGCCTCTCCCCAAGTGCCCAGCTATAGCACCCTAGGCCAATCTACATCTTTTCCCTGAGCGCTCCTTCAGCTTGTTTTTACTCCCACAGAACCAAGCCAGTTCCTCTCTTCCTCCCTTTTTCTTCTCATACGGGAGCTAAATAAAATCCTGTGTGAGTTTTGTAATAAGGATAACATCCTGTGTTTATGTTAGGGTGAAAAAAGGGATGGAGGGGATGGACATTCATCCTTCAGGACGTAAACTGCCAAAATAGACTTGGACTTGAGAAGAAAATCTAGTTTGGATAGAGCTTGCTATAAATTGACCCTTGTGAAGGTTCTTGTACATTCCTTGGAAATGTTTGGTTTTAACCTTTACTCAAAGTGAAATACAGCGCTTTGGTGCCTTGTGGCAGCTTGTCTGCATGGTTTGCATGCAGCAACGTTTTCTGGTTTGCAGTGGAAATATGGATATGCCACAGTCTGGAGTGACACGTCACCAGTCACAGACCACATTGTGGTTTTCCTCTTTCATTGAAGGACTTATTTATTTATTTATTTTTAATTTATAGTCTAAATGTTGCCTCCCAACTTTGTATAGACAATAGCTGAACTAATTCACGTCTCCCAGCCCTTCTGTTCATTCTTTTCATTGTGTTACAAACAAAAAATATTTCAAATTATTTTATGACAGCACCATCCTCTCTGTATGACTTGCAGTAACGTCCACCTGAGGAATCCTGAGAACACAGTTCTCCTACCTGTGTCTAGGAAGAAGCAATAATTTTTAATGTCTCTTTTTTTTCACTCTACCCACTGCTCTGCTGAGCACCCATTGCACAAAGTGTCCGGCTCCCAGCCAGGGAAATGACGCATGCAGAAATGAGCAACTCAGCCCAGGTCCCGTGGGAAGCCTGCAGCAGAGCGAGGAATCGGACCTCTAAAACCAAGTCTTAACTACAAAACTGGCCCCTTTTCCTCTTGGTGAGTTATTAAGCCCCTCCAACGTCTTGAACCTCTATCACAATGGCATTTGCAAAAGAGGATTTTAATGTTTAAACAGTGCTTGAGTTAAAAATATATTGAACATTCCATTTACATTTCGGACAAAGTATATTGAATTTACCATGAAAATATTCCTATAGAGGCAAGATAAAATAAATGAAAAGACAGCTCTCCTTGTATTTCATATTTTTTTTCTGTAGAACTAATATAGGATTAAAGAGGAAAACCTGGTAGCTGCAGGAACAAGTTTGAGCAATCACTTGTCACTTGCAGTTAGCACAAAAATGTATTATAACAAGATATTACTTGTAAAATTTCCGCTATAAATCTTTTATTCATTCCAAGGAATCCCAGTCCAGGCATTTGCCATTCTGCATTGTCAAAAATAATGCCCAGCATAAATGGTGTTCGAGAGACCATGAACATCAGAGATAACAAGGGTACTAACACCTTATGGGCCTTAAAAACCCAGTAGTGGTATTTCTGGCCTCTCATTAAAAGTGAAATAAAAATATTGTTTAAGAATGACTTTTATGCTTAACTATTAAATGCAAGCATCGATTCTTTGCTTATGTTTTTTCCCACTTTTCTTCTTAAAAATTGCTGAGTGGATGTAAACAAGAAAGTAAATTTTTACAGCCCCATTCTGTTGCTGGGCATGAGAATAAACAAATGGTGAAGCAAGCTGGCATCCTAAATGAGAACCAGAAACAAGGAAACACCTTTAAAATACCAACCAGCCTCCAGAGAAGGAAGAAGAAAACTGGGGATGAGTGCTGTGGGGCAAACCGGAGTTTGTCCAGCATGTCCACGGGGGCTGGCAGACCTTTGGCAGTATCTGTGGGTGGAGGAGATGCGCAGGGCTGACCTGTGTATCTGATGGACACAGGATCAGTCCTCATGCAAAGCAGTC
Organism: Aythya fuligula; assembly: GCF_009819795.1. Classification (NCBI taxonomy): domain Eukaryota; kingdom Metazoa; phylum Chordata; class Aves; order Anseriformes; family Anatidae; genus Aythya; species Aythya fuligula. The sequence continues at coordinate 34,340,828 of NC_045565.1, forward strand.
ATCACAGCATCTTCACACGGTTGTGCTGGCCAAACACCGACCCCTTCACCATCACGTGGCACCCCCTTGTCTTTTTCTGAACATTGCCCAGAAAACGCGTCCTGACAGCTTCTGCTTGCAACTGAGGAAACTCTGCTGAGCCTTGCCATTTTCAGATTTCCATATTCAAATCTCAGTAATTTTTTATCAGGGCTTTCCCTTGCTCTCTCTCTGCCTTGTCTTTGCAGCGTGTCTGTCCTTCTGCTGAGCTCTTTCCCTTTTTCTATTCTGTCAGTGAGTGACGTGCCCACACTGCACCTAGCTCAGCAGAACTCCTAACAAAGGCAAGGTCACAAAGTGAATCCTGCCAAAACTCCTGGTACTTATACCCCAACAGGTAAACAAACCATGCACTCACCTCTTTCCTGGTGAGGTTCTCTTCCTGTCCTTCCACCCTGTTTTAATTGTTCCACCAATTCTTTCTTTTCTTCTTAACTCATTCCTCAGCTTTTTGTTTCTTCCATTTCCCTCTTTCCTTGAGCTCCTGAAGCCACATGGGTAAGAAATGTATTTTCTCCCAGCTCACTTACCAGAAGTAGATAAAAACAAAGACAGGTTTCCCAAGCAGAGGAAGACAGGTTTCAGTTTTCTCTTACATCTCCTTGCTTTCATATCGGAAGCACAGGAGATGTTTCCTTCATCTGTAGAAAACAGAGAGCACACTGTGGGGTGAGGAAGGAGACCCTCATGCTTTGGTCTCTGCCAGAGCTACAAGGCGTAGACTGAACCAGACTTTCAGCAGACAGCTAAAAAAAGAGCCTCACAGAGGCGTAAGGTAGGAGAGCTGAGAATAGTAACATGCACTTGAATTTTATCAGACCTGGAAGATGGCATCAACATTTTCTCAGCACCAAATCTGGAACTGCTGCATTAACTTACACAAGTTCAGATCCTTGTGAGCCTCATCACATCACCATATGTCCTATGTGTAGCAACAACAACAACAACAAATATATATATATATATATTGCAAATGTTTGAATGAGTATTTTTAATCAGCAGCATGATACCTACCCTCCACTTAGAAAGTGTGCTGCCATGTTCCCAAGAATTATTGTATTAGCTACAGAGCTCACATGAAAGGGAAAATTATAACTGATCAAATTTTAAAGAAACCTCTAAAAATAGCTTGTCTAGAGCCCAAAATGTCACAATGATAAAGTCTAACATCTCAAGTCCTCCAAGAGCTTAGAGCAAGATTGTGTCCCATTAGGAAGTTTGGGCTCTTCCATCAATATCCCTGTGGGAAAACTGCTTCTGACTGCAAAGGCTTGAAAGGTAACAGAGCTGACGCACCTCTCTGATCCAAAGAGAAATATTCCTAAACTCCAGTGCAACAGTGCCTGGGAAGCAAGATTTAGCACTAAGCAGATGTTTGTCTACCACAAGATTTCGGTGTGTGCTTGCTTTTCGTTACAGATGACTAGGAATTTGGAGCTGCTCTGAACAGTGGGTGGGCTGCAGATAGCCCTGGCAAAGATGGATTTGCAGACAACACGGGGGATTTGGTTAGAAGTGCACGATAATTATGGTTTATTATCCTGCACTTCAGTTTATCACATCAGCACTATACCATCCATTCGGTGGCCTATTTCGGATGTAAGATGACCTCTAATGTTAAGCAGACACCACTAACATCCACTTTCTTTGCAGTTAGTATAATAAACCACTGGTGATAAACAGTGACCTCATCTTTTGGAGTTAAGTCCTGCAGTGTTCACTAAAACAACAACGAAAAATTACCTCTTGGTAGTCAGTACAAGTTTTGCTTGAGTACAGTTTCTTCTAGTTACAGGGTATTTATCAGCAGCAGAAACACAATTTATATTATACAGCCTGTCCTCACTGTTAAAATTTATATCAATCAGCAGAGCCATTAAATCCTACATTTTCCTTCCCCTAATCCACTGTTAGATTAAACGGTTCAATTAATAATAAATATTAGCAGTTTATTAGATTAATAGTTATACCACTACATTAGTGTATGTGGTTGCACAGAGACAGAAATGAGGCAATAGTTTCCCACTAAATCATTTTCAGCCAAGCAGCGTACCATATGTTGTTCTGCTGTACTCGTCTCTTCCTTAGGAAAAACAAAGCCAAAACCTTCGGCTTCACCTGCCACTTCTAGTTATTCAGCCGCGGCCCCGGGACTGAGATGGAAACAAGGAACCAGGCTGTGCTCTGAGCAAAGCCATTGAACTCAGCGGGGCTGCAGGAGGAGAGCCAGCACAGGCTTTGACCCATTTATTTGAGAAAATTACCCCTGGACAACGGGATAATCCTCCCCAATAAGCCTGGCTATGGGCAGGAGGAAGCACCAGATTAGTGAATTTGGTTCTCCTGAAGGGGCTGATGCTTAGCAGCTGGAGAGGCTCTGCTGTCCCACGCTGAAAACACGGGTGCAGTAACATGCCAAAGTGTTGCATCTGTACAAGATCTGTTTTCATCTATAAAACGGATTGCAAAATGTTCTAATTTTATAAGGCAGGGGAAGAATCAGCTAAGGGAGAGTCAGCTACATTGTCCAGGAAACTACTGCTAATGCTAATCTGCTATTTGTCAAGTATCCATATGTGTTATAAATGTATGTACCATTTTGTAAGCACATGGCCCGGCTGGTAGGGGAGTGAGGAAATGACAGTCAGAAGACTGGACTCTGTTCCAGCTTCGTCTGTAGCTGGACACTTTTTTTTTTTTATTTCTTCCAGCTCTCTCAGCCATGTCCTGTGAAGTGTCTTCTCATCGCTGCAGGTTTGTTCTTTCCAGACCTGGCCTTTCCTTCTAATTCCCTGCTTCTTTTGTCTCCTACCTTGGTCAATCCCATCCTGCCTTGTGCCTCAGTTTCCCTCATCTGTAAAAATAGGATAATGATATCTTTCATACTGTGTCTTTGGATGAAAAGTATCTGTAAAGGACATCACCAGGGAGTGACATTTACTTCAGACCATATTCACCTCAAGGACATTTGTGGAGGGGCTGAGGATATGGTTTTGTGGTCTTTCCTGCTCTCAGCTGATGGATAACAGGAAATCTGTCAGGCAACAGAGGAGGTCTGCAAAACTCCATGAAAACCCAATTCAAATCAACCAGCTTTCCTTAAACTGAAAATTCCCATGGGGAAAAGCTGCCACCCTCTCCTGCAGTTTGAAACGCATTTGATTCACAAGAAGGAGTAGAGCAGAAGGCCTCGCCACCCTGGCTCAGCCATGATTTCCCTGCTCTCTGGAATCCAGAGACAGTAAAACTGATTTAACCGAGGCTATGTACACTGATGGGTATATTCTGAACTCCCATGGATGTGAATAGCTGGGGGCGCGTGACTATAGTCCCACGCACTGAGATGAGATAATTACAGTTGCACAGTAGTGAAGGCATTGCCAATATCCCATAATTAATTTACAGACAGAGTATTTCCTCCTCCTTTCCCCCCCATTAAGTGTAGAGAAAATAAATGTTCTTAGGAGTTGGCAATTTCTCTTTAGTTTGCATATTCCTCCTAAATATGAACATTATGTTGTTTACTCATCTGTTAATGACAGCTGATTATCAAACCATAAATATACATGTATCTAATGGTTTGTGAACATTAAACATCAGAACGTAATAGATGTGGGTGTATGCAGGAACCCAGCACCAACAATTGCCATTTAGCATGCCAGCGTCCGTAGGGTGCCTGAATCCGGGCACTGTCACTTCCCGTGTATAAGAAGAGGAGAACTGATTTTCCCAGCTGCTGTTAAGATTTATTTTATTTTTTAAAGATTTTTTAAGTTTGTTTATTGCCACATGTAAACAGATTGGTTTTTTATTTTGTTTGATCTGCCTCTTCCGCACAGTCTAGTGCTCTTACTGCTCCTGGGTGTCTGAGAGTGTAACTTGATGAACAGAAGAGCTTTCCTTGTCATTGCAAACCTCTTCTCTCATCCTGTCTTTGCTCTTGGTCACCAAATAAAATGAAATAAAATAAAAGGATGCAGTCACTGCTTCAACGTGAACTCTCCCAAGAAGTCAGGGTTTAACGCCAGCAATCCCAAGGCATTATCTGTGTTGCCCAATTTACTCCTTTTCTCTCTCATCTCCAGTTCTCTCCCTCAGCTCTCTTTTCCTGCTAAATGTCCTGCTGTTATCTCAGATCTGTTTTCTCTGGAACAAAGCTGTTTTCCTTCCTCCTAACAGACTTTCTTTGTCAGAGCTGGTAACTCTACGACCCTTCCCACTTAAAGACATGTAACTTCAATGTCACCTTAATCCCAACTCTTCTACTTCCACTGCACTTTGGCTCTCCCACTTGGTTCTTTTATTTCCTCTTTCCAGTGCTAAATTCACTCTTTTTCTTTCCTTTGGAAACCATGAGCTGTTTTTCTCTTCCTTGCTTTCCTTCCATCCCTCTTCTGCAATCTTGTTTAATTCTTTCTTTATTTATTTTATTTAAGTCAGCATCTCCTGACTGTGCATGTTACTCATACCAACTTCCACTTCCTTGAAGTCCCTCCTGATTTCTTGCCTCTTGCTGCAGAGGTAACTTCATTTTCTTTGGTGTCTTCTGTTGCCTCTCTTCCAGACACATATTCACTCTTCTTTCCTAACTTTCCTAATTGTTTCTCTTGCTCTGTGTGCCATAATTAACTCCATGCTCTCTCCTTGCAGTGCAACCTTAGAAACTAGAGCTGGGCCAGATACAGAGTTTTGGATCTGAGTTATTGACAAAGGTAAGGGAACTATGTGGAGATCCTATGTTTCTGAGATTGGAGAAGAACCCAGGACATAGGAAACTCATCCCTTGGAGCCAGCCTCAGCAATATGTGGTGTACACCCACGCTCAGCTTCAGCAGCCTTCAGTTAGAGGTAGGACTGATGGCACCTTCCCATGCCAAAGACCCTGAGAACATCAGGATTTATGATATTGCGGATCTGATAGGTCCATGCTCTGCCTAGTTAATATGTTCAAATGGTCTCCTTGTGCAGGAGGGTTTAAATGGGCAAGTCTGAGCTAAGGAGAATTTTACTTTCAAGTCCATACTGCTACCACATTGCAGTGCTGTGTCCCCAATGGTACTGAGGATGTTGCCGCTATTTTTGATGGAAACAGAATAGTTTGGTCCACTCTTTTTGAACAACCTGCAAGGAATATGGTGAATATGGCGTGTCTCACAAGTAGCTTTTGGAATTAATCAAGTTAGGATGAGGCATATGTGTAATTTGCAAGGCTGTAATTTTTATGCTGTTCCAAGCTACGGAAAACATTTAGCAATATTGATCAAACAAAAGCACTGCTGTGATATAGTTCCAGAATCAACGTATGAAAAATTTCACTTGTCTTTTTAGCAATTATTGATGAAGAGAATAAAACTCCAGGTGAACACAAAGGGCTGGCTGTTTGCATTCCTGCACTGCCAGCACGCCAGATTGGATGGCGAGCAAGTCATTTTGCCTGGAACTAAACCAGCCGAATGCTGACAGATAGGTGTTTGTGCAGTGCAGGCTCGGCAAGGAAAATAAGCTGTCATGGCTTACGCTGACCTGTGCTGTTTGATTACGATATGATGCCTTTCTTCTCCGAAGGAATCAAGGGGGCTTATTCAGGTGCTGCTGGCTCCATGCGTAGGGATGCTGAGCACCAGGGAGTGCAGCATCCTGCATCTGTGGAGCTGATTCCTGGGGAAGGGCTTGACACCCTTCCCAATCTCATTTTTATTGTACAAATCAAGAGAGTTAAATACCTGTAGCTGGATGGTTTAAAAGGGCCGTATAGCTTTATGAACAGCTAATAGCACCAGTGTATATAGACGTTAAGACCAGCCATATCTCACGATTCACGAGCAAGAGACATCTCTCCCACACTCAGTAGGGGCAGGGGCTGAGCCCATGGCACCGTGGCACCATGGTGGCTCCCCAGCAGCCGTTTTATTGCCCTCTCCTTCCCAGTCACTCAGCCCCAAGGGACATCATTCACAGCACACTAGTGTAGCATCAGAGGGCAGATCTGGTGTGGTTTTTGAGGAGTTCATCTTCTCATCCACCATCAAAAGCTGCATCTGAATACAGTGCCATTAAGTCCATATCACCTCAAGCCAGGGGAAATAATGAAGAGCTGCTGCTGTTTTGCTTTGAAATGGCTTCCTTTTGATTGGTTCACTTCTACATTTAAAATATAAATAGACCCAACAAGTTTTGACAGATCCAAAGTATTTTGTTTTCAGAATTCTCTCTCTGAAATAAAGTGAATAAAGTGAGAAGTTTTCTGATTTTGTCCCCAAACGAGCAAAGACAAATGTTGAAACCTTCCAGACGTGGATTTTCCACCTTGCATGCAGGTCGGCGAGAGATTACATTTCATTTGGCTTCAGGTAGAGGCCAATCTACTAATTAAATGGCAGACCTGCTTTACTGGAGATAAAAATAAAGCAAGCACTAGTGAGAAAAGGGGAATGGGTACCAAACAAAAGGGAAGGCTAGGAAAGGGATGAAGTCAATAACAGATAAATCCCAGTCCCAACACAAGTACAAGGAAGACAATACTCTGTTGTGCACAGAGAAGCTGAGGTTTATTAGCTGTTGATTAAGTCTTGTAAGGAGCAGAAAGATAGTTGAGGAGAATGAAGCAAAATACAAACAATCTCTTCTATTTTCTTGGCAAATTTGATCTTCTCTATTAGGATTATCAGAGAGCTTATTCCCTGGATGTGGGCAGTGAGGCAGATTTCCAATGCCTTTCAATTGCTTTTCTGGCTGAAGCTGGCTATTCTAATGCAACGTGACGGGTAGCCACAAACATAATCCTTACGACCCAGTGGTGCTCGAATGCAGATGCTACTTGCAGACTCGAAAAAGAAGAGCGATGCTCCAAGTTTGCTCAAACTGGGACACTCGCAGTGATGGTTTTTAGGTGGCCTGCAGCCGAAAGCTCCACGTTGCTGCATTCTGAACCTCGGTTACAGGCAGGCTATTCAGACATTTAAAAAACAATTTGTTTCCAAATTATAAAAGATTGCGTATTCTTTTTCTTCAGCTGATTTTACTTTCCAGTATGGGGATTTAGGAATACCCATATTGGATCAGACTGCCGGTTAATCTAATCTGGTATACCTATTCCGGCTGCAGCTAATAGATGATGCTTCAGAGGAAGAAAACAGAAAGAAAACAAAACCACCACAATACATCTAGTTAATTGAACAGTTCTGTACATGGGGAGAAAAATTCCTTCCTGATGTCCACAGGTGATGAGCGTATGCCCTGAAGCATGAGATACGATTACTCTTATCATTATCTTAGCTTGCATAGCAACAAATGTAATTAGTGGTCATAAAATTATCCTGCTGTTTGGGATTATCTGTTTTTTTAAAGCAACAGAACCAAGCATGTCTCTGAGGTAACTTCATTTGAATAGGATGAATTTGGCCCATAAAGTCTATAATGTATCCTTAAGTACAAACAATAGAAAATAGAAAAGGCAAGAATTGAAAGTACTTGGTTGTGGCCTCCTAAGGCTGCTATTTATCACGTACTCAGGCTGCTTCTTTAGAGGCTTTATTCAAACTTCGTATTAGCAAGATAAGAGGTGAAACAAACTGCTGGGAGCAGTGACAACAAGCAAAGAATAAGATTTCAAGCCAAAACTAAGTAAATACCCCTAAGAGCGTGTTTCGGCAACGGGAAGGCAAGCTCCCTCTCACCTCTCCCCACATCTCAGGAGCACCCAGAGGATGATCAGTCACAGAAAGGGCATTAGCAGGACGGATGTGCAGCCCGAGAACTGTTAGACTGCTGTTTCAAGCCAAAATGCATTGGACAAAAACTAATCCAACAACGAAAGTCACTCTCTGTGTCCATTCAACACAGCAGAGGCCAGACCTCAGAGGCAAGAAGAGCAGAATTGTGCGCCCAGCTCTGGAGGAGTCTCTGTGTTAGCCAGGCTGGGGTCTAAGCTGGCATAGGTAGGTAAATCAGAAACATCTCCTACAGCACTGGGGCCACGCTAAATAAACCTGAAGAGAGGAGACTCTCTGCTGCTTAACAGTGCTGGAAAGAATGAAGAGGACATTTCAGGGACACTGCAGCTTTGGCTTTGATGAATTCAGTCGCAGCTTGAAAGAGCGTAATTAGGCTGGTTCTGCCAGCTGCCTCCTTCAGTAGACTTGCAGCCACAGAGACTGTTGAGTTCAGGCCTGGTTTGGCCCAAAGCTTTTAGCAGGGTTTGAACTGCACTTCTTTTGTAAATGCAGAGAAGTGGGGACACCAGGAAGCAAACTTGCAGGCTTGTGAGACCTTTAAACAGTTGTGCTAGCAGGAGCTGAAATCAGTGTACACAAATCCCTTCCTGCACCCTGGTGAATAGCAACGGATGTGGGGTCTCTGCTCTTGGTATTCTCTTGTATATTATCTGTCCCAGTCCTGCCTCTTGGTGCAATCTGGATGTCCACTGTTATTGCCACTTACGTGTGCTTTCTCCTAGTCCCCTGTAGGCAGGCGGTGATAGTTCCTCTCAGCAGCAGGTGGGATAAGGAGTTCATAGAAGAAATAACTGGCAGAGATCCAATGGTGTTCCCCAGTGGGGAATAAGCAGAGGATGCTCCTGGTACCAGTTGCTAAACCGTGTTTCAGTAATGCTGTTCTTGCTGGGCAGCCTGGTGTCTGCGTGGGTCCCCGTGCTTTGCCAGCAACCACTGGGGACACTGCTCCTGCTGCAGGAGAGGTGCCACAGCTGTAATTCTATCCACGCCCAGGCAGCATGTAAAACTTTATAAACCACTTGGCCTCGCCACTGGAAATATTGTAAGAATTGATGGAGCATGCACCAGCACCAGCATCTAAATGACAGACCGACAGACATAAAATAGGTGAGCACTTTTATTGCTCCTTAGAGGATTCACACTTATTTGTCAAGGTTAACTGCATCTTTGATGCAAGACGTTTTTTGTTGTCATTAAATATCTTTCACTACTGTGTCCTTCTGCTTAACGAAGATGCCCTCAAAAGATTGCAGGTAATTTATGCTGTGAGTTGCCTGCTCTCACAGTTTTACCATGAGTCTCTTAGTAGGCTCTTTAGAGACCCAATTCCTAGCCAGGTAAGTATGTGAGAACCTCAGCATTTGTTTTAACAGCAGCCATAAAGTAAGTGGCAAGTCATCACGGCTCTGGATAAAAACATGAAGATGTGACCCAGGTGCGTACTAAACAGCTTGGAAACTGGAAGGCAAAGAAAGCTGAGTGTGTGTATTTACTCACATATCATTATTTCTAGACCAGGTTTGGGAGCCACAGCATAAGATCTGGGAGCATGTAGGGTATGTAGATCAGGATGTGAGGTGCTTGCTGCTCTTGCTGGACTGAACTAGCTGGTGGGAAGATGCTCTGCACCCTAGAGAGCCCTCCAACCTGTTCAGGGTGTCAAAGCCACCTGGGTTTGGATGGGCTCTTCTGCTTGGCATGGGTTAGAGCTGGTCACTCACCCTCCTTCCCCTCCTGGAGGTGAGGACGGCCACTGTGGCACTTGGCCGGCCTCTCTGGATCTCGCCCAGAGGCGATGTGCAAGGACTTGGACGGCGACTCGTATGCCCTCCCACTCCTCCTCATGTGCCCAAGCAGACATCCTCGCCATTGGCTATCACCAGGCAACAAAATGTGCATTTCGTGCCACCTGCTTTGCACGTGACAAGCGCCTTACACGCTGGTGGAGACGGCTGCCTTTCAGCGTCAGAGCCTCCTAATTGAGCAACAAATGCTTGTTGCACAAACTATGCCGACAATTTTTGATGGGTAGAAAATACAATATTTAGTCAGGCTGCTGTAAGTTAAAACACAGCAGACAGTAAAAGGATGAAATTATACCCCAACAGACTTTTAAATGAGAAAATAGTCTGTGTTAGGGAACATTATTCATTTAAATAGCAGAAAGCTTATAATTTCAACGAGGCCACAATTTCCATAAAAAGCCTGCATTTGGGATTTTTTTTTTCCCTTTTCCCTCTTGCAGATTGCAGTTAAAATGAATGAACCTTCCTGCTTACAGGGAAATTCATTTTTATTTTACTTTGCCTTTTTCATGTCAATTACAGAACACTTTGTTAAAATGATTACATAATTTTCACAGAAGCTTGGTATTGCAGGCTGGAGGAGATAAACCCACTTAAATGTGACTAATGTACTCTCAAATTCCTGCCCAGAGCAGTTTCTCATCTAGACATCACTCACACCATCTTCCAAAACCCCTGCACAGAATCAGCGCAAATGTCAGAGACAAAAAAGCAGCTTTTCTGCTGAGGGAGGTACCACGTGAACTCTGTTTTTAGGCAGCGAGTCAGAGGTCGCTCACTGCTAAAAACTCTGTATCCTCAGTCCTCATCTCATCACTCGGTCCCTGTCTCGTGATAAGGTTACACTGAATGGTGCTGGCATCCTTCAAGGTTACTGTTCCAGAAAATATTTGCAAATAATTTGACGTGCTGTCAGCTAGCAGGCAGCAGTGAACTCATATAATTCAACATACTAATGTGGGTTTTCACGCCTAAAGCTATAAATAAGCTTGATATTCGAAAGTTTCTGTAATGTTTATTTAATAGCAATATTTTATAAATAAATCTTGATTATTCCATTGCACTCCAGTGAAGATCTTCCAATATAACAGTTGTTTCTAACCCCAGGCCTCTTTTTCTGACCCCTCCTTGCCACCCACATCTGAGTTAAAGAAATAAAACACTTCCTTCACAAAACCATTTTCAGGCACAAGGGAATTGTGGCCACGGCAGCTCTCACCTACCTCCTCCCCTGCAACCTCCTCCTACCTTCCCCTTCGCTCTGCCCAGATTGCTTTGCTCTCTGCTGGAGACTTTACCTGACTGATGGTTGCACAAGGATACTTGCATAAACTGTTGGAAACTCACCTGGAGGAAGCTCCGTTAGGCTGTGCAGATCCCAAAAGGAGTTGAATCAGCTCCAGCTGGATGCTGCTGGCCAGGTCTCAGGAGTGCCCCTCACTCCTCAGCTGCTTTTTAGGATGCCCTCCCTCTTCCCATGTCATAGGAGCAATGCAAAGCAGATGATGCGGGAGCTCAGCTGTTCCTCACAGGCTCCAATCCTGCATGGTTTTGCACATTACTTCACTGTCTTCCACCCTTGTAGCTACAGAAGCAAGGCAAAACCCCATGAAGCCCAACTGAGGGGCATTCAAAGTGTGACACTAGGCATCAGTCGAGCCTTTCAGGAACTTGGAAAAGCCAACCTTTTTCTGTAAAACAGCTGCTGGCAATTTTTTCCTCTTTCCATCAGAAAACATAATCAGAAGCTTTCCAATTCAAATGAAGCCTTTAATTGAAGAAGTGCTCACATGGAGCTGCATATGGGTTAGATCACTGCACTACGATGACATTTTGTGTGCTTTTTAAAAAAAAAATGACTATGACTTCCAGCATGCTGCCCACAACTCAGTAAAATAATCCTCTACTTGGGAAAAATAGCAATGCTTGGTAACAAATCATTGTAATCTAGCAGGAGCCAATACATACATGCATTATATGTGCTTCACATATGTAAGTACAATTGGAAGGTTTGTAAATAAGTTCTTGAACATCTGGTTCCCTACACAAATGGTACATTGCCACGGTGAGTGATGCAGGAAGAATTTCTCTGCTCCATGTTGCTAAATGGAAACTCAAGGCCAAGAATGCGGTATCTAATACACAAGGATCTACGCACATCTTCACATCTGGGCTTGGATTTTGGAACAGAAGCAGAAGTGTCTGTAGCTAATGGCTGTTCTATGGCTCTGCACCGGATCACGGACCTACCCACAAGATTCCGCTTGCCAGATGAGTTTAGAGAGAAAAGTTCACTGTAATTCAAGTGCCAAGGAAATCAATAGCAAAAAAAAATCTGCATGACATAAATATTTAATAGCAGCACTACCACTGGTATTCAGAGCCTTCTGTAACATGAAGAACTGGACCCAAAATGAGCAAACCCCATTTGTTTCCAACAGGGAAAAGGGAAGTGAGGAGTCTCATCAATGAAACAACTTCTTTGTGCTGCATTCTGTGCAAATATTTGGATTACTAAAACGAATTTATGAAGCAATTACTTTTAATGCTATATGAGGAAATTAAGTACTCATTGATTCGTGATTTATAATCTAAAGCTAAAAGATCATGAAAAAGCAAATATAACTTAATTAAATGTCCTTTGGCTTTGCTACTATAGCAGACCTAACTCATAAAATAAGTAAAACAAACCATTTTTAGAACATAAATGAGTATTGGTTCTTCTAGTTCAGAAGGCAAATAATTTACTGGTTAAATATATTCAGAAAAGTGTAGCCATGTGAAAGATTTTTCCAGTGGCCTCTGGGTCTTGAAGGAAGGATAAAAACTGACTGGTGCAGATTCAAGGAATTCATTGTGCTGGGAATGACAGGAGCATTTGCTGTGAAAAGGGGAAAACAAAAGGCTATTTCCGTTCTTTTTATACAGGGAAAATATTTTAATATATTCATGGAGTAGAATATATTGTGAAAAGAACGTGCCTTTATGGTCTCTCCATTGGCAACACACTTGTGATTATTCATTCCTGACACAGAGCCCATTAACCTGGGGAAATTTAATCTAATGCTATAGTAATGTTGCTATTTTTCCAGTCTGAAGTGTAAATAATTTGAAAAAAAAACTCACCCAGGTTTTTAGAATGAAACATCCCAAGCGATGTATTCAATCTGTTAAGTAGTCAGTTTGACTCCTCCTTTATACTGCAGAAGCGAGAAGGTTGAGTTTTAAAGAACAGTGAAGAACAAGGCACTACTAGATAAATCATGGGAGACCATTTATTGTAACTACACATTTCAGTATTGGAAACTCTTCCTAGATATGCTAGGTTGCCATCTTGTCCTTTCGATCCATGAACGGATGTTACATGTGTATACTGAAGGAGTGAGTACATTTCAGACAACTTTGGTGTCCTTCGATCTTCATGTGGTTTGAGCTAACGATGAGGATGAGGTCTTTGGATGTCTCTGTCTTCCTCGGAGAGTCCCCTGGCCCCAGGTACAGCACAACAGATTCTGGGGATGTGATTGCTCTCATGAGGTGGTGGCAGCAGTGATGGCAAATTGTCCTGGATAACAACATCTCATGTATCTCCATGTGGAATTACATGGGCTCATTTGTAGAGAAAATCAATTGAGGTGGTTGCCACCTCGGACCCCCAAACCTGAAGGATGTGCCTCTTCCAGACCCTGGGGTAGGGAAGCTGCCAAATATTGTGATGTACATACGATACGTGAACACAAGGCTGATGGTTGGCATCACAAAGGTCCAAAGGATAAACCATACAAGACAAAATGATAGGTGCAGGCCTGTCACACTGTGAGGACAGCCAACAGCTATCTGCCTGGTGATAGCGGTACACTTTGTGTCAAATAAACATGCAAAGCCTGGCATATATAAAAGCATTACAATGCTTAGATTCCTAAGATTTGGATTTCTCCCCCAAATCGCATCAAAGAAGTCATTCATGAATAAAAGGATGACTGCTATACATGGGCCAAATGCAACCAAGTGTATCAGAGACCTAGAGAGCAGTGATGATGACTTTCTGGAAAACACAGCCTCTGCTATGAAAAGAGACATCAGAAATAAATACACAACATTTCCAAGAGACCTTGGAGCTGAAGAAGCATCCGTCTTTTTAAAACCTCATTACGGTAGACTACAAGGGCTCAGGCACACAAACAACAAATTACATCAGGTGAGTAAGTTACCATACATCAGCTGGTCTGTGTGCGCACTCTGAGTGTACAGAAAATACACCATAATTTGAGTTAACTTAGCCCTCGTTGCTTTTACTCTAACCTACAGCAACACACTGCCTTGCAAAGGATATAGATCAAGAGTGCCTACACAGACAGTTACCCCAGGCTAGCCGACGCGCAGTAATGTGCTAGGAAAAAGTCACTTTCCTGTTATTTGGAGCCATCCTCTGCCTGGGGACTACAGTCTCGTTCTACTCAAGTGCAGATACTTTATTGAGGTACCTTAGCTAAGGAGCCTACATCATCTCAGGTTCTCTTTGTCTTTGATGGAGAAGGATTAGGGCCTCCAGACAATTCACAATTTAGGCACTTCCAGAGGAAATATAAAGGGTATTCCACTGCGTTATAGAAAATATTTCAATTGGTGGCTTCTCCTAATATTTAGGGAACCTGAAAAGCTAAATTTTTTGAGCAATTCCATATTTAAACATCTGTGGTTTTAAATGAGTAGATTGATTTCCTACTAAAAAAGCAAAATTGCAGTATACCCCGGAAAGCAGTTTGCATTTGAGCTTAATGTATCAAACCCCTAAGACAGGAAAATGAACTAGCTGCAATGGTAACTGTAAAGCCAATGTGAAACAGCTCCGGTAGCAGTGCCTGCATTGAAGTGACACGTAGCACAGGTATGAAGAGCTTTTTTGCTCCTCTTCAATGTCCTTAGCAGCAAATAAACTCACACCTCATCCAAAGGGCACAGACCTCAGAAGTGGAAGTACATTAATACTGTTACTAGAGCTTCAGAAAGACAAAGGATGCTGGTGCTTAATTTTAGGAAAATGTTTATGGTTTCTTACAAACTGTATGCACAAAAGCATAAAGTGCTGCTTGCAGGTCTCGCAGGCTTGCAGGCCTGACACCATCTGTCTCCCTGGGCAAACTTTTCTGCCCCAGCCTTCTTTTACCATAGGTTCTTTACATGTAAGTTTAACCATGGAGTGTGTGATGTGGTTTGCATTAGGGCTCATAGCTCGTATGCTTTCTCTGTGAGAATTCTTACTGCGGGTATTAGTATTTCGTGGCAATTCTCCAACAATTAGATCAAAAGGAAGTGGAAGGTAATAAGAGTTTTCTCATGGACTTTAGTGTCTGTAAGTGCTCCCAGGAGCAATCTCAAAAAGGAACCTTTTCCTTCTCCTGCCTGGAAGGAAGTGTTGGTTGCCATGTAAGTCTACACACTATATTCAGTACCTTGACCTACATGTACCTTTCTTGACCTCAGTGACTTTGTATTTTCTTTACAAATTCTCTTCCTAAGAGATTGGCACTCTGTCTGGCACAGTGGGAAAACTGCGTTTGTGTTAAATCTGGAAAATATATGACCTCTTCCCCATAACTTGACCAAAACTTTGGGTTGATCTGAACAATATCTTTCTTTTTGTTCCCATTTTGACAAAAATCTGATATTAAATTGTTCTGTAATGACTTAAAGTAATATAGTGTTTCCTGCATCTTGGCCACCAAACCAGGAAAATCCAATATTCAAAGTCTCTGTTCACTGCTTGTTTTCCACATGCCAGCCGTCCTACATCAGTCATTCTTCTACCTTGGTGTACAATACCTCTCACCTATCAAACCCTGGCACCCTCTCCTTTCCTATTGTCTCTACCTCACACCTTCTTATTGCAACATTTCCATTACAGCAGCTACTTAACTTTGGGCGAGTGGTATGGGGACGATGCAGTACAACATTCATTTGCATTATGTTGTATGAAAAGTGGTTGCTATGAAAATTATCGTGTCATAAATGGGAAGAGCATGACTCAAGGTGAACAATATGCAGCAGAAGTGGATGTGTTCTCGAAACCTCTCTCTTTATTACTGTTGAAAGGTCACACACAAAAGCCTGTAATGTGCAGAACATGAAGGTGAAGTGCACTGTATCTTAAAATGACCCTAAACAACAAGAAGATAATGCTATATGTATAATAAAACAATAAGAGTATCTTAAAGGACTCCAGAGATAAATGTTACCTATTTTCCTTTATCTGACAGTTACACACACAAAAAGTAATAACAAAGATGTATGATAAAACAGATGGACAACCTATTGCTATGTGTATTGAAAGATAACCACAAGTGGGCTTGAGCAAAGGCATCTACGATGAAGAGAAACAATCACAGCAAATTAGCAGAGGGGTGGGAGGAGAGCTCACAATAAGGGGATACCCCAATTTGCTACCAATTTCTTTGGGCATGCAAACAGCTGTCCAGACCTTGCTTGCTCTGTGCATGAGGTCTGCTTGAGCTAAGGGCCTGATAGCTATGTCACTACTGGATACTGGAAAGGAACACACAAAAAGTCCAGGGCTTTACTTCATCTGTATGAAGTTCATTGACAAATCTGCACCTTGAACTTTTAACCCATTCTGGGACCTGTAAGAAGTCTAAATGCTTCTCATTTTAAAACTCTAGTAATTTCCCTAAAGAAAGACATGTTCTCCAGAAATGAATTGATCCAAAGATATTCAAAAGCCACAAACAGAAGCAGTTCAGCATTAACTGACAGGCTACATTCACACCAGCAGCTTATGTGGACAGATGGGCTGACTCCTAGAGATAGAAATGCCATTCTGATATCTCAGACAGCACAATTTTGGAAGGAAGTCACACTTTTTGCCTTTTGTTGTAAGGGCTGCAGTTTGGCCAGAGCTGCTGTGAGTCCCTCAGGACCCCAGCTGGGACATTTTACTCCACAAATTCCCCCCTCACCCTCTGTGCACACACTGCTGCCTTGTGCAGGGTGGACATCTCCTCACCATCACTGATGGCACAGGAGCAGCAGCCTGTGTGTTCCTAAACAAGGCCCACAGGGCCTGGTGCAATTAGCAGCCATGATTACCTATTCACAATTGAACCAAAACCACCTGTAGTTAGGCAGAAAAGGGAAATGCAGAGGATTCATTACTGCCTGCAGCAGTGAGAGGGATCAAACAGACAGCTCAGTAGAGGAAATGCTTACTTCTATGCTGCATTGATAAAAACAACGTAATTTGTTTGCTTTTTTTTTTTTTTTTTTTGAGATTGAGATAGGTGCCTGGCTTCAGAAGTTTCCCTGATGTCAGAACTTACCCCCTGTAGGGAAGCAACTGAGCTCCAGAGAAACCAGCAGACAAATCTTTTACAAGCTACTGTCTGTCTTGCTGCAACATCTTTTGCTGAAGGACTGGTGCTAAAACTGAGTGAGCTTTAATTCCACAGTGAGATCGGGTTGAAAGTAAATTTGTGAGAGAGCGTGCAGCCATCCCAAGGAAACTATTAGGACCTGCGACCTTGAGATCAATCTAGAGAGTTCTTTGTGGGACTGCTTTGCCTGCGGGCAGTACAATAAAAGTGTTCAGCAGCACTACTGCAGAGGGGAATCTGACATACCAATCAGTGCTGGAGAGATTGATTTCAAGGGAGATAGCAGCGAAGGACAGGCGTGCTAATAAAGCATGGCTGGAAGGATAGGAAGACGTCATGTGCAGCAAAGGACGGACTGATTGTCTCTGAAACTTGCAAGCAGTCCTTCATCTATGCCCAAACCACAAAACTGGGCAAAGCTGTGCGTAGAGCTATACGTAAACCCAGTGTCATGACTAGGAGCAAGGGAGGGAAGCCAGCAGAAGAGGTGCTGCTGGAATATCTGGGAGGTGTACTCCATCGTCAGGGTTTTTTTTTAGGAGCAGAAGTGAGAGCATCATCTGCGCAGGGCTATGTGAGAATGGCTGCTCCATGGACAGGTTGTCTGTGGCATTGGATATGGCATCTCCAGTAGTCCTCCCACCTCTTTTCTCTGTGATATTACAGCTTTCAGGTTCTGCTTAGCACCCAGCCTGCTCAGCCTGGCTTCCCAGCACACACACCTGGGCTGCAACAGGAGTGCACACACGGGCAGGTTTCTGCAGAAGGAGCCAAAGTAGGTGCTATGAAGTTCATCTTGCTTTTATGCTTTTTTATGCCCACTTTATTGCAGCAGTGGGAGTACAGATAATACCTGACTCAGCAAAAAAAGCCCTTATGCTGTAATCTATCAAAAAATTTCAAATAAATTTGAACAATAAGAGTCAGTTTGTATTGAATCAGCACTTTGCATCATTTGCCTGTGGCATTTTGGATCCAATATCTAGAGTTTCCATGCCAGATTTATGGTATTGATGAACCACAACCTCAGCTTCTGTCAAACAGGACAAAAGCAGGAGAGGAAGCCTTTATTTCAAGCTTCCATGGTATATTTAGAGACAAGAAAATAACATTTGGATGAGAAGGAAGGAAAAAAAAAAAAAAGCAAAAAAAAAAAAAAAAAAAAAAAAAAAAGAAGCTGAGTATTACCAAAGATGTAATTTCTGAATAATTCAGTGCTCTAGTGATCAGCAGCAGTTCTCTGAAGCCAAAAAAAAAAAAAAAAAAGAAAAGAAAAAAAAAGAAAAAAGAAAAGATTTCATTACACCCCAATAATGTATAGTCTTTAGGCTGCAATGTGCATCAAATCAATACTTTTATTTCTATCAGGACATTGTACATTTATTTTGTTACCCCTCTAGTATCTCCAGAGAGTCTCTTGTTTTACACAAATAGAGTCAGCCCAGTTACTCTGTTATTATAATGAATTTTCCTGAAAGAGACATAAAGCACTCAGAAAATTGCAAACTCCACTTTTAGCCAGCATGGCTTCTCGCAGTTTTAATAAATGTTTAAAAAAAGCAAACCATCCTGGCAGCAAAGAATTGTGTTTATCCCTTGACTGTAAGGATCTGCCTGCTCTTCAGATAATCAATTTCTTTGAATTACTAATAACTCTTCAAAGAGCAAGCAAGGCTCTCAGTCCCTGCAATTCAACAGTTGGAAATAAGCTATAATTTGCATTAAAAATAAAGCCAGTCAATCCCTACACCTTGGACATTGCAAGCTGCAAAATAAGATACACTAACTACCTAGGCTTATGCCACGCTGCTCCTGTGGCATCCAACACTCCAATTAAAAGTGTGTCGGTACTTTTACAAAACTCGATTTCTGAGGGCTTTCTAACAGCTGCTTAACTGTACAGAGCATAAATGTTCGCAGTCCAGCAGCAAAGATATTATGTGCAAATTGCCCCTGCTGTGTAGAAAATAAGCCTGGAGAACGCAAAGTACAAAATATAGTAAAATGTCAAATACTTCTGTTATTTATTTGTCCCCACTCACATCTATATGCCTCACAGTAAGTTTTTGGCGATGAGGACGTTTCTAGGGAGGGCTACCAAAAGCCCCAGTCATCAATTTTAGGGAGGGAATGCAAGGAAATTCCTGCTTTTTCTTTTCCTGCAGTAGCACACAGAGGAAAACTCCATTCCAGGAGCCAGGTAACCACTTTGGGACATGACACAGCTCCCGAGGCTTTGATTCATGGCACACTGGTCCACTCAGGAGGTGGCTGAAGAATGTTTTTGTCTTTGTGTTTTTCTATGAAACCAGAAGAATTTGACCTGATGTATTCAATCAGTAAAAATAGATTACAATACTTGAAAAGAAAAAAAGAAATTGCATTTTAAAACAAAACAAGACTTGAACAACCAATTTATGTTTAAACCGTAGCCTACTGTACAAGTCTTTATATTTAATATGATGGGCAGTTCACTCATTATTCAAATATCTTTCCCTTTTCATCTTTCTGTTCTCTTTGTGTCTGATGAAATTTTATCAAAAGGAGAACACTGCCTGCTGGTTCCAAGAGAAGATATGATTTAAACACTTTTTCTTTGCTCTGTCACAGCAGTGATTCAACCAGCAAAACACTGGCGGGATCACATATGGTACAGATGCTCTGCAAAGTAAAAATACTATCAGGATCATTAATCTGAGCAGCTCCAACACTCTGAGTTACGTTTCGTCGGTAATCAACAGCAAGATGTGAAAACCCCTCTGCCTCTCACGCTACATGCTGTTGGCTGCACATCAGCTGGTGCAGAGCTTGGCCAAGACAAGCTGAAGGCAAAGCACATCCCCAGAAGACAGCTGACACATGCAAGAGAGAGGCATGGTGTGCGCCATGACCATGGTGTGGACAGCAGTATCTTTTCCAGTAGTTAAGGGTGGAAGGAATTCCACCTTTAACTCTAAGAATGGAATTCTTATCAGGAGCAGGAGAGAATCTCACTATTTTAACCAGCTTTTCCCACTCAAGGGAATGAAATGCAATCTCCAAGCAAACTGGAGAACATGTGGCAGTACCAACCAAGCACTACACCACCTAAGTCTCTCCTCTGAAAGCAGTTTCAGACACTTTGAGGAATAATACTCCAGTCCTTTTCCAGAAAGTTGTTATTCATACTACACATTAACCGTGGTTTGTGGCTGTCCCTCAGAATACAGGAAGCACCAAATTATTCATAATGATGGGTTTAATATGGTCATCATTGCACTATGGCAGGCAAGCTCATGGGAGACACCACAAGCTGTTATTTGCATCTAGGTGACCCATCCGATGCTCTTTACAGTCTTACTGTTTTAAGTGATTATGTCTGACAGCTGCCATTTCTAATTTTTCCCTGAACTTACCAAATTCTACTAAAATAAGAGCCAGCATGAGCTGTCCAAGCTGGGTAGGGAATGGGAGGACCCATTTCTTGCTCGTACCCATTGGTGCCCTGCCCTTCCCTCCACCCATCACCTTCCTGCACCAGGTTTCGGAGGATGCAGTTCTCCTGCGTAGGGCCTAGGAGGATGAGCACGCAGGAGGCTTTGGGCACATCATTAATGTTATTCTGCCAATCAACTGCAATTAGGAGTGATTAGTGCTGCCTAGCGCAAACGACTCTGGAACTGGAGAGTGCTGATGTAAATCAAACACCCTGGTTCAGGGCCTTGATTATCAACAGGAATCTTTTCACTGACATCAAAGGACGTAGGACATGCCCAGGAACATTCAGGCTTCCCATCTTTGTGCAGATGAGAATATATATATATATGTTATTATTTAGAACAAGGAACCTTTAAATGTTTATTTAAGGCACAAAGGAGATGTCATTACTACTCGATTTTATAACACAGTATCCATTACTCTTCCTTCATGGCTCACTCCCTGGAATGAACTGGTTTTCCAGTGAGAAACAAGAATTCAGGGTTGTGTGGCATAAACGGCGATCCTGGCTCATTTATCCTTTACAGGGCACAAAGACTTTTCTGTGTGTGTTTTGTATGGATGTGCAGGACTGGATTAAAACCTTTCTGCTAGAAAAAGTGATGTTTACCATCACTTTGACTTGAACTGTCAAAGTATCACTGTGGCATTCAGTTATTTAAAAATACTCCATTATGTATAAAACCAGATCCTTTTCATAGGTGCAGTACAGCACAGAAGTGCAGTCCTTGTTATACTCATAGAGGACATTGCTCCTGATTTTCATTATTTCATTTTAAATTGCAAACCCTGTTGCAAAAAAAAAATAGGCTTCAGCACCTTTACCTTTTTGCAAGCTGTTGACATTGTTATTTAATAAATCTGACACTTTTGTGCTACTGAAACCTATTGTTTTCAGTTTAAATGTAAAAACTCCTAAATTTTATGTATGCTAATTTATTTATACAGGATGTGTATGCATTAGATTTGCAATGAGACTATTAGTAACACACGAACTAGGCTATCTCTATTTTGAATGCTTAAATATTCAACTCTAAATGATGCTCAAAGATTTAAAGCTCAAAACATATACAGTCCTTTTCATCATAAAACTCTTTTGCACTGATGATTTTACAGAGCTTTGCTTGTGTGCAGGCACTTAGTGGAAGACCAATTGCATAACCTTTTTCCCCTTACAAGCATTCCTGAGGCTAAATAAGACTTTACCAGCAACAACAACACCCATCAGTTATCTATGCTGTAGTGTAAACAATGAAATTCTTATTATGTACTCAGAATTCACAGAGCCATTTCCATGGTAACTCTGTTTTCATGTCATATCTTTAATGAATAGGTAATGAAAGAAATGCTGCATTTACAACTTCATTACTAGTAAAAAAAAATACAGCAGTAAATTTGAATTATAGTAGCTGTCATTTTTAGAACATGCTGAAGATCATGCAGGAATTTCAAGGCTGTCATTCTGAAGTGACAAAGTAAATACAAGCAGAAAAATATACCAGGCACTCTTGTTTTTAATTCCACTCTTCAGTTTGTTCTGCTATTCATAATTTTCTGATAAGGAGTAAAAGCTTAAGTAATAAAACAAGGTCATCGTGGGATGATGGGGCAGGCACAGTTTGAGACAAGTTGTGTACTTGTGAACATGTGTACCAGCGCTAGTGAATTCTAATGACTTGATTCGTCTTATTTTAATTACATAAATCACCGAAGTGCTGACTTCTATAGGTATTACTTTCTGGGGAGATATAAAATGCATCACGGACCGGAGATGATGTTTACCTGCGGTAAAGGACTGGAAAGAGACTTTGAGTGGTACGGTACATGGAGAACAGATCATCAGAGGCAGCCAGGTGAGGCAGGCAGAGGAAGATTGTGGCGTAAAACCCGCAGATATTGTAAGCACTCCATCGAATTACAACCCAGAGTAAATCAATGAGCCAGTCCAACAGGAGCTGCCAGCCTGACAGGCTCGCAATGGGAACATGCAGGTATTTGAATGCAAGGCATGGAGTGAAATAACTTTCCTTATTTAAAATCTCCTTGGGTTATAGACTCGATCTCTCCATTTCCCCTCCTCATCAAGAACAGGGCTGCAGCCTGCTGGAGGAAGGTGCCACACTCCTCCTCCTCGTGGGCACATGGCTCCCTGGTATAGGGCTTTCTAAACCTCCTATTACTTATATTGCATGTGAACACATGGGAATCTCTTTCCACTAAAAGAAATGCCTACTCTCAACCTCAACAGGGCATGCTTGGAGGGTCAGAGCTCCCAGAGCAAAGAGGAACCTGCAGAAAACACCCAAATTTACTCCTTAAATGCCTCTTGGATGTGCATGCTATTCCTGTGGGGCAGGCTCAGGACCAGGTGAGCTTTTGGGACCCGTGGAGGAATCAGTGCTCAGCCACTGCAACTTTCCGTTTGTTCTAATTCTTATTATTTTGAACGAAATCCTTCCAATTGGGATGGAAAAAACAAGTGTATTAAATGGGGTTGCTGTTTGGGAGCTGCTGGGAATGGGGTGTTTGTGTTTGGGATGTGTGTTTGCCTGCAGAGGAAAATTTGTTAGTTCCTGAAAGCGGTGATTTGGGAGAAACTAGCAACGGTGCAAAGTCATTATAGATGGAGGCCGGAGATGTTGCAGAGATTGAACTTGTTACAGGAATATTTTATAGCCCACCTGACCAAAACTGAACAACTGGACTGTGAAATGATTGAGCAAATAAAAAAAAGCAGTAAAAATGCTGGAGTGATAGTAATGGAAGATTTTTAACTACCAGAGCATAGGCTGGAGTCCATTAAGTGAGTGAAATAAAGCCTGAGGTATGCAAGAATGTGTGGCTCACAGTGGATTTTTTTAAAGAACTCATTAAATGCCCCAGCAGTAGTTACCTGGGTATTAAATAACACAGAGAATAAATATATCTGCCCCCACCATACTAAACTGGGCATTATTAAAAGCTGCACATAAACTGTACAAAAGAACTGCATGGAAACAACCCCCTGTGGTGGTCCCACAGCCCCTTGGAGCACTGCAGCATCCTTCTGGGCACCATCTCCCCGTCCCTCCTCTGAGACTCGTGGTGTCCAAGCACCAGCATCGCCCCTAGCAGCACCTCCCCTGGCAGCACCTTCCCACGAGCCTGCACTGAACAAGTGCCTGGGAGGTGCCGTAGCACAGACAGAGGCCAAGGACATCAGCGATAG
Organism: Aythya fuligula; assembly: GCF_009819795.1. Taxonomy (NCBI): domain Eukaryota; kingdom Metazoa; phylum Chordata; class Aves; order Anseriformes; family Anatidae; genus Aythya; species Aythya fuligula. Next base: position 34,364,478 of record NC_045565.1, read on the forward strand.
CTAGAGGGGCACCTAAAACGTGAAGGAAACTTTTAAATTAATTTTTGAATCCTTGTCACTAGCTATATAAAATATTCCAGACCAGAAAATGATAGGAAGAAGTACACCAATACACTGACTCCTGTTTTAAGGCAACAGAGCAGTAACAAGGGACTTGGGATGGACTCGGGGTCTGTCCCAGCAAGACTGGTGCTGACAAACTGCTTTCAGGTCATGACCCCTCAGCACCTTTAATGCCCTGGGAAATCTTTCTCAGCTAAACCCTCAGTTCTGCCTAGAGAACAGCTGCTTTCAAACATTTGATTCCCAGTGACTCACCATTGCAGGTTTGTGAAATTTGGGCAAACCGATGATGCTTCACCTTTAGAGAATTATTCCACCTTTTTTTTTTGGTCTTTCTGTAACTTAAAATTTAATTCATGTAAAATGTCAATCTTATTTCAGCCCCTAATCCCTGCTGAGGTCTAGGGAATAGAGCTATTTTCACCTGGAAGGTAGGGAAACCTTCTGAGTTCCTGGAGGTGGGATTATTTTAAACATCTGCGAGATATACAAGGCTCTCAGCATGTGTTACCGCTTCCATGCAACGTCTGGCAAATGTCACGGGCACCACTCCTCCAAATATATGCTCTCATTAAAAATAAATAAATAAATAAAAGGATCAAGAAGGAAAAGAGAGAGGTTTTGAGGGCAGCTGCAGGATGCGGTACCTGCCCGGCCTGCGGATGCTGCAGGCACGGCTGCAACTCCAGCAGCTGAGCCCCAGAATTAGTCTGGGAGCATTTTTGTGCACTGAGGATGAAGACTGGAAGGTGTGTATTCTCCGTGACATCCTACTATAGCTAGTCTTGTCACCACCCCTATGTTTTCAGGACAGTCCTGTCACCAGTCGCCCTGTGACAGTCACCTCGGAGCGATGCCGCAGAGCCCCTGGGAGCCCACCCGTTTATTTCCCTGCACTGACAGCAGGTCAGGTGTTTCCCCAGGGGAGGAAGATTTTGAGAGAGGTCAGAAACCACCAGCAAGGCATAGAAGGGACGTTGGGATGGGATGAGACAACTCAGTCTCTACTCCTTGGATACGACACCAAATAATCTGATAAAGCAACATCTTATAAACAGCTACATCTCTCCTTCTGCTTCTTCTGCCGAAAGGCACGTCGTGTCTCTGAAGGCTGGGAATCCAATTTCGATCAGAAAGCTTATTAATGATCACTTTATATCCATTTGTTTTTCTGTCAACATTGTTAGCTCCTTTTCCCTCACTTGTTTTTGTTCCCTTGGCAGTTAGCAGTGAGCAATCATATCCTATCTCAGCATTTATTTTGCTGGCCTAAATGACCCAGGCTCTTTTATTGTCTCCTTGTAATTGTGGCTCCCCTGCAGACAGGAATACCTTCCTAGCACTGCTCCAGCTACCTTCCTGGCATTGTGGGGGGCTCAAGGTCCCCCCCCCCCAGGGACTCCCTGCTATGGCCAGTTTGTTTTTCTACCCGTCTCCCTAACCCAGAAGAAATTATCACTGTTTGTCCCTAAGCACGCACATTTAACCTCTCCCTTTTCTGCTATTCCAGCCCCAAATTCCCTGCATACAACCTAGCAAGCTCCCGTGCTGCTGCTGATTTTAATATTGTGCTATCTGCAAACTCTGTTAGCATGGGCCTCTTCCCCAAGGTCATTCATGGAAATATGAAACAAGGTAGTGCCAAGACCAGTCTTGGGGGAATTCTGGGGGTGACCTCTTTCTGACTTGATGCCTTCCCTTTTAGTGCTATCTGTTTCCATTTCCACCTGTTGCTCCTTCCTTATCAACCTTTCTGTTTTTTTACTAATCTCCACTGCCTCCAGTCCCACTGATAATTTCCCATGTGGTCCTATATCAAATGCTTCGCTGAAGTCCATAAAGATGAGACCTATTGCATTTTCTTTGTCAAGAAAATCAGTCACCCTATCAGAGAAAGATATCAGGTTAGCATGGCATGTGGTGCCAAAGGACAAGAAAATGTATTTCATTCTATTTTCCATTTATATCCTCTTTTACAAATGATTTAATTCATTTAATTAAAGCTTTTAATTATGGCATCCCTACAAATAGCATGCAAAGCCTTGCCTACCGGTGAGATCCTACAGCCAAGCTTTGGCTGCCGGGAGCTGTGTTCATCCCCTTGTGCCCTGATCCCAAGTGCAGGTATTGCATGTGCTGTTCTCCAAACATACAGCATGCTCTGGTCTCCAGTTAGACACACGTGTTCATCATCTGAGCACACCGAGCAACTGGAGTATTGCTTCTACTTCAGGACAGACCAGCTTTTACAGCTTGATTTCTGCAGCTATTCAGCTCCTGTGCCCCTGTCCCATACCATCATCATGCATGAAAACCAAGACAGAGACACTGATTTTGGGGGCCATACATAGATTATTTTTACCTTACCCCCACTATATAGTCATCATTTCTTATTTTGTCTTTTTACCCAAAAAGTTTGGGGATGTATCTCATTTTTCCTTGCAATGTCTACTTTGGTTTTGTCAGATTATTTTATTCTTACATTTCCTGCATCCCTTCAAGCACTAAACTACGTCTTTAGGGCCTAATAGTTTATAAAAACAAATTATGCATCCTCTGCCTGTGCATCTGTTCCCATCTATAAAGCAGCTCCCTTCATTTCTAATACCCTCCACCCCATTTGAGAAGCTCCTGTCTCAGCCCCGTGCCTGCAGTCCCACAGCTGAGCAGGAAAAAGAGGTGCTCAGGACCTCACCCCAGCACATGTGTAAATGCACACAGGTGTTGATACCTGCCCAGGTATCTTCCCTTCCACGTCAGGGTGGTTTCGGTACTATTTCTGAGGTAGACCCACAGGAAGAACCAACACTCTACTTGGGTTTTGTGCCAGTTTCTAATCGTTCCCTCTGAAATCCATCATATCGATGTGACTCCCATTACTGATCAGTAATAAAGCAATATCTGCACTCCAAGTTCCCCTAATGGGATGAAGTAGCATCAGTAAAAGAAAAGCAGAAAAAAAAACAACAACAGCTCATCCATCCAAACTACTGTAATACTATAACAAACACTGATCCTTAATTGCTGGGAACAGAATAATGAACGGTAGCCAGGACTGCACAAGTACAAAAGATTTCATTCTCTAATTGTCAAAAAGCATTAAACATCAACTATTTATTGTGTAGGAGAGGAAGGGGGAACAGCCCTCAGTGCATCCCTTCACCAGAGGTTGTCCCTAATTGTCATGCATAGATTGCAACCAGAGGTTACTGAGCGAAATTTGTTTGCATTTATTAATCAAAAGGAGTCAAAGGCACACAAAGATATCATCAAGGCTCCCTTGTGCTTGGGGAGGCTGACAACTAAAATTCTTGATGAAGTGTTTGCAGAATGTTTGCAATCTGTTCACAGCCTTTTTACTTTGCAGGTGCAAACCTTTCTATCTGTTACATCAAAGAAACAATTGAAAATTAAACATAGTAAACATCGCTGTACAGGTTTTAATCTCCCATTTCTACAGGACAAAGGGAGTGGTATAATTAATTTCAAAGCAATGTTTGAGTTCTTTCAATATTCATTTGTGCACATTAGCATGTCATTAGCTATGTTTTAAACACTGATCCTTATTTCCTTCTCCCACACACCTTTATTTTAGCCCTTTTGTTTAAAAGAAATAAATAAATGGGAAAGTTGTACTTCCTGGGAGATGTCTTTCATGCTAAAGCATCCATGCATAGATAATTATCTTGCTCAATGAAATAGATTGGGGGAATAATGTATGGCTTTTGAGGTAAAGCCATGCAGCAGAAAATAGATGAAGAGAGATAATTCTTTTCAGTGATGTTAAGAACTTACAGGGGCAAAGACACTCTCACTGAGTTTTGCTATCATGCCTCGTGAATAATGCATTTTATTATATCCATTGTGGTTATCTTTTAATATGTTAATAACACTTCTAACGCTCTTCCCCCCTTGTTCTTTTATGTAGTTTTAAAACCCTTTCTTTTATTAAGATGTAACAAATGGAGATACAATCAATAGATACTTATTTTGTTGGTGACTAACTAGTAAAAGGATTTTCTTGTAAGTTTAATTTTAAACACAGATCTGTTTGAACAATGTCTACAGGGTAATTTCAGCCATCTATCCGCAGCATTTCCTGTAGCATTTCCGAGCTAACTCCTAATAACATCCTCCCCCTTAGGTATATTAATTTTATACATCCTGAACAGGAGATTGAACAGTTCTCCAACAGCCACGCAAGGTCACTGACACTAACAAAAATAGAGCCTTTCATTGTGCTTTTATCAAGTCACGCTGCCATTTATATTAGCCTGTGTGGGCCTGAACAGCGTGTATGTTTGCTGGAGTTTAATACACAATTGTTTTCAAGAACCATTCAGCTCAATTTGTATTGAAAATATTACTTGGGAAACAATGAGCCTTTCAGATGTTTTGGCTGTCTTTCAGCTAAAGCATGTAATTTTGGTGTTTGCAGTGAGGTATGAAACATGCCATAAATGCAGGCGGGCTGTCAGTCCACATGGACGGGTAGCACAACCGAGGCTGCCTGGTCCTGGGGTGCTCCTGCTGCCCCTCAAATCCTTGCCAGCCCCTTCCCAAAGGGCCACGGAGCCATCCATGCACAGCAAGCTCCGCACCCCGTGGCCTCCTGCGAGCTGTGGGCTCCTCTCCAGGCTTCTCCATGGACACCCAGCATGAACTGGGCAATGCTTCACCCACAGGGGTGTGTGGAGGGAACCCGTTGCACGGGGACCTCTTACAAAGTCTCCAGAAATGGGACTGATCTGCTGCTCTCCTGCCTGCTGCGGGCACGCGCCTTCTCTCCGCCGTTTCCAGACGTGCCAGGAGATGGGAACCGGGAATGATCTTAATGGAGCAGAAAGGATGATTCATTAGTTCTTGCTTTGCAAATCGGTTCCTCGCATTTACATGAAAATAAGGTGCGTGCACCATTGGGAGGGGGGGGCTTTCAGCAGCAGGTACACGAGGGACAACCGCGAGAAGAGTGCCACACGGCGCTGGCTCCTCCGCCCGCCCGCAGCAGGTGACGGCGCAGGCGGTGGCAGAACGGTGTCACGCCTTGGCAAATTTCCCCCGGGCAGCCAGAGAAAGAGGTGGGTACTTCATAATTACTTAATTACCTGAACATCTTCACTCTCATCTCAGGCTTTTCAGCAAGAACGACACGAAAATGCTAATTAAGTCTGGGTGGAAGAAGAGGAGGCATTCAATTGTTACAGGAACCTGTTCACAGGGAGGAAGGGGGGAATAAGCATTTAACAAGACAAAAATATCTCGCTGAGGATCTCTGAGAGTGGTTAAATACTGAGTTTTGTTAAATAAAGTATTCCCGTCCTTACCGACACACATATAGGCTAATTAAATGAGTGAGCAGTGCCCTCAGAGTCATCTTCCTGTGTCACGAACAAGAGCAAGAACCCTACTTCAAAGATGTCTATTCATAAGTTTGATGAATAGCCTCTGGCTGAATAGCAGGGACATACCCATACACAGGTTGAGCTGAGGTCTCACTATAGTGAATTCTCCAGTCTTTTTCTCTGCTTCTACCCCTAACCTTGCTGAGTTTGCTTGTCCTCAGAAATGCACAAAATTGAGGACAATAGACTATGTGTGCAAAGCCTTAAGTCGGTTCTTATTTTTACCTGGCTCATTCTGCCCAGCCCTCGAATCAGGATCACACCCCTCACTCAGAGCACCAACAGGAGCCCAAAGACATGTTTTCCCTCACAGCAACCCAATCACAGCTGTATACAAATGAACACAGAGCCTGCCTGGGCTCCCTCTTCCCTCTCTGGCAGCCTCATCTCCTGCAGGTGACCCTCGTGGTGCTGCAGACTTCAAGCCATCGAACACCCTGCTCCAAACACGGCTCCTGGTGGCAATGCAGGAACCAAGGCACTTCTTCTCCATGTGATTATGGTCTCCCAGATCCATGCACGGGGCTGTTCTGCAGCGGGACGAGGGAAGGCATGTTTACAATGGGCAGTCCTCGCTGGGAAGCACAAGAAGTGTGCGTGGGCATGCCCATGTGAAGATGCACAAATAGCTATACCTGTATATACATGGTATCTAAAGCAACTGACTGTTTCCACTGAGGGTCAGCACATGTTTCACAGACATATTTGTTTCTCCTGATGTTATAGAACTTAATTACAAAAACTCAATTTTCTTACGTTCAATTCATTTTCATACAGAGCGGAAGCAAATGAAATTGCCTTTTTCCTTTTTTTTTTTTTTTTCTTCTTTTTTTTTTTTCTTACACTCAACAGGGTGTTGCTGTGATGAAATGAAATGAAATGAAATATGACATAGTTCTTAGAGAAACTGTGTTTTCAAAACAAAAGGACTGCGTTAGGTCAGAGATTTAATTGTGTGTGAGTATACTCAAAGCCTTGTGAAGACGTATTTCACCTGGCCATGCTGTCCTACAGTTCAAGCTATGAAGTTGTGATAAGAATCTTCCACTTCAATTTACAGCACGAGAACGAACAAAAAAGCAAAAAAGCCTGATCTCTTGCTGTGGACCAAACCACTGAGCACAAGTCACATCTGGATGAGGTGCTGTGCTGACTGATCGTGGCTGCCTTCTTGTAATGCCAAAGAAATATGCCGCTCGGGACACCTGTCTGAAATAATCTACATAACCTTCCTCCCTACATCCCTCCTTTCCTTTCTCCCTCCCTTTTTCTTTTCCCCTGGTTCCCCACTAAACACATGGTTTTACCACCCTCACTACACACCCACAACATCTCCTACAGCAGCCACAGGATGAATTTGGGTAGTGCTGCCAGCTCCCCACGGCTTTGGTCCCTCCAAAAGCTCTCTGGTTCGCTATGTTATTTCATTCTGTTTCACCTAGCAGTCTCAGGTGACTTTGGCTACTCAGCTGAAGAATAATAAAATAGCTTCTTATCAAGGCTTTAAAAAATAATATACCTTGACACTGTTATTTAAGATTGGAAAATCAAGGGGGAAATAATTATTTGTGAAAGGAACAGAGCAGAGTCTCTTACTACACAGACACAAGAGAAACATGAGCTATTCCAGAAAAAAAATATCACTGAGACTGTGTTTATAGGAGCCTCAGGTTTGTAACTAAAATTAAAATACACAGAGAAACATTTGATAATAAATAGATTTAGAGACACTGCACAGCAATTAAACCCAATCTACTGAGAGGTGAATCTATGGAAGTGCAATAAGATGCTACAAAAGTTTAGAAGATGGGAAATAAATCTAATTAAGCTAATTGGTGGAGACAAGCCTGTCTGAATGCAAAGCATTCCCGCTTGCTAGTTCTTCTGTCCCAATCACGTTCCCAGAGCTCAGAAACACTGGAGAAGGAAGGGAAATGCTGGAGATCTTGAAGCCAATTTGTTTCTCATGTTAGTATGAAGCAGGTACAACTTCTCTGAAGGCACCAAGGTGTAAAACAATTGAGCAGTGAGTTTGGCCACTGGCTTTCAAGCTGTGTGCAGACCATGAAGTGCCCCTGCAGCCATTTCCAGAATGATTCTGTGCCCTCAAGTCACACCAAGAGGACACAGTGTGCAGCAAAGGATGTGGAACACACTCTCTTTTACGAGGGTGCAAGCTTACTATTAAAGGTGATGCTATGCTAGCTTTATACCAGCAAGATCACAGACAAGCTCCTTCCTGAACCAGGGCTGACGCAAAGCCAACTGAGAATACAACCTAGGACAGTCTGGGGAATAAGCTGAAACCAGCAAAGATTTGGAAATTATACCTATCATTCAGATTAATTTTTAAAAGACACAAAAATGCTCTCACCTAACATTTCTAAGCAGAGCAGCCCCTGCTGCTTGGCTGAGTGCTCTGATATCCAGTGTGAGGAAGGACATGAATAAGTGACAATACAGTGCGTATGGAAAGGGAGCACAACAGAAGTCGTTCACAGTTTATTTCTGGAACTCAATAACTATTCTTTTAACTGTAATTTTTAGCTCTTATTATTACAAAATACTGTAATTTGTAAGTGGGTGAACAAGGAAGGGCTTCACGTACTGGAACATAGTGATGCTGTCACATCATAACGATATTAATCAGGGGATCTAATTTTATGTGCAGTCCAAACATCAACAAATCTTTTTTAAAGGTATCGATTTTATTGATTTCAAGACATAGTGCTGCTCTTGGGACAAAGACAGAGGAAAGTTCTCCACAGCCATTGTGCAGGAAACAAACAGATGTAATTACTACCACCTTGTGTTTATGATGCACTTTGGCTGTGCTTGTGCTCCAAATGAAGTCAGGATGGAGTTAGGCCACTGATTTCCAAAGGAACAGGTTAAAGGCAGTGTTAGAGCTGGTTAAAGCTCTCAAAAAAAAAAAAAAAAAAAAAAAAAAAAAAAAAAAAAGCTGGTTAAAGGCAGTGATAGAGAAATACTGAAAAATGTTTTTGTTTTCAGATGTAAGCTTTTCCAGACAAGGACTTTCTCTTACTGCTTGATTGTAGGATATTTCACATTGAGACTTCAGCCTCATTTGGTGTGTCTAGGGATTACTGCTAACAACAGCTGAAAAATAAGGAATTGATCTTCCCTTAAGGCTTAATTTTAAAAGCCCTTCTTAAAATCATGCCAAAATTAACTCTGTCTCAAAATGGATAGGTTAGGATAAAGAGTATCCTCCTATTTTCCTACAGAAGGTGACGTGAAGCTAAATAAGATAATTGTTCCATAAAGTTCATATGTGGAAGGACACAGTAATAAACCTAAAAGTCTGCCTGCTTCGCAGATGCTTCTAGCTGAGCTCAAACACCTCACCCAAAGTGCAGTTTTACACACATATCAAGAATATAATGCACTAACTTCAGAAAAAAAACAACACTGAGAAAGGTGGTTCTGGTCTTCACTGGGAGGGCTGGTGGTAAAGGGATGTTGGTAGAGCACACTACAGGCTTTCTGAGGTTCTACAGACTTCCAGATTTTCTCAGTTTGTTAACGTTTAACTGATCTTTATGCACGTGGACAGAGCCAAGCCTTCAGGTTTCTCCTAGGGTAATGCCCTCCCTTCAGGCCACGAAGCCACACACACTTTCTCCACCTATTTTCTACACTTGTGGAACTCCACAGGACAGACTCTCTGCCCAGAAGTGCTCCACAGCTTCCTGATGAGGACATTTACCTAAGCATGGGTGGTTCAAATCGACTTCACAGGGCTGATCTGAGCTAGTGACTGATTTCTTAAGAACGTGTCCTAACTGAGAGGCCTTTGGATGATTGAATTCCTGTGCTGTGGGAATTTCCTGTCAAAGACTACTAGGAAAAAAGGAAACCACTACCACCATTCCCTGAAATTTCCTCTCTGATTTTGGCAGTTGCCCTACATCAAATTCAGACATTTTAGTTAATAGTGAAGTGCTTCCATTTTTGACCTGAATAAGTATTTCATATTTTGCTTGGAATTTGTTTTTAGTGAGAAAACCATTCAGTTTGGAAAGGACTATTAAAATAAGTTACCTATTTTTACCTATTACCCATTTTTCACTCTCTTCCCCCGTGGCCCTACCAGCAGGACACACCAGTGTTCTGCCATGCCCTGTGACTGCCTCCCCAGAAAAGCTGTATTTCCTCCCTAAATGCTGTACTATGTATCTGAGGTTAAAGCTCTCTATCCACCCCATAAATATTAGGAAGACATTGTGGAAATACTAGTGAGGACAATAATAGAATGAACTTCAGGAGGAACATGATGAGTATTAAGGAGAGAAATCTCCTTAACTTTATTAAAGGAAATCACTTGCAATAGATTTTAAGCATAATCCTTCTGGCTGATTTCTAATACTGGTAGGAACCATTGAATACGTCTCTCGGGTTTCTGAGAAGACTGTCATGGGTCTCCCTTGGCTGAGGGAACATTGACACATTTCAATGTCCTGAAAGAGTTCCTGCTGTAGTTCCCCTTAGCGATGTCTCCAAATAGTCTGCTCTGTTTTTGTGCTGCTGCAAGGTACGAGCTGGTACATCACATTGACGATTGCTTTATTGCTTACAGGTGTCTTTTAATTAAAAATGACATAGTTGTAAATGCAACCACGCCTCTGGGAGATACTTTAACAACTGCTCCCAACCACATTTCCCACTGACTTAGGGCAAATACCACCTTTTCCATCTTGTACCTTCTCACAGACCACCAGGCTTTCAAGACTCATTCCACTTTCATCCATACCTATGCCAAACTCATTCCCCTAACACACTGTGTTCTTCTCCTTGTTGTCTCTTATCTCCTAGTTCTGGGGACAGAACGTGTGAGTGCAGGAGGGGGACAGAGTTTACCATTCCCTCTCTTTGAAAGCACAGCTTCCACAAAGACTTTCTTTATGTTTTATGCAGGTGCCCAGTCTAGCTGCTCCACAGAGGTTTTATTCGGAGGTCTGTGATGTATGTGAACACACTGCCAGGACCATTCTGTACTTCTTCATGTGGCAGAGGAGCTTCTGCAGCAGCACCTATGGTGTTTTGAAGCTCATGCATGGAGCTGGCTGGGGGCTGTACACTGAGCAAGGCTAGCGGCAGCCACGGGACCACGACGGCAGGCCTTGTGTGCAACCTGGCCGGCGGAAAAGCAGAACAACTGGGGTCTAATGGGATTATTACAGTGCAAAGTTATTCTGTCAAGATAAGGAAGAATTTTAATGACTTTTGTAAAAGGCATCAAGCAATCGTCAGCCAATCGGCCCGACTTTCTGAGAGGGCTGGTTTTGTATATGTGGGATTGCCTTGCTTAGAGGCTTCCAGACAGCTCCATGATACTGTATGACTGAAAGGGGAGATAAATCTCTCAATCTCTATTTTAATTTCAATACAATTGCCTTATTACAGCGTCATGTTAGGAATATGCATGGTGCTTCCCAAGGGTTTTGCTTTTCCCAATAGCAAATGTCTCACTCACAGTTTGGGCAGAACGGTTCTCTTGCTAAATTGCTCACAATGCAAGCTATTATAGAACAGAGGTACCCTGTGGGTATGATTGAAATTTATATTCAAGGAACAATCAAGAATGCCAAGTGCACTGGATAAACTGTAGGTAGGTGGCAGAAGGCAGATAAGCAGCCTAGGAGGTTTAAGTTACAGGATCTTAAGCCGCAGAAAGATTCATTCTATAATTTACATTACAACCAGTTTCATTTGTAGAATGAATAATGGAAAGCTCACACAGATAAGTATTTGAGGTCCAATCCTGGGAAGTGTTGAGCACTCAGCTCCCACAGAAGTCAGTGTTCAAGCCAGGCTTTTTAAAATGTATGTCTCTGCAGCACAGGGGAGCTAACTTGTTGGTTAGCAGCCACTGCAGATAATCAAGCACGAGGAGCGGGGCTTTCACCGTGCTGCTCCTGCGCTCCCACTCTAACACATTTGCTTGCTTTGAATAACGCTGCATTGTAAAGATATAAATCATCTCGCTAAAAAGTATAGAGTGAATGATTTATTTATTTTAAAAACACCGATAAAAACATGTAAATGTTGCTCCGGGAAACTCTATCCATTTTCCTTTTGCTGAGTAGAGGCAGGCAAAGATTTATGCATATTCTTATTCATACACACTTATCTCTGTTCAAGTCTGACTGCAAACTAGTAAATCTCCAGCCTTCCTTTCCCTGATCTCAGGCCTTCACAGGTAGAGGGACAACAGCACTAAAAAAGCGATGTACCCCAGGCAACATCAGAGTGGTTTCTGCCTGTCAGCCTCTGCTGGTATCTCTCTGCTTCCTTGGACTCATGGGCAGCTCTAGTCCAGGAGTCCATGGGCTAGGAAGATGGTATCAGGTCCTATCTGCATCAAAAAGTTATTTGTCTTTGTTTTTTGGCAGGTTAAACTGATAAATCCCTATCCTGATATAGCTTAAATATTTTCCCAGTGACTGGATTTCACTGTCCCCAAAGTGTCTGCAACTAAAAGAAAGTATCCAAAATAGTGTAAGCTACTAAAGGGGGAGGGAGGTGAGCAGAGAGCTGTAAGAATCTCCCCAGGGTCACGGCAACATTACTTGGAGTCGAGTCCTGCTTTACATGAACCACCAAAGCTTTGAGAACATGCAGATAAAGGTTTGGTTGTGGCCCATGCCCTTATGTTATTAAATAAAACAGGAAAACGCTCCTAAGCTGGTTATTAGAAATTGAACACGTTCTTACTAAATAATTATTAATTTAACTGTCATTTGAATGAAACCCTGCAGTTCCCTCCAATTTTCCATTAGCACAAGACAAAGAACCTGACAAATCTCGAAACTCCCAAAGCCCAGTGCAGCTTCTCCTGGAAAACCATCTCATATTGAGATAGAGATATTTGGGAAGAGCTCGTGGCCCGGAGACGTCCAGCTCCCACCCGTGGTGCTCTGGCAGCTCCCGGGGCAGGGGGCAGTGGGGTCTTTGGGGGCAGTGGGGGCAGTGGGGGAAGTGGGGGCAGTCGGGTGTGGGGGCTGCCACGAAATCTCTGTGGGCAGCACGGCCCCGGCACGGCAGGGAGGGAGCCGGCGGCAGTGGGAGGGAGCGCGTGAGCAGCGAGCACAGTCCATAAAGCCACAATGAATGGTAATGACAGGCAATAAAATACCCTGTTAAAAATCCAGTAAAGGATAAAGCCTGCAGACTGCAGCACCGACTGGCAATGCTGTAGCTGCAAAACATCAGCAGATTAGCATAAAGCATGGCACGAAAGTACAACTAAAAATTATTCAGTCGTACCAAATGCTTGCGGAGAATCTAGGCCAAGCAAGCAATCAAAATCAAATAGAAACAAGGTATATATAATCCCACAGTAAAAAGATTGAGAAACAGTACATTGCCAAGACATTTTAATACTCCTTTAGCCCACAATTTCTGAAAAATCATTAATAGAGCTATAAAAAGTGAGGAAAGCTGCACAGCGCAGTTTAGACCAACACGGGGGTGTAATCCTACACCAACTTAGCACTGGTGTTAATAATATTTCTCTCATGTTACACAAGAAGCCCAGCAAGAGCATCATAAAATGCAGTATGTGTTTCCTCTACTGGCTCAAGTGTCTTTTAGCGTAATTATTCCTGATGCTTCAGCCATGGGAAGGAGCGCTACCAATCTAAGCAGCAAGAAGGTATTTATTTGCCCTTAAGGTGCAGTTACATCCCGGGAACTGGCTCTTTTTTAATTCAATGATCTGCTTCTTTTGCATGTTAGGGGCCATACTTTGCTAAGATCACAGCCCTTCCGATGATGTGTGCACTCCTTAAAAAGCTCGAGTTCTGCACACCTACGTGCCGGTTGGTTGTTCCAGCCTCCTGTTTTTGTTCTGTTTTGTTGCACTCGTGCAGCTCTAGGGGAGTGAACAATATCTGTTGCGGCACGTGGAAAATCATAATTTACAATTCCAAACGCAAAATCTTTGTGCGTTTTTTGAGGATGCTCTTTGAGGATGCTCAGGGCAAAAAGGCCACATAGTGGCTTCCTTTGTCGAATACTGCAAGCTATCAGTTACAGAAAAAAACAAACCCACCCCAACATATTATTTAATTTTAGGTTTCATCAGGCATGAAGCTCAGCCACTGATCATGTTTCACCACAGGAAATGTCTCAGAGGAGAGACAAAGCTCACCATGAGGGCTCCGTGGCGAGGCCAGCTCACACAACTATGATGAAAATCAGAGGTGGAAACTGAAATCTGTGTGCATGTGTCTGTGGATGCAGATATGAAACAGAAGCAACAGTGCTCAGTACCAGATGCAAATGTAAAGTTATTGGATGAAGGATACCCCCAGAAAAAAAAAAAAAAAAAAAAAAGAAAAAAGAAAAAAAAAGACAATTTGTGGTCGTTATTTTATATTTCTGACTCAGATGTGTATCTGTAAATCACATCTTCCAGACAAGCATGGTTTCTATCAAAACACAGTCTGGGGAGAATTCCTTCTCTGGGCAACTGGGGAGTCCTGAGCCCTGTGGATGAAGGAAAACAGCTCCAAGGAATGAAGGTGTGTTTGGTGTAGCTGGAAAGAGGGAGCATTTTTTCTTCTGGATCACATTTTCTGTGTACCACAAAGATCTCTCGGTGTGAAAAATCCATGGAGATAACAAATCCATGGCAAGAGCTGCTTTTATGGAATGATTAAATGTTTCAGCTCCCCTCTGCAACTGCATGCTTCAGCAAGAGGATTTTGGAGGAACACATGCAAATGAAAACCATATTCAAATAGTTCCCTAGTCTCCTGCAACCATATGTTGTCACTACTAAATAACCCAAACTTTTAAATTTCAATATTTATCTTCAGTTTTCCTCGGTGAGAAAATAAAAATAAAAAAGAGCTGATTGCATTTGATGCTTTGGTTTTATACAATGGGGTAAAAACCAGCATGTACTCAGCAAAGAAATGTGTATTGCCCATCTCGGGCAAAAACCTCTGTGGAAGAGATGGGAAAAGCCTGAGGAGCAATGGGCAGGGAAGATGAAGGCAGGATCACCTTGGTGAGCTTGATGAAGGGGAAAACAGAGAATATGAAGGCAGGGTTATCTTGGCTTGGCCCTGAGGAAGAGGCACAGGGGGACACCGTGAGCTGGGGGGCACTCAGCTGCTCCCGCTGCCCCGTTGCCCAGCGGCTGATGACCTGCAGAGAGCAGGGCAAAGCTGGCCATGGAGAGAAGCAAGGGATGAGCCCAGCACCGGAGGCAGTGCTGTGGATCCCGCCAGCCAGGACAGCTCCAGGAGGCCTCTGCAGGGGCACGCAAACATAAGTGGGCAGAGCAGAAAGCCCCCGCGCTCCTTAACCCAGTTTCTCGGAGTTATTCAGTGCCGCTTCAAAGGCACTGCCTTGGCAGCCGCATCTGTTCCCAAACTCTGGGTAATGGGCAGGGGCTTGGCCCTTGTTAGAAAGGGTTTTTCACAGCAAACCAAGGGGCAGCAGTGCTCAAAGGAAGGAGCCCAGGCTGCCAGCTCTGAATGGCGTGGGGATAATGGCAGGAGCGCGAGCAGGGAGCACGGCTCCTCCCCGGACACTGCTCGCACTCGTGCAGCACTTGAGCGAAGCACTTCGTTCCTGCTTTACCCTAAAGTGCTGTATTTTAACCACATAGAGGAAATGTGCAGTGGCTTTCATGCTCCTGCTGTGTAACTGTGGGCAAGTGCAGTCTTTTAAATGGCAGTCACTGCAAGCAAGAAATGTTATTTTTGTATGGAAAGGCTTTCTGGCACGGTACCGAGCACTAGTGGGGAATAACATAGAATTAAAGCAGAGAACTAAGCCTCTCATGTCAGGCATCTTCCTACTCTTACGTCTCGCAATCTGGACACATAGCTGTGTCTAGAAATGAAATCTGGGATGGGGACTGGTAGCAAAATGAAGTTTTAAGTGATATGAATCCCGGACAGGAATTAAAAACTTGTAACTTGGATGGATTTTGCATGCATGCGGAGTTGCGGCCATGGTTATGAACACATTTACACAATTTCCAAGAAAACAAAGAAGTTGGGAACTGAAAAAAGAGCCCACTCCTTTTTACCATTCAAGGTCTATGAATGAAGTTGGGAATTTGCACTCTACCTTATTCATTAAAATAGAAACTGCCATCACTTTAATGAGCAGCCTGAGGGTGGACAAAGTGTCTTGAATAGCTACGTACCAGAGAGAACTTGGCATCCTCACTGAAACATAATGTGGGATTGCAATTGTGGGATTTTTCCAGTGAATGTGAAGTGATCAAAGATAACACTGCCCCAAAAAGAATTAAAACAGTGCAACATTGCATCAAGTTACAGCCAATGTCAATCATTACATGCCTGAGTGCACAGGATCTTTTAAATAATGTTATAGACATGCTGTGGCATTCAAAATATTCACTGAATTTCAAATTAAAATGCAAAAGCATGTTCCCCACTCATCCGACCAGAATAGTGAACTCCAGGCACATCTTTCCAAATATTGCTCTAATGCCACATCATTTACTGGCAGCTGCAGGACAGGCTAATTTTATGCAGAGCTGGACGATGGGAGGACAGTCATATTAAATGGATCCCAAAAAGTTACCTTTGGGTTTGGTCCTGAGAGATGAGAAACTGGCAAAGACAGAGTTACAAAGGGCTGGGGAAGGAGGGAAGGAGAGGGCTAATTGCAGACTGATCACCTTTCCTACTGCGAAAGAAAAAACCCTTCACACAATGCAGAACTTGAACTCATCATTGTGTAGATGAGAGTTTCTGGCACATAATGCCAGCCTGAGCTGCTTACTGGAAGAAGTGTTGCTTTATTTACATGCTAAAGGGAACCACCTCCTCGCTTCGGTCTGCTGATAAGGAGCCGTGGGGTGGAAGAAAAAGAAAGGGAACAGTTCTGGAGAAGGAAAGGCTGGGCGGGGGGGGTGGGAATGGAGTAAAGGTACACACCAAAGAAAATTTGTGCAATGTGCCACCAAAGTGTGGCAAAATGTACAAGTCTCTTGCAAGCATAACAGGGAGCCCCAAGTCATTTCTATTTTTGAAAAGATCAATGAGGAAATAGCAGAGGAAAACTTTACTACAAGGCCAGAAATAGCAGTAGGAATATTGGAGCATTTAACCTTAAAACCTTTATGAAAACAGCATGCAATTCAATCTTAAAGTGGAAAGAAAAAAAATACCTTCAGCAAAGTCTATAGAAACTAACCGGGAGCAAGATGATATATGTAGTGTACAATTGTAATTAAGTGAAGGGTGCAGAAAGCAAATTTGGATCCAAAGAAAACATGATCAATAGGACTGAAAGGAAAAATGTGCATCACTCACCACCGTGCTAAATTCTGCAAAACTGATCCAATTTTGCCCTAATTTCCAGAAAAATAAAAAAAAAAAAAATAATAATAATAATAAAAAAATAATAATAATTAAAAAAAAACAGATTAGCCCAGGATCTGGCTCAGAAGCTGACACAAATTATCAAAATCTCAGGGCAGTTCAATGCAGGTTCTCATGTCAGAGCCCTCTGCCAACCCCGAGGGCCAGCAGCCGTGTTCGGGATGCCCCAGCCAAACCCCGAGAACCTTCCACCATCTACTGAGAGTGGGGATCATTGTCTGCGCTCTTCAAACGCCCATACCGCTTTTAAATCCATGAGTAATATGCAGCCTAATTTTCCTAAATGAATTGTAATTACAGTAATTCATGCCTATAGCTTGAGCCCCGTTGTGGGAGGTTTTCGCTGTGAGAGGCATTGTATCATCCGCTCAGTAGGCCTGCGGTTTGAGAACTGATCTCATGGATTTCTTACGTATCAGCTCTTATGTGAAGGCCCTGTGTTGGGGTAAGGTTTTTAATTACCTAATTTCATCATTTATTTCGCTAGGCATACGATTGCATTTGGTTGCGTACGTTGAGCATTCGATGTCTAGAATACTCCTGAATTTCCTTTTTAATTGTTTACATGACAGGGTTTATTTAATAATATTTGCTGAAGTGAAAAGTATACCACAGAGTTGCATGATTTAATTTAAGGCAAATGCTTAATTTAATGTTCTTATAAATAAGAAATAGAAGAAGAGGAACAAAAGGGTTTTAAATGAGCAAGCTGTAGAACTGCTGATTTGAAGTGGCAAGGCAGCATGGTCTAATGAGAGGAGCACAGGACGGGGAACCAGAAACCTTCAAGATCTATTCCAGATTAAACATGGCTCAAGCAAGCCACCAAGCTCATCCAAGGTTGTCCGGTTCTCTGGCTGACAATACTTAAAAGACCAAAATTTGCGATGTGTTTTGATCATTTTGGCTTATGCCACATTTCACATCAATGTTATTTTCAGCCTCAGGAGAACAGAAAGTAGAATGGGTTGGATCTTCAGCTCCAACATCCAGGCAGCCTTTGTGTTAGGCAGGCCTTCTGCTCTGAGGGCTGAGAGCATCCTTTTTGTACAGTCACCAGGGAAAACCAAGCCCGTGCAGGGCAATGGCACGCTGGCTTTAGAGCCAAACTGTGCCAGGACTAGGTTTTACACTAAGACTTGCCAGTCACAGACATGGTAATTCAGAGGCAGGGCTCCTGAGCAGACCGACTCATTCATTTGAATGAGTGCACGTAGCTGTCTTCCCAGTCACCACTGGAAAATTCAGCTTGACAGTGAATGATATATACTAAGGACCATGGAGAAAAAACAAAATACAGAGAGGAGGAACATGGAGAGCAGAGCTGAAAATATAGGCAGCATGAGAAGGAACAAAATAAAACCAAAGATTAGGTCATCAACGCAAAGATCAGCAGGCTTTTAGGAGTGGTGTGCCAGACTGCCTCTCTCTCCTTTCAATTAGAAGTTGCATGTGATGACAGGGATTTGGTGGGACCAGGGAAATAGGGCCTCTCAAAGAAATGAGGTGATGCCAATTAGATGCCTGGCAGTCCTGCTGCTGTGGGAGATGAGGGTTCCCCGACCCACGTCAGCCTCAAATCGGGTGGGACATGGGGCTGGGGTCTGCAGCCTGCCCCGAACACTGCAGCTCCCACCCCGCAGCCTACCCAGACCTGCTGCCCATTGCTCCATCCCTCCTGCCCCTACAGACCTGCTCCACAAGCTGCCAGCCCTCCTGACGAGGGGCCAGAAAGCATGCTTGATGGTCAAGTCATCAAAGCAATGATAAAAACAAACAAAACCAACCCCTCCAAAACAAAGAAAACTATCATTCCCCTAAACATACAGACAGAATGAGTCAAATTCAGCTTCTAGGATCCACAAAATTGAGGATAGCCTGCTGTGCACAGGGCTATTTCTAATGAACTTCCCTGATCACTACCTGGGGACAGAGGAGAGTGTGGCAGAAGCAGCTGAAGGGGCATGGGAAAGCCTTCTGAACCCTAAAGCTCTTCCATCTACTGTACCTTTGAGAAAGTAAACACAAACCATACACATTCATAAGTTATTTTTAAATTTTCTAAATCTGTCTTTAAAAGAATAAACTGAATTCTACAAACAAAGCAACATGACTTCTTATTTTTATTCTCCATAAACAACAGGTTTTATATTTAAGTGCTTAGTGTGACTTTACTACACCTCAGGTCACAATTTAATCTCTCTTGAACCTTAATTTAATGCCCAATTTAGTCTCAATATGACAGCTAAGAATTAAGAGAATGCATGTGGAGCCACTTACTGCTTGATTGTGTTGGTCGCATACAGGCGTCAGATACAGTACTGCTTTCCTGTAGATCATAAAACTTCAGAGCAAAAGATTGCTTCACTCACGGAAATGTCTACTGTTCTCAGCAGCTTCCAGGAGCAGGACTTTAATGAGCCATAACTGGTGGTACATGCCTGCATGTGCTGCAAAACCCCTACGGTTTTAATTACTTCGCAAAAAGCTCTGTAGCGGACATTGGCAAAGCGTGTGCTCTGCTTCAGGTGTGATGTGCTCCTTTCTGCATCCAAATCTCTGTGCAAGAAGCTGAGTCTGTAGGACCACCTGTAGGCTCACCCCTTCAAGGCAGTGTCTTTCAACCAGCTCCAGCAGCATGGACTTGTGTGGACAGACTCCTCACATGCCATCCTGTGGGGCTCAGACCTCAGCCCCAGAATTTCTGTGGTCTCCTTCTTCTACCAGCTGGAAAAAAAGCACCTTTTCCTACAGCATAAAAGAGCAGAAGCATCTCACACACGTTACAGATTGTAAAGGTGGGAAAGCCATGCATTGTATAAAAGCAAACATGGGCTCTGCTCTGTGTCAGCCATGTCTGCAAACTTCCATCAGTTTACGTGCTTCATGGATTTAAACATGTGCATGTGCCTTACACAACCCAACTGCAGCAGGATTATTTCTAACGTGCGAGTGTGTTAGGCCTTATGTGTGATGTGCCAGCATTTCTCGGTACAAACCTTAAGACGAAAATAAAATTACACTGTGCTTTAAAAATCACACCCTGAGTGATTTTATATAGTAAACTATTTATTTTAAAACAAGATTAAATATTGCACCACGCTGAAATATTTTCTCTTAGCAGAGAGCACTGGGATGGAAAATTTCATACATTTCAACTGATTTTTTGCCTGAATGGTTTTCACATATTTTTCTAAAACCTAGTTGTGTCAAATGATTTATTCTCCTCTAACAATACGGTACAAGTAGCTAGGAAGATGCAAGTGCTGAAATGGTTGACGGCAGTTGGCCAATTAAGTGCTCTACAGTATTCTGATTTTTTTTGTGCTTGCACATACTAATCCTTTTTTTAATGTATTGAGGTTCCATCCAGCAGAAAGAATGAGCTAACTGCAAGGCATGCCACATGAGGAGTTTGAAAACGTACAGCTACGTGCTCGTATCCAGGGGAGGGGTAGCCAAGTGTGAAGTATAAAACATACCTAGGATGGAGCAAATGCCGAGGGCAAGGAAGGAAGTCCTGCTTGCAGCAGGGCGTTGTGTGGCCTCGCAGGAGGGCAGCGGGCAGGACAGGGGGTGCACAGCCAGCAGAGGTGCATGGCTCGGCCACCAGCTCGTGCTGATGATGCTGGGATCAGCTAACGAGGGGTGAGCCACGGAAGCTTCCCCGCTCACCCGCAGCATAAATCGAGGAGGCGGGTTGTATTCCTGCCACGTCTCCATGCTCTGGCCTGAGCACAATTTCTTGTCTGCAAGAAAAAAACAGACAATATAGAATGTGGTGAAATATTCGTATGTGCCAAGGAGGGCCCTTTTTTATTAAAAAGAAGTGGTAAGAAAGGTGATGCTTGGTTTCAAACGTTGTATAAAAGCAGCAAAGTAGCACATGCGTGACACAAGAGCAGTGAGAGCATCAGTAAACTCTTACTGATTGTAAACTTTATTGTAAACTTTTTAAAAAATAAAATAATATTCATATTATATTTCAATATAATTACATTTTCAATATTATTTCAATAATATTTCATAGAAAGCTTTTTATTGAATCATACTGGGCTTCTTCTGCAACCATTCCTTCAGTCTTAGTTAGTTACTGCTTAGCAAGTAACCCCCAAGACATTTGGTAGGCTTCTGGGAAGCAAAATAAAAACTAAAATTTCAAATATAAAATCCCAAACTCGAGTTTCAGAACCTTTCTGTCTGCCCTCCTACCTCAACTGCTGATGAGGGAAGAGGCACAACCGTGTGTCAAGCACAGCAGAGACAGCTGAACCTCCGAAGGCCAGTGAGGAAGACAAAATGCTGCAAAGAATGCTGCAGTGATTTACAACCCTGAGCAAATTTATTTATTACAGATTACTTTATCTAATTCCTCTCCTGGTGAAGTTATCACTGCCTTCACCACTGGATGCCAATGACAGAAGTATTACCGCTCGTGCTACATATCAAAACATTGCTATAATTTCTCTCACAAATCCATACAAGTCACAACAGGTTGCTGTGATTTTTCCAGATAAAAACCTGCAAGTAAACTGCTTTTTTCTTGTTAGCCAGCTGGAGTAAAAACAAGTGACAGCCAGAATGAACAGACACTCCTGCCAATTTCAATGAGAGGCTCTTAATTACAAGTCACAAGAGTCGGGGTCACCTCCTCTGAGGCCAGTACATTTACATGCCTCCCTCTGGGTCACACCATTTCAAGAAAATGTATTTGCTTATTTTATTTAGAACTTTAAACAAGATAGAATCAGCAAACAGCATCCCCAGATTTTTGAAAGTATAAATTTTTGCAAGTTAAAACTGCAGCTTTGACTCACTATAGCTGTTTATATATAGATACAGTCTGAATTCTAGCTAGTATGTGTAAAAACGAAGGGATATTTGCTAGCAGTTAAGGACTCAGTCTTGAAGAGCTATGCAGAAAATAATGCCATTTCATCACCCTGTTGTTGAGATGAGTGCTGATGCTCTGAAAGGCAAATGGTTTTCTGGTGTTGGCACATGCTCCCTCGCTGAGATCCAGCAGGATCCCATCTCCACCACCAGGACCCAGAGGCTGGGCCCAGTCTTTGTCAGGGGAGGAAGCTTCATGACGATGATCTCCCACTCCCACTCATCTCCCACCGTAAGCCAAGAGGCATCAGAAGGTGAACCGAAAGAGATTTACGACGTGATGCTTCCTTGAGGCTGACCAAGCTGGAGAACAGCTCATCATGCTTTCTGTCCCCACCCAAGCCGCAGACATATTCATTACTTGAATGATAACTGGCTTGCTAGATCAAGATGTGATTCTCTTCTTCTGGTTACAGATTTATTAGGACTACAACCTTGTCAGAGTGGCATGATATATGCCACTAAATAAAGGAGAGATTAGAAATAAAGGCTTTGTATATCAAGCATACTAAAAATATATTCAGTTAGTACAATAGCTGTACCTCC
Source organism: Aythya fuligula (assembly GCF_009819795.1). NCBI lineage: Eukaryota > Metazoa > Chordata > Aves > Anseriformes > Anatidae > Aythya > Aythya fuligula. The sequence continues at coordinate 34,386,781 of NC_045565.1, forward strand.
CTTTTTTGAACATCATTCAGCCAAAATTACATATATGGGAGAAATGGAGTTGCTGAAAGTGATTTATTAATTGTGTGTAACGTGCCTGAAGGCAGAGAGGGAATGGAATTCAGATGGATGGACACCGAGGAGGATTAAGCTGATAGTGGTAAAGTGCGGTGTAACGTCGTCTTAGCCACAGACACTCTCATCACATGAAGTTATTTTCACAGCTGATATTGATATAATAGTAGGAACTGTCCTACAGTGTCTCTCTTTAGCATTACAGAACTGAAACGCTGGTGTGATTAAATTTTTATGCTTAACAGAGGCTTCCAGCAAAATTCTATCATATCAAAATTTGACAACTAAATGCCCTATTCCTGAATCTTGTATGCTCAAGCAATTTCATTGGGAAACTTGTTCATTGTGTAAGTTATGGAACATCAGGGGCCTAGATCAGCCCCTTTCCATATTAAAAAAAAAAAATAATAATAATAATATTAAAAATATATATATGCAGGAGGTAAAAATAAAGTAAGGAAAACTCCAAGAGATCGCTCTTTTTGTTACCTGTAAATAAATGTTTTTTTGTTTGGTTGATTTGGTTTTCTTAAGAGGTTTACAAGTACAACTTTCTGCCATAGGGCTTAATTTCACTTATGATTTAGAAGTACTGGGAAGAAGTACTCTGACTCAGCCTGGCTTGTCCATTAACTGGCCATGTTGACATTTCTTTCATTTTCCCTGTGTTGGCCATTACTAGAGATGGGAAACAAGCCACTCTCTCCGGCCCACCACAGCAGCTCTTGCATTTATCCAAGGACAAGAACCTCTTACTTCAAGGTGGAGGCAAGATCATCAATTTCAGGGATCAGATCTATTTGCAAAAACAAACAAACAAAAAAAAACACAAACAAACAAAACAAAACAAAACAAAACAAAAAACTAATCAGGTAGATTTGGGGTAAGAGGAAGACCATAACTTTGGATGTACACACACGTCCCAACCTGGCTGGCATGTTGTGCAGCCCTGCAGAGCCACCTGGAACGTCCCACATGCAACCAATGCGATGGATTGATCGACACTGCAGGTCCTCAGCCAGGGCTCATGCAGGTGGCTCTGCCATCACTTCCGAAGAGAAGCAAGGACTGATATGAGAGCTACACATGGCTTGCAATGCATTTTTAATTCATACATAGCCAGAAATCCCAGTTTCATCAACAAATGCACAAGCAACCCTGGCAGTGCTGCATTAAAGTACCTCCCATCTCCCGCTTGGGGCACACAAAAACCTGAGTGGCTCGGCAGTGGTCTGTCCCACCGGCCCCCACCCCAGGCTTAGTTGCTAAACAATTTTTCTTCCAGCAGGAACAAGGAAAGACCGAAGAGAAGTTTCATATTCATAATTAAAGCTGAAAGGAAATTCACACTCCTTGATCCTTCCAGGTCTACAAGCCAGACTGCTTCCCCAGAATTATATTTTGGTGAGACGGAGGTGGACCAAATGCTACAGATGCTATTGCACAAAGAGCTGGTCCCAGTTACTGTTGCAGATGGTTGAAGCAGAATCCTCTTTCTTTCTACACTATCAATTAAGCAATGTTGCCAAACCCACATCAGCTTCTCAGTCAAACATTTCATTTCTCAGCAGTCTGTGCAAAGTTTGAAAGCTACAGTATGTTCTGCCAGCGTCCTCCAGCAAGCTGCTTTGCATTGTTTTGCTTAAATGGCTACAAAAGTGCTGTCAGAGACACTGTCAACTGCAGCTTTTGTGTTTATTTCTTTTTACTTTTTAAAAAATAAAAAAAAAAAATAAAAAAAGGAACAAAACCTCTCGGAGTTGAAAGAACTGATTTTTACTTGTTTTATCAGTCCTTTTTGCATTCTTTTGGCAGACATTGGATTTTCCTCTCTGCTATTGAACGTGCAAGCATATTCAATATTGAATAGACCTTTTTGACAGTTTTGAACTTGTTCCATAAGATTCCAAATACACTGATTCATGGGGACTCACAAAGTTCCTACAACATAAAAAAGTCCATCTTGCCTTGCGAATTGTTTTGCATCAGGATAATTTAAAACTTCTGCTCCTTCACCTACATATAACTCATGTGAATGGTTTCTCAGAGCCAGAAAAAAGCACTTTCATAAATGATTTTCTAGGTTACTCACAGAGATGGATACAAAAACGAACAGTCACTGTCTAAAAGTCAAAATAAAACTAACGACGTGCAATATTATACAGGTTCTTCTGCTGTTCAGCACCAAAATGGGGGCAAAATGTTGGTCTCTGAAAAAATACCTACCAATTCTGATGTTATAATGAATATCAATAAAAATCCACCACTGAGCACACAGTCAAATGTGCAAACTGCATTTTAGTACAACAGATGCAGATTTTTTTATTAGTTAGACACTCTGTCATATTTTGAGTTTCCCAGCAGCCTGGGGATATTTTGTTTCTGGAGTACCCCCTCCACTCCCCTAATGCTCTTTCTCTGAAAACTAACACCATGGCAGTAAGATTACTTATGGTTTAACGCTGCTCCCGTTTTCATACTTCAGGGGATAATTCCAGCCTGATCTTCACTTTGGAAAAGCAGATGTGAAACTGTGTAAATTAATAAATGACAGTGGTGTTGATTACGGTAATGTGTTAGAAGTCTAAACGTGGTGGCAACTACACTCAGGCACTTACAAGCACAGTGAGTGGTGGTTACATTTTCTATTCCCCGGGCAGTGTAAAGGAAAGAAATAAAGCAGTGGTTCTCTATGTGTTGTCCAGAGATCCATTGGAGTTTGCCGACTCCCAGTTCCTGCATAAAGCAGCTAAGTCCATGGTCACCGAGCTTATAATTATAATACCCAAGGGTCCACATGTTCTAGTGGAAAATTTTTAGGTAGCCCGCAAACAAACAAACAAAAAAGATGAAAACTGCTGGAAACTAAAGCACATACAAACAGAACATTAGATCTCTCACACATGTCCTCCCAGACGAAAAATCCCATAGAAACCCCTAGGAATTAAATCTATAGAAATGTAATACAGCTCTATGGAATTTCCTCTAAAGGCCTATAGAATTTAGTACAGCAGGGAGCCCTTTTCATAGCACTTTTTTTTTTTTTTTTTTTTTTTCATTTTTTTTTTTTTTTTTTTTTTTTTTTCAGCCAGCTTGCAGAAGGATATAATTCTAATGAATGGCTTTTTTAAAAAAAAGTCATAGAATGACAATAATATTCTATTAAATTATTTTCCATAGGAGTATTGATGGCAATAGCTATTAACATTATTTTATGAAACTAGAGAGATATATTGATCAGTGGATCTATTCTGCCCTTCCGACACAGAGAACTCAGACAATTTATGTTGCTATTCATTGTCAGGCAACGGGTTTTTTTTTTCTTTCTTTCTTTTTTAAAAACATCTGGAGTCCCATGAATAATTGCTCTAATTAAAATAAGAGACCCATTTTATATGGCCTTTTTGGCAAGAACTTTGCCGTCATGCTATCTGGCAAGTTCGCTGTTGCTGCTGCATAAACACAGCAACACTTACTGGTCATTTGATATTTTCCACTGATGTGTTGTGAATTAAGATGCCATCTCCCCTGGGGATTCCCAGCTCCTGGAACTTGCCCGAGCCTCCCCAGGCCATACCAAAAGACACAGGCAGCCTAGCAGGGCTGGGCTGGTTCAGTGATGTACGAGTGATGGCTCCAGCCATGAGCCTGGGTAAAGCACAGCTCCTTGAGTGTTAAGGGAGGTAGAGGCACACAGACTGAGAAAGAAAAGCTAACACAGAGAGGGAACATCCACTTTGTTCAGAAATGGCAGAGAGAAATGGCATGGCTGAGGAAAACCCTCTGCATCCAAGCAAGGGTTTATATTACTGTCAGACTGGGTCTGCAGGGAAATTGCCCTAACGATAAGCATTCATGGACATCCAGAGACCAGTCCATTCCCCCAGCACCAAAATGGAGGAGATGGAGGGATTTCAAACCAGGAACAACACGGGGAAAGTGAAGCTGTGGGAAGGCTACATGGGAGTGAAGAAAATTAAAGCCAAGTGCTCTGCTCTGGAAGCTGGCCACTCTGCAGCAGCATAGTGCCAGAAAACATGCACCCTGAGGCAGACCCTCTGCTTTGGTTAATTAAGTAACCCTTAAGCTTTCTTCGAAGAACTTTTTTTTTTTTTTTTTTTTTTTTTAATAGATTCCACCTCCATCTGCTTGTCTGCCCTTTGCAATGATGTGATTTATATAATTTGTTCTACCTTTTCCTTTACTTTCAGGGATACAATGCAACCTGTAATTTTCCAAAGGACCGTGTGCTTGTGTTGGGGAAAAGATCCTTGCTCTGAGGGGTGGGTGGTGAGGGAAAGGGGGTGGGAGAAGAGGGGAGAATAGAGGCTCCAAACTGCCTCAAGGCAAACACAGGACCTCAAGGGGGGATCAGAAAGAAGAGCCTTAAACCAAACCATGTTGGGAAAAGTTACACATGCTTAAGAAGAATATGCATGCCATTGTTGCAGCCAGGGATACTTGATGTATTTGTTTCTCTTTTCTATCTACCAGAAACAAAAACATTTTAAAGAGTTCCTGCATAAATTCAAGGAACAACAAGCCAATAGTTCACTTATTCTGGCCTCAGTTAAGATAACTGAGGGACATGACAAACTGAAAAATTGGAACATCATTTTGTAAGAGCATGCTTTTGTTTCTGAGGACTTATTGCTGCAGGGTTAGATCAAAAGGGATTGATGACGACTGCAGCAGGAAAGGTAAGAGTGGTCTGCAGGAGCATCCTCTGAAAGAGGCATGCCACATAATAGAGGCACAAGGATCAGCTCCAAAGCACCAGGCACTGATGACAAGGTTATTTGCCAAAATGGATAGCCCTGAGATCAAAAGACACTGATTTGTTAAAAAATTGCTTTGACAGAGGGGGAAGGAGGAACACGCACAGCTGGTGCAGGCTTACCCAGGGCTTTACTAATGGAGTAGTCTGGCATAGCTGTTGAGGAATAGCTGCTGTGCCCTCACTCCCCTTGTGGACTTGCTTATTCTGCTCTCAAGGCACCTGCGCGTAGTTGAGCGTAAGGGTTTCCAGGTGCAGGTTCAGCAGGCAATAAGAATATCCATGAAGGGAGTCAGCAAAAAGAGTTATTCCACTGGAAATCCAGGTTTGTTGTGATTTTCTCAGGTAGATGAGCTCAAAGTGACTAAAAATGAGAAGCAGGCTGTCACTTGGTTCCCAAGGGAGAAGACTGTAAGGCTGAGCCTACCTCTGAACACCAAGACCAAGAAAGGCAACCTCTGCTGGACTGAAGATGAAAGAGAGAAATGTGTGGGGAGATGCTTCCAGCCCAGGAACTCCACCTGCCCAGCCTGCTCCCCTTCCAGCTGAGAAGTGCTGTGGAAAAATTGTGTTTTTAAAAAAAAAATAAGCTGCCTAGCATGAATGTGTTTTGAACTGATTAAATAAAGTACAAAAAATCATGAGTCAGTTTGGTTTCGACTGTTTTCTGTAGGTCCTCATTAGTCTTATCCCTGCCATCATCTCTAAGGCTTTGCCATAAAGAGGTGGCAGAGTCAGTCATGTCAGGATCTATGAGACAAAAACAAAGGGAGAAGGAAAAGGTGTCTCTGATTATGTAAATATGTCAGGAAATAATTATTTCTCTTCTATTTCTTATTGTCTCCTCAGGTATTCTTCATTTTGTCTTATCATCCCTCACTTACCTCAACATTGGCTTACTGCAGGGAAGAAAAATGTTAAATTCCACAAAATTTGTGGAGTCAACAACTTTGAGCACATGGGTGCCTGACTTTTTTGTTCTTTCTTTTTTCTTTTTTTTTTTTTTTCTTAAATTAAAAATGTCTGTGCTGCATGCTAAATCCCAGCCCCACTGAAGCCAGTGGCAAAGTTCCCAATGCCTTACTTCCCTGGGAGCAGGATTTGGCCCGGCAGGAATGGACAGTAGCTAAGCCTGCCACCTCCCATCCCTGGAGATCTTCCCAGGGCAGCAGTAATCAAAATAATTCATTTGCAGTTCTAAGCCTTTGATGCATGACTGCTGAGAAAGAAGATTTGTGAAAGCTGTGACAAACTTACACCTCAGCTTTCAGAAAAGAAGAAAAAAAATCTGTTACTGGAAAATTTGCCAATTTTTTTCCCTCTAGTCCTTAATGCACAGCAATCCATTTGACCATAAAATTATTACTTAAAGAAAAAGAGTTGGTAAAAGAACTGTAATTTATGGGGATGAACAAGGAGAGAGATGAGAAACCCAGCAGAAATATTAGAAGGAAAATACAAAAACAACATAGCTATATGCTGCTGTCAAACCTAAATCAAAGTCATAAAGGAAAAATGAGATGTTCGCGTACACAGATTATGCCACCATCCGTTTTAGTTGGAGCAGGAAGAATCTTGGCAATCAAGATTATCTGATAATTACCTTTCTTAATGCATTAAATTCACTCAGCTTCACCTTCAGGCATTTAGCTGAAGAAAATAATGACATACATCCTCATGTTTAATGGTTAAACTCTATTTCCAAGAAATCTATTACATGTGGTGTCAACTAGAAACCCACACAATAAAGCATCTTTAAAAGATGTACTGATAGAAAAGAATGGTGTTTTGGAGCATAAATAGCAGTTGTTTGCATCAAAACATTTTCACTTGCAGGCTTTATTAATACTAATGAAAGTTTGATTGTCTTTGTTAATTACCTCCCCGCCCTCCTTTGTCAGGATCAGCTGCAGAACAAACCTTCTCCTGCCAGCATCTCAGGATGCATTAGAGCTCATTAAACATCATTTTTAAATGAACATTTCATTTAAAAGAGATTAATTTTTAAAGTATGTTACTGCTTGAAAATGAATCTGTAATATTATGCAGTTGCTGAGGAATACATTTACCTCCTAACTCACTAGTATTTATATACAGATAACTCCAAGTGATGATACTAACGAGGTTTTGATAGTCATTGTCTCATTGATAGTCTACTGGCTCACCAAGGGACTACTTGGCCAAGATGCTGACACCTTTCCCATGAGATGTGCAAGCGGATCAAGGCTAGCCTTGGGCCAATAGAGAGACAAACAAACAGTTGCACAAGTTCTGCAAAGAGTACGTTCAACCTGAATCTGATTTTAACCCCTTTTTACACAAGGGGATGAGCTCTTGTGTGCAGTATCTCCAAGATAAAGTCACCGCAGCACAACAAGGAGCACAGTGGGCAGATGCTCAAACCAGCATGTTAGCTGCTGGAGACCTCCTCCACAGCATGGTCCTTCTCCAGCCTCTAGCCGCTGCTGTTTCCCAAAGGAGTGTCACCTTAAAATATCCCCAGGTAGCTGCTGGGGTATTCTGAGTGTCTGAATTAATCAAAATGGACACGAGCCTGGTTTCTCCTATGACTGATTACTATCATTATTGAGTTAGTGTGAGAGGAGAAAAATGGACCACTGTTTTTATGTAAACACAGAGTGAATAGCAATGTTTACATAAAGCTTGGGTTGGCTTTGTAGAAAATTATAAAGTGACTTTTTTTTTAGTGAATAAATAATTTGTTCCCAGAAAAACTGTTGTTCCTACTTGAGAGCAAGTAATGTTCTTGGTTTTAGCATGCAGAAATTCATGTGCTTCGAGAAGGACTTGAGAAGATGCTTTTTTTCCCACCTGTATGCCTGTTATCTGATGCAGGGTTTCCTCTACAATGTAAACTGGATATCTCTGAGAACCAAAGGACCAAGAAATCCCAGGCCATTGTTCTTGAATGAATGGGCCATGGAGTCTGCCGAGTCCCCAGCTGACCCCAGTGAAACACGGAGACTGAAGACTGGCAGTCACATCTGTCCGATTACCTGCTTTAACAAGACATCATGAAATGGAATTTCTTTATGGATTTGAGAAAGGAAATTACAGATTACTAGGACAGTTTCTTTTCTCCTGTGCTACTATAACTCTGCTCACTCCCATAGGGCTACTCTGTCATGGACCTTAATTTAAGTCCATGCTTCAGCACGGTCCTGGATTACGCACTGACATTTTGTACCTTTGCTGAAGTCTCGTTGAAGTCGATGAGATTTACTCGTTATCTTTGGGCACAACAAATACTAAAATGTACACTGAACTGGAATTCACTCATTATCATTTTAGAGTGTTCTTGTTTGTTTGCTCTTTTCAGTGTGGACTGCTTAATTAGAAACACAGGTGCGTTCTCTGTGCTATATTTTGCTTCTCAATTTAAAAAGCCAATTTAAAATTACTGATACAAAGTAAAACAATTACTTGTTGTTTAATTGGTTTTACTAAGAGTCATTTTAAATTAATACACGGTTTTTGGGAATCCATTAATTCATTTTAATTACACAATACAAATATTTATATATTAAGCAAGGACCCATAATATGAATATAGGAAATGAATGATGGTATTATCGGTTATTAAACATCACTACAAGTTACTTAAGGAATGGACAGCTTCTGTCACTATTCTAATTGTATCAATGACTAAAAAGAGGTGATTATAAATAAGATTTCTCCTTTTGTTTTAAGATGTTATCTCAGATATCTGTTGTATAGATTAACAATTAAAATACTGTATCTGTGACTCAGAGCATAATTCTGCCAGACACAGGAGTCTGTCAAGACTCCTATGCATTTTTTGTGGTCACCACCTACACAGTTACAAATTACCCGTGCAGCAGAGGTGAGCAGTCCTGACAGGCATGTGTCAGAAACATTTTGTGCTCTACTTGGAAAAAACAAAACTTGGCCCAAGAGAGACAGTTTATCGGTGATGGTATGCAGCGCTTTGGCTACAGAAATGCCCCAGTAGCTTTCCTGGAGCACTTACGGGTAGTGCTGGCAACCAAAAGTCATTTTTATCACATAGTTACTTGCAGTTTATGATCACGTATTATCTGCATATGTAGCGGCATTATCTCTCTCTTGTGCAGGATTCATGGCGAGTGCCATTAAGTAAGTCCTTTGGCTCTCTCAGGTAAAACAGCCACATTTAAAGCCTGATTCTGTGCACACTAGTTACTTAAGCAGATTCCCTTGAGTTTACTACAGCAGAAAAGCAACCCAGATTTGGCCATTAAATTTAGATTCTTTTCGCTCATCTTATTCACACAGTCAAAAAAAGGTATTTATTTCACTTTACTTTTCAATGGATGAAATAAAATTAGCTGCATATCAAGTGCCCTCAGTCATGAACTATATAAAGCAATGCATTTATTTTGAATTCTAAATACACAAAAGAAATAAGATGGTGAATGAGAAAATAAACCTACCAAAAAAAAAAAAAAGGTCCAATTTGCCATGCATAGCACAGATCACATTCCTAAAATGGCTGGAGTGCTCTGAAATTATTATTCTAAAGGGGATATCCTGACAGTCTCTCTGACGTACCCATCTTAATCACTGTCTGACGGAGATTTTAGATCCCTGCACCGAGGGGCAGTGAGCAGGGCAGAGAGGTTCATCTCATGTAACTGCTTAATCTTTAACGCAGTTAATGGAAAACCTGAAGAATCACAGAGAGCAATCCAATCCATTTAATGCTTCCATTTCCTTCTTCCCAATGGCTATATACAAAATTTAAGTGCCTCTAGACAGCAATCCAGTCTGCTGAATTTTAACATTGGAATGGCCATGCCTGAGACAAGACCACAGGTCCATCGTGGGCAGTGTCCTCTCTGCTAGAGTAGCCAAACCAGTATTCCTATTCCCTAACTATTTACAAATGAAAGATTTATTTGAGGAAGAGGTGTTTTTTGTATTTACTAATTCCTCAGTGGGTTTTATTTCTGTGAGAAGATGCATGTTTGCCTATTTGGCTGAGGTTGTAGGGAAGCAATAGGAAAAATCAGGTGCCATTCCCCACCATGGATCTGAGCCTTCAAGGTCTTCTCACCTCTGTGTGTGCTCATCAAACAGACCAGCAGCAGTGGGGCTCTGCTTTTGCATGCTAGTCTCAGAACAAAAGGGCACAAGAAAAAGTAGGTGACCCTATCTTCTAGGCATTGAGTGCAATTGAATTGACCTCTCCAGAAAATACTCCCTCCAGGAGATAATCAGATTGAGAGCGCTCTGTCTTTCTTCTAACACTGCAGGTGGGCGTACATGGCTCACGAGGCAGCCAGAGGAGCTCAGACAAAATCTCACTCCTACCCAATGCTCTGTGCCAGCTGGGCAGGCAAAAACCCTTGAATTTTGGTCTACATGTTCTACGATACGTGCTCATTGCATATGGCACCATCAATGGCTACAAAAATGTCCAAATGCAAAACAAAGAATCCGGTCCTGGCTATCAGGTTAAGGGCCCAGAGCAATTTGAAATAATGTAGGGAATTATCGAATGAATTTAGGTGTCTACCAGGTCAGACAGTTCTGGGAAGCTGACTGGACTGGATTGCTGTCTGAGACCCTGGGCAGAATGGATTCTAGCCAATACTAATAATTGCTTTACTAGTGGTTAATTGAGGTTCTTTGTTTAGTATCTACAAATTATAATTTAGGGTCTGAGGCATCTGTCATTTCCTTTCACAGTGAAATTAAAGCACCTGGATGACAGCATTGCTATTTTTCAGCTCTTGTTGAAACACACCAGTTTTGAGCTCTCAGGGTCTGTAACATGCTTATTCTATATAGTTCAGAGTTTTCCTTTTCTTTGTCCTTTTGAAATGATCAGAACCATGAATATTCTCTAGGCCGTCCCCTGTCACCAGGGGGAATTGTTTGCCAGGGATGCAACTGATTTTGTATATCTCAAGAAGGAGACTGAGAACTACACACTACCATTTTTCTACTTTACTTGTGCAATAATGAAAATGACAAAACCAACTTGAACTTATTCAAAGTACTAGCACAAAAAGCATCTAATTACATTCTGACTTTACCACATTCTAACAACCTAAGTCAAAACAGGTTAACTCTGAAGAATGTGAAATAATTCCAATCATTATCACATAAAATGCATTGTATATTATTTTAGAGAGTTTGGGGGCTGAGGTTGTCTTTAGCTTACACCCATGGTATGAAGTCCCATTTACACTAATAAAACAGAACCCCACTTCAGACAAGTGCACTAGAGAGTGAGGTGAAAGCCCCAAATGGGGGGTGGCTGCAGTATTTCATGCCTATGGTGTTTGGGAAACTCCTCTGCCCAAGCAATAATGGGCCTTATTCCATCACCCTTACCTTCATTAGAGCCTGGGAGCTGGAGTAAAAGTCACCCACCTGGGCCCTGCTTTGCTGAATGTTAATGACTGTACATCCAGATAAGGGAACTTTAATTACTTATACCTGTGCAACCTTTTATGAGGTCTACTATAAGCCTCAAGTTCAATCTATTTGCTCTTAAAATCAGCTACTTAAATAAATTTTTAAAAATACCCTCATCATCTCAGCTGTGCTCTTTTATCCTTTATTTATGCTTTGTTTAAATTACTGGCGTTGATAAAGCTGAGCACGGCTGGCTTGCACCTTTCAGAAGATGTGTGTGCATTAAACACGTCGGCAATATTTATTTATGCTGCCATCTGTCCCGCTCTTCCTGCAGTTTCAACAGTTTGGCCTAGAGAGGGCCAAAAATCACCTGAGCGCCATAAAAATGCATCCGCGGCTGTCAGCGTAACACATTGAGCCTGCAGCTGCCGTCCTGCAGCCTGACTTAATGAGGTTCCCAAAGTGTGGGGACAGGGTCTGGGGGCTCAGGGCTGCCATGGCAATGCGAGTGGGCAATGTGAATCCTCTCACAGGCCATGGCCTGGACGGGTGGTCACAGGCACGCACCAGGCCCTGCCCCGTGGCCCCGTGGCTCTACATGTGTGTGCATGTGTCCTGTTGGGTTGTGGCTCCACGTGTGTGTGACCCATTTTGTTGATGTTCCACATTTGTGTAACCCACTGGGCTGCACCTCCACGCGTGACCCATTCAAGCAGCAGAACTCTGCACCAAGATACAGGCCCTGGTTTTTGTTCTGATACCTTTTTGTTTTGCAAACCTAGTGTTTCTGATTCCCTCTCTGAACTTGATCACTTCCCTCAGGTGCCAGAAGAAACTTACTCAAAATCACATTCCCTAAAGAAAAAGGGTTGACTCAATCATCTCTGAATTTCCCACCACTTTTCACAGCCCATTATTATAATACTGCAGCAACATTTAGCATCTACATTTCTGAGGCCAAACACTTTTTTACTGAGTCAATGCACTTGCTTCCCCATGGCAAACATTCGTGCAATCTGCCTTCCATGCACATATTTTCCTGCCCAAAGAACTGAAAACCAGACTGGCAATCTGGTGACAGAGAACCATGCCATTCCACATAACTCAGGTAGGATTCCCTCATGGTTATACAAGAGCAGAGAGGGTGCATTTTTATTTTTTATTTTATTTTTTTCTGTATTCTGAAAGCTAAAATATTTAAGTGTATTTTTTCTCCTGCTCAGAATCACAAAATGAGCATTTTGGCTGCTTACATATACTCAGAGCACTCAAACCTTAATGCAAGGTTGACTGAGACAGTCACTGCCCCAAAACCAAAGTTAAACATATTTTAATGTGTGGCTCACATTAAAGCTTATCATCTGATAGTCTTTCAGCATCAGTCTTCATGCCCAAAGGAAACTGCTTCCTGCCCCCTTCCCCACCCTTTTTCTGCCAGGCACACTCAGACGTTATCTTTCAGCCCAGAATATTAAAGACAAGCCAGTACCATATCAGACGGATTAGTCACACGTGTTTACACTGCATCAGCTATTCACCCCAGCTTGTCCTCAGATGGGTCTTAACAATAAAGCAAACAGTTACACTGTGTAATGACCAGAGTGCGTAATCAAGACCCCTGAACAAAGACAGAGAGGAAATTAAAGTGTTCAGAGTGTAAGCAGCACAGAAAGCAGCAAAAGATGTCATCCAAGTTGGCACCACCTGACAGTTAAGAAACTATCACATTAGATTTCAAAAAACAGCCTAAACATTTTGTAAGGGTAGGTGGAAAAGCACAACACTATAATGACAAATCCAGGAATTGGCTTTGCAAATAGAATCCATATTTCAAGCAAGAAAAAAATCCCCAAATAGCCCACTCCTCTCCTTATGAAAAAGCATCAATAGTCAGACCTGTTCTTGATGTGATATTTTATCACTCATTCAATCCTCTGCATCCAGAGAGGGAAAATAAATTCCGAAGGAATTCACAGGGGTGGTAGGAATTTCTTTCTGTACAAACTAATAACATCACTTTTTGCTACAGTTCTCGGCAGCTGTTACAGCTTGCTCACCAAAATGAAGCTTTCAGTGCTAAGCCCTTAGGAAAATGTTGCACAAGTGATGCACTGCAGACAGCATGGTGCATGTCACTTTGTGATATGTCACTCATTTAAGTTGGGTAATAGTGCAAACATGGCAAACAAAGCCTATACACTTTCATTTACTGCTAGTGATTTATTTTATGCAATTTACCATAGCAATAGGCATCATTAAGGGGTTCTTACAAAGCGGATTTTCAAAATGTTAATGTCTTCAGTGACAGACCATTGTTTTGTCAACTTTCATGTCAAATTTTCCTGTGTCAGCTAGGATAGCCAGCAGATGTCTAAAACTTGTCATGTTGTTTCAGTTAAAGGCATTTGTGACTTGATGTCAAACCGAAACCTGTTGGTCTACAGAACAAAACCCACTGCCTGGCTGGTATAAACTGCCAGTCCTGGTTAGTGATATCAGCTATAGCAAGAGGTGACAAAAGGCAAAGGCACACCAAAAGTCCCTTCCATGAGGAGCGGAGCATCCAAGCAGTGTACCACACGATGCATCCCATATTGGCAACCCTGTTCCTTGGCAAGGAGTTTTTTCAGGCATGGCATTTCAGCTAGTACTTTTCAGTCAAATTGGGCTTCATGGCATCTTTGTGACATCCTTGGCTTCTTTTGAGTCTTTCACATGGATTAAGCTAGAGAAAAGAACTTTCAACTCACTTGGAAATGGAGCTGAGGTCTGGTGACACCTTATGCTGCATGCCAACAGGCTTCAGCGGATAGGCGTAAAATGCTGCGTGGTACAAGACATTGTTCCATTGTGCCCACGCCTACCTGCAAGCCATGCACAGGGCTGGGCCCCACCAGGAACAGTCAGGACGACAAGATCCCATAACATGAGCTGCCCACTCAACAGCCTGCTCGTACTTCTTGGATTGCCCATCTTACCAAAATTGGGTTAGCCCTACCTGACAACCTGTGGAGTGTTTTCATGACAACCAATCCTCATTTAAATGAGAAATAAGACCAATAAAGCTGACCATTTTGTTACTGCAGAGTAAAAATAAGTTATTTCTATTAAACTCTGGGGAATTTGGTCCAAGGTTCAGAGCAGCCCCGAAGGAAAAGTAGCATATTCCTAATAACTACCTCAGTTGCCCAAGGGCAGTGAAATGAACAAGAGCAATCTCGTAGGACACATTTGGCTTACTTCAGGGGCAGACAGACAGGTGGAAAGTGCAACCAGCTGGCCTGCTCATGGCATTTCATGTTGCAGTACAAGTCTGTCCTTCCACCAGGAATCAATCACCTGGGTTATAATTCTCTGATCAGGCAGACCAGAGCATCCACCCAGGCAGCAGCAGCAACAACTCCATCTAATAGCACACTGGGATCAAAGTATCAAAGCCACCTCTGAAAATCTGCTCTCTCCATTGACACCACTGGATAACCCCACTCAGTTAGTTCTACAGGAGGCGTTTCCACACAAAATAGTTCCCTGAAGTGGAATGGTTCAGAAAAATTTTTGTTTGTTTGTTTGCTTGTTTGTTTCCTATTTCATGCAATATTCAGAAACTTTTTTAAAAGTTGTAAAATGTTTCAGATTGAGGTTATTCTTACAAGATACAGACTAGATTTGTTACAGTAAATGAGAGCTCTGTTTCATCTGCTGCACAAAGACACAATTCTGACTTATCTCCCAGCTTGGATATTAAAAGTTAACTTCAAATCCCTTCATGAAATGGATGTTTATTCCTGTTTTCTTTATTTGCAATTTTTGGCATAGTGTGATTTGTTTTATATTTACTTTTCCCCACCATAGCTATAATCTCCTTTTTCGGGATAGTAAAGCGCTCTCTAATTTGCTTTTATTCTGCTTCATACACTCATTGCACCTCATAACAGAGCTTCAAAGAGCTCCCATTCTTCTGAGAAAGTTCCTACGGAGGCTGTACTTGCTATAAAATATGATGAAATTAGTTAAGCGATACGATTCCCCAAGCACACATCACTGACATCAGTCTCCATGACTCTGTATTAAAGGGAAGCATCAGTCCATAATAAGACCATATACAACAGGGAGTGATGTGATCAGAGCATGTCCTACTGAAATACTTGTTCTTATGAAGTCCATGAATATTGCTTTTAAGTGTAAAAAAAGTAATCTATTCTAGAAAGAGACTTATGAACAGAAAGGGGGAAAGAATGCTCTCTGATCTCTTGAGCCGAGCTCTCAAGACATCAATGACTATGCACTCATTTATAATCTCCACTAATTTGCTGGCTGCCCTAGAGACACACTTTGATCTCTGGGAAGATCTACTGAATCTAGCTGCTTTGCAACAGGCAATAAAAATTGTAACCCCTTATAATAAAGTGGTCCAAATAACACAGCCAGAGCATCTATCCCCCAGTTCATCCAGGAAGATGCCACCTTCTAGTCTACAGTCACGGCGTGAATATTCATCACTGGCACGGGAAGGCTTGGCTATGTACAACGGGTTCTGCAGCAGAGGTTCTTTACCTACAAGTGTGTGTGATATCTAACTGTGCATTTATCATCCAGGATGCCCGAGCTCCTGGTGGGAAGAAAATGTAGATCACTGCCTGCAGTTGGCTGTTTGGTTGGCCAAGTTGCTGTAGTTATCGGAGATGAGCACTGTTCGGGCTTGTTGGCTCATGGTGCTGGGTGTGGATGGAAGCCCTGATGGCTGTGCATGGAGGCAAGGGGCAGGGGGACCCCACAGAGCTGGCCTGACCCCCACTGCTGTCCTGCTCCTGTGTCCCTTCATTCCCTTTGCCCTCCGCTCGTGGCGTAAGCTCTGCCTCGGGAGCTGGCTGCCGCTCGGTGTTTGTGCAAGGGCCAAGCCGCAGGCATCGCCAGGAAACACATGAATAAAATAAACACGGGGAAAAAAATAGGGCTTCAACAGCTTTACTCAATGCTGAAAAGTAGCTGTTGAGGGATGGAGGAGACTAGTTTTTTCAAGAGCTGACAACTAGACTGCAATAGTCTGAGAAGAAGGTTTTGCTCAATTTCTTAGGGCAGAGTTTGGCCAGGCCAATGCACCTAACTTTTGATTAAAACTATTTTCTCACTGCAGTGCAGCCCAGTGTCTCTACCAATCATAAGAGGTCACTTCATGCCTCCTACAAAAGAGACCCATCATGCAGCCTGGTACACTCTCTGCTTTACAAGACAGGAACAATTCTCCGAAGCTTCTGCTGTCTGCAGTGGAAGTAAAGTGCTCTGCACTGCTGCAGAGAACAAGTCCAGGACCCCCAAGTGAAACTCACAAAAAGCAAAGTCCCCAAACTGACAGACATCTTTTTTAATATTTTGGCCTAAATAATGAATAAAACTCCCAAACAAACACTCTTTGGATTAGCCAAGATTATGAATTTTACAAGACTGTAAAATAATAAGATCAAAGCCAAATTTAACAGCATTATTTAGCATATGGCACAGATAGAGGAAGGATGATAAAGTAATTCAAAGTGCTAAAAGTCCCCCCTTAAACCTTCTGAATCTGTAGATCCTTCCTAGAATTTCAGCATCCCAC
The DNA here is from genome assembly GCF_009819795.1 of Aythya fuligula. Classification (NCBI taxonomy): domain Eukaryota; kingdom Metazoa; phylum Chordata; class Aves; order Anseriformes; family Anatidae; genus Aythya; species Aythya fuligula. The sequence goes on from NC_045565.1 coordinate 34,403,603, forward strand.
CGGTAAAGTATAGCAGGAAAGAAATTCATCTATAAGGGCTGCAAGAAATCCCATGGGGGGCGTTTTTCTTAATCGTGTATCTAAATTTTATTTCACTCAAATAAAACGCATTAAATGTTTTTGCAGTTTTAGGGATGTGGCATAAAGCACGACTGAGAATCTCAGACCTTCCCAGTAACCCCAGGCCACTTGGGAAGAGCAATCCAGCACGGAGCAGGGGTACTGACAGCACACTGATGTAAACTTGGGTTTGCCATGTCGAGGTTGGCTTCCTATCCCGGCATACCTGTCTGGGAACCATTTGCTTATCCAACAGCACAGTGCCTGCACACAGGCTCTTGGCAGGATGCTTTCAGCCATACCTGTGGCTGAAATGGATAGCAAATTGCCCATCTGCAAGCCCGGCGATGCTGAAGCAAGGAACAGCATTGCCGCTGACCTTACAGAGGTCTTCTCTGTAACGCTGCAGGAGGAGCTGAGCTGGGTTCCCTCTCACTGGAAAGCCCCTGTTCAGTGCCAGCACCCAGCCAGCATCACCATCTGCCTCTCTGCCTGCCTGCACGCCTTGATGCATGGCTGTGAGACGGCTCATGAACAGCAAGGGAGAGGAATGAGCGCACATCTGGATGCCAAAAAGCATTTATTGCAGCAGTTGCTCTGGGAACTGTCTTTCCCACTGCGTAGCCAGATACACAAAGCTGGAAATACGACCGTCATGTCGGCAGCTCCAATAGCAGATTCAAAGCTAAGGGGAGGAATACAAAGATGGTAGCATTTGGGTAAGGAGAACTGGAAGCAAAAAGTCTGTCCTAGAAGAGGCATGTGCCCTTGAAGGGGTGAAATAGGAAGAGGTGAGCTCTCACTCAAAGAAAGTGGGGAAAAGCAGTGGGAAAAGAAAGACCACAGGCTTCAAACCAAATGGACCCAACCTTTTCCCCTGCAGACCCACTTTGGGCCCCAGCCCACTCATCTCATGAGGGTCCCACACCTTGCAGATCCTGCTGCAGTATGACAGATGAGATTTCCCCCTCTGCAGCATCCTCTCCCTGGTCATAGCTGCATGGGTTTTACAGGGAATTGCTTGACCTGGTTGCAATACTTCTGAAGGGCTAAGAAGCTGCTTCTCCCAGGGAAGCAGCAGAGGAAGAAGCTGAGATCCATACGTGCTTTATACATGTATATAAATAGACAAATAGCAGGCACAAATGGTCATTTAACTAGAACCTATCCACAAGGAAGCTCGCTGTGAGTACGGGGAGTGAGGAAAACCAGAGCTGTCATAGCCCCAGGGCAGAGGAAGCAGGAATGTCTTTCCTGGTGGAAAGGGAAGATGCAAAGGCCTGGCATGATTTCCCTGCAGGCTTTCTGCTTTCTTGTAAGTGTCTGTGACCAAAATTAATGACCAGAGTGCCAAAGCTAATCACTCACACCATTTTCAATAAGTGAGCCATTCATACCCATTACAGATGATACCTCGCATTTATTCTGAACCTTTCAGGCTAATATAAGTGTTTGCAAACCTGCAACTCAGAAATGGCACCCAAACCACTAACAGCATTAGAATTAATGATTAATATTACCCAGAAGTCATCCCTAGACCAAACTGCAACGCATACAGTCCTTTTCTCGTACAGAAACAGATATCCTCTAATACCTGCCCAGAGCAGCAGAAAAGAGGGAAGGAGACCAGTGAGACCATCCAAGCAGGGAACATTTAGGCGGGCAACACCCAGTTTTAGCCACAAGAAGTACAGACATCAGCTTCAGGAGAGACATTTGAGATATTCCTTTTGGCAGGTGAGTTTATTGAGATACATGTATTACTGCCACAAAATGGCATCTATGGCCACAGTGTAGGCAGCCCAGCCAGCCCAGGTGCCTGGCGGCCTGAGCCGAGTGGGGAGCCTGGATCAAGCATACTTTCGAGACGTCATAAAAATAATTTATTCAACACCAAAATACTACTCGGTCTGATCAGTCTGACAGGCATTAGAGCATGGTATACTCCACTGCTTAAGTTGCCCTGGTAGAAAGCCAGAGAAATGATGCTCAAATAACTGAAGCAGTCTGGATTGCACTAATGAAACAGAGTAGAACTTGATCCTGTAATTTGTCATGGATAAGTTAACTATTTTTTCCATTCATACTTCATCTTTGTCAACTGCCCATTTTGGGAGGGCTGAGTTTCCATGGCTGAGGGTGAAGGAGATGAGTTTAACTCACAGTATATAACATTTGCAAAAATGTATGTAACAGTGTGCTTATTCAGTAAGATGCTCAGACTCAAACATGTGTTGATATCTTGATTCTTCTAATTGTCATTGTTTTAGGGAGAAAAACAGAAAAATAGAGCAAAGGCCAACTTGTTTGTGCCCTGGAGTGAGCACACATGTGGGGGCACACAGCTCCTCCATCCTGTGGCTCCAGGGCCACCCTGCTCTCATTTTTCTGCCCCAGGACTTCTTCCCCCAGATTAAGCATTTCAATGCTGTCGCAATTTCTTCCTCAGCTTTGCAACACCAATTTTCTGGAATACAAAAACTAGAACTACAACTCCTTCCACCCCTAAGAAACCATCCTTTTTGTGCCTCGCCTCTTCCAGATCCCAGGATATCTGCAGTTAGCAGGATGAAGAGTCAACTCTGCCACGGCCTCTGCATCAGCCGTTGAAACAAGCGCTTTGTCCCTAAAGCGCTTGCACAGCCTCAGATCTCAATGAAGCTATGTTCAGTGGAGAAACCAAACACTCTTTGGAGTGTTTTCTAAAGAGTTTCAGATTTGCTTTTCATTGTATTAAATATTCATATTTTCTATGTTAAAAGTTTTCTATTTCTGCCTTGCTGCACTACACCCTTATTTTGGATTTTCAAACACCTCCGGTGTGAAAATTAAATCTCCACTTTAAAGTTAGGAAAGAGGAATTACATGCCATTTGCTGAAACAGGTTTCACACCAAAATGGGAGCGTGGAGCATGCTTCTTCCTCATAATTACCATGAAATTTGTACAGAAGGAATCTGACACAATCAACAAAAATACGAACGAGAAGAAATGTGTGTTAATGAAATATCACGTACTTGGAAATGATAAAAATTTCAAGACAACTCAAAGGAAGCACAAACATTACTGGGAGTAAGAAATTCCAGCTGCAATCATGCTGTAAGTTTAGCAGAAATGGCACTACCACTGAGCAAAATGTCATCGCATAAAGTGATAATATATTGAATTAAGTAAACTTTTGGAAAATGATACTAAGGGTTCTTTTCCTAAATGGATAGTCATGTTTAATTAGGTTTAAGAGAAAATATGGCAAGGGATCCTCACAAAACAGAGCAGAGTGCTGTTAACTTCGGCTGCTTCCTGAATTTTCAATGAGATATCTACAATAAAAACCATTTTGCTATCGAAAATGTTAAGGAAAAATTGCCTTACTGATCAAAGAATGACCCCTTTTGGGGCATCTCTACTGCACAGACTGTGGGCACATCATCGAGGCAGCTCTGGACACCACTTTCATGGATCATGCATTTTTTTACCTGCTTGGAAGACAATTCTGTGTGCGTTAAAATTGGAGTTCACTTTATGTCCCTAACTTATGAACGTATTATACACATAGACTAATGTTAACTAGTATTATTTAGCATCTGCCACCCTAACATCAGTGCACGAAGCCACTTGCTTGGGTCATTTGCTTTTCCCAACCAATTTCATAATTCATTTCTAACTATACTGACTTCCCAGCATGGCACTGAGCTTCATTTCAAAAGCTGAAGCTAGTAAAAGTTAATGATCCAAGCACGTTACTATTTTAAGTTTGCGTTGCACCAACTGATCATTTCTAACCATGGAGTCAAGGGTTTTACTTTACAGTCCAGCAAGAAACTACTGCAGCAGCACGTCCCAACATTTCCATCTCTGTCACCGCCAAGTACTTGGGCAGCAGAAGCTGGAAGAACTCAGTTATTGACAAATCGCCCCTCACATTTGAAATGCAAGCCCTTATCCCTCCCCGCTAACGCCTGCCCTTCTTCAACGGCTATTGCAAGAAATTTACCCAGAATCAGTAAACAAAATCCAACAGATTTTTGCAGCCTGACACTTGGAGGTAAATGAATACATTCTTCATAACTGGGTGAAAGCCGAAGAAGACCCTTCCACCTCCTCCTAGAAGCCCTGCAGCCACCCTGCCATCCCTGCAAGCCCTGGACTCAGGAGGAAAGGAGTGGGGAGAGCAGAAAAAGCTCCATTTGGGATCTCTGTAGGTAAGTGGTATCCCCACTGTGCCTTCCCTGTCCCCTGCTCCCCTTCCAGAAGAGATGCGGGCTTCCTCCTGCCACTCTTTCACGCCGTGTGTCTCAGTAGAGCAACTGCTCACTAAAAATGAGCACGGCAAGAAGGAGGCTCTGGCAATTGCCTCTGGCCTTTAAGAGACTGAGAATGACTGACAGACAAGCCAGGACTAAGCCTCTGAAGACAAATCTTGGTGCTTTGACCTTTAAACAATATAAAAACCCTCTGAAAAACTGTAATTCAGGTCTTTAACTTCTAAGGAGCTCCTTAGACCATTTCTAGTCTTGGGGTACAATTTTACATCATTTTTTGTCAGCATTATTTTGCTTCTGCTGGGAAAAAAAAATAAAAATCAAGGTATTTCTTTTAGACAGAGAATTAAGAATAGGCAGCAATATGGGCACATTTTAGCAGCTGGAAAAATTATACCTAAAATTAAATAATATAAGCAGACAACTTAAAGTATGGGCTGTTCTTTCTCATTGGCTTTTTACTTTTTTTTTTTTTTTTTTCTTTTTCTTTCTGAAACACCATAGACAGAGCCTTTATTCCAACACCGCACTCCCCCTCACGCAACGGATGTCTTTTTACATCTTTTAAGAAATATTGCAGAAACACATTAGTGCTGGAATTAAGTAACTGGCACTATTTACTGCCCTTGATTGTTGAATTCTCATTGGCTTTTATTATTTTCTCTCCCTCCCCTCAACATAACAAGATAATTAGACAGAAGCAAATAAGATGTACAGAGCTAGAAAACAGAAGAAGCTGACATGTGTAGTACATGCTGTCAGCCATATGGCATTCTATATATATTGTTACAGATGAAAATTGTACCACACACTGCGCTGTACATTAACACTGGAATGGTATACAGTAATTCATGGGCATAAACTGGTACTATCTGCTGTGTTGGCTAATAGATTTTTGAAGTTTTCTCCATGGCGTTTTATTTTAAATGACAGTGTTTTCTATTAATGGGTGGGCACTGTCAGTTTGTTGACCCCGGTCGGGAAGGATGTCTTTTTGTTCAAATGGCAGCCATCATTTCTGTGAAGTGATGCATGTAAAAAAGCCAGTAAATGCAATTCACCTCACACGCGGCTGTCAGTCAATTTGACATCTACATGTTGGAGTATTTTCTCAAAGTTTTCTCCATGTGACCTGCAAGTTAAAGATCAGGGAGGTTACCTTCATCCAGCCCATCCATGTGTCAATCATCCCCACCTAAAAATGAAAGTTACAAATAAACTGCAGCTACTATTTATACTCTGCTGCCTGTCCCATCTTTTACTTGTCAATCTTGCTGTTTCTCATTACAGCTATATCATGCCTCCCCCCAGCACTTCTTCTTTGTCTATCCCAGATTAAGTTTCTTTGTTTTTCTGCCGCTCTCCTTTTGAGCATGTAAAGTCCTTAACGCCTTAGCTCTCTATTTTTTTTCCCCCATGATAACTTTGAAAGGAAACTTAGGAAGATATCAGCAGTGGTCTTTAAAAAAAAAATGCACAGCTACAAATCAGATGCAAACTCCTTCCTTTGAAAGGACCCACGAGGTGCTGGGGAAGGAAATAAGGAACACTCTGCTGCCACCTGAGCCATCTTTTCTGTGCAAAGATGCAAAGCCTGTGGACAGAGCAAGCTGAGAGCCCTGCCAAAATAAGGAGCCAGGACCTGTCTATTGTCACCATCCAGGACACCCATGGGTGACCTGATGAGTTGTGGAGACGGGGTGGCCAACTGCATGTCATGAGGTACTTCTCCCACTGCCCTGTGGGTCCTGACGGTAATATCCACTCATGAAGGCTTCATCTGCAAGGGACTTGAGAAGTAAAGGGCTTACTTCTGGATTTTGGGGGGATGAGATTGAACTTGACCTTATGTGGGAAAACAGATGGCTCAATACTTTGAGATCCTTGAGGCTTAAATTTCCTGCCTTTTGAGGTGCTAAGGCAAAAAAGGTGTTTGTCCACACCATTGGTGCATTATTGTCGCTGCCCATTAGAAATGAGGCCTTTCATACATGCAGAAAGTTACAACTCCAATAGAATTACACCAAGGAAACAAAAATATTACTGAAAATCTGCTCCCTGAGGGATATTTTATGCAGCTTTGTCCAGTCTGATGTTAAGCGGCTTGCTGTCAGTGAAGCTTCTTTCCCTTCCCTTAGAAGGCTGCTCCAGTTTATTGCTCAACACTGCTAGAAAACGTTGCCCAACATTCAAATCATTTCTTGTACTTTAAAAATAAATAAATAAAAACATGACCTCTTCTTAATTAATGTAGTCAACTCTGTCCCCAACTCCTGATTACTGAACTCAAGAATACCCTAGGACCTCCACAAGGAATCCTCAAAACCTTCAGCTAGACTAAAACCTGATAGGAGGGTAAGGGGTCACTCCTTTACTCCCAATGGCTAGGGATCAAATTCCTTGTACTACCCAAGATCTACTCATCTGAAATGCCCCCTAAACTGCAATCTAGATGACAAAGGCTTTAAAGCTAGGACACAGCTCCCTGTTAATTATAGAGTGGGACCGTATGCTTATTTTACTTAGTGTTACCAAACATCTCACTTGAGTGGAGTCCCCATCCCTGGAGGTGTCTAGGAGATGGGTGGACATGGTCCTTAGGGACCTGGCTTAGCGGAGGACTCAGTAGGTCAGGCTGAGTATTGAGTATTGTGCTGAGTATTGAGTATGGAGTATTGTGTCCAGTTCTGGGCTCCCTGGTACAAGAGGGACATAGAATTACTACTACAGTAGTTGGGGTAGTTTCTTTAATGGTGGGAATTGCAAACTCCTTTTTCTCAAGCAGAGAAGGGTGTTGAAACTGGCTGTGCTGCTTTCTCTACAAGCATTTCATGAGAAACCTCAGTAAGCAGGCTGGAACCATCACTTCCCCAGATTCTTTGCTTTCAAAGATTTCATTTGAAAAGGGGGAAAAAAAAAACCCGCCAAAGAAAAAAAGGGGCAGAAGGGGGCTGATCAAACCTTTTATTCCCCTCCACCGTTTTAGTCTGGCTGCCAAACTGGGGGCGGGGAGGAGGTCACCCAGGCAGAAGCACAATATGTTCACTCTGCAGAGCTGTGCTGTAGCTCCCAGGGGATAAGTGTCTTTGGGCCTGCCAGATGGAGCTCCACACCCTGTGCTGAAGACCCTCAGGCCATATGCCAGGGCTGACCCCGTAGCTGTGCACAGCCCCAGTTCTGCTCTTCATCATAATCAATGGAAACATTTTTGTCTTTTATTTTGGGGCACCCATAGGGAGGTTCTTCTAATTTGTCCCTTACCCCAGAGCACGAAACTGTTGCAGACATCCTCTGTCCTCTCACAGGCCGTGCTCTGCATGAAGCTGAAATGTGTCTATTCCACTCTTACTGACCCCACAAGGACAGGTTGCAAGGAGCACAGCCTGACTAACCCTTAAATTTCATGTTCACATAGCCACACCACGTAGCAATAAACTGCACAGATAAGTTGTCATTCTTTCTTCAGTCATTCCCACCTAGGTCAATGGCCTATGGCTTGCAAAGCCATCCCAAGAGCCAGGTGTCCTGAACCCACTCCCAAGCTTTAGGAGACATCTTTCTAGAATACGTGCACACAGCAGGCACCTAATGCCTGCCAAGCTGCAGCTCTTGAGGTGGCTCCTCACTGCTTCAGTCTGCTCCCAGAAATGCAGAGGGAGGTGAAATGCCCTCACTGCTCCAGCTTGCCTTTGTTGAGGGCAAATTTTTTGGGATCAAATTTCTTGTACTACCCAAGATCTACTCATCTGGAGTGCCCCTTAAACTGCAATCTAGATGAGAAATATTTTAGAGCAAGGCTATAGAGCTACAGAAGACAAGGAATTCCTTCTGTTTTCTGATAGAGCAATCCAATGAGGATGGTATTTTTGTAAGGTGGTTTGTAGAAACTGTGGCTGTATGAAATGACATATTTTACAGATACTTTCACTGCCTTGCTGTTTACATGTCAGACTTTCAAACCTACATAAAACTACTAAAACCTACTAAGTTTTTCATTCAGATAAAGAATGGCTCCTACAAGTCTTGATTTAGGAGACCCAGAATTGGTGCTTACCTTTGCAGCCCAGGCTCACTGAGCAGGACTGGCTGCCCCCTGTTCCCAGGAAGGTTCAGGCCCAGAGCTCCCTGACACGTCGACTGCCTCCCTCCTTTGCTTGTGCCTCAGATGAAGCACAGAGGAATGCACCAAGAAACAGGAGGAGTAAAATATTGCAGTGAACTTTTAAACTAAAATAGCAATGGCGAGTTAGATAATTAAATGGGAAACCAGACCCAAATGTCAAATAAGGAGGGAGACATCAAAGAGAAACAGCAATCTCTGATAAAGATCAAGAGAGAAAACTAAAATTTTTATGGCATATGCTGACAAATGGCTGAAATAAAATATAACAAAGTAACTTGGTTTAGCAATATTCCTACAGATTGTCTGAACTACACTGCTGCAGAGATCAAAGGATAGAGCTGGAAACAAAATACCAAAAGAAATGACACACTCCCATTCTACCTTCCCCCCCTTTTTAAATTCATATTTCAAACCTAAGACTCAGAAGTTGGAAATTTGTAAAAGTTTCTGGAAAGGTCACTCCATCAGCTGAACAAGTGGGAACATTTTATTTGAATTTTTTTTATTTTATTTATTTTTTCCATTAGAAAGGTGTTCAAGAGGCAGGTCCAGCCTGTCACTAGCTCAGATCTTCTCTCAGCTGAATACCAGATTGCTCTACAGGATGCACAGTTCTCTTTTGGATTTTTGTGTATGACTCAGCCACACGTCCTCAGCAGATGGGTTTTCTGCATTTTTCCCAACAATACTGCCATTGTTGTTACTGAAACTTTTCCTCCTGCATTGAGCATAGTCCTCGTTAGGTGCAGATTAATCTGCTGGTTCCAATGACCAAGTGCCTCTATCAACAGTTGCAATTTGTGTGCATCTCATGCAAAAGGAGTAATCTCTTATTTTTTGTTTGCTTTGTTGACTTGTTCTCTTTATCATGCACTCTAGCTAAATATATTTGCCAATTGAGGCATTTTGTACATTTTGATAATACAAAAGCTACCTGTAATACATTTAAAGATTATTTTCAGTGGTTATAAGTGCATGACCTCCTCCAATTAATTTTTGTCTGTATTTTCTAATTAGCTGAAAATTAGAAGTTAGATTACATGAAGAAAATAACACTTTTTTCTTTCTTTTTTTTTTTTTTTTTTTTCATTCTAGTTGAAAGCAAGTCTTCATGATAGCTGCTCTTCTGTAATATCAAGAGAATGAGAGATAAAGATTATCTGTGACCATATATCCTCCTCCTACATGAGAACAAGGGCTGTTTTAATAAATAGAACTCGGTTTCTTCCCCCTAAATGAAAAAGAAAAATTCATGCACTCAAAAATAAGATAGCCAGGTGAAATCCTGCAGTGTTTGTTGCATGCAAGACTAAACTAGCAGGGTCTAATGACCCTTTCTGGCTTAAATGAAGCAACAGCTTTGCCGGAAGTAGCATATGGGCCATCTACTTTCCACAAACGCCTGATAGTTAAAAGGAAATTGCAAATACATTGGAGGGCAAGGTTTAGCCATTTGACAGGAGGCACAAATGTTGACAGATAAAGTGGTTTAGCCAGTTTAAAATGTCTACTTAGTTTAAATACAAAATTACTCTTCAGTCAGTACTTGAAAGCTGGAATAGAGTAAAACACCATTCTGCACCATAAATGTGTACAAAATGCTTCAATGTCTGCTGTGGAGCTTTTGTCATTTTCTGTTGGATCTCTGTGTTTCACCTTGTCTGCGGAGTTAGTAAATACCAATTCCCATCACAAGCTACACGAGAGTAAGACAGCTACAAGCTGAAGACAGATCACAGGGCCAAACTCTTGATAGCAGGAAGAGGATGTTTATTGCTATCAAAGCACCTCCGTTGGCAAGAGATGTATTATGTGTAACTCAGTTTAAGATTAAAAAAACCCACAACCTTATTCACATTAAGGGGGCTGTTCTGAACCACAAGTGTTAATTGCTGTGGTTTAGAAAATGCATGCATGTGAAAGAAGAGGTAACTAATTGCGTTGATGGAAACACACCATAATATTCACCAATTCAATCTTTATTATTGTATGCTAACAGAGATGAAGTGCATCCTAACTCTTTCTGATCCTTTAACTTACATGCCAGCGGTGAACAAAGTTCAGCAAAATAAACTATTAATTTTAAAAAGCTATTTGTCTCTATGTACAATATATGCTGACATTTTATTCCCATTCTTTTGCCATTCATTATACTCATCCATGTTGTCTTTGCTCTGGTATTTTTATATTCATAGTTCCATGTCTTCTATTTTTTTCATAGTCTCTTAAGACTGAGGAGTCAAAAATCAAACACGGGCATGGAAGAGACAACTGCAATTAGATTTTTCTAGGCCTTCCTAGTTTGCTTTTCAATTCTTTTCACTACTTGTCTAAACAGCCCCTCATTCCTTGAGAGGCATAATTCCAAAACACAGCACAATCTACATGTCTTATGTGAATTTGCAAGGACTTCCTAACCGGTTCCTGTAACTGCTTGCAATACCTCCTTGCCTCACCTATGTTACTTCATCTTCCCACAAGGAAGCTGCCTGGTGCACACCTCTTTTGCTTTCAAGAGAAGTTCACTTCTCTCTAATTTAGTGTTTCTATAAGATCAGTTGTAATTAAATATTGCTGCTGAGCCTACTCAGGATGATGAAACATCCTGGTACAAACCCTTATCTTATTTGAGAGGAATGAGCTTGAGTTTATACAAGATATGCATGAGATCAGACTTTGATGAGTTACTGCTTAATCACAAAATAACAGAATTCTGAGGGACCCTTCAGGGTCATTTAGTTCATCCCAAACTGCAGACAGAATCATGATACCTAATAATTTCTGAAGCCAACCAGTTCCACGGATGGATACACCACAACCTCTTCATAAAATCAATTCCAATGCCTTGAGTCCTTTATAAAGTCCTTTATATTTAAAATGATTTATAGTGAAGCTTCATGTGAAACTATGCATTCCAAAATAGACAAAACTCCCACTAATTAAAAAAAAAAAAAGAAAAAAAAAAAAAAAGAAAATGCTTTGGTCTGTGAAGAAACTCTTCAGTCATGGTTGTCTAGTGGAAGAGATTATCAAAACTCTAAAAGCGAGAATCTATTGTTACTAATGTAAAGTAACGAGCATTCTTTGCTAGACAGTACTGATTTTTATTTTAATTCCCTGTGACTTCAAGACACACTGTATCAAGTGTTTTTGGTTTCATACTTTGCTATCATAGCTTATTTGGAAATAGAAGAACCTGCATATAAAAATATATAGTATTTCAGGATGTTCTTCATGAACAGGCAAATCCAAAATCCCTGTCTGGAACTCCATAGGAAGTTTCCTACTTAATTTCTACACTGAACATGGAGTTTACTACCTGTGTTGTGTTAGAGAAGGAAGTGGTAGCAATTAATGGTAGTAATTAAATTTCCAGATTATAAGGCAAATGATTATAAAGTGTGGATTGTTGCAGGTGAAAGAATGAGCGTGGCACTGTATCCAATGGAGAGTTTTGTACCTGAAGCTCTAACACGCACAAAAAGTCATAGATTTATTTTTTTCCTGTACTTCTTTTCCACTTAAAGCAACTCAAAGAGAAACAAGATTGAAACAGATACTGATCTCAGTTCCATCAGCATTGAATAACTTTAATACATAATTAAATCATTTTAAACCAGTTTTAGTCATTTTCTTCAGTTTAAATCAGTATGAGTAAATTGAAGACTGGTCATTAATCTTGTTTTCTGATCAAATTAATCACCGATGAGTGCCCATCTACAAAGTTACTCATTCAATTCATCATTGACCAACACTGTATTCTTCCTTCGGCTTTACCCATTTTATATTTCAGGCAGAACAAAGGTTTTAGAGCAGTTCTGTTTCACATGCTGGCTACTCTTTGCCTAGGCAGGGATTTGTGATTCCACTCACAAGATAATATTTGCAAGAATTATATGACATTTCAGAAAGGAAAAATACCCCAAAATGAGCAACTCCATAAAGTGTATGGGAAGTAACAGAAGTGGGAAGTAACAGAAGTGGGAGAATGGAAGAAAGAAGAGAAAAACAATAAATTGACTCTAGGGAATTTTAGAAGGCCTGATTTAGGGTTTTAAATGCCATCTACAGCTATAGTCATCTGTCCTTACCATGCTCAGACTTCATCTGGGCTGCCCCTTACTCAAACCTGTTATGCCAAGTGGCCCTGCCTCTCCACTTCTTGCACACAGGAGAAAATTACACCGTACCCCAACACACTGGTGTAACCACAACGGCAGCCCACTGGCAGAACCTAACCCTGCACACAGCTGCTTTCCCTGGGGTGAGCCCCAGGAGCTCTGGGCATGGAGTGCACACCCAGCTTTGGAGCCCAACCTCTGGAAGCTGCCTTTAGGGGCAGGGGAGAAGAGGTTGAACGGCTGAACCATACCATGCACACATGGGCACAGGAGCAACCTGCCACCTTGGATGCTGCGTGACACCTCTGGGGCTTAAATCGCCACCACCTCAGGACTGGGTTTCTAGTACTAACTGGATCAGTCCGTCAAAGATGTGCAGACAGCAGAAAGGAAGAAGAAAAAATTGCATGGAAAATGTTCTGCTGGAGTTTAAGCAATGCTTTAGCTGGCTAACTCTCCTTTTTATCGCTGCAGTCGACGATACAGCAGTCCCTGTCTGATATCGGAGCACAAGGAGACCTGCTTATCCAAGCAGGCAGACCGCCTCTGCAGAGGGCCCTCTTGCCACAGGTCACCAGCGAGGGAGGCTGGGGAACTTCTCCACCTTTTGTGACGCTTGTGTCTATTCAAAGCCAGATAATGAGAAGGTTGAGTCTCATGCTCCAGGCCGTAAGGTGATCGCCTGCAGGTCTCACAGAGGAATTTTCCCACACAGTGATACATGAGCAGTGCTGGTGAACAGTCTGAGCACTGCGGTCTGCTTGCTCTCAATTTCAGATGTTGAATGGTAGCCCCTGCCAGGGACTGGTTTGCAAACTGGAGGGATCTCCAGTCCCTTCCATCGTAGCCACTGAAGACCTACAGTGACTACACCATACACTGCAGTCGGGGATCACAGCCGATGTCAGTTATTCCTAAAAATAACTCTGTGAAGAAGCCACAGAACAGCTGTTACATATTAATTACTGATTTGATAAACTCGGTACATCAGGAAATCAGCATATACATGCACTAAGGAGTTATAATTAATCTCCAGCAACTGTTACCAGAACCACTAACCAAGGGGCTGTTTAGGGCAGAGGACCTGTATATACTTGCTCAAAGATGGTGAAAGAGGAAAAGCCTTTGCAAGAGACTGTGTGTGCTCCTACACATGTGCAATGTCCCTTTTAACCATTACCTGCCATAAACTGAATGTCCATATACTTAGCTGTATGTATTCAAAACTTCTGAAACAGCTCTGCACAAATACACGATTGAATCCGAAGTTCTTTTTTTTCCTCCTCTGTTTTATAGACCTTCGTAGTAGACTTTTCTCCATAGCTGCAAAGACCTTATTTCCTCTTACTTTATTAAATAGAAGCTGAGACTCTCAGAAATAAAGCAGGAATTTAAAAACCTGGAATGTGAGCAATGCAGTAAATAGAGTGAGGCTTGCAATGAGAAGTGTTAGCACTGCCAGTAGCGTGATTGTCTTTGAAGACATAAAGGCAGGCTGCTATGCAATGAAGAGGGCACTGAGGCAAACTCAAAGAACACATTCCCTGTGGGAAAAAAAAATCTCAAAAAACAACAATACAAATTTTAGGTCAAGAACTTAATCTAAAAATACAGAAAACAGTTCACAAGGAGCAAAAAACAAGAGATATTAAGAGGAAACCTACAGAGGAATGTAGCCTACAGTAGGATTATAGGCTTTTGACTCTGATTCTTACCATGGGTAAGGATTAGCTTTGATTACACAACAGCTCTGTTACTATTAGCGACTTGCTCACTTGCCAGTTTCAATAAAAGCAATGTACAATATATTTAGTTATTTTTGACACCAGAAATGCAGCCACAGGGCAGGTATTTAACCACAACTATGGGAAAAAAGTCCCATTTTTTATCATCTTCCAGAAGTAAATGCAGAGTTCAGCTTGTACGAAAATCAATATCATTATGCATGTATTGTTATCCCTTCTAAATCTCCCCTATCCCCACCTCAGATAAATAGCAACAAAACTCTCTAACCTCCTCCCTTCAAGCAATGCTTTCAAAGCACATTTGGTCTTTAAAAGTCCCTGTTCAGATTGAACCAAACCCTCTTGCTGCAGAAACAAGCAACCCCATTTTTGTACATGCACTTCTCACATGGGAGTGCCTGAAACCTGAGATTTCCAGCCGTCTACTGTCCTGGTAGGTGGCTAATTCAGCTGCAGTGCAAACACACACACACAGCAGCAGGAAGTTAACCGACAGCATTCATTCTGTCCAAGGGCTTGCTGTATTCCTGGTCTGGTCGTATCACTGCCAAGGATCATAAGAAGACAGAGCTCTAGATTGAAAATAGTATGAAACTCAGATAAACGCACAAGTTGTGATCCCTCAATAAATATTTTAAGATCTGATGTAGGGATTAATAGGATTTGATATCTATCCAGAGATAGAGCAACTCAATATATAATAGGTTTTAGACTGCCTTTAGATCATCTCTCTGCTGTATATTGAGCCAAACAGTCACTGGATTTAAGACAGATCCCATTCAGGCCTTTCCAACCAAGTGCCCTACATACAAAGTTGGACTCCTTTTAGTGTTCACTGGACTAAAGATTCTTGAAAAGGAAAGATGAGTGGTGCTCCTGGCCTATCCCTCTACAACTCAAATAATTCACTAGAGAGATCTGAATTTCCCTATCCAAAGGAGGAAATGGAATATACATCACTCGCTATTTATGTAACACATTAAAATTATTTATACAAGTACCATTTTTATTTTGTTTTGTTTTATTTTATTTTATTTTATTTTGGTTTATTTTATTCTATTTTATTCTATTATTTATTTATTTATTTATTGTAAAAGCACTCTGATCACAGCCATTTGCAAAACATTGAGGTGTTTGGGTCACTTTCCTCCTTCTGCTGTCTCTCCATCCTTCCTCAGCTATAGCTCTAAATTTTTTTAAGGGATCACGTTTGAGTTATGTTTGGGGCTTTTTACTCGGTCTTGCCAAAGCTGATACTCAGATCAAGGAGGCTTCTCAGGCAGTTAGCAAACAAAGATGAGCAACAAGCATTTAAAGATCTGGGCATCTTCAAGTCAGTATAGCCAGAAGTTTCTTTCACTAAGTCCATGTTGGAGTTAGTCAATACATTTTATTTGTGAATAATTTTTAGATGCTTGTGGGTATGGTGTGGTAGCCCGCAGAAGCACCCTTAAGAACACATTAGCTGTGAAAGGGGTGATCCCGACCTTCCTTCAGTCCTGAGTGTGCATCTCCAGTGTTTCTTTAGTTTCAGCTTCAGTGGTCCATGCAAGAAACCTTTCCTTCTCCCTTCTCACATGAGTGTTCACAGCCGCAGCAGCTTGCTGATCAGTGACTGTGATTCCTCAAGCACTGCTGCCAGTGCTAGGCAGGCCAGGACCACGGGCCTGCAAACCATTTTAATCCAGCCACAAAATACATTAACTACTACTGTAATATTGCCCTGATCCCATCAAAGATAACCAGAAGACACGTACAGAAGTCTCCCTTCAGTGTGTTGGCTCTGCCTGTCTCTGTGGGTTACTTGATGCGGGCAGGCCTCTCCTCCCAGGTCTTGGTGGCATTTAGCACAAAATCTCCCACTCCCCATGGAAAGAATGTAGAACCCTGTATCAGGAAGAAGGAGGTGAAAATTGTATCACGGCTCTTGCTTTTTGCTTCATTGCCCTTGTTGCAATAGGCATTTATAGCAATAGCAGGGAGGTAAAAGTCCAATTCGGTTTCTGATAGGAGGCTTGTTCAAGGTGAGGTACAACAGGACCTTAGCAGTTTTCATTTAAAATCAGAATATCGTGCAAACTTTATCTACAATAATTTTTAAAATCTGATGTAGCTGACACTTTAATATCTATTTTTATATACTTTGTTGTTCCAAACCCATCGTGCTTCAAAGCCCTTAGGAGGAACTGGATTATGTGCTCCTGGTGGTTGAGGGCAGTGCTAATATCTCCCTTGACTGTCCTGGATTTTAAGAGAAAGATTTAGATACTGAACTGAAGGTTTAACTCTTGAATCAGGACTTTAGAACCCCTTCCTTCTTGTGTGGCCAAGATAAACTTCTTAATTTCCAAGTAAAGTTCCAGAGAAAAAGAAGTCAGGATGAGAGCTTGGTCTAATATCATGAACCTCACATTTTTGTCTTAGCCTGGAAGCCTGGAATCACAGCCTAAGAGAAAGACATGAGGTTCATCACAGAAGAACTGTAAATAATTACCTTTATAGAATCAGGCATGAGGATTGCAAGTACAGATGCTCTTCAATACCTCTTTTATTATTATTATTATTTTATTTTTTTTTTTGTACACCATACTATAAAGGTAATCTGATCCCATAACTAAGTGAAAGGAAGCTTACAGTATTATTTTTTTTCCCTGATGAACTACTACAGATTTATGAATAGTTTGTTTATATTGATTTAGTTCTTTTTTATGGAACTTCCTTCCGTCCTTCCTTCCTTCCAGCAAAGGAAGTGTTTATTTGAAAGCACCAAGATATATGTCTTTCTGATCTTAAAACGATGGAGCTGGTATATTGCTGAGTAACTTTTGCACTGCTTTACCTATTAATTGGCATGGGTAGCTATAATTACAGTGCTCAAAACACGTTATGCTATGCTAAGTAAAGGCAGATATTTTTTTTCTGGATTTTTTTTTTTTTTTTTCCTGGAGTCTTTTCAGCTTGAAAGCCCTCCTTGGGAAAGTCGTGATAAACACTCACATCCTACGGCTGTGTGCACATGCACAAACCGCCCTCTTTGTACCTACTGAGGGATGAGTTAAACAAAAGTTTACAGCAGCACCATCTACTGGAAAACTTGTTAAACTTTGTACTACTCTAGATTTATTGTGCATATCAAAACAAAAAGGAAAGAATGGAAAAGTTGTGACAACAGTTTCAAGTGGTAGACGTTGTCAACTGTTTTAAGTAGCGCTGAGAGCAGATTTCACGAAGTCAGTGCTACACAGGGAGCTCCTCTCTTCTTAGGCTACTGCACACCATTGCATTCTCTCTTGGTTTTTCAGGTTAGTAGAAAGGGAAAGACAATCAACACAGTCTCCTTTCACTGCAAGCAGGGTGGGAGAGAGAATCCTTGCTTTAACTACAAGCTGATGTAGGCTGATGTGGTATCTGTGTATTTGTGGCAGGAGAGGAGGAAGCGTGGCTGCATCAGGAGATGTAGGAACATCCAGCTCATTGTGAACACACATTTTTTGAGCTCTGAGCAGTCACTGAAATTCTGTGCCTAAAAACTTGTCTTACATAAAGGAGCAAGTATATCAGGATGTAGATCCCCAAATACTGAAACCTCACAGCTTTACTAGATAAAACGAGTCAATGAAACAATAGACTCTTGATCCAAAGGATCAGTCAAATAATTAAGATAGATTAAGGAATGTGGATTGGAGATAGAGTAGAGATATACTAAAAGTTCTTAAGTTGTATACCTAGAAATGTATCACTATTACCTAATTTAAGGGATTGAGTTCTACTGGAAATGAACTTGCATCTTCTAGGATGAACAATCCTCCACTTCCTCTAAATCTCTACCATTAAATTCCAAGGCAGGAAGGCTGCTCTTTAATGGCATTAATCTATTTATATCTCTGTTCTTAAATAACTGCAGAAATCTTTTTTGTGTAAGTAGGAGCAGACTACAGAATATTTGTAAATGCTTGTAAGCAATACAATGCCTAATTTTGTTCTGTGCTTTCTGAAAGTGTCATCCTCTCAGGTGGAATTACTGGGATTAATTTAAGGACCATTAAAGGACAAAGCCCTCCTTAAAAATGGAACCAGACCAATTTGCCTTTTGGTTGCCAAGAAATACATTTAGGAAAAATCAGCTACTTTGCATTTAGAATATGAGATAATTTAGTAATGTCAACATCCAGCAAAATGGACTGAAGTGATGAAGTGACTATTGCCATTGTGTAATTAAGACTCAGGTCTTAAAGGTTATAAAGCAGATATACCTGTATTCTGCTGGGGTTGACTCCACTACCCAGCCTAATTATTTCTTAAGAACAATGGCAAACCGTGTCAGACATCTTGCTGCTGATTTAATAACATAAGCATGTAGGAGACAAACTCTATCTTTCAGTTAAATCTGAAATAGCAAACGGGGCATTTAAAGAAAGAAAAGAAAAAAACCTATAGCTATTCACCTTTCCTTACACAAATACCTCAAAGCACATAATAAAATCCACAAAACATCAAAGAATCAATTTGAAGAAGTTTAAATATGTGTACACCCACACAGGAAAATGTCATGAAAATTGCATGGTTGTTTTACTAAATTTAACAGGTTTCATTTGAATTATTTTGAAAGCTTTTTGCTTACTTGAGTTTATGTACTAGTGAAATTCTTTGGGGAAGTTTTCCCACAGCTTTAATAGTGTATGTTAGATCTTCTATTTCCACAAAATCTTTTCTGATACAGGTTGACCAGAAGCTAGCAAAGCAATTCAGTTATGCTGTGCGTAGAAGGTATTATAACAGTTCAGCTTTACTTTTATGCAAAACTTTACTTTTACTTTTTTCTTCAAAGAGCCTTATATTTATCTGCTGAGTTATGCTTCTGAATGGTTATCTGTTATTCTTACTGCAGGGACTTCTCTGTCTTTCTCCAGAGAGTTTAAAAACTGTGTGGTTAGTTCTAATGTTGGTTAAAATGTGCTTTAATGCACAACCTAATTCAATTTCTTTTACGATGTTCAACACTGATATACGTTGTTTTCCCCAAAGTTTCATCAAACTCTTCAGCCTTTAGGAATTGGGCAATTTGTTTCATCTGTAAGTTTTCTATTCATACCTTATCCTGAATGTTAAGAGATTGAATGAGATGTAATATGAATCTCTGGGATCTCCCTCTGCCTCTTACTTTCTTACTTTTTTTTTTAATAGACACTTTAGAAGTAGACTGTTGCTGTGAATATTTTTTTCTCCAGATTAGAAAGTAGTTGTGGAACTGGGGAGAAAGAAAAAAAAAAAATGCTCTCTCCCTGATAATTTAGTTGTTCTAGCAGCTTATCATGGACATTTTAAAGTCTAAGTGCATTGTTTTAAGTAGGTAACCATAAGAAGAAAAATTCTACTAAACTAGAAAAGAATGATTTCCAAATAAGATTCCCAAACATTTTCTGGTGCAGTTAGGATTATTTCTGGTTGGAAACAGGAATTTTCCCCAACAATTTTTTAAGGCTGAGATGTGAATTTTTCATCCCAAACCCCAACACTAAATTTTCCAAGGAGAGGACCTTGATGGGGCTATTGGAAAGGCTGGCAAGAGTTAAAATTTTCCAATGGAATACAAACTGCCTTGGCACACATACAGATAAGACTTAGTCAAAAAATAAAAAATAAAAATAAAAATGGAGGGGGCAGCTGAAGGTGAAAAGCAGTGGAAAGCAATTTTTTGTTAGCAAAAAATATTTTATCATTCCTACTTATCATTTCAAGTGTTATCCATGTACAAAAATAGGCTTACTTAATCACTTGGGTATTTCACTTAAAGGTACGCACAATTTTTATTGAACTCTCATCACACAGCAAGATAACCAGCAGGTAGGAAACTCTGTATATTTTATTTAACAGTTCAAACATTTAAATGTTGAAGTCCATCTAGTTCAGCTTACTTGTTTTTCATTTTTGTGGTTTATTTCAGCTCTGACATGTTTTTGACATCAGTATCCAGCACTGCCTTTGTATCTTACTCCCTGCTACTCTTACTTTTGGTGTATTTGAAATCATTCTTGTTTATCTTTCTGTCTTCAGTTATTTGCTCTTCAATTTCCTTCCTAGGCCTCCTTGACTTTTTCCTGTAATAGTTTGTTCCTTCTATTGGGTCCATTTGGACAGGATTTCCATTTTCTCTATTTGGCTTGAATAACCTCTTAAACTTCACCAGTAGAGGAAAAATCTGCTATTCTGATTGAGCAATTAAGATTCTTTAGGCATGTTAATGAAAGGACACTGACAAGTGACTGAGCTATATATAATCATGGCCTTTTAGAAAGTGTCACCAGAAATCCAGGAAAATAAATTCACTAATACTAGGTCTTTTAAACCCCATTAGAGAGCAAAGTCTATGAGATAGTCTGAACATCTCATCAGGTCGCCCAGGTTCTTTCCTGGTTTTATCTTCATGATGAGCTTCTCATTGCCATATGTGAACTTTCCAGATGAGATTCACTCATCTGATTATTTCCCTGGGGGATGGGAAGAGCACAGCCCTAATTAGTACTCTGCTTTGATATGAAATAAATATTAATTGCCTTTTTTAATACAAAGGTGTCTGCAACCCTTGCCTTACTCTATTAACAAGAACCACATTCTTTTCACTTACTTTTAATCTCAGATGTTTGTTTTGCTTTCACTATTAAATAGGCCTTCAATTTGCCCTGGCAACATCTCACAGTTAAAGACTTGTCCTGTGCTATTACTGAGAGAGCATGGGGTTTTCTAGTTCATTGTGAGGCTGTTTCAATGTGGCTGACCAATATTATGTCTCAACCTATATAACTGGGCATTATATTGTATTGCTATATCCTCCTTACCCATTATGCTTGCTAAGTTTCCATTAAAGAGAGCTTATCTCACAATGATAATGCACTGCTTAGAAACAGATGCAAAGCTGGGAGGTATGTGGACTCAAGGCATCTCTTGGCTTACTGTTCTGATCATTAATTCCAGATCCCCAAATTCACCATATACTTCACAGTCTACTTTCAGTACACGCTATGTGGTTCATTTGCTTGGTGAGTATATTTCAGGTAAAAAGAATACATAAATAAATAAATAAATAAATAAATAAATAAATAAATAAAAATAAATAAGGCTTTGTAACCAAGACTGTGCCAATTCAAAGTGTGAAGTCCATAGGAAGAGATAAGAAAACTCTGACAGGTGTCAGCTATCTCGCTTAAGGTATGACTCAAAAGCACTCGCTGTGGTAATAAGGATGTTAGAAAAATTACCAATAAACAGAAAGTCAGTTTGTATCCTCTACTTTGTTCAATTAATATTTTAAACTAACACTTTGTGGTGAATATCTGTTACTCTACTGAACAGGAAAAGAAGATCTAGAACCTCTCTAACAGACTAAGGTTCCCCCCTCCCCTCCCAACTCCCTCGTATTCCTATGTTAATAGGTATGTTAATAACCTTAACATGGAATGATATTTATCCTGTATTTTCCAATCTTCTGATTTCCAGAAAAAGCTGTAGGATAACACTTCAAAAATAATAACCACATGTAAACATTCACTTGAATTCTTTGAAGGCAGACCAACAACAGCAAATATTAGACACAATATCTGGTTTTGACAGCATTTTTAAATACTTATTAAAATTTAAGAAACTTGGCTCTACCCTTGTGAAATACATATCTGGAATTAATCTAACCAGTGGTTGTCACAACTGCTCAACTTTTAAGTGATAAGGCCCCACTTATCGGGAAGTCAGATGGCTTTCTAGGAAAGCAGTGAGAAGCTCTCAGTGCAGAGGAATGATTAATTCTGAGGACAGGAAAAGGGCCATGGGACTTTGCCTTGGTGTGGGGAGCGGGGCTGGGCGAAGAAAAACATGCTGCAGAGAGAAGAAAATGGAAGGACTCAGTGCCGAGCTTGTGCTGTTTTTCCTAACATGACCCTTTTGTGTGCGTGGGCGCACGCCTTGTGTTCCTCTCTAAAACAGTAGAGAGGCTTCTTTACACAGCATCCATGGAAATTATCTTCCCGTAAGAAGCAGGAACAGTGTTAGATTTGCAACTTTCTCTCTTTGGTAACAGCAACCTGGCAGAAGTAAGAGGCAGGCAGGAAATCCTGGAGAGGATTTTTTTGTTGTTGTTTTTATCACACCGTTGCATCTGAAATAATTCCAGGATTCAAGCCAAGATCTTTGACACAAGTACTTGTAGCACTGAGCTGAAATACCAAACCAAAATGCAGTCAAGCTCTGTTTGCTAAGTCAGAAATCTTCCTGTGGGGTTTCCAGATACATCTGTCTTCAGAAGAAGGAAAAAAAGGAAGAAATCCAGAAGTTTTTCTGAGCTGATACAGCTTCAGGATTCAACGTGATCTGCAGACAGAGCATTTTTCAAGGTTTTTTATCTCTGCCATTGCAGCCACTTTGCTTGAATGTTCTATTTATATAGCCATGGGGGATTTTGAAGTTTGCTAAAACAACTGAACACATTCTTCAAAACAATACAGTGGGTCTTTCTTGTGAAAGCAAAGCTAATGAAGTACAACATCCTGTGCTATTGATGTCGGCCAGCAAGCCACTCACAGCACTACTAGATTCTCTGCTTTTAGGCCAACAGGCGTATTACAGACTGCTTTCTCCATCTGTTCTCAAAGCAAATGCCAAGATGGTCAAGGTGTCAGAACTTCCCGCTGAACACGGGATCAAAGAAGTGACCTGAGTTGCCTTGCCAGGACCAGAGCCTTTGCAGACACAGAATCTGGAGAAATTAAAAAGAACAGCTGATCTAGAAAACATTTATAAGATACTTCAATAGGAAAGATTCTGGGTGGACTTTGAGGCTTTCAAGCAGAGTTTGCAGCCCATATGAATCAATAAAAGGAAAAACAAACAGTGAAATGAACTAATCCTTTTACAAGGCAAAGTCGAAAGCAGAAATCGTGTGCTTATCAGTGCTGATTAGCAAACCTGAGTTGTTAAAGCACATCTTTTAGAGATGGTGTTGGTCTACTGCAGCGGCATCCAATTGCCTCAGTGAATAGGTGCTGAGCACTGCATGGAAAACAGCACAACGTCTGTGACTCTGTCCCTCTTACTCACCTAAGAAGCCCCAAAAGCTCTACACCAAAAACAAAAAGCGTGGTTAATAAAATAAGTGCTGTGATCAGAAAGTACTGGTGTTTTCTTTGAGAAGTGTGTTAGTTTTCCACATGGCTGCAGTTAGCTCTTTCTAACATCAAAGATTTTCTCATTACAGAAAAGACAAGAAAGCTGGAAGGAGAGCTATGGACAGCATGGGTCAGCGAGGTGACCCGCACCTTGAGAGGATGCAAGAAGGGAAAAGGAGAGGGAGGGTAAAGGCGGGGGTGGCTGAGATGGGTATGGTACTAGAAAGAAAGGAGACATCTGGCAAAGAACTCCATTTCTTTGAAGCAAAATTCACTTCCCACAAAAACAGGACTAGGCTTTGAATAAAGTCTCTTCTGGAGAGTTCTCAGAGGATGGAGGAAATTATACTTTGATAAGAACAAGTACCTGAACATGGGAATGATGAGATGGACACCTACATGGCTGTGCGTGCGTATCTCTGCCCTTTATTTGTGCTCATGTTGTAGGGACTCCGTGTCAGCTTTGGGATGCACAACCCTCTTCATCCAGCTGAGAGGTAGCCTGGACCACAGTGCCCACAAAGAAATGAAACTGGTTGCTAAGTCATCATCTCCCAGGCAAGCACCGAACTTTTCAGTAAGTTTTCTTCTGTAGAGATAGTCAGAAAGCACCTGTGCGTTCAAAGCTCCCATTTAAATGTAAAGCACCACATTTCCCTGACTGACCGGAATAGGCTATTATGGTTTGTGTATTAAAGCCTTGTGTTTTCCACCTATCGAGTGCATAAACAACAGTTTAACCTTTATCCCAAGGCATGTACACCCTTCTACTCCTAGAAAAATGAATTCATGTTAAGCAGTCAAATCAGTATCAACCTGACCTTTAAACACATCAGTGTTTCTTGGAAAAATATTATGGCTGAGATGCCTACTGTGGTAAACAATATTAGCTGCTCCAACCCATTGTTGAGCCATGCTGTGCAGAGCCTTATCAAAATAAGGGGGTGGAAATCAGCGGGGACCACAGATCTTCTGACAAACTCCACAGGATATGAAGAACAATGTAAATGTAACAGTACTGGCAGATATATTTCTATATTACTGTTCCAGAGATAACAGCTAAGGTGAATCATTTCCCACCACCTACAGTACTGAATTATTTCAAATTCTGAAGGGACCATATTTATTTCATTGGTAGGTAGCAATTTACTTAGCTGAAGATCATTATATTTATGTGTCTGTGAAATCCTCACAATAATTATATATTTGAGCTGTCTCAGAAGTGCTATATATATTCTCATTAGTCATGTACTTCCAAGGATATTATCATTTTTTTTTCCTTCAACAACCTTTGCAATCTGAGTGTGAAGTACTGCACTGCATATGAACCTCGATTCTTATAGTTTTCTTAAACTCCAGTTTAATCAAACAGCAGGGTGGCCTATATTCAAATGCAAATGCAAGGCGTGCTATGAAATATCTTCATTTCCTTAAATGACTGCACTGTAGAGCTTATTTAAAACAGACCACACTGCGCAACAAAACAGAGGACGTGAAAAAAGAAAAAAAAAAAAAGATATTACTTTTGCAAAACTTTTCCAAAAAAGGTCACAAAGATGCTTAGAGTGGGGTGAGGATATAAAGGCAAGGGGGATTCCTTGGTTCCAATCCTATCCCTGCCAAGTGGTTAATTATACCTCTCCAGGGTGAGGAGAGGTCCATTTATTCTCTACAATGCATTTCAGAAGTCTCACATGAAAAATATTTTCAAAACACAAAACGCTGTGTTTGTCTAAATATAAATGGCATTCCATGTAGCTAGAGATTAATAACCCCCTGAATATCAGTCCTCTGAGCTGCAGTACACACTGATGTTCAGGCTTACAGCTCTCATACCTGGATGAGAAGATCATGTTTTCTGTTACCCTACAGCTTTGTCTCAGGATCACTAGGATTTTTATTTTTATTTTTTTTTGAATTCTCTCCTTTTCAAGTTCAACAATGAGAAGAGGTGCTTGGCTGACAGTCCCGGAGACTGAAGATCCCTGCTTGTGATTAATGGTAAATACACCACCCTTTTTCAGAAAGTTTGAGCCAAAGAAACCCCAGAGCTTTAAACATATGAATCACTTGAATCGCAACTCTCATTATGTCTAATTTCTTATTTATTTGAATACCTTCCACAAGCAATAAAAAAATGGCTTTGGTTTTATTTTCCTTTGCCATCCTTGCCAAAACCAGATAGGCTTTGTAGCTTGTTTTTCCTGTTTTGGCTGATGAATTTTTAACTTTTGAAAATAACTGAGTGCAAAAAGATGTAGCATAGAAGTGCAAAGTGCATCAGGTCATAACAATTCCTCATTAGCCTTGGACCTATCAAAATAACGAATTGCAATTAAAATAAACAACAAAGGTGTAGAGGACTACACAGCTTATCTCATGCACATAATGTAAGGAGCAACACAGGACGAAGCAGACATGGCACTAAAAGTCTTGGGGACCAGCAGCTCTGCACTACAGTCACCAAGATGAGGAAGGAAAAGGTCAGGGGTTAAGTCCCACCTCAGCCTGTATAAGCAAAAGGCAAAAGAAACAGCAACAGCTCCCACTCCTTTCTCTGTCTCAGGAAATTGAGTAGGAAGGCAGATGCTGAGGACTGCCTTGCTGTGCTATTTGGAGCGCTGGTAGCGCACGCAGCGATCCTGGCAGGTGAAAGCACAGGCAGGTAGGCAAACCCATATTGAGCACTGTGCAGCAGCAGCAAAGCAATTTAAGTGAAGAAAGCAAGCTTCTCGACATCAGAAGGGGTTCTGGCCTGAAGCATTTGATCCCCTTGGTCATCATCCCATTGCTGCAGTTACCTTTATTCTTCCCTTTGCCAAATATGCTCTGTAGCACAGGCAATTGCCATAACAATTCAAACTCTATCCTATTACAAAAGGAAAAGTTTTGGATCAGGTCACTAAAGAATCGATAAAAAAAATAATAATACCCACAAAAATTTCCCTTAAACCATTCTCGTAACAAACTGAAGTCAGCAAGCACCCGACCTGAGGAGCTCCCTGCACCCCTCGACTTTACCTGGCTTATCCATAACACCCCGTTGCCTTCTCTGGTCTGCTTCCACCCATGAGGAGAGCAGCTACAGGTAGGATCTACCTATTTGTTTCACATGAGCACCCATTTCTATCAAAGGCATAGGAAATTATCGTACACCCCAGTTGTGAAAACAAGCCGTGAGCAAATATAAATAAGCATGGCTTGGCAAACAGACGGACCCATTGTGCAACCCATCCGCAGCAAATTAATAAGCCTAAAAGACTCTCGCAGTTTGAAACCACGCTTCCTAATCTATGATCGCTGCCACATTTATTTTATTATGATATAAAATAAACTTCACACCTTTAAACTTTTCACATTGTTAATAAATCAGCTCAGAGGGGATGACTCACTAGAGGATCGTGCCTGCGGTTAGCAGAGTCCCACAGATACACAAGAGATGCAATTATGCTCGAATAGAAAATTCTACAGCTCTGACACGGCTTATTATTTGACTAGCAAACAAGGAACTTTTTCAACTTAATTGCAGGCTGGCTTTTCTACCACTGATCTTTTTTGTCCTTCTTTTCCTTTAGCTTTGGCCTTCACAGAATTTTGTTTTATTTTTATCCTTTCATTACTGGTGCTCTTGTTTCCTGGGTCTGTGCTTTGCACTGGCTGTGGATATGGGCAGCTTCAGAACTAGAACTAGTTAAGCAGAGTTGCTGACACGATTTACCCCATTACAGCTCACTCGTTCGAGGTTTGTGATTCAGATTAAAGAAACTTGCAGCATTAATTTGAGCCATGCATTGAAACAAGTTCCTAGCTATAGTGGGGCAACACCCCCAAAACCTATGAAGTTAGCGAGTCTTCTGTCAAGCCTTCATTTTTGGATGCATCTTCAGACAGTAATGTTCCTTGTATCACAACAGACATATGTTCAATAAGGAATTCAAAACTGCATAGGGCAGCACTCAGTATAGAGCAATAATGGTGTGCATGATCTGTTAGAGAAGATCTGAGCCTCAACCCGTTTGAGCACTGGAGGACTGCATCTCACCTGGGCAGGGCTGGAAAAATCTCAGCCACACACCAAGGACACAAACCTGTCCCGACTGAACACCACTTCTGTCCCCTCATTATTTAAAATTTCCATTGCCCTGCACATAATAAATAACTGATTTTCATGAAGTGAAACTGTTTGCCTGAGCTCTGGTGCCAGCAAGAAGGCGCACAGCAGAGCAATGGCTTTTGCCAAGTGCCAGATTGAGCCTTGAAAGGTCGAGTAATTATCAACCTTTCAGATGCCTAAACCGCCTTTAAAGTCAACAAAGTGAACAAAAAGTATTAGGAGATTCATCCAGCATTTATCTTTTAACTTGTTATCTCTGATACATGAACTCATTCTTACACTGTTTGCATAGCAATGCATAAAATATTAAAATTAAAGGGCTCAGGGACTCCTGAGAGGAAAAAAAGAGCAAAACTATTTTAGATTCAGAAACATTTCATCAATATGTAGTGTATTTGCATATGGGAATCAGAGAGTCTTGATTATGCATGTTTATTGATTTTGGCTTTGTTTTGATTAATGACAAAACTACGACATGCCTTGTGAGGTAGCAAGGCTTGAGGGAGCTTAACAACATATGAATGGTTTGTATTTTAAGAAATCCCAGCTATGCAAATAAGAGGACATTCACATGCATTTGCTCAACCATGGTTGTAACAAAGCTCGAAAAACATTCTCTTTTATACTCAGGATAATTTGGGGAGGCATGCTTAATACAAAAATGCTGCATAACAATTACTTTTTTCTTCATTATGAATGACTTCCATTATATCACCTTGGACAAAAGAACAAGCTTAAATTCCCACAGCGTCTAATTTATTATTACTGCTGGAGATATTGTTTTGTGTCAGAGTGCATAGCGTATTTCTAGAACGTATTGCAAAAATCCTACTGGGGGGAGTTAAAGGGGAGTGGGGAGAAGTAGGGAAGAAATAGCAAAACATAGCTGCCTATAATGCCTATAATAGTTTTTCCATCTTTGCTGACATGTTAGCACACAGTAATGCCATTCAGAAAAATGGGAGAGAGGTTTCCATTATATATATATATATTAAAAAAAAAAAAGAAAGAAAAAAAAAAGCTTTAAATACAAAGCTTTAAATACTCTTTATTACAGTGCAAAGGGAATCTGAAGACAGGCTTCCTATATGTAGTGCAGTAAGCAGACCAACAGTTGTGACAGATTTTATTCACATTAGATACCAACATTAAGAGCACACTGGAGACTGGGCTAAGATTATTTTGAATTTATCTAAAAAGAGAGACACCTGCATATCAGGATAAGTGAAATTATCAGATGGGCAGTGTTCTGACCCAGGAATTTTACTTACAGATTTCAGCAGCATCTGTGCCTGTGTAACAGCTTGCATACTGACTTTTAGTTTCTATTTTGGCAATAAGATCAGAACCTAGATAATAAGACAACAGCAACCAGAGAACAGAGGAGAATGAAGGTGAGGAGGATCTTTCCCCTTGATGTACATTCACAAAACGTAGTTTTGGGAGATGCTGATAGTCTGAAGCAGCACTGGAATAGAAGGAACAACTGTAAGCATGGGCTTCCCAAAAAATGTTAGCAGAGGGAAATGGACCTCAGCGGGGTTTACCTCCTGTGTGTTGGTGGGGTTGTGGACAACGGAGTAGCACTGTGCCACGTCTCTGTCCCACGACCTAAGCATATTTCCTTTAGAGATGCTTGATGCTGCCATGAATTGGGCTGCATCCTACCTGCAGGCGTTACGGTGTATTTGCAGGGAGACTTGGCCAGTCCCAAGGGGAAGAGATGGGGTTAGCCGAGCAGCAAGAAAGGTCAGGGTGCCAGGCAGTTATTCCTGCATCTGAAAGGCTGGATTTGTCTTGGAAATTGTGCCTCTTAATGTCTTCACTTCTTAATAAGCCTGCTTCTACTTCAGGGACTTCATTATAGAAGACAGACAAAATGCTCATCTTACTTTTTGAGTGTGATATGGTAGGTGTTTTTCTCCATTTTCAGAAGAAGTTGCATTACCCATGGACAGCCGTCATTCTACACCCATCACACGGTACAAGAAGAGAGTAGGACAGTCTGTTTAACAACAGTAGGGACTTAGGGACCTGACTTTTCTATAATGGCTGTGGGGGATGCCAAGGCTAACCAGACAGACCAGGGAGATCACACCAGCTTTCCAAGACGGTGCTTTGGGATCCAACAGCCTGTTGGTGGGGACCTCAGCACGAGCTCAGCACCTGGGGAACCCTCACAGCAGGATCCCTTCCAATCCCAAAGAGGGATTATTTATGCCATGAAAGTACACACACACTTCTCCCTCTAACTAAAATAAATAACTTTATAAAATAAATACAAATAAATAAATATAATATATATAATTATAATATATATTATTTATACATATATTATAATAAATATAATATAATATATATATTATAAATAAATAAATAAGTTTCATTCACTTTTCCCCTCTCTTGACGAGGCAAACATGGATTGAATGGAATTTCAAATTTCAGATTTCCTATGGAATTAGTTAACTCAGAGGATGAAGCTCGTTTGTATTTAAGACTGAATTTAACTTCAAGCATAAAGAAAGCTGTAGTATAAATTAACATATATTGAAAGCTCGGAGCTAAAATCATCATAAAAAGTTGAATTAAACCTAAGTAAGTAAATTAAAGAACAAATTTTGTTGATTTGCTGGATATTGTCATTCTGATTAAAGTAAGTTACTGCAGTCAGATTATAAACTCTCAAAGGCAAAACAAAATAACTATAGATTAAATAATCTTTGAACTTCGTAAGCATCAAAAATGAATGACTGGAAAAGAATGTTTAAGTCCATGAAGACATGCTACTTCATTAACTCTGCGTCTGAATCACATCGTTGCATTTCTCTGAGATGATTCAGAGCTCAGAGACGGTAGAAATCCTGTAATTCAACTCACTACAGTAGATTCCATACTGAAGTAAAAATGATGTATCAAAATAAAGCCATTCAACACATCTGCCCTCCTATGGTACCTAACTGTATTGCACATTACAAAAATATTTTTAAGACTAAATGTTAATTCTATTCCAAATGATAGCAATGCTTAATTTAGAATGAAAATTAATTTCTAACGTGCATAGAAGACCTTTACAGTAATGCTTTAAAGTTGCCAGTGTAGAGTTTAACATCAATAACAAAGCCAGGACTAAGCATTTTGATGGAAAATGTTTTGCTTCTGTATCAACAGTCTTCTCTGTATCAACTCTCTCCTCTGGCCTTTTTTTTTTCTTTTCTTTTCTTTTCTTTTCTTTTCTTTTCTTTTCTTTTCTTTTCTTTTCTTTTCTTTTCTTTTCTTTTCTTTTCTTTTCTTTTCTTTTCTTTTCTTTTCTTTTCTTTTCTTTTCTTTTCTTTTTTTAAATCAAATCTTTGAACCTGGTACTTAACTCCATCCATGAAATATTATGCAATATGTTGATCATGCTGTTTTTTAATTTCAACTCAACTGAAGAAGCATTGTTAAAAAGAATCACTATATCCCAGGGGAATCAGGAAATTAAACTTTATTTATTGGGTTTTGACTTTCCCATAAGTAGATACAGCCATATACCATCTGATTATCATCTGAGGGGAGGCACAGCTTGAAAAAGAGTACTGCCAATGTGCCACTGGGCCATTGATTAATTAAGCAATAAGATGAGAAGGTCTGTCGCTTAGGGTCATTAATGCATGCCTAAAATGCCATTTGAGGCCTGAATGTCTGGTTAGTATTATAGACCCTGATCCCACAAGAATTTACTTCTGAACACTGCATGTGCTACTTCCATTGGTCTGTTCACATGTAGGCACTGCTGTTTGTAGGCATTAGAATACGCTGGACAACCTAAATATGACTTTTATTTGGGGAGGGAGGGGTGACAGAATGAGAGAAGGAAATTGAGTGTTCATTTACATTTAAAATACACTCCTATTTTGGAAATAGCATCCTTCAAGTGATGAGATTTGTCTCATTGCATAGAATATTGAAAGAGATCATAAAAGCATATACACAGCCATCAGTTTCTTAAAAAATACACAGACAGACCACGAGGTCTCTAATGAAGCTCTTCAGGAAATCTGTGCACAGGGAAAGAGGCCCTGCCTACAGCAAGAGGCTACCAGTCGAGCCCTGGCTCCATTTTATAGCCACGGCTTTGCTGCTGACTTGGGGACTTCAAGTAATCAGCCAGTGCAGCGTGCCACAATTAAGTCATCTGTAAAATGAGTACTGCTACTTAAGTACTTCATGGTGCTACTCTACCGTAAGGATTAACTCATTACAATTAGTGGAGTGCTTTATGATTGTCATTTGACTACTCCCACACGTTCTGCAGCAAGGTGAAAGAAAATATTCCTAAAATTCTTCTGCATTTCTGAACTGTTTGGGGTAGTCTGGAGAAGAGACCATCCTATATCCCTTCTGCCAAAGCTGCTGCATTTTGTATGAAATGGTTAAATATTGATCGGGCTTGAAAGAAAGCACAGACTTTCTCTGGGTCGCTCACCTGCGAGGAGGCAGACCTGAGTGCCAGTCCTTGCTTCACTTCATCTTTATTTCAAATTTAAAATCCATACAAGGACCCGGATCCAGGCAAGCCCCTCTCCTGGGGGTGTCCTAAACCTTAGGCTGGATCATTGTGCTCGTCCATGTACATATGTGAGCATCCCCTTGCTGATCTGATGAACATCTAAATATTACATGCATGTGAGACAGTTTCAGTAAAAGGAAAACCAAGAAAACTTGCACCACCGTGTAAAAACCCACAGCCTTTTCCCTCCAAGCATAGGGACATAGAATAACCTCTTCCCAATGGGTGTTGCAATAATTAAGGTTTTACACAAAGACGTGATAATTGCTGCTCTTTTCATAACCTCTGAAGAACTTGAAATGTTTGAGCATTCCTCCTGATTTAAAGCACAGTGGTGACAGAAGAATCATTAATTTGTGGACCTTTTCCCTATAGAGGTTTGTTTTGGTGCTATCAAGACTAAGGCACATTGGACTTCTCCAGAAGCAGCATTTTAGGTACCTGTGGGAGCCTTAATGGTGTCTCTTGCATCCAATGGTAGATTAATAGGGGTTTAAATGAATCATCTTGGAAAGGTCTACAGTTTCCACTTCTGGTGCATACAAAATTAGCTGCACATTATCTATAGAAAGAAGGAGAACAAGAAAATGCAAGTTCACTTTTTTTGCCCCACCTGTTTTACAGGCTTTTCAAAGATGATTTCAATTTCCAGGCTTCAGGAGAGATGAAGGCTTTGAGAAACACCTCCCATTAGCAGGCTGAGAGATGTTGTTATCCCCTCGGTACTGAAGGCAGGATCAGGTTGAGAAAGCCACAACTGAGCCGATCCCGTGCTGCCACCAGTCCAGCCTGAGTGGGAAGTAGGACTACACATGTCCCCTGGGTCTTCTTTGATTCTGTTGGTCTGAAAATTGCCTATTTCAAGCTTGGTTCCTTTCTGTATGCAACATTTCAGAGAGGATGTCCTGAGATGCTTCACTTTCAGGTGACTATATGGAAGTACAATAAACTGGGATCTGACAAGACAGCAACCTGACAATGTGCTTTTCATAAATGCTGCACAGCTGCCTGACTGAATCATAAATCGGGGGCTCTAATGGTTCGTTCACACCCACTATTGCCATACATCCAAATTAAGGTCAGTTAGGATTCCTTCCCTGCTGAATAGGCTTCCCTTTAATTTGATATTCCAGAGATAATGTTTTAACAGCTTATTCTTTTCATACTTTGTCAGGGAGGCATGCATAAAGCAAGATGTTTGATATATATATATCTGTACATAGTCCTTTCTCATCCCTGAGCGGATTGGGTCTCTGTTTTTTCCCCTAGTGATCTGTGTCATCAGATGATGCAGCAGTGACAGAGGGAAGTTAAAAGCTGATTTAAGCATAGAGATGCCTAATCCAAAGTTCCTATGTGCTTCAGGAGTATTTCTTGTCATCCAGCACAATCACTTTTCTATTAGACAGAGATCTATACTTGTGGTTCAACAATAGCACTATTATAATTATTCTAGTATTTCACTTGGCTAGGGAAAAGCTTACCCAGTATAAGAACATTTCATAAAGATTAATATTATCTACACTAAAAAGATTGTACTTCTTGAAATACATCGCTGTGAATAAAACAGCACCAGTTGTGGGTTTAGACAGATCTGCAACAGAATTGCTAGCTTGGGGAGGGAAAAAATACTCATCTTCAGTGCACCATTTATATCGAGTTACTTCACTCTGACTAACCTTGAGAGCACACGCTAAGAAACCACATTTGAGCTACACGCAGGGATTTGATTATGAGCACAGTGATTCGATTAGCAGCAGATGACTTGGAAGTCAAGCTGCTGCATCCCCACTGAATTACCAGCCCCTAGAGCAGCAGCACTCCACCTCCTGCCCAACCCAACCCACGGGGCAGGCAATTCGGGCATCAAGCATCCTCCTTCCTTAAGGTGCTTTAGACAGCAAGTAAACAAAAGGAAAAATTTATATATTGCCCCCTATTGTATGAAAACCAAACTCATCTGCTATCGCACCGCATCAGCAGTTTGCCTATCAGGGTGAAAATGACTGTATTTCATAGGTCATGGCATTTTATAAGTGGAACAACTGCAGAAGGAAGGCTGACATCTACCTTACCAGAAGGCTACGTGCTCCACGTAAACGCAGCTTGGACTGAGACCATTTTATCAGATCTAGTTATCAGTGCATAGGGTAGAAAAAAATAAAAAAAAAAATTCTTTAAATGTGTACATAACCATCCAAATACAAACATAAAACCATATTCCAATGCAGGTGACCTGATACAACTTGAGAAATGGGCTCTCTTGACGGAGGGCATGGAAAGGTAAGTGACAAAGCTGCTGTTCTTCAGCTCAAAACATATTAATTAAACAATCTTAGCCAGTTGCCAGGTTCAGTGGAGGAGTATCAACTCATTTAACCAAAGGAACTTATAGCCTTGTGTCTATTCCCTTGGTTTAAACTCCGTTGATCAATTTTGCTTGAATTCTGTGAATTTAGCTAACATACTGAAATAACTTTTAAACTAAAGTGAAAGAGACTGCTTAAGAAAGCTGTACAGACAGTCCCCAAATTGATGTAGGCTCAGGAGAAAAAACAGAGTGTTACAACTGCTGCTTGTTCAAAAGGACAAAGTCTGTTTCTGTACAGAGGTTCTGGCTGTGCACAAGTTGTTGAAGATCCTGTTCAAGGAAACTTTGCAAAAAAAAAAAAGCAAAACACTCTGAGCATGAGGTAGAGCATACCCCCTAAACCCTCTGCCTCTCCAGAGCAGTATTTGGCTGAGTTAACCCATAGTGTGCTCATTGTGCTGAGCCTACCTCCACCCATCTGATCCTAATTAACTACCAGCCGGCAGCGCTTTCCTGCACTGACTAGGAAACCTTTATGGGAGTTACCAGACCTCCTCCGCTTTCTCCCATCCCCCAAGAAGAAGAAGGAAAATAAAAATATCGAAATGTATTTTAACGCAATTGGGACTTCTTCTCAGAGACATTATTGTGAAAGGATGAAATAAAATCAATGATTTTATCCAAACTATACAAGGATATGACTTTCTGGGGAATTTGTCTGGGGCTTTTATCATTCAGTTCAAAATTCAGCGTATTGCATCTCATGTTATTTACTAAAGAAACACAGTCAGAGCATGTGGTATGTGGGAATCACCAGTTTTGTTCAGCCCAGCACAGTGTGTTTCAATTTGTACAGAGGTTGCATGAGCTCTACAGTTTCTCCTCCAAAATCTCTATCATAATGCTGAGAACATGTAACGAGACGAATCCGGTTACTACTAAAATAAATCTATATTTGAGTCAAAATCTGAGAAAAGAAAAAAAAAAAAAAAAGTGAAAAAAAAAAAATCTGGAATTTCCTACTGGTGTTTTAAGGCATAACAAACTACAGCAATTTAGTTCACTATATCCAGTTGTAATGTTGTAATGTTAGACCATAGATAAACATTACCAATGTAGCAAGAATGTGTTTTTTCCTTCTGATGGAGGTCCAAGATTGCCCTCTTGAGTATGCCAAACAGCATGGGGTACTTCATTTACCATGTGATTGGCACACACATTAGTTTTGAATCGGTTTGGAGATGAAATTGTTGGCTAAAGCTCTGGAAATTCTGACTTGAGACTTGTCAGGCAGACAGTCTTTGAAAAAAAATTATTCTTTTTAATCACACTATGTTGCTTGGCTTTTTATCTGTTTTTACATTGTTCTATGATGTTTTGCATTTCTGCATATTGTGTGTATACTCCAAGAACTTTAGTAAGGGAGACTTCATATATAAAAAGTTTATTATTTCAGCATGTGCTCATAAAATTGCTACATGTTTGGGGAAATGTTCTAATATAATCTGTGCTGATGGCACACAGAAAGATCACCCGTTGCAAGCCGATACAAGAAGATGGATCTGTTTACTGAAAGGAAGAAATCATTTCTTAACATAGTTCATTTTCTGGCATCTGTTACAGTGCAAGAAATTCTAAGGGATTAGAGTTTATTTTTTCCATTTATCTTGTAAACAAAGAAAAAAAAATATTTTGCATAGCAACAAGCTTATTTATAGTATGTTTTAAGATACATAGTTTTGTCTTTTATTTTATTGATATTAATGGAAATGATCCAGAAGAGGAAAACACATTATTTGGAGGTCTGACTGTAATGCCTCCCATAACTAAAGTCAGTAAGTATCCTGGGAGCAGAGTGCTTGGAGGATTGGTTCTGAATTCACCTCCTCGGGGACATGTAACTATAAAACCATCAGTTCTGTTCAGAGCCAGTCTACTTGAAACTAACTTTTATGCAGCCTTGCACTTTCAGGTTGAGCTGTTTTTTGCCTTACTGCCATGAATGACACGTATGTACATACAATCCCATTTTCTAGAATTACCACACAGGCACACAAACATTGCCTGCCACATCCTTTCATTGTTTACTTACACAACTGCTGTGTTACAACAAAGCATCACAGTTATTTTGCGCAGCAAT
The DNA here is from genome assembly GCF_009819795.1 of Aythya fuligula. Taxonomy (NCBI): domain Eukaryota; kingdom Metazoa; phylum Chordata; class Aves; order Anseriformes; family Anatidae; genus Aythya; species Aythya fuligula. The sequence goes on from NC_045565.1 coordinate 34,440,176, forward strand.
CTAATGCTCAGCTTCTTTGTTATCTAGTTTCCCTAACGGCTAGCAACATGCCTTCATCTCCATAAAACCTTTCAGTAAAGTTTATCTCCTATCTGAACATGCAGTTTTGGCTCCCTGCTGTGGTGAACCCTCAAGGATCCAGTTCCATTATATACTTCTGTCAACACAGATGCTGTCAGCTGCTTGAGGTATAGCTGTGCCATTGATTCTGAAGCTGAAGGAGCTTTTGTGTGAAGATGAGGATCAACCAGTATCAAATAACACAAGTATAGTCACTAGCTCTGTTCTCCTAATACAGGTATTTCTAAAAGTATGTACAATCATGCTTTTCCTCATAATGCTTTTCTTCATTTTTTTTTTTTTTTACAGTAATGCATGTTTTCAGAGTAACACAGGATTGCTGACTTCAAAGAACTCACAGCTACACTACCACTTTATTCACTTTACACGTTTATTTCATCATTCATTTGAGTGACAACTAGTTCAGATCTCCAGAAAAGGCTCTGATTATGTAAGGCAGCGCTACAAAGGTGTTTTTATAATTATGATGACTTGTTTGGTTGCACGTTTTTTTCATTCTCAGGAGCAGATTTGTCAGTGTGAGATTCTTTGTTGTGGTGTTTTGGGTATCGCCTACAGAATGGGCTTTCAGTATTCTGATCCTTCACAAATGATGTCTGATAAATGGTTAAGCCATCCTCACTGCTAGGAACTGATTCGTGAGCCCACAGGAAGAAGTTCTGTGAGTTCTGCTGCCTTCTCTCTGGTTCTACCTTTCTCCGGCCCATACCCTAGAAAAAAAGAATGAAAGAAAAATTCATGTAAACATATGACTTACAATCACAGCTTCACAGATGAAGCTTGTAACAGTCACTACCCCACCAGGAAGTTAACAAAGCTGTTACCACAGCGATTTCAAGAACTCATGGTTGATCTTTAGCAAGTTAAAAATAATATTGCCAGACTTGCCTGTACGAACATTTCTGGTTGCATATATAATAGGAAATATGTTGACTTTCCATCCATTACTACTGCTAATAAACCACTTACACTCTGTATTTCTCTAGCATACTATATACTTGAAGATATTTAGCTATACTTGGCTAATCTTCAGAGTAACCCAGAGAATTAGGTTAATAATTTTATGTTTGGACTGCAGCAAAGAAACTGAGACAGATTGTGAAATCTGAGTCTTCAAAACTATCCCCACAGAGAAACAGAGCCTGATTTCACAGTCTGTAGCTTGCAGGACATTTATTTGAAATTATGTTTGATTAGTATCTCTAAAACTGTGAGACACTGCATGAAGTGCACAGAAATGGAGGTTACTCGGTATTAATGAATTATGAAAACCCAAAAGCTAGGTCTAACACAGCCCAAAGTCAGGGAGGCTTTCAATATCACAGTTTGCTTCTTCCTCCTTTATTCATTACCTTGTAAACTACTCAGTTTCTTTCACTGCCTGGAAAGATGTAAAAAGCTGAAAAACACGAACCTGTGTCACATACAGTAAAGCCAGAATAATTTAAAATCTCAAAATTGTGGCTTCTGCAGCATACATTGAAACACATTTAGACCAGTCTTTTGTTTAAAGAGAGATGAAACGGAAAATAAGGCATGAAGGAAGTAAGGTAATAAGGTAATAGGAAAGGAAATAAGGTAATAAGGAAATAAGGTATGAAGATATATTGTGGGTGTCCCATGGATTTTGCTTAAACTTATGATGAAGATGAGTCTGAAACAAATATGTGGGACTGTGAATTGTGGGGCTGTGAAGTGGCTACGACTCCCCCAAAACCAAAGGCAATCACTTTTAGCTGAGTAATAGGACATGTAACTGGGTACAAAATCATGTTAAGCCATACCTAGCAGAACCACTAGAAAATGCCTGTCAGAGACACAGATCACAGAGTTTTATGTTCCTCTTGAATTCTCAATGACCATCTGTGCTGCTGTATACATGTGCCAGTCCCAGAGAAGTCACATCCCTATACTAATAAAAAGTGTGTTTTTTCTTTGCTATTTACATTTTTCTCACAATTTAAAGCATTGATAATTTTTGCAAGGGAGAGAAAAGATAACAATCTCGCTGATTTTTCTCAGTGTTGGGTACTTACAAAATCAAAATATTCTCCCACATTCTGTAGGCAGTGTCTGTTGTCATGAGAAGAAAATGGGAAGTTGTTTTTCACTGCTCTCTGAAAAAAAAAAATTTGAAAAAAACCATGAATTTTCACATACTTTGTTTGGAGTCTACTAGTCTTAGTTCTTACATTCTGGCAGATGCTGAAATTACAGCTCTCCATTCTAACACAGAAGTCACTTTCATATGTTAAATCTTCATTTACACATAATTTTATTGGGACAAAATGGACTCTTTTTTTTCTTTTCCTTTTATTTTTTACAAAATAATCAGGAGGATTTGTGTTCCCTTGACTTGTTGAACATATACATGATTAATATAAAAGCATGAATTTTCAAATAAGAAATGTTACATACAAGCAACAAAATACGAGATATATGTCAGGATTGCCTTGTTTTGTTCACTAGCAAGCCCAAAGCTAATTAAAATGAACTACAAAAGGGACCTCAAAACTGAATTAATCTATGATTTATGTACTGAATGTCATGTACACTGCTTGTTGCAGGGGAAGCGGAGGAGGTATTAATCACATAACTAATTTATAATTCCATTTTTTAACATAATGTTCATCCAGACTCTAAAATGAAACAAGAATTTTAGAAGAAAAAAGGACAACTGTAAAAAAAAAAGGTAATTTAACATATTTATTTTTTAAAGTTTGTTTATTATATATCATTAGCATATTTTTAAAATAGCAAAAAAATAAACACTGAAAGCTTTTCTGGACTATTAGATGGCCTCTGTTCTTCCTCAAACATTATTTTCCTGTTTAATGTTGGGATTTTTATTTTCTCTGTAAATGTTCTAGTGTTTTTTAATTTTACCAATGTGGAATACATTTTTCATCTTCCAACTATGATATTCACCTCCAAACAGAAGAGGAAATTCTAATGTAAAATAGTAAAATATATATTTTTAAATGTGTTTCAAGAATAAGTGGATTTTATGAGATAAAACCTGAATTAGTTCTAAATATAACTGAAGGCCTGCCCGAGGAAGAAGACTGATCAAATACAGAATTTGCCTGATTGCATTGCAGTCCAGTTGCATGATCATATCTTAGCCTATATGATATACTAGACAGATTCTCTATATTTGAGGGGAGATACCACACGTTCACTTGTTCTCTCGTATAGATTCAAGCAGACCGTAGCCTGGTAAGTTCAACAGATAAATTCTTCTGGATGTGCTTAAAAATAAACAACTTCAAAGACAGTAAAATATTAGACTTACTAAAATTTCCTAGTGCAATTACACATCAATCTGAACATTTTAGGAGTAGTGTTTATTACTAGTGCCTATATGCTACAGGAAAATTGAAAATCAAGATGCTACATGTTAAATATAATTTCTTGGAAGGATTCCCCATATTAAGTAATGTTTACAAAAATCGTTTACAGAATAATTGCATGCCTACCACAAAGTAATAAATGAGATATAATATAAGCTTAAAAAGTACTATATTTCTTAGATAATTAATTAACCTCACAGTGAGCGAGTTCCCTCATACAAAGAGATTAGAAATATCCAGCTTCGCATGCAGTGAGCTTTCAACACTCATCAGCATTCTTTGTAAAATGTCACATATGTCATCTTCCTCCTCAGATTGTTCACAAGACATCAAATTTTAGCCTTCGATGCTTGTTTGTACTCTTAGTACTAACCTCATTTTAATTCTTGATTAATGAGAGAGAGGAATTCCACTAATGCTTTTCAACAGTGAAGGGTTGCTCAACACAAGGCATAACATCAGGTAAACAGTCATACTAGTGTTGATAAACATCTATCTAACCTGGTTCTTTCCGAACAGTGTTTACGGCCGGATGCTCCTCAGAAAGATAGAAAATCAGCATCATGTATAGTTATAATTGTCTCCTTTTCACTAGCTACAAGCTACCCTTTTAAATATTCCTTGCTTGCCCATTTCTGCCCTTCATTATAGCAAAATTTGTGAAATGAACTCCGTATAATTGCTATGCTTACAGAAAATGAAAAGAGAAAATATTCTGTGTGCAAAGTGGGTGTGTAAAGCAAAACTCAGCATGATGATAAAAACAGGACATAAAGATGTGCTTATGAAAATGTAAGATTTTAAATAGGATTTAAAATTGCTGCTGATTGTTTCCAAAATTATCTCAATTCTCATAATGAAGGAAATCTCAACGATGTTTCAGATAGGAAGTTTCTAACCTTTTAATAAGCAAAAATAATTCTTCGTTTGAATATTCACAATTTCTGACAATTCAAAATGGGTTGTCAAATTTCAATTAAATGCTTTTATAGGGCTACATTACACACAGATTTTGGACTGAGATCGATCATAATATATCCTGGCACATAAGTGTGTCTCAGACAGCTATAATAACTAATAAAAGGGAAAAGTAACTGGCACTGGAGACCAGCAGGACTTTGAGTACCCCAAACTGTAGCCAAGCAACAGTGAAATACATCTCTCCCTTTGCACTGCCGACAATTTCACTCCTTGAGGCACAAAGCTGCAACTGCCCTGCTAACTACCTCAAATCTAAGTGCTATTCTTAAACTTTATCAAGCGGTACCGTGCAGAAAGTGTCTGTAATGGGCTGAATTTTGCAGAGCTGGTAACTCACCTGCTCCCGAGCCCTGTATGTGAGCGGCAGCCTGCCCTCCATGTGCTGGGCCGCCTGCGCGTCCTGGGCCTGCTTCAGGGCAGAGCTGGTGGTTGACTCAGGTTGACTCTGGCATCCTCCAACATGAGCAAACTAGGAAATAGTGAACATTACGATCAATTAAAAAGAAAAAAATCAGATCAGAAATGTGGGCGAAATTGTGTTTTCCCAGTTGTTTTTGTATTATTGGTGTTGGAGCAGCACCTAGTGGCCCTTAGAAGCATCGGGAGCCTCCCCCACACAGTGCAAGCACTACCAAAAACTTATGATATGGATCAGTAAAATGGACAAGAACATTATTTTTGCAGGAACTTTCCGGAAATTGTTTTTATAATGATATTCTGCCTCGTAAAACCATTTAACGTCTTTGTCTCTTTTTCCTTCTTTTCCCCACGCTACTCCTGCACTTGTATGACAGGAGGCTTGAAAGCACAAAACTTTTGGGGAATGACTCAGAAATTCTAGGCTCGAGGGCTTAAGGGAGTGAAAAAAGTGCTGCGCCATCACTGCCGAGAGGCCGCTGACGGCGGGAGCTGGAGGAAATGCCGGCTGGCATCTCCCAGGAGACCATCAATTAGGGATAAATGTAAAAGACCTCAAGCATTGCTGGAAAACTGAAGGAATAAATAAATAAATAAAAACCTCAGTTTGAGACTGCGTTAGTATGGTTTTTGTGAATATATAGGACACTTTTTCCTCATAAATGCTGGGAGTGCAGAGCACCGCTTCCCCCGAAAACACTTGTGACTCAGGAGGGCAGCCTGGGGGCTCTCCTCCCTGAGGGACGTCACCCTCAGCACATCGCTTTTCATCCACTTCAAGGTTTAAAAAAAAAGTCCTGTGCAGCTTTGTCTTTTAAGAAAAACCCTCCCACCGCCCCTTACCCAGGCACCGGGGCGCTCTGCGCTGGGGCTGGGCCACCTGTCCTTGGGCATGGCTCCGTGCGTGCCGCTGGCCCTTGCCACTCTGGCCGGTAGCCCCCGGCACACCACGGTTGCCATGGTGGGCTCTTGTTCCCCTCACAGAGGAGAAGCACCCCCAAAGCTCCATGGTGACAGTGTGGGGAGAAAGCGGGGTGTCTTCTGAGCCCCCCCACCCCGTCCCCTCCAGCCCTGACCCGTGCAGGGTTTTGGGGAGAGGCCCCACCATAAAGTGGGCAGGGGTCACGTCTCCATGCCACGAACCCTTCAGCCCTGGGGAAAGTTTGCAGGATTTGTAGTTTATGTACAGGAGCCCCAGCCAACAGATGTTGGCAAAGCTCATTAAAGTCGTATTTTTAGTGTTGTGCTTTTGTGTTTTGTGAGACCGGGTTGCCAAGTAATGCTGGCATTTCAGTAAGAGCTGATCAACAGATGAGCAAAACCGCTGCTCTTACTGGTTCGCTGCAGTAGGAAAAAATGTGGCACAAGTAGTGAATGCTGTCTTCAAATGTGAGAGAAATGGAGTTCAGTTTTAAAATGATTTGTTAATTCTTCCAGCACTTCAGTGACACTTTGCAATCTGAATGGTAGTAGCTGAAGAGTCATTTGGGCAGAAAAAAAACAAGGACGCTAGGTACATTACTTCTAAGATGCAATTTCAGGCACTTTTCAAAATTGCTTTACACACATATGCATCTTAATCATCCACAAAACATATTTGTTTAAAAAACCTGACAGCACCTGAGGGATTTTTTTTTTTTTTTTGCCTTGAGGTCTGAGGACTAACTTGCAACCACCTGTACGGTGTAATTGCCAGCACACCCGGCCCTTGAGCGCTGCTCAGGAGCGCTGGGTGTAGGTCAGGGAAAACAGCAGGGACGAGTCTGCAAAGGAGCTTGGATGTCGTGGAAGGGTGGCTTTGGGGTGATCTGTACTGTGCCACTTGTCTGCTGGCTGCAGGAGTCCTGGTGTGTTCATTCCTGTTACTGACCCTTAGATGGGTGTAGAAGACTTTTTTTTTGTACACATAACAATTTGTAATGTTTTTATGGAAGTAGAGAATGGACTGAAATGTAAGGCTTCTTCCACAAGAAGAAAAACTGGGGCAGAGACAAAGCCCTTGCTTATCTCTACACAAGCCTGCTCATGGGCAATAGCCAAGGCAAACCTCCTGACTAAATCAAGCACAAACCAAGACTTTGTCCCCCAGGCCTTGACAGACTGTCAAGAAGGTAACACTTGAATGGCAAGTGGCACTGGCCTGTTTTCCAGCATAGCTTTGATATTCAAGGCTAATTTCAGTGGGACTCGGATGCTATAGCCAGCAAATTAAATGACAGAAAATATGGTACTTGTATTACTTAAGTATGAATGATTCAGACAGTCATAGACATTTGTTTTAGAGAAAATTACAAAGTTCCTTCAGCAAAGTCAAATTTTCAATCTTACTATCAGACACAGGTAATGATATTTGGGAATGCTAGCTGCCATCCTGACATTTCTCAAGGCTTTCTTTTAAATGACCTACTTTGTCTCTAGGTATCTGCTGAAGTTTTGGTAATAGATACGAACAATAATTTGAATGTTATTATTAATGATGCCATGCTGTAAGTTACTTTTAATTACAACATAAAATGACTTCTGTGGTGCTAATCTAGTTGATGCTAATGTAAACGTGGTGTATGAAAAATAAGCTGTTCCAGATAATGCAATTGAGGTCAAGAAAAAAAAAAAAAAAAAAAAAAAAAAAAAAACAACTGTAAACACACTGTAAGATCAACATGTGTTGAAAGTCTTAGGTGATTGCATTGTCTTCTCAGCCTTGAGTGTAATGAACTGTACTGATGTGTGCCAGGATCAGATCACAAGGCTATGCAGATAGCTCATGCTATTTTTAAGACCAAAGAAGTCAGTGACAGAACAACCAGAGAAGGATAATGAAGAATGTGAAAGACAGGGATTGAGCCTACAGTTTGTTTTCATTCTGTTCTAGTTATTTTCAGATTCAATAACTTGAGGCCCATTATTGCAAACTCAAACAAACAGCACTTTAGCTTTAAATACCCAGTGGTAGCTCTTTAGTTTTTCCCCTTTTTTCCATTTTTTTTTTTCCCTGAAGGACTGCAATACTTACATATTTACAGCTGATTTCCACTAAGATATGAATAAAGGTAAAAAATATAAATTTAAAGATGAAACTTAGACACTATAAACGGACTCCAAAGAAACTAAGGAATAAATAATTATGTGTTCTTCCTGTCTGCAATGGCAGTAGGCGTAAGTCCAATTCAATAAAGGTTTGACTGAAACTGCTTTGAAATAGTACTTTAAAGAAATGTTATAAATTCAATAAATTGTATACATATGTTTTTATACAAAAACATATTGATGTTATTTATGGCATGATTGCCAAGACATACACTTTGCGCTAGTAAAAATATGCAACATTAGACTGGTTTAGCTTGGCTTACAAGGGAAACGAGACTTATGCAACTGCAGTCTGTCAAGTTGCCTAATAATTTTCAAATCTTCAGGTCATGTTCAATGAATTTTGAGAGAATGGAATAAATTCAAGGACATTTAAGGCCACCTAAGCTCAATGAGGATCAGTGGCAGGACAGAGAAGTACCCCACTAAAGAAAGGCAGACCCTGCCCACTGGCTCTATGTGTATTGTTTGGGGGATGATGCCAGCCAGCCAGAATTTGTGCAACTGACTTCTGGACCAGTCACCAACTGTACTCTCTTGTGGCATGCAGGTGTCACATGAAAAACCTGTGGCTTTGGCATAGGGAAGGCTCAATACCACGTAATAGAAATACAATGAATGATGAGTGTGGAAAAGCCTGTGGGTGCTATTCATGGCGTAATTCACTTAACACTTCACAGCTAAGCCTCTGCCAAATTTGGAGTGCAAGCTGAGGCCAGCATGCCACAGCTTGTTACCCCGTACCTAGGGTGCCTGTAGGTTTCCAGATGGTTTCCCTAACGCTGCACCCTCTCAGCATGCCCAAAAGCCCCACTGCATGCCCAGATGGCCTGTCCTTTCAGTGTGTTCAGTCCTGGGCCTCTCACTACAACACCAAGGCCCTGGAATGTGTCCAGAGAAGAGCTGTGAAGCTGGTGAAGGGCCTGGAGCAAAACTCCTGCGAGGAGTGGCTGAGGGCACTGGGGGTGTTTGGGCTGGAGGAGGCTGAGGGGAGACCTCATTGCTCGCTGCTACTGCTTGGAAGGGAGGTGTGGGGAGCTGGGGACGGCCTCTTCTCACGGGTAACTAGAGATAGGGGCAGAAGGAATGGCCTGAGTTGTGCCAGCGGAGGTTTAGACTGAAAATTAGGAAACATTTCTCCTCAGGACGAGCAGCCAGGCGTTGGGACGGGTTGCCCAGGGAGGTGGTGGCGGCACCGTCCCTGGGGGTGCTCCAGGAGGGGTTGGACGTGGTGCTTGGGGACACGGCTCAGTGGGGACACTGGTGCTAGAACCAGGTGACTTTGTGGGGCTTTTTCACCCCTAACGAGCCTAATTCAGCTCGACACAGCGCCGACATGTCGCGATTCCCCCCCTCTCTCCGCCCCGCCCCCTAGGGGCCGCCTCCCGCCCTCCGCCGCCTCTTGGGACTTCACGGGGAAGCGCGCGAGAGGCGGCGGCGGCGCCGTGACGTGGAGCCGTGACGTCACCCCGGGGCCGTGCCCCCGCCGCCGGAGGGAGCCCCGCGGCGGGCACAAGATGGCGGAGCCCCGCCGCCCCGGGCCGGCCGCGGCCCCGCGGGGAGGTGAGGCGGAGGAGCCCAAGCAGGTACCTAACGGGGCCGGGCAGCGGCAGGGCAGGCTCTTAATGACGGGTGCGGGCGGTAATTGCCGGTAATTCTAAACGGAGCCTCTCTCCGGGGCGCAGGGCTCGCTGGCGGTGAAGAGCAGCGCTGTGGTGAAGTACTCCTCCGCCCCGCCGCAGGCCGCCTTCGCCCGCCTGCAGGAGAAAACCGACCTGAAGCTGCCCCCCGCCAACTGGCTGAGGGAGAGCGCCCGGCTGGGGCCGGCGGGCACGGCCATCCTGGGCAGCAGCAAGAAGAGCACGCCTTTCTCGAGGTGGGTGCGCCAGAATTGGCTTTTTTTGGTCTGTCTTTAATGATAAATCTACCAGCGAGCTCAGACCCTGCAGAATTCTTAGTAAAGACTCTATTTATAACAACTGCATGCTGCCTTTTCTGGACACTTCTCCTACTTCTTCATTACCCGCTCTCTATGCTGTAACCTTGCTTCCTTTCTAAACGATTAATAACACCAATTTTACTGATAGATCTTAACTTTTTTAAAGATTTATCTTAAAGTGACACCAGCTTCACGTGTTTCTCTGGTTGGCTGCTGTCAGTTGATTGGAAAGGAGTCTGATTCAGCTAGCTGCTCTGCTTTCCGTCAGGGATGGAAATGGGACAAATCCAGTACCCCTGGGTAGCCAAGGAGCCCACTTACAGCTGTTCGGGAGCTTTAGAAATAAGCTAACTTATATTTTAAGCTTCTTCGGCTTATATTTTTAATCTAAGAAATAAACTAATAAGAAAAAAAAACACCTTCATACTCTTATCAGTGAACCCATACGATAATATAAGGGGCGAGCTCAAAAAAGCAGTGTCACCCTTCTGTACGGGTGTTTCACAGAACGTTAAGGTTTGGAAGGGGCATTGAAAGATGTTTAAGTCCAATCCTCTGTGTTTGCTAATTAGTTGAACGAGGTGAGTTCATGGAGTTCAGAAATAATTCCTAAATCGGTGCTGATCAAGCAAATTCATGCTCAGTCAGCTAGCTAGTGAAACTTAGCAGTTTGCGGTTTAAATTTTAAGTGGTACACAACTTGTTTAATGTTTGAGATTGCCTTGATTTCAACAAAACAGCTTTTTAGGATATTTTGAACTCAGATTTAAGCACTTCCAATGATGTATTTGGGGAACTTGTGGGATGTCAAAATGGTTTTGCTAACTAACTTTAGATCTCACCGATCCTGGTAATGTTTAGCTAGACTCTACTTTTTATTAAGGAAAAAGTTTTCAGAGGGTTGACCTCCTTTGGAGAACAAGGAGGTCTGTGTTTAATGTGACATTGCATTTAAATTAACCTGTATTGCTCTCTGTAGCTTTGGGATGGCGTATGACTTCATTGACTCCATTGGCAATGATGTGGACGTTGTGTCTGATTCAGAGGTATGTATAGTTGGAAGTTATGTCATTCAAAGTTCTGTGTTTTATGACTTTATCGTAAAGTACTGTCATGGCTTCTGTCATCTTTGTAGGAAAGTTTTTCTGTGAGGAAAAGTATAGGTCTGCTGAAACACTTTGCAGAACTTAGATGATTCAGAGGAAGAAAAAGAGATACACACTCACTTATCTGTGTTTATTTTGGACAGCTTGTTACTCAGATCTTTGTCCAAACTCCAATGTTAGGAGTGTGTTCTTTGCTTCCAGTTCCCTGAGAATTGTGATTTTATGATGAAGTATAATTATATGGAATGTAATCTTTGTTCTCTTTTCTTCTGCAAGAATATTAAAAAGCTTCTGAAGATACCATACAGCAAGTCACACGTGAGCATGGCAGTGCATCGCATTGGGCGGACGCTCTTGTTGGATGAGCTAGATATTCAAGAACTCTTCATGAGATCATCTCAGGTTAACATTTGTGTTGTTTTAAGTATGCCATATGGTCAAAATGCATTATTTTGGGAATAGTGTAGCCAGCAAGAAAGCATATCTGTAGCAAAACTTCTGAGAACCATATGCTAGTACTGAAGATCTACTTGAAGCATATGCTGCTATTCTGCAGCAATTGGTTTAACCAGTAACTGCAGTGGAGAATCTGACGTCTTTCTATTTACAGTATTGTAAAATTAAAATTCCATGTCAGTCTTCCTTATCATTGCCTCTATATTGCTGTGCTATTTCACTAATTTTATCACTAATCGTTTGTTACTATGTAGTCTTTTTGCCTTGTATCTGACTTCCTTAAACGTTGACTTCTTTGGAACATAACTTTTCCAGAAGATACATTTTCAATAAATGAGCAATTCAAAAATTTAGCCTTGGAGTAATTTTCAGTTGCAATAATGTACTTAGTTTAATTTGCAGATCTTTCTTGATATTAATTCTATATTTATGATATTGACTAGACAGGGGACTGGACGTGGCTGAAAGAGTTTTATCAAAGGCTGATTGATCAGAAGTGGCAACGAAAAAAGAAGAGTAAAGAACACTGGTACCAGAAGGCTATACTTTCCAAATTTTTGTATTACAGGTAACTTTACGTCTGCATGAGTGCTGAATTCTGCACCAACTTCTGCCTCAGTTCCTCTCTTGAAGTAAATGTTAGAATTGGTCTGTCTTATTTACTGCTTTATACGCAGGAAACTGCGGAATGAGATCGTGAAATAACATGTAAATGTTTTTAATAGGCATTGCTTATTTTATACTGTAGTATTCTAAAATACTGCAATGTGACTTAATGTCCTATCTCAATACTCCTTCTGAAAACTTAAATTGATTTGAAAGAAACATGCTAGGTATAGTGACAGCTGCCACTATGCTGTAAATCTGGTCAATATACCAATCTTTAAGCACATTACCAAAGCTGTCTGAGACTACTGCATCAAACTTAAATTGTGTAGCACATTCTCATTGTGTATTGTTCACTTCTTAATGTTTTGTCAGCATTAATGGTGATGGAGCTGCTCAGCCTGTTCCTTCCAGTTCAAAACAGCACCAGGAGGGTCCTGTTCCAGGTGAGGGTGATGAAGCAGGACGGGCCTCCTGGCCAGCTCCATTTGAAATGCCTTCTTCGTTATCTGAAGATCCAGGTGCCTCTAACCAGGTTAGCATAATAGCATTTTAAAGGACACACGAGCTTTCATAGAGAGTATTTGTATTCCCTATAGAATACTGATTATTACAGGTTTTCAGAGGTGCTACTAACTTTTGTCTGAGAGGCAGGACTAAGGCATTAGATCTTGTCAGTACATGCATTTTAGCTCATGCCAGTGTTTCAGCGCTCCAAATTTCAGAAGTAACTTTTTTCTGTCGTTGTAGTACTCAATCTATATTTATACACATTTTACATATACACATATATACCTATTTCTGAAGGACTACATATAGATAAGAGTAGTTATCAACGATTTCACATGGAAGTAGGAAAACTTGATAGCTAGGTGGTGTGTAGAGAATCTTAAGGCTCTGAGCTTTTGGGTTTTTTAGTTTGCCATTAAAATAAATTCTCTGTCCCTGAATTTATTGTTGATGGGCAAAATATGGATCTGTGAAAATATTTGCAAAACAGTTAATGTATACAATACTTGCTGTGAGATGATACAGCTCCCTTCCATTTGTGTTATGTGTTTATACAACAAGCTGGGCTTTAATCCAGGGTTTATCTGTGGCTAAGCTTATTTAGGAATATAGGAAATTTCTCTCTTCTTTGAATAATGCACTATAGGAATTACATTTTTGAGAGGCCAAAATATCTGTTGTATTAAGCATACCTAGATTACAATTACTATGGTAAACAGTATTACCACAAGGTATGCCAAGTGATTTGGGTAGTTAAGTTAATGAAGGCTCTAACCTGCGTTAGTCATAAAATTATAACTGTATGTGTTCTGATATAATAATATTTTAAAGTGGAGAAATAGTTCAGTACTTCGATGCTCCTACCAAAAGGGCTACTTTTCTTTCTCACCTTCTTTAGGAATTAATTGACAAAGCAGACTCTGTTGTAAAAAAGCTGTGTGCATTTGTGCAGTGACTCTTTTTAGACTTCTTTACAAGATGTCAGCCTAGAGGATTTACATTCTCAAGGTTGATAATATAGTGCAGATTCTGGGGTAATAGCATTTCTATAAAAACTTTCTAAGGCCTATCAGAATACAAAAAAAAAAAAGTTTTGGTACTAGCCATAGCTAAAGAAGCGTTCTAGTCACTGACTAAAGGCTTTTTATAGTTGAATGTGTTATTTAAAGACGGTGGAGGTGAAGGTTTCTGCTTCCTGTGCTTTTGTTGTTCAGAATATATAATCTTTTTCTATGGCCTAGCTTTACGTCAGCAGCAGAATCACTCCTTATCCTTGTGCTCTTCACAGGGAAGTGTGCCTCTTGAACCCTCATATATAGTGGGGCATGTGGCCTCAGCCCCCAAAGAACAAAACCTGACTACTTTGTTCAATGACGGGGAAAACAGTCAGGTATGCTATATGTGAAATTTGAGCTCAAACACAACCGTCCCAATTTAATTCAACACTTTAAAAAATTTGGTCTAAATTGGAGCCAAGAGAAAAGCTAAGTCCCCTGTAGAAGTAGCTTTTGTGGCATCTGTGATCTCAGTCTTTTAAGTTAACGTGACTGCATAGCATAGTTCATTTTGTGCTGTCCTTTATTTGCTGCTTTTGCATCTTGCTTTCTTGTAATTCTGCAGATTGTCACAGAGAACGTGTGTTTATACCAGTGATTTATAGACCGTTTTTTCTCTTAATGAAGGGACTTAAAAATGACTTTGTCCGTAACATCTTGTGGACCTTCGAAGACATCCACATGTTAGTAGGATCAAACATGCCTATATTTGGAGGTGGGAGATACCCTGCTGTGAGCTTGCGTCTCAGGTGAATTTTGAAGTTAACAAGTTTGTATGTGCCAGCCTTGACTGAGTTTTGCTTTGCTTTCCTCTTTAACTGTCTGCTGGTCTTGTGTTTCTTAACTCTTACACGCAGTTTAAAGAAGAAAATTCATGCTTTAGACTTAAATGGCAATGGCATTATGAAGTGCTGGTAAACAGGATGTCTCATAGCTGTGCTACTGCACTGGGACGTGAGATATTCTGCTGCTTTTTTTCTAGGTCTAAATCTTTATTTGAAAGTAGTGGCTGTTTGCAATCTTTCCTCACATTAGTGTGCATTTGAATGTTAAAACGCTATGTCCATAACTTCTTCTATTGCTGTTTTTATAAGAGATGACAGTACCATTTACTGGAATTCTGAATTTCAATAACTGCTAGTTAGGCACTTCATAAGTACTCAAAACTTGTGACAATAGTACTTGTGTGCTTTGACTGTTTTCTGTTCAAAAATGCTGTATGATGATTACTTGGTTATTGGTCTTTCTGTTTCTGCTCGTGCATAGGCAGAGAATGAGCAAGAACTTGAAACATACTTGGTGTATTTGTCATCTTTTTAAGACACATCTAGAAATGAACAATCTTGCTTTGAAAGGAATTTTGGAAGGTCTGGAAGAAGGCTTGCACTATAATTAGATGCTGCTAATGCTGCCATTCCTTTAGAAGTACTTACTATTTTGGTAATAGTGTGACATGTGAAGCTTGTTAAAGCTTCAATCTAAGTGTAGGCAAAAACTCAAAACTGCTGAGGGAATGTGAATGTATTCTATTGGAGAGATCACTACATTTGTTTTATTTGATGCAACTCCTTGTTTGTCATCTTAAAACAATTCACAAATAATTGATTTAATATTCTTCCACTAAGGTGACTTAAATCCCATTAGTAAACATACCTTGTTTTCTGGAGCGTAAACAGGGATTTAAATAACACTGGAAATACTTGCTTCTAGGGATAACAACAAGCCAATAAATGTGTTAACAGGAATTGACTATTGGTTGGACAACTTAATATGCAATGTACCAGAGCTTGTGATGTGCTTTCATGTTAATGGAATTGTTCAGGTAAGCCTGGCTCTTGGCTTTATGCCTGCTTCAGTTTCTGAGATTGTTGCAGTTGTAATAGGTTTCTTTCTAATCTCACTGTTCTGACAAAGATTAAAAAACTTTGTGTGAATGCTTCTCGTTCTGCATTTTATTCTTTTTTCCTCTCTTCCATGCATGTAAGATTCTTACTTGCACAGATGTTTGAAGACCAAAAAAATTAGCTGCAGAAATAAACCATTTTCTTGCATCTTAGAACCTGTGATTTTTCACTTGCATGCTTTTTAAGTTTTGATTATATTTACTGTTTTACGATAGCCTACAGATACCAGCCGGGTTCATTTGTTGCACCTGGTAGCATGTAGCTGCTGACTAAGTTTCACTGAAGTAGTGGGTAGATGTTGTAACTGCACAGCTTCTTTCTCACCTTTTGGTCTCTATGTAGTCATAAGTTTATTATAGCAGTGAGCTCTCCTTAAAAGCAAGCATATCTTGATAGCACTGCTCAATAAAAGCTGAAGTCATAAAAATTACTTTGACGCTGTATCATAATAGTAGACTGTTTCTTTAAGCAGTTAATAGAGACATTGACCTGTAGATTTGGGTGTGGTAGTAGCAGAAAAGCCTCCTTATCGTGTTTTTAAAATGTGTTCCTTGCAGAAATATGAAATGATCAAGACTGAAGATATTCCCAATTTAGAAAACTCTAATTTCTCTACCAAAGTGATAAAAGATATTGCTCAAAATATCTTATCTTTTCTGAAATCAAATTGCACCAAAGAAGGACATACTTACTGGTTATTTAAGGGTAAGTAAATTTAGATAAACTTAAAATAAAAAAAATATATATATGTTCATGTCATGCTGATCAATGAAATGTCTTGCCTTTCAGCAAGTGGGAGTGATATCGTAAAGCTCTATGACCTAACCACCCTTTGTGAAGAAACAGAAGACAAATACCAAAATCCTTTTACAATGCCAGTGGCCATTCTTCTGTACAAGTGAGTTTTTAAATAACTTTAAAGATTTAAACTTGCTTCAAATATTTTGTTTCCTTCTAACACAAAGAAATTGTCCTGGGGTCACTGATTTGTTCAACTTTTTCTTTTAGAGTTGCTTGCAATATGATGCTGAAGAAAAACCAGAACAAAAAGCACTATGGCACTATCAGAACACTGCTTCTTAATTGTCTTAAGTTACTGGACAACGGCAGACATCCTCAAGTAAGAACAATGTGTTCATGTATCTTTGTGTAAATACAATGGAAAAGTCTCTTTTGGCAGTCGAATCCCTCCCTGTTAGGATGCCTAAATCCAAAACTTGAAGCCTGAAATCTATTGCTTAATGTTTGGATAATCCTTGAGGTATGCAGGAGTCCTTAAGTTGAGGTGGAGCCTAGGCACTTAAACTTTTCAGGCCAATTTGAGGTCCAGGTGCCTAAAATGTGATCACTTTAAGGCAGTATGTGTGGTGTATTTTTTTAACCAGATCTGACCCAAATTTTCTAGCAGACTTGATGCAGTGTGACTCATCTCTGAGTGTCAAAAATTCCTCTTGTCATAGGAATGTGAGAGCTA
The DNA here is from genome assembly GCF_009819795.1 of Aythya fuligula. Lineage (NCBI taxonomy): Eukaryota > Metazoa > Chordata > Aves > Anseriformes > Anatidae > Aythya > Aythya fuligula. The sequence goes on from NC_045565.1 coordinate 34,457,145, forward strand.
TCTGAGCAAGAATTTAGGCTGTGAGTAAACTTGAGGTAGAAAGAAAACAGCTTAGAACTTCTTGTAAGGAATATTATTGCTCTCTAGAAGTTGGGGGATTTCATCTTTCATTTTCATATGTAAGGTGGGTGAAAACGAATGTGGGCAAGCTTGACTGCAGGGTCTGTGTGCACATACAAATTGTTGACGACATAAATCAGTGAAGACAGCGTAAGTGTTGCTTAAAAATTTAGCACTGAAACATGGTCAAACACCATGAGAACATAGTCTAAGGAGCAAACAGTACAGTTAGGTGGTTGATTACCTGTAAATACAGCCTAAGACAAATTATATTGATGTTGCCCATCAACAGAAAAACTTAACTTGAAAACAAATCACTGATTTTTCTTTCCTTATTTAAAAAGATAATTGCTTCAGCAAACTACATGTTATCAGAGCTTTTTCAGTTGGATGAACCTAAAAAAGAAGACAGTACAGACTTCCCTATAAATGGAAACTCTGATGAAAGTTATAGTGAAGAAGAAGAAGAAATGCCAGACAGTGATGAAAACGGTTCTTACAGTAACAGTTCTGATCCACCAGATGACAATAAAGCAGTGGCTATAATCAAATCTGTTGGAGAGTTATCAGTACCAGAAAAATACAAGTCTGTTCATCGAATACGTGTAAGTGAAATTGTAGATTTTTAAGGGGTTTCTTGAAAGCTGTGATGCAGCAAGCTTTGTTATCAAAATTCAGTTACCTGTTAGTTTTAGTAATAGAAGCCTATTACTGCAATCTGTTAATTGTTTTTTCTGGCTGCTAACTTTGATATTTTGTATTTTGAACTTCTGTTCTTTTCCTGTTTCTCCCCTGTTGCCCCCCTCCATCAAGCCTAGCTGTACATTTCCTGTCTGCCATGGCACTGAGGAACGCTGCCGGCTGGTGCTTAGCTATGTCCTGGAGGTAAGCTTACTGTCATATTTCTATTAGTATTTCAGCTGGTACACAATTCTTGGTGTCTTCAGTATTTGTGCAGTATTGCTTTCAAGGTGAATTAAAGCATTTCTTCTTGTAGGGTTTGAAGTCTGTTGACAGCAGTGTTAAAAAAGAGAGTGACCTTCCTGCAGCTGACCCCAGCACACCAATCCCTTTGAAATATGAAGATGAATCCACCAGTGGTGGTCCTGAGTGTCTGGAAAAACAGATGGCCTTATTTTTAGACAAAAGTAAGTTGTATTGTTGTGCAAATAAGACCTTTCAAGTACCAACACAAACTGCTGCTACTCTATTTTGTTTGTCAAAACAGACTTGTAGGTTGCTAATTACACTGTTGTATAAGCAAAAAAATACATACTGCATAAAAACAAAATTAGAGGACGTGGTCTATTCTCTTTTTAAATACAAAGAGAATAGTGCATTTGGGAGACTTTGCATATCAAAGCATCTTTTATTGTTTAAACACATGATGTTGTTGGATCTTTAGTTGTGGCTTCCAGATGATTTCCGTAAGGACTTAGTAGTTTGGGCCTCAGTAGATTTGGTGTGGGGAGCACTGTAAGTTGTCTGTAGGGTGCGTGTTATTTTTTTGGGGGGTGGTGGTGTGTTGCTTTAGTTTCAGTAGTCTCTCTTCTTTGTTTATTTCTATTCCAAATTTTTTTTCATGAATGTTAATGACCTGGAGATGTACTAATGCTTTCGTAGTTTATATCAGATATTTGACCACAGAATGCAAGTTTCTGATAGAGTTGTTCAGATGCATTGAGCTTGCGTGAATTCTGCACAGTACTGCTAATGTGGAATATATGATTAGTTTTTACCAAGATCTACTGGAAAAATTTGACTGGGGTCAGCTCAGTAAGAACAGTGTGCTGATTTCAGCTCAGCTGCAGCCAGGCTCTATCTTCTGTCTCTGCTGTTTGGAGCTGATGACACATTGCAGCTGCTTGCCAGCTGGAAAGGAGAGTGCCCACATGATAACTTTTTTATTTAAAAACAAGTGTTTCCTGAGTAATGTGGGATGTAAATATTGCACAGATCCTCAGAATTTTACTTAGCCTCTTATTCTGCTTCAGACTTGCTTGTCAGGACAGCAAAGTTCAGTCCCTTGGCATCAGGACCTCTAATGTGCTTAAAGTCAGTGGCTTGTTCTTTCTGGTTCCATAATTACTGCAGCACCAAAGAAGGAATGTTCTTCGTCTTATGCTGAGGACGTCTTGGAGCTAGTGTGAGAAGGGCATTGGCCTTGCTTGTAGGAATGACTAGGTTATCAGCTCCCTTGATGTTGGAGACTTCCTTAGTTTGAGATGTTAATAAAAAAAAACAGAACATATCAAAGGGATTTGGCAGAAAACACAGCAAATTATGCCTGTGACTTACTAATTCTCTTCTACTGCTACTGTATGGAAGAGTCCTGGTTGTTGCACCAGTGTTTCAAAAGCTGTTCAGAACATGGGAGGTTAGCTGCACTGGCACTCTACTCACTGTATTTTAGCATCCTGTTAGGTGAAATAAATGGAAAAGTTCCATGTGTTGAGCCCATTTTGCAGAAGAAAAATGCAGCAGCAGGCAAGGTGGTATCCTTGTGTAGAGCTGTATGATGGCACTTTACATCCAGCCTGTGTACTGGTGAAGTTGGGCCACACCTGTGGCTTCTGAGACTTAGGCCATGAGACTTACTGATCAGGTTCCGTTTGTGTTACAGTGGGCTCCTTTCAGAAGGGTAAGCATTCCAGTCAGTCAGGAATGATTCCCGGATCATGGCAGTATAAAATGAAGCTCCAGCTCATTCTGAAATCATCGAAGGCTTATTATGTCCTGTCTGATGCTGCTATGATTCTACAGAAGTATGGGAGAGCGTTACGATACATCAAGCTGGCTTTACAGTGCCACGGTAAGTTAGTTTGTCATCAGTGCTGCTGACTGTACATACCTTTCACAATATCAAATACTCCTCGGCATGATTTAGCCTAGTGGCATGCAGTGACAAGTCTGAAGCCTGTTTAAGTGTCTAGCTCAGTACTCTGGAGAGAAGGCTGTAGTAAGAATAACTCATCCATCTCTGTTTGGAGGAAAAATACTCTTATTTTGATGCAGTGATAAACTTAAGGTACCAATCTTAAACTTCAGAGCACTGAAGATGGGAGCATTCAGCCCTGGTTCAAGACAGAGGTAGCATTCTGTGTTCTTAGTGCTACCACTGCAAGCAGGTTACTCTGGCAATGCCTGCTGGTTCTCATTTCATCTAAATGTTTACCAGATTTTTCAGAAATACCAAACTCGTTCACCTGTGAATCGGATGCTCCTCTAAAACGAATGACATCCTGATGTATTACCAAGGAAAATGGAAAAGGGGAAATCAGGCTGTTCAGGACATTAAGTAATCAGAAAATGTCATCAACTTACTGCTTGCAGCACTGCTGTTTTGCTTCCATATTTGTAGGGTGGTGGGCGTGTATATGAAAGAACACATAGAAAACAAGAACACGATCTTTACTTAGAGCATCAATATGCTTATAACTCAAAACATTCTTCAGCTTTTCAGTCTTCCAAAGACTCAAATTTAAGCTGTGCCATTTGAAAAACAATTTTTCAGGCTGTATCTGACTTGAGTTGGTCTGTAGAAATTTGGTTTTCCATGGTTTTAGATTGAAATCTGAAATTAGTATTTGTAATTGTCAGTCTGCTCATCTTTAACAAAACAGTCACTCTTCTGAAGCTGTCAGCTGTGTAGAACAAGATTTTGAAATAGGTTAGTTCTTAGGAGGACATGTGTTGTCTGGATACGGAGAATAAACGTGACAAGTAACATAAAACCAATTGAGCTGTCAGACTGTCAAAACTTCTGAAGTGTGATTCTCTTCTCTTTCCCCCTCCCTCACCCGTGTGTTTTTTCTAATAGATACCTACTGTTGTCTCTGTGCCAGCATGCTTCCTGAAGTATTAGTATTTCTTTGTCAGTGTTTAACGCTTTGTGGAGATATCCAGTTAATGCTTGCTCAAAACGCAAACAACAGAGCAGCGTATCTTGAAGAATATAACTACCAGACAAAGGAAGATCAGGAAATACTACACAGTCTTCACAGAGAATCCAGCTGCCAAGGTATGCTACCAATATAAGAGAGCTGTCATGATCCAGCTGTATGGCAGACAAAGTAATTTCACTGTTCATTATGTTTCATTGCTTTATTCGGAGAAAGCTTATGCCTGTCAGAAGGACAGGGGTTATCAAGATCGTGCATGGCATGCCTGAGCTGTAAACCAACTGAAGATGTAAATTGTTTATCTATTGGATAGATTTTGCTTGGGTGTGGAAATCATGCAGTCATCCTGACAGTTTTATACTTTGGTCATCTTCATCTAGACTATCATAAACCTGCATTTATTTGGAATTACTGTTTGACAGGCAGGCTTTGTTTTTTGTCTTCTAGTGTTTGCCTGGGCTACTGACTTGTCTACAGACCTGGAATGCCAACTTTCAGTCAGCTGTAAATGTTACGAAGCAGCTTATGAAATCTTACTCTTCAGTAATTTAAAAAAGCAAAATCCTGAGCAGCACGTACAGGTGCTGAAGAGGATGGGTAACATCAGGAATGAAATTGGAGTATTTTACATGAACCAGGCTGCTGCAGTGCAGACTGAAAGAGTGGGTAAGCATTCTTTTTCTACTTCTTACTGCACACTGTTTCACTGAGCTAGAACAATGATTATGTGCAGTAGTAATGTGGGAAATGGTGAGCATTCCTGATTATAAAGATGACATTTAAAGATCTTTGTAGTAAGTATTTTTCTAAAAATGATGCTATTGATTTAACATCCATTATAATTTATAATGGACATCATAATTTAATGTCCGTTATATGATCCAGAGATCAATGTGGCTTGTATACTTTATTAATTGAACTTAAACTGAATAATGGGATGCCTTGGAGAGATTCTTACAGAATAGGTTGAATGCCCTCCAGAAATTTTTGTTTTGTTTTTTTTTGTTTGGTGGCTGGCTTTTTTTTTTTTAAAAAAAAAAAAAAAAAGTCTAGAAGTACTAGTTATTTAAACTGGAATGAACTAGACACTGGTGGTTCAGTGTAAATACTTCTGAATACTGGTGTGTTCTGTGATCTGTCTAATATTTGAAGCAGCCTATGTTAGATTAATGTGGTGATTTTTTTCATCATCACCATGTTTTTGCAGAACTGCTATTTAGCTGAAGTAAAAACCTTAATACTGAATTTCACTTGTCTGTAAAAATCACTTCTTGCTTATTTCATACAGCAGGTTCGTAGGAGCAGTTGTCATATCCTGAGTATTACTGTAGTGGGGGAAAAAGCATTTATAATGTGTTTTATTCTGCTAACTTACAATTTTTGTTGTTATCAAAATTTTTTCTAACATATGCTATGTGTAGTGCACCTCTGGTATTAACTGTTTTTCCATGAAATTGGGTTTTCAGAATATTTTTATGACATTTAAGTTCTAGAAGACCATCTTTATAAACCTGTTAGAAAACAATAGAAATGTTTGTTCAGTATTTTTTGAGAATTTAAACTGCTGATAAGCCATGTATTTTTAACCTCAGTGAGTAAGAACGTATCGACGACAGAGCAGCAACTCTGGAAGAAAAGCTTCTCTTGCTTTGAAAAAGGAATTCAGAATTTTGAGTCGATTGATGATGCAACCAATGCTGCTCTCCTGCTGTGCAACACGGGAAGACTCATGCGAATTTGTGCTCAAGCACACTGTGCGACTGAAGGTGACTTCAAAAGAGAGTTTTCCCCAGAAGAGGCCCTTTATTATAATAAGGTAACGTGTTATTTCTGACATGTTAGTTAAATGTAGAGGGGAATTGCATTCCTGAATGTTTCCCTTTGGAAGTGTAAAAATAAGGAGCAAAATGGCTAGCACTGAGCTTCTGCCCCAAAATAATGGGGTCTCCTCAACATGTTTAATATGTAAAATGAAGTGAATAGCTGTAGTGAATAATGTATTATACGTGGAAGTTACCAAAGGCATGTTTTAGAGGTGCCTTTGTTTTATTATGATGGGCCTTAACATAATAGCTTGATCTCTTCTTGTTTCTTGTGCTGTTTGGTGTGTAGGGGTGTGTTTTTCCTTAAAGCTGCCTCTCTTATGTTGCAGTGTTGGTTAGAGGAGGCTGAGTTTGTTTTTCTAGGATGTCCCCTGTGGCATGTTTTTAATGGCTAGTCGTTCTTCCCTATTACAATGTGTCTAGGATACAAAACCACATAATTTCTCTTTGGTTCATTTAAACTTGTATTATGCTTGAAGGAACCAGATAACTCCTTAGACACAGATTTGTTTCAAATACTGTTTGAATAATTTTAAATAGCCCTTGATAGCTTATTACTGAGGAGAGTGCAAAAAGTAATTAGTGTACCTGGGAGGGACAGTTGCAATAACAGATCTGAAAGTTGGCCCTTTCTGTAACGTAACTGGCACTTCTGATGTTTTGGTATTTATCCTGAGAAATGGTTTTTAAAATGAAATAGATTGGTTTGGCAGTGTTTAGGTTTGATTCCATTGCTCTGATACATGAAGTGTCGTGACATTCAGATCTTGATATTTAACAGATGGCAATAGTACATGCAAAGGAGAAAGGAATGCACTGGTCAGGATTGAAACTATAACCAAAATGGGCATAAGGAAAATACTAAAGAAGGCTCAGGCATATTTTGAAATCATTCCTTGAGAATGGGTAAAGGGAAATGAGCTTTTATTTATAACCATTACTAGCAGTAACTATAAATGCATTTATTTTACAATCTGTAGGCTATTGACTACTATCTGAGAGCATTAAGATCACTCGGCAAGAGAGACGTGCATCCAGCTGTTTGGGATTCTGTGAACTGGGAGCTGTCTACAACGTACTTCACTATGGCAACTCTACAGCAGGATTATGCTCCCTTATCTAGGAAGGCTCAGGAACAGGTAATGAAGAAGATTTGAAACAAAATCTGATAAAATAAGCTATTTTCTTGACAAACTGAACAGCAGACAACTGATACTGGAACAACTTGTAAACGTTTATTAGATTAAAATCTTGTATGAAGTAGTTCTTGCAAACCATAAAGCTTCAGTCATAAAGTTTATAGGTTTTGTTTAATAGATTTAACCCTTACACTTCTACATAGTGTGATTACTTTGAAACTAGAACATGAAAGTGGCTTTGTTTTTTCTTGTAGATAGAGAAGGAAGTTAGTGAAGCCATGATGAAGTCCTTGAAATACTGTGATGTCGATACGGTGTCCCCACGGCAGCCTCTCTGCCAGTATCGGGCTGCAACCATCCACCACAGGCTTGCTTCCATGTACCACAGTTGCCTGAGAAATCAGGTATTAGTACAAACTGTTCACTTTTCTTCTGTACAGGTTCCATGCTTAATGTGTGATGTTTGTGAAGATCGATATTTATCTGTCTACCTGCAGCTAGAATATCTTCATTTAAATGATTTAACCAGAAAGTTGTATTTCACACTGGTCTGCAAATAAGCTGCTAATTTTGACTAGGATAGAATAGTTCAGTTGGAGGGGACCTATGAAGATCACTGAGTCCAATTGCCTGACCAGAGCTAATGAAAACGTTATTGAGGGCATTATCCAAATGTCTCTTGAATACTGGCTAGTGTGGGGCATCAACCACCCTGCTAGGAAGCCTGTTCCAGTGTTTGTCCACCCTCAAGATTAACAATTTCTTCCTAATGTCTTGTTTGAACCTCCCCTTGTGCAGCTTTGTGCTGTTCCCATGTGTTCTATCATTGGCTACCAGGGAGGAGAGATGGTTACCTCCCTCTTTATTTCCCCTTCTACAGGAAGCAGCAAGAAGTGAGCTTGCCCCTTGGCCATCCTGTCCTTTATAGAGTGTTTGAGTTTTGTTTCAGTCTGAATGTGCAAAGCTGTCTAGAATAATAGAGGTGGCTGCTGATGAGTTATCTTACGTTTGGTTTTGCTTCCAAGTCACTCCTGTGATCCTTCTGCTAACGATCCAGTAGAAGGCTGTCTGCTAATCACTTATTAAAGCCCTAGGAAGCGATATGCCAGTCTACATTGTCATGTGGTGTTTTAGCTTTTTTTTATATGATTAACTTGGTTCTACTTGATGTGGATTTGTTAGTGTTAATTGTGAAAATACAGTAACTTCAGTGGTGGTGGGCTAGTGATGTATTCTAGAAGTGTGCAGATACTTTGAACAATTTCAAAATGAGGTGGGGAATGGTTGGTACCTCACATTTTCCATAACACTTTTTCTAATGGATGCTTCATGAACATACAAATTGTCTGACATTCACTATGTACCCTATTCGGAGTGCAGGTTGGTGACGAGCATTTGAGGAAACAACATCGTGTACTTGCTGATCTCCATTACAGTAAAGCAGTGAGACTCTTTCAACTCTTGAAGGATGCACCCTGTGAGTTTCTTCGTGTGCAGCTGGAAAGAGTGGCATTTGCAGAATTCCAGATGGCAAGTAAGTCGAACTGCCTTTCTGCATTAGTCCTCTAAAATCCTGTTAACTTATTTCACTTCTAAATAACTGTACGTGAAAGCAGGAGTAATCTGCTTCTCAGAATAGTCCCCTTTGGAAGAGGAGAGGCTTTTATTTTACTGTTTCTCGTTCAACTAAAATGGTATGCGCTTTTTTAATGAGAACTCTCAGTCTTTTTGGATGCAAGAAAAAGCACAAACCAGAATATAAGCCATTAATAGTGTCCTTGATTTTCAGGTCAGAACAGCAGTGCTGGAAAACTAAAGACTTTGTTTGGGGCTCTCGATATTATGGTTAAGACGAAGTGTGCATTCCAGCTCATCAGAAAAGAGCTTGCAGCAGAGAGTGAACAGGTAAACAGAAGACAAGTTATCTGATTGTCTGCTTCTGTGTGTGGTGCATTCACATAAAATCAGTCAATTGGTGATTAAGGTGTTGCTTGTCTACTTCTCGGTTGACTTAGCTGCTTAAATGATACAAAGTTTTTTGCTTTTCTCTTTCTGTAGATAAGTAAAGATGAGAGCAATACTGAAAATACCTCCACTAACGATTCCTCCACTGGCCTTAACAAGGAAGAAGTATTGAAGCTACTTAGTATTTTTGAGTCTAGAATGTCATTCCTTCTCCTGCAATCCATTAAGCTGTTAACTTCAACCAAAAAGAAGAGTGGGTAAGTTGAACCTTGATATGTGTTGTGTAGATGTGCTTTGGGCACATAAATCTGTACAAACTGCACACTTCTAGATATGCAAAAGGATGTGATTCTTTTCTGGGGGAGACTTGGTGTGTTCATTGATCACCTAAAGCTTGAACGTTTCTTGTTTGTGTGTAACTGAGGGTATGACCAAGAAACACCTTCACTGTGTGTGCCTAGGCTCAGCAGTTTTCTCTCCTTTCCTGATAGGAGTCCAGGACTGAGAGCAGATTAAAAAAAAAAAAAATCAGCCTGAATGGCCTCTATTCAAGAAAATAAGTTGTAATTTTTTTCTTTGTATAAAAAAGCTCAATACAGTTACAAATTGCAGGTATCAGAGAGCATAAAGCACTTAGCTTATCCTTCGTAGGATATAAATCTCTTGCTGTTCATAGGTGTAAATGGAGATAAAAAGCAGTTTAACTTGTACTGCTGTAAGCTGCTGGCATACTTCTCACTGTCTTGACTCTATTTATTGTAAATAGAAGTGTTTGCTCAGTGCGTTGGGTACATCTATAATGGGTCCTTTGTCTTACTGATTTGGTGTTCATCTGTGGCAGGATACCTCAAGGGTAGTGAGGGGAGAAGCTGCTGTGTACTACTTACCTTTAGGTAGATTTTGATAATAAAATGTACCAGTGACAACATTGCTGGGCACATGCTGAACATTCTGAACGCTTCAGAATAAATGTAGGTGCATCAGTAGTGCTGTAAGCAGAAGGATGTACGTGGGGAAAATGCTCGTCGTTATCTTTCTAATGCCTAATGGAGTGCAAGAAGAAACAATCTTCAGTCTGGCTGCTGGAGTTCAGAGCACACACGGCCACACGTGGCTTATCTTCTTTGTGTTGACCTTGAAGTGTTGCTGTGATCAGGTGTGGCAGTGTAATTTGTTGTATCATTATTGCTTCAGTTGGTTAGGTTTGAATGTGTGCGTTTCTGCTTTGGGGATCCTGAGAACACCTTTCATCCCCTCAGCAGCAAATGTGTTATGTTGCTGTAGCTTCTGCAATCTGCAGTTGTTATTTCTTCTACTAGATGAAGTTTGAAGTTGTTAATCATTCATCACGTTGAAATGCTGCTGATGTTAAGTGTTACTCTGATGCAGTAAATTGTGAGATGAATTCATCTTGCACAGTAAGTTGTTTGTTGATAGGAGACAAATAGAAAAACACAAGACTAGAAGAAAGTCTGCATGCTCTTTTAGTGATGGCTGAGGTGTATTCACTCAGAGAAAAGTTTCCACAAGGTGGCAATCTGAATATGTGAAAAGCAGAGGATTGAAGTATAACCTGTACGTAACCAAGTAGATGTCCCAGGTAACTGAATAAACTGTTTGCTTCTGTGGTTTCACGACCTGGCCAAGTGTTGTGTAAACTCATCTCCATTTACTTCTTACCACTGAATCTCTCTTGAATGAGGCTTTGTGCTGAAGGTTGCACCTAGGGAACAGTTGCAGTTTGAACTCGAGCATCATGAAATGGGAGTGTTGGTGTAATGTCTTAAGCTTCTTGAAACAGCAGTGGATTGAGGCTCAGCTTAAAACGACCTTTTTATTTAACCTTTCTAGTGCCTTGTATAGGCTTTCCATATGCTTCCTTAGTTCAGCTTTACAGAAGGAGAAAATGATGTCTGTCTTGGGTTTTAATAATGGGCAAGCTGAAAAAGGAGGAAATTAGAGCTCACGAATGCTATTGCAGAGTCTTGGATGCATTCTGGCAGAGAGCAGAACATGTGGTAAAGCTGTTTGATAGTGAAACTTGCAGACTAGCAATAAAACTGAATGAAATCAGTCTTACCTTCTAGAAGTTAAATGCATAAGCATAACTGAACTTGGCTGTGTAAATTGGAGGAAAGAAGTAATTGAAATTAATACTTTGTTCTGGGAATTCTTGTAGCTTATCCTGGAAATACTTTGCATTTCAGTGGCTTTTATTGTTTTTGACTACCTGTTCTGTTTAATAAATGAATCTGATTTCTGCCAAGTGTTACAAAAAAGATAAAGCAAATTAAATTTTTAATTCCGGAAGCATTTATAATTAAACTGACTGCTACTTGCATGCATGCACTCTTGATTTAATTGCAATACCAGTAGTAGCATTTTTTTTCTTGTTTGGGTTGTTACTAGTCTTGGATGTTAAACGTGGGGTGACGCTGCTGAAGCAGAAGCTGGCACTTGTGTGATAAGTGACTTAGATCAGTTTTCTCCTTTTGACAAACATTAATGGGAGCTCTGACTGCAGACTGGGAAAAGGGGAAAAGCTCTTCTGTGTAAAGGCTTTGGCCATGGAAAAGTCTCTGTCGCATGGAAGTAATTTAGGTGTATGGAACTTGAGAGAATGAGGCCAGATCACGGGCTTCAGACTTCAACAGGAAGCTGATGTCCGTAGTGGTTTGTAGGGCTGAGCAAATGGGAGGCAACTGCACAGGAGCAAATAGCATCTGAATGCTCAGGTGTCTCTTTGCATTTGGCCTGATCAGATTAGCCAAACTCTGACAAAATACAGAGGTTTGGCACAGAGACATCGACTGGAGGGTTTACAACATGCTTTGGGATTGTAACTTAATAAAATGGCCAGACTGCAGCTGAAGAAAAACTGGAACTCCTTATCCCTCCTGCAGTGTAAGCAGAGGTTCTGCCTGCAATGCTGTGAAAGGGCAGGAAGGAAGAACTAAGGAAATAGGAGCCCCAAACCCAAGCACCAACCATGGTGTTTCAAAGAGATGATCATCAAGGTTATTGTGTAATAATTGCCTTGCTAATTAATAGAATTAAATATTGTGGTCAGATTAATAGCTTTTATCTGTTTCCTTTTCAGGGCCATTAGTGAAGAAGAAATAACTCTTAAAACAAACAAGCAAGTTTACTCTCTTCTGTTGCGTGCAACTGCTAACAAAAGCATGACTCTGCTGGAGCGGATAGAGGTAATCCTAAATCTACTGGAGCAGCTGACACAAAGTAGTGAAGCTGCTACTGGAGGAGTTCAGTGACTGAAGTGCTGCGAATGAGCAGAAATAGTGCCTTGCATCTACGTGGGATCAGTGGTAATTTTTCCCATGTGGGATTTGGATTTATCAAAGGTGATAAGAATATTGCTTACGTTGTTACACAGTACACCTGGGAAAGAACAGGAGATCCTTATTATCCTGTGGTAGTTCCACAATGGTTTGGTTACTAGCATTTCGTTGTTTGAAATGCAAAGTTGGAGTTCTGGGTAACTTTAAATTTAATTTCTTATCTTGGAGAAATGCACATTTTTCTCTTAAAGGTAATGGGCTTTGCAGTGAGGCAAATATTTTGCATAAAAATGTAATCTCACAGTTGCTCTGGTTTGATATTTAATGAAATATACTTTGTAAGCAAAGCTTTATTGGAACACTTTAACCAGTAACATGAGCTGAAGTTGTACCAGGAGATTCCTGTTGAATATGTGGACATGTTTCTCTTATTGCAGTGACTGTCCTGCACAAAAATGGGTGCCTTTCTACCTTTGCAAGGTCCTTGCAAATATTAGCCATCACTGGTATTTCATTTACAACAGGAATGAATGGTTTTAGCTGTGTTTTGATTTGATGGAGAATAGTATTATGTTTTTCAGACTTGAAACTGTGAATAAATAAAAGCTTATTTTTAAATAAATTCTTATTTATTAAATAAATTTATGCAACCTTGTGCCTTGTTTTCATTGCTTGTGACCTTCTTGCTTTTGTCAGAAGCAAACTGTTCGACAGAGGGTCAGTTCCAGGTAAGACTTGGTGAGGGAGGAAGGTCCAGTGCAGGGAGGGCAGCTGCTACTTTGAAACAAGGAAGGGGGGCTTGCTTCTTGGTTTTCCATGGGTGCGTTTACTCAATCTTTTTCTCTTGCAAATGAGAAGTAGAGCTCATTTTGGATGGTAGAAATGTATTTGTCACTTAAACAAATGTATAGTTTACATGTAAACAGGTTTCTGAGGCAAGATGTCTAAAAGCACTGTGCTTGAAATTGGTATCCTCAGGCAGCCTGGCAGTGGGGAGGGGTAGGAGCAGCATGTTCATGACAATCAGAGCTGAGGGTAGTAAAGCAATGTCAGCTGAGTTACAGCAAGCTTGCACAGCCTCCAACTTCCTCAGCAAATGCCAGCTCTGCCTCCCCCCTTAGATCAACCTCCTTTAGTTCAGATCAAGTCTTCCAAGATATCTTTGCCACTGTAGGTCAAGGCAGATGTAAAATGCAACCCCCTTTCCTGTCAGAGGCCTTTGCTGGTTTTTTTTGTTATACTAAATGTGGTAAGTATGTCTTACTTGGAAATGATGGGAACAGATCGTGTCTCTTGGAGAGACCTGTAGAAAGGGCCTGAGCTGATGAACAAGGCAAATAATTAGATATGACTTAGATACCAGACATATTCACCATATAATACAAGGAAGCACAAGCCCAAGTGAACACCTTCTGTTTCCAGTTCTTGCTCTTCTCTGACTGACCCTACCTCTCCTTCTTCTGCCCCTAAGCACTAGCTCACACAAGTCTTCTCCAGCTGTCTTCTGTTTCAACACCACAGATGTGAGCAGTACTGCAGGGGACTTGAACTGACTTCCAACTCCCCAGTCTGCTGCAGATTTATTTTTGAATGCAGAGATGAACAGTTCTGCACACTCCATGCTGTAATGACACTACCCAGCTGCATCTGAATGTTAAACAGCTTAACTTCAATCGTCCTTAAAGAAGTGGCAGAGAAAGTCAACAATTTCTTCTCGTTCATTCTCTTCCTTCTCTCCTTGGGGGCATGTCTGCACAGAGTCCTGCAGCTCCATCCAGTTACCATAGCGATCCCTGGATCCTACAGGATGTTCTTTAATGATGAAATATTCCTCCCACTGCTCAACATTATCTTCCAGCAATTACTATACTTCTGAGATCCTATTTCATCTCAAGAAACCAAACTGCTTCATAAAGCTTCAAAATGGTTGTGTTATTGTGCCCGGTCTGACTGATGAACCCACAAATACAATTTGAAATTATTTCTGTTTATATTAACATAAGAGTTAATCTGAACCTATTATCCTAGGTACAAAGCTTCTTACCTAATTGGAAATTCAGGTCATATACTCAGAATTAAGCTAATAAAAACTTAGAGCAAATAAGGATTTCTGTTATTTTATGAACCTTAGCACTACACTAACAACAAAAGTGACTTTCATGAGGATTATAATTGAATGCATTATGATTTAAATCTTCTATGAATTTCATAGCATTGGCTGAAGGTAGCATCTATGCTAAATAGGATTACTTTTTCTCCTTTCACAGATAAACAATTAAAGCATAAGCTGCAACCAAATCAGACAACTCTAACACCATTATTAACAATGACAAGCCAGTTTATTTCTCTGTTAATAAATCCTCCTTCTTTACAGAAACAGAAATCAAAACCTAATTTTTAAGACGCTGTACTGTAGGGATATTAAGTGTCAATAACTGACCTGCTATCAGCTCCACACAGTGCAACTTTACTCCAGGAATTGTCCTATTCCAGTGAGGATCTGCAATCATTTTAATATAAATATTTGAAAGCACAACAAACAAGTAAGCTTTAAAACAGAAAATACTTCATTGTAAGCATGATTTTCTTTTACAAAAGAAATAGGTGTAAAACTATTTACATAGTCATATAAAACTGACTATGCACAGGAATGAGAACCTGTATACTCGGGGAAGATACCTGAGGTAACGCTAACAACCTGAAATGCCAACATAACGCTGATGCAGATTAGCCTCTTGCAGCTAGTTTTCCAGGAATGCCCACACAAAATATTTACACTGCACACATACGATGACGGGGAATAGCCAGAGGCTTTAAAACATGCTGGACAAATTCTAGATTTCTTAGATATTTAGATGTGAGCTGCTCTCACAAGCTGCTGACAAGGACAGCATTGCATATTCCCAAACAATTTCTTGTAGGATAACAGGTCTACAAAATTAAGAACCTTCTAGAGAACCACACTCAGCTTGAAATATGTGCTGTGTTCTTAGAACAAACACAGTTCTGTAGGCGAAGTGCTTTTTGGATCCCAGCAGCAAGGTCTTGGGGAGTTGGACTCTCTGCAGTACAGCTTACTGGGATTCCTGCTGCTTCCATGGCTTCAGCAGTTGTTGGACCGATAGCTGCAAACTGAAATGACATTGGTTGCAGTTACAATTAGTGTAGGCAGGTATGATACAAGCTCTTAACAGTGACTTAGGTATACATCCTGCTTTATTTGCTGACCTTGTCAGTATATCAGCTTGCATGCCTGAGCTTACTGAACTGTACTAACCCATCTGGTTGAAGATTCTCAGTACAAAAAACTACCTACAAGTTGAGCTACTTGGAAATTACTTAGGAAATATTATTTCTTCCACCATTACAAACATTTAAAGTTGTTACTTCAAAAAAAAAAAAGAAACAGGAAATGTGAGAGGAATTTTAATATGTGTAAGCCTGTAGTTGCTTACTCAAGCAAAAACTAATCACACCTTCACTAGGAGAAGATAAAGTCTTTACCCAGTGGAGACTGGGCAACTTATTGGGTAAAAATAAATCTAGGTGAAAAAATAACTTTTTTTTTTTTTTTTTTAAGAGTTCTCATGATAAGATAGCGTGCCAATAAGAAAGCAGAACAAGTAGAAGTTACAAGGGATACTGTGTGAAGAGCTCGATGGGTGCAGGTGATAGCCCGTCTGCGGTTAGGCTGAACACACAAACAAGGACAATCACATTACAAGCTACCTTGTGCTGCTGAAGACAGAAGTATTGTGTGCTTCCTTGAGATACAGCCATTGGCCTTACTTCCCCCACACCGAAATCTACCAACAAACATGTAAGGTACGTGATTTGTAGGTGCCAGTACCAGCTTAGTGAGTTTATTGGAATTCAGTGGCACAAGTTACAAATGAGCATTCTTCTTATCTGCTATCCCAAGGGGATTACGCTTTATGTAAATAGAAAGTTCAAAAATCCTGTACAATAAGATGTTTTTCTTCCTCTTTATGTTGCAATGAGACACATGGTTATATATTCATAACTCTAAAGGACATTACAACTTGAATTATTTATTTTCCATCTCTAATTGCTATTAAGAAAGCCTATTACAGAATGATTTGTTTCCTTCTTTCCTAGAATTTCTGTACTAATTCGTAGGATCACTAAGATGTGTCAAGTAATATTGATGCAAACTCTTCTCCTCGGAGCCTAAAGCAGTTCCTAATTCAAGAATACATGCTTCTTCTGACTCTTAACTAGCAAAAGCAGTAGCTTTCTCTCATTTTATGTAATACTATGACAGAACATGCACAGACTTATTGTTTTAAAAATGTAAGCTAGAAATTCATATTTCAATTTCTCAGGGTATTGCTCTGTTAGGCTTAACTGACAATTTTATTTTTTTTTGGAAGTGAATTATTCTGTGAGTTTTCAGATCGTTACTTCACATTTAACACAGATACCTGATCACTTTCAAGAAATAATGCATTCATATATTCCATGTGCTTATTTTATGATGGCTGGTTTTGTATTGTGAACAAACACAGAGCATTGTCCTCTGCACTCTCAACTCAAAACAGTTTTCAAACAATTCCCAAATTTTGTGTTCTGCAATCTTCACCTAAGTAAACTGCTGCTTCTCTACAGACAATTTGCACTCTTAACCTCTATTTAGCTTGCATAGATTGCTAGAGACTACACTTACAGTCCTACCCATTCCAGACTTCGTGTTTTTCTCTTTTTTTTTGGTCCAAGGCACTCTTGGTAGATAACAGAGGTTTGTAAAGGGTGTAACAGCTTCCCTCTCCTTCAGTCTCCCAACCTAAGCTTATACCCTACTGTATTTCACCACCATTTGAAAATAAAAAGTACCTTCACATGGTTGATAAAATCCCCAGACAGCTTCTGAATGTGCTGGAGGCAAAACTTAACACCAGATGGACTGAAGAACACAATACTTGCTGGGATTCCCTGAGTAAAATTAACCACAGGTTAGCACAGATTTCTCACATTTCCAGCATAATATCAGTATACTTCCACAAAAGGCTCTGTCTCTATACAGAGATGAATTTTTGTTGTTGATGAGAAACAGATGTTAAACCAACAAAGAGGGTTTCCTGTGGTGCAGATAGTCAGCTGAAATCCAGGTGCATCTTTAATTAAATACTTTGTCACACAAACTGGTGATAAAAGTACTGATTTTTTTCTGCAGCCATACTCATTTTCCTGTTTAGAAAAATAAGCTTGACAATTTATTTCCCTAAATCCATTCACAGTCTCACTTCTGCATATTTTCCCTGTTTCCCAGCTCACGTTGTTTATCCTAAATTCTGCCCACCCAGAGATGCTGTGACAAAGATGAGGTGCTGGCTTAGGACTGCACAGCACTGGGAGGGCTTTCTCTCCCAGAACAAGGCTGCCTTAAGATAGCAGAAACATTCTGTAGCCAAGAGAAAATTCTGCAAAATTCTGTCTGGCGTGAAGGTTGGAAGCTCCCAACCTGCAGACCCGAAGCAGACACCTTCTTTATCATGATTTTCTGTTTGGCTAGAAGGATATGCTAGCTCTACATCTGCTGTTATTTTACGGTGCATGACTTGGAAGCTCGCCTTAGCTCATAGAGAAGAGAATGATAGTTCAACACAGCCCTGTTCATTGTGTCAAAGTGCTAAATACTTGTCATATTGTATCAGCTATCCAGGCACTATATAACCACAATATTAACAATGTCGTCAGTTAACGACAACCAAAAAGCTCATGAGAAACACATTTTAATAGCTTCACACTGAAACTAACATACTAATTGCAGCAAGTAAGGAGTTCCATAAGAAGAATTCAGGAAGCTACAGAATATGTATTTGCTACTGACTCACTTTATAACTGGTATAAACTAAGTTCCATGGGGATTAGAACTGTAATATCCACCTAGGAATAGCAGGATATTGCAATGTATCAGCTAGACAGCCAATGCCATGGCCTCTTAGGACCTCTTGAAAAAGGACTTTAAAATCAATATGTAATTTAACAAGACATTAATGCATAGATTTTAAAAAGAGGTGCAACATGCTCAGGCAGGCCAAGTTTCTCCAAGAAGGAAAGGCTGCATTTTGAATAAAATTAATCCTAAATATAATGTAGACTCTTACAAATGGAAAATTCAGAAAACCAATCTGGCAAAATAAAGCCAATTATTATTAGCTTCAAATCTTTTACTATGTAATGGTCCTTGCTTAGTGACATTTGACAGTTTTCAAAGGAGAAAAATAATGAAAATTCTAGCAAATATAACTCAATGTTTGTCAACAGCTTGGAATTCTAACACTTCAATTAGATCCATGTTAATAAACTGGATGATCAGAGAAGGAACAGGGCTTTATCTTATGAATCAAAAACCAACAGTAGTTTTCCACCCTACAAAGTTACAAAGCTGTCCAGAAATATCAGAGTAACAATAATAATTTAAAAATCCTGTTCAAAAAGCAACTTCACTAAATGTAATTTCTGACATTTTATTATCTAAAAAGCAGTCATCCAGCTCAAAGGATGAAAGTGGATACATAATTTTTTATCCATTATTTCTCAGTGATTCTGAAGTTTACTCATCTTCTGGAAGTTAGACAACGTGTGAAAGGATACATCAGCATCCAATACCTGTTGTGAGAAATAACTGCTCAATGATTCCTGCAGATTGGTGTGTTCCGTTGTTTGATATACAGTAAGGCTTTCCAGAGGTATGCCTGCAATCAGAACAGATGTGCATAACTAAGTAGTATTTCATTAATTTCTATTATTTCAGTAAAAGACTTTAATATACTAATTGTACTTAAATTTCAGGCTAAAAAGATACAGAAAAAATCGTGCGAAGGATTCCTAATTATTTCTGCTATCAATTATGGCAGACACAAAACTTTAGTAACCTGAGGACCTTGATGCATGTTAGGAAAAAGTGGCAAGTCCTGCAACATTTCTGTGAATAAGTCTTTTTCCTTCTCACAGAAGGAAGGTGAACTAAGGCAAAGAACCTTGCTCAAGCCATACTACAGCTCAGTCCCAGCACTGTGGACAGCACTCCAACCTCAGGTTTTACTCCCATCCTCTATACAACATAACAGAAAACTTAGTTTTTACTTATTCAAATTTGGTTCAAAATCTCTAGATACAAATTCTCTTGTAACTGACTAATTTAATGAGCCTTTAATGGGTGTTAAACCTTTTTCTTTAAGTGCTGTAGGAAGTACTTCTCTTTTCAGGGCTCCGCAAGGAAAAAGCAGGCATGATGAATTACCCTTCTCTCCTGTAAATATAGGAACAAAAACAGTTAACTAACATTTTTAATAGAGGACAAACATGATAGATTTAATACATTTTAAAAGGTATCAAATATTGAACACTGCTGCAAATGCTGTATGTTTCACCAGACACAGCCCTAAAATAGCTGAAAACATTTGCAGTGCAACTGCATCCACAATTCAGAGGACAGAGCTACTTAGCATGTAAATTAAAAAATATTCCATAACTATAATATGAATACATTGACTAAAAAGATCTTAAAGATAAAGTACATTTCTATTCCCCTTGAAATTCTACAAAGAAAAACAAGTACTGCACAATTTATCTCTTTTCCCTCAGAGAAGCAATCTTCCCCAATTCTTATACTTAAAACTTCAGTCCCACTTTGTACATGACAACACTCTCTCTATAAAAAGAATATTCAGGCAGTCAAAGAAGAGGACAGAAATACTTTGCTGGAAAGTTTCAGTCTATCTGAAAGTATTTTCTTACTTCCCCAAGGAAGAATGGTTCTGCTTCCAATGCTAGAGTGGAAGTGGGTATCCTCATGTCCTCTTATCCTTTACTTCTTAAGATTAGAACAGATTTAATTATTGTTGCACTGCCTACACATGAAATCCCCCTGGTTATTTTGGAAGGAGGACTTTTCTGGTCCTGTTTATAACTTCTCTCTTGTAGAGTATGACACCTGGGATGCAGTTTTCATAGGACTTCTATGTTTCTAGTAAGTTAGAAGAGGAGAAAAATTCTGCTCAAAAAATATCCTACCAGATAATGCTATTCACATGCGTCTCTTGGGTTACACCTCTATTCCTGCAGCCATCCTAAATCTGTACACCCTGAGTGCACTCACAGGAAAGGGAAAACACAATGGGGAATGGCAACACCAGGCTTGGGAAGAATGAAATAGCACCACTATATGAGATTCTCAGTAATTTGGTGATTTTAGGGCTCTCACATGAGTTAATTATTTTGGAAAGTTTTTCAGTACTACATTTTATCTAACAAAAATGAATATTAGGGCTCTGCAAGCCAACAAAGAACATTTTGAATCTAGGGAAGATTCAGATGAAATCAAATAGCGTAGAAAGATCACATTTCTACATGAGAAAAGTGGTTGAGTGAAGACACTCAACTCTAACACAGTTTAATTAAATGTTGCAGTATTCTAGGATTTTTAAGGATTTAGAATATAAGATTTAAGGATTTTTTAAGGCATTTTTGTAAGGATAATGAAAATGCTAAAGCAGCATGTTAATTTCTATAGTTCGCCAGCGTTCTTGTAAGAAACTGTCCTCTGCTCAAGATATTCTATGTGAAAGGCTGTAAACCATGTAATTTGCTTTCCCACTAGCAGCTATCAAAAGCTGCTGCTTCTTCAAAACCACTCCAGAACCCCTCTCCTTTGGTGCTAAAAAATAGCTGTCTCTGAACCTGCATGTTCATTCTGAGGAAAGGAGTTCCCCTTGTCTACTTTGAATTATGGCTTGGTGAAAAATGCCCAGCATCAGCTGGTTTGAAGCAAAGAAAGTCAGGTCATTCAAAGTTCAGAGAATCAGCACACCTACAGTCAGAATCATTTAAATCATGATTAAACAGCACCTTCAAATCATTACGGCTCTGACCATTAGTTAAAAAAAGCACTTTGTCTACTGGGTCTTATAGTATTCAATTACAGAGTCCAAGATTTCATGTAAATTAGTATATTTAATAGGGATTTCAAAATATTGTTTATTATCTTTTAGAGTTAACACTAGTATTCCTCAGAAGCTGAATTCAAGGACTCTACATATGATGAATTATATTAGTATATATGTCTCTGCTTCAAGGTACACCTGACTTTATATGTAATAAACTATACATGTGAGCTTAATTTAAGTAGAACATTTTAGATACTTACTTGAGCAAATATATTCAGCTAATTTCTCAGCATTTCCAGTCTTCTCTCCTTGTGGGGAAAGACCAATTTCTTCCACTATAACCAAAAGCAGCAAAAACAACAGCAACACAATTCAATAAGAGTAATTCAGACTCACAGTCACAGAAACATGCGGGTTGGAAAGGGAGACACAATTTGATCTAAGCACACAAATACTTTGAAAACAAAAAATCTGAGCATTTGAACAAGTAATGTGCTATGAAAGATTCAATTTTGTCTCTAGAGACACATATATGAAGAATACAGAAGAACTCTGAGGATAGCAAGGCTGTTTTGGAAGGTTTAACTCTCATACGTGAAGTGGTAAAAAAAAAAAAAAAAAAAAAAAAGCACTGCCTGCCCATGCTGAATGGACTTCAGTTCCTGACATGGTTTGGTTGCAGCTTGCTTCCCAGTGAGGCTATTGCTGTTTTTTGAGATTTTCCGGTGGGATTTCTGCCTTTGCTACAGAGTTTAACACCGTTGTTATTTAAACAAGTTAATAGGCATGATATGAATCCCTGACAAGTTAACTGATACGGGTTAGACTTGATTGATTCACGATGGTTGCTAGGAGTCACCATTATATGATCCAGTGTTATCAGCAGCCTGCCTGCAAGAACTCTTCTTATGAAGTTAGCCAGTACTTACCCAAATTATTTTTGGGCTACAGGCAGAAAAGCAAAGACTTAAAATTCTCAAATGATAGTTTTTTGTGATGTTTCCTGTGTGGCTCAGCAGGAAGGTACAGCCTCAATGCAATTTTACAACAAGAAAGTCTCACACAAACTAAAACCTACACTGAATTTTTATTTGTGCACATCAAGTTTATATTGCATCAGATTAAAACCAGTGTAAAGGCAAATAAAGCAGCCAGCCCACTGAAGTCAGGGGATTGCATACTGGTGACTTCTGTTTGGCAAATGAAACAGAAGGAAAGATGGGTATCAAAAATTTCCTACTATCTCAGACAATTATGCTGTAATTCCTGTCACCCAATTTTGTTTCTGAAAATAATAAAAAATAATCTGGCAATTAAGAACAGTTTTTTTGACCAAATTTTTGGAGTAGTTACCATCAAATTACAAGAAAGGTACTGGGAGACCAGATGGTGATCTGTACATGCTTACTTCAGATACTTGTAGACACATTATCTGTTTTTCAAACTATCAATTTGTAAAACTTACCTATATTTTTCTGAACACCCTTGAACAGCTGCCAATACTCCAAAAATTGTACTTACAAAATAGATTTGACTTCTTAATTCAACCTCCAGCTTACCTAGAGAAGCTGTAGCTTTTCCTACCACATATGCTGGTTTGGTATTCCATCTTTGTTTAAGAGATTTTGACCAGGCTGTAAAACATTAAGTTTAAGCACATGTGTAATGTATAGATTTAAACAGAAGCCCAAATACAAGTACAGCAGAATACTAATACATCACTACATGTTCCAGCAAATCTGGGGATGTACAAAATGAACTTTTAATGTATTCTCATTGGTATGCCAATTTGTATTTAGCACTCTGCAGGATTCTTCCTCACAACTGATATGTTGGTTTCTACATACTACCGTTTCTTTACTACTTTTTAGCTGATGTTTAAATTGATTTAGAAATTTTATATGCAACACAGAAATAGCTTTTTCTGTAAGATTTCAAATGAATTACACGAGTAGCAGTAGTGGTCAGTTTCTTAACAAGCACCTCCCTTAAAGGAAGGACAGTGTTTAGTAAGCAAAACCAGGCACTGCAGCAAAATACTGCTCATCCATGAGTTTGTTTATAACTCTTTGTAGCTTCAACAAAGATAACCACAACAGATTGAGGAAAAAGCCACGCTAATTAGTAATTTACACCAAAAGCTTTATCCTTTCATTTCTAACAGCAGTGTAAGTGCAGAAAACCCAACATTCAATCCCTTAAAAGCTCTATTTAGTATGAGGCCTTTATGATGTCAAAAGAGCTATAGGATGTTTTTTTCTTTAAAGGAGTACTCCAAACAGTTTCTGATGGGTGAAATAAAATGACAAACTTCACAAAATACTGAAACAGAAAGAACAAGGAATATAAATAAGCACTTACCTTCACTTTTACTATTTTCTCTCAAACATATCTTGATGGCTTCTAATGCTCTTGGACTAGTGAAAACTAGACCCCCATAAGATTCTGGATGAGAGAGCTATTTATAAACAGCAGATACAAGAAGTAAAAATGAATAAATACATTTTAAAAATATAAGTTGATCAATTCTTTATAATCTTGTGAACAACAAAGCAGCTTCAATAAATATCTGAAACTGAAATAGGCAAATATTTGATTACTACCAGTAGCAGGACATTTACAAGATAAATGTATACAAACATTGAGTATTTCCTGTGTGATATTAACACTGAAAAGTCAGTAGGAACAGATAAGGCTCCCTGTCACTGAAATGAGCTTAGGGATAGGTGAATGACATGGGAAGTGTTCCAAATTTACACAGGAAGAGTCAGCTACTTTCCCAAGCAGTAATACTGCGGTACTGCCCAGCCAGCAGTTGTCACAAATCTACTTTTTCATTGTGACAAAATGCTACACCACCTGTGAAAATCTATCCCTTGCTATTCTATCTAACTTATTTCTTTATCAAATATCATCAACATATTTGTTATTGGGTACAATATTTTGTAGAAAAATAAAGCAGTGCTAAAACAGGCAGCAGTAGTATTAAATCAAGGTAAAATACTGCACCTTGGCAATTATGCCCTAAACTGTCGAAAATAAGACAACCCAAACAACTCAAAACTTACCTTTTCAAATAAGCTTTCAAGAGATACAAATTCAAATGACAGAACTGGAATCAAAGTTGCTTCAAGTCCATATAATCCTAATTCCTATGGAAAAAGGATGTACAGTTCTTGAAGTTTCTACATTTAAAATAATTTTTCAAAAAATTGATTAGGTCAGCACAAGTATTTTTTCCTAAATAAAATACAATGGCATCTGATTTGTTTTTATTAGTGAATCTACATTGGTAGATTTAGTATTAGAGCATGATTCTGAACAAACAGCTGTGAAACTGAGGTCTCCTACTGTGTAGTTACAGTAGGAATCAGCACATAGCCCTGAACTCCCTAAGTGAGGAATAATCAGCTAACCCTGCCAATATTCTTGAACATCTCCATAATTCCTTGAATTCAACAGAACTGCTTTCACAAGCAAAAACGACTCCATCAATGAAGTCTACAGCAGAAAGTGCCACAGCAACACATAGCCTCCATTGCCCATTACATTTCTGGTTAAGTTCACCTTTTTTTTTTTTTATATCATAGAACTATCACATCAACGTAACCAATATTAATTCAAATAAAGTTGTCTTAATATCAGTATTGTGCTGTGAATTTTATTGCTGAATTCAGTACCAGTTTCCCATAACTGAAGTAGTTTTTTTTTCCTCTAACAGCCAATTTTCTAGCATGTTTTTTCTTAGAATATACTGTAATTTCAGACATGCACTCCTTGTTTTCCTTAAGCAGCTTTTTCACTTGAAACAATTAGATTCGTTCATCTTAACTAACTAGTATATATATATAATAGTACTATACAATAGTGAAGTGACACAACTGTTTACTTTTATTAAGCTTACTCACTTTAACATACGGATCTGGTCCTGAATCTTTGTCTTTGGGGTCCTTCAGTAACAGAACCTTCATTGTTTACCAAATTATTGCAAAAGAACTCTGAAATACAATAAAAAAAATCTAAATTAGATCTAGAGCAACTTTAATAGCTCAGCTTCAGAAGAAACTGGGCTGCTAACACTTGCACTGCTGTCTATACAATGAGTAAGCAGTTAATGTACATTCTCTGGGAATGAATATCCACCCTGATAAGACCAGAAAATAACATGCTGGCTTTAGATAACACCGCTTAAGGGAGAAACTACAATGAAAGTCATCAAGGAAAATCAATTTTGAAAGAAAATATTTTGTAAAGGAAGAAACAATCCTTACAATACAGTCACATTCAGCAATATAATATGCTCCTATCTGTAACAACATTATCCTATTATATTCTCTTCTATTTTATCCTTTTCTGTGCCAGTTTCAACCCTATGCTCCTTGTAGGGAGTTTGCATGTTCAAGTGATATAACTGGATGACTTGGTCTCTCACCCTTTTCATAGGGGCAAGCATGTGCAGGACAGCATTTCAATTTTTTTAATGCAAACAGGCATATATATACACATTTACATATCTGAATATAATGCACATATTATTCATATGCCTTTTTTGATACATCTGTAGTAAACAAAGCAAGACTAAAAAAAAATATGTTCTACCATTAAAATGGATGATAGGAAAAATGCAAGAAGGTTCTCAGTTTAAAATTTGACTCTGGTGCTGAATTCAGTGATGGTTTACAACCCTTAGGCAAATCCAACAAGCATCTAAGTAAACAAATGGACTAATAGAAACAAACAAATCTATTCTCTAATTGCACATTTACCTTAATTACTTACGTTATGTTGCTGCTAATTCTCTTTAAGAAGAGCAAGTACAAGTATTCAGACGTAAAGAACGTCTTAAATTTGGTTCATGTGCATGAGATGCATTGAAATCCTCAGGACTTCGAAGACCAAGAAGACCTGTTTCGACAAATTTTTGTCTCTGAAAGAATATTTAAACACTTTTCTCTGAAAAGGCAGCTTAAGACAGATTGGGTAGAAGTTACAAGCCTGGCAACACACATCCCTCTACAGCCAGAAGCACTGCAAAATGCAGGTTGTGAAAGGGCATCTAAACCAAACCACCTCCAGCAACTCAGTACCTGACTGTCACAGTATGGTCATGTTGTGGATTTTAACTTTTTTTTTTTTTTAAACCTAGGTTAATGTCTAATAATAAGGTGCATGGAATTAAACTCTTCAATTATGAAATGACATGGAAGTGCCCACTTCTATAAGACTTCCAGTACTCAAAACTGACATGATGGGAACCATTTGAGCTCTGCAGTTCTGAAATACCCAGTGAAGTCAGTGGCAGCAATTAGAAATACACACAGAAAAAGAAACAAGGACTCGGGGGGGTGTCATATTCTTAAAAAGTACAATTCTCACCGATTTCAACCTATAGCAAATGCTAAAATAGATCCCATGGCTTTCAAGATTTAGATTCCCAAATACTTCTGAGTATCCAGTTGCTACTAAGCCTAACTAAGTAGCCCTAAGTGACTTTTCCTCAGTCACTAAGATTGTAATAGCCTGTATTTAAAAAAAAAAAAAATCCAACATGCTTGTAAACAGAGTTTGCAGGCAGTTTTTTGTAGCCCTGATTGTTGTGATACTGAAGTTACTAACAATCTTCACTACAACTCCAGCTGCAGTGCTTAGGCTCTAAGCACCATACACCTACAAGTACTATTAAAGTCTAACAGCACCATGGAATTCTGTTTCTACATTCAAAGTTTTTACTCCAGCCCAACCTTCCTATTTCCAAAGTATACATTGCTAAATATTTAGTGTTTAGCAATGTTATGAAGTCATCAAAATGTAGGTGTACAGAAAAAAATAAAAATATTGTGCACTTTGGAAGGATAAGATAGTAAGTCTTTTTGGAAAGAATGATTTCCGAAGATATTATAATAAAAACCCCAGATGACATGAGAGTCTATTCAGGTACACCTGGGGAAAGCAGAGCTCTGATTATTCCTTTAGTTAGTTAGAAATGAATTAACTTCCCATCTATGCCTTATTACCCATTTCTTATTATTCATTACTTACCACAGTAAACATCCATGCTTAACAAGGTGAGTTACAATAATCAAATGAATTATATCACTTAGACCCCAGATAGAAAACATATACTGAAACCAAAGAATAATTACAAATTATCATGAACTACTGCTGCAAGGTGCAATTACCTAGCTGTCTGCTCTACAAAGAAACCATACAACTGCCTTTTAGACTCAGCCATCTGGCTTATTTATAAAAGGAGCAAGACTGCACAACCACAAGAAGGCTGCTAGAAGCCACTGGCTTATTTTCAATTCTGCCAGAAGGCAGCTTGTTTATTGACACCAAAAAGGGGCTGCAAGTGCCCAATAGAAAACTGAATCAGAACTAGGGAATTTATAAGTTTGTACAGTCATGAATAACATTTGTTTTGATCAGCAAGTACCCCCTGAGAGCTTCTGGTATTACTGCTGAAAAATCAGTGTCCTTTTCAGCAGCCATAAGCCTTCCAGGCCATTCTGTTCTTCTTGCCCAAGCAGTTCAGACAGGTTACA
Organism: Aythya fuligula; assembly: GCF_009819795.1. Taxonomy (NCBI): domain Eukaryota; kingdom Metazoa; phylum Chordata; class Aves; order Anseriformes; family Anatidae; genus Aythya; species Aythya fuligula. The sequence goes on from NC_045565.1 coordinate 34,484,790, forward strand.
CACATTTGGTAGCAGGTGCGACCACGCAGAAAACAGTGGAACACACCCATCCCCAAAAAGCAGGGCTGGCACACCCAGCACTAGAGCCACAACCCACCCACACCCATTTTCTTACCAGCTGTGTCCCAACACTGCTCACATCGCTGTGAATCCAGGTAAAGTGATGTCTTAACAGGCAGGCAGGAAAGAAGGCTGAACAGATATCTAAGAGGGACAAACGCACCTGGTCAGTTCCAAACCAAAATACGTCAATATACATTTCTAGGGTGAGGTTAAAACTGCTCTAGGGAGCATCACAAGCTGGATGATTTTATGGGGAAAAAAATTACATGCAGGTTTTTATGAATTGCTGAAAATATATTTTAGAGATATTCTATTTTGAAGAAATATAATAATATATGAAATGAAATGGGTATATTGAGAGGAATGCATAAACTTCTAAACAACCATAAAAAGTTTCTACTTAGAGCAAAGCATGGACTTTGCAGAGTCAAAGGGTGCCCAGTTTACATCTGGAAATGAGAATGTGTATGAATAACCTTAGTAAGTTTTACACTGCCAAGTTTATAGGATGATGCTGGCCTCCCACTTTTGGCTCAGGAAACAAGCACAGTGTTTGCTTGTGTGCCAATAACAACCCTGCAATGATTGCTTTTCAAATGTTAAGAAAATACCATTTAAAACCCATTAGGCTTGCAAACAGCTAATAAAAGGACAACAGATTTTCTGTCTTGAGCAAATACACACACAAAAGACAAAAAACACTTGTATTGGCCAGTCTGAAGTTAGGGGACCACTCAGTTAGCTCTGATAAGAAACCAGAAGAGTGATCAGAACTTCTGAGGCATTTCTTTGTGACTGAAGGCTCAAAGTAGTTTGGTGCTATTTCTCTTAGTCCACATTACTTAATTTAGAAGGGTACTTTTGGGTCACATTGTGCATTCAGAGCACTATTAATGCTTACAGACATCATTGAAATGCTTCCCATTCACAGCATTGAACAGAAATTCAACATCACTGTGCCTTCAGTTAAAATACAGAGCTGATTATTAGCTGTGTATCTCCAGGTCCCTGCTCCCTTAGAAAAGTATTCTGTCCTATTAGAACAGTTTTGCCATTTCTTAAAATGTAAAGCCATGCTACAGAGTAGAACTCTGCAGGTTATTTTCACTTGAAAAGCTCTCCCCAAATTAACTGAACTAGCTTTAGGACAGAGGACAGCCTGTAAAAAGAAATAAATAGGTCCTTTTGTTTCTGCTTCTGGGTGACACCCAGTGCTGCAAAGTATCTTGAACTCTCTAACCCTGCTTTGATTGTAAGAAACTGTATGGGCCACACAATAAGGTTTGATTGCCAAGTGTAGAAGGAATTGTCTGTTCCATCATAAGCTTAAATGGAGATGAATTTGGAGACACCCTTGACATGTTAAAAAAAAAAAAAAAAAAAACACTCTGAAAAACCTTGAGTTAGGATTTTTGATACTACATATTTATTACCAATATTCTTCTACAGAAGTTAGCTGGGTTTAATAATCAGAGAAGGAAAAAGGATTACTTGTGAGGCTACTATGAATCATGTTTCCAAAATCTACTAAGTCCTAGTTAAGGTAATATACACATACATATCATTAAATGCAAACAAACAAACAAAAAAATAGAATAATTTCTGCTATTTAGGTGTCTATATCACAAAACCCACCCACAAAACTGGTTCCCTGACATGCCAGTCCAGGGGAGCTGCAAAGAACTCAGACTTCCCACTACATCATGGATTTTTACCAGGAGCAGTGGTGATAATTGGTGTAATTCTTGACTGATACAGTTTCAAACATACAACAGAGAACTGTATGCAGGTATATATTGCATGTAGCCCCACCGAGGCTGGGGTACTGCAGCAGTAGAGGGTTTTGTCAATGTCTTTCCCCACACTGAATTCTCTCCCTGTGGATCATCATTTATATTTTGACAGTGCTCCAGAGCAAGTACAGCTCTCAACACCCCCACCACACCAAAACAACAACCACACAACCAGAAGCGCCCACCACAGACACCTCAAAGGGTCACACAAATTCTGACCTGTCCGGATTGTGCATACAAAGCCACAATTGTACCTCAGGCCTTGTGCTTCTGGTCGGCAGCAGCCCCGTCCTCTTCAGACGGCTTCATCCACTTCCATCAACTAGACCCAAAGTCCTACGCGGAACATCAGCTGCATTAAAGGGGTTCAAACATTAACAGCTACTTTTATACTTTTAGTGCTAAGGATTTTTCACTGCATTTTCGATTTTTTATTACTGTTTAGGAAGACTGTATTTCCATGGTGTTTACGCTTCAATTTATTACCTTTGCTGTTTGTTTGCCCAGCATTACCCGTAGCTAGCCCAGGAATTAACGCAAGCAGGAAGCACTTGCTTCCTCCAATTCTGCATTCAGGCATTAAATTTTTTTTGAAATTTCTTTACTACAAGTACCAAGGCCTGCTTTCTGGCCCCATACCCCTTCGCACACCCCCTGCACCTGCCAGGAGCAGGCTAGCATGGAGGTGGCTGGAGCAGAGGGGTGACAAGGACACATTTACAGGACAATTTTAGGCGCCTCAGCAGAGCTCAGGCTCCTCCTAAACACACCCCAGGGCTTCCTGAGTGCTCCCCTGTGCTCACACCGCCCCAATAGCACGCGGGGGAGCCCCAAATCCCTCCCAAACCGAGCCAAACCCCCTTAATCTCCCCCCACACCCCCTCCCCACCATCACCCCGTCCCCGTCCCACCTCAGCCAGCCCCATCCCGAGCACCGCCCGCCCCCTTCCGGCCCCGCAGCGCCTGCGCCGCCCCGCCATGGCCACACCGCCCAAGCGCCGGGCCCGGGCCCAGCCGCCAGCCCCGGAGCCGGGCTCCGAATCCGAATCGGGCTCCGAGACCGAGTCCTCGGGGGGATCGGGGTCGGAGGACGAGCGGGTGGAGGAGGTGAGTGGCGCCTGGGTACCGCGGGGGGGGACAAGGCAGCGCCTCGCCCGCCCCCCGGTTCGTGGTTAGCGCGTAAGCCTTGCCTCCCTCCGGGAGTGTTTGGTTTGCGCTTCCAGGTCGGCGATTGTCGTCGCAGGGGGATCTGTCGCGATAGAAGGAGGCTGTAGGATACCGCTGAGGACACCCCTGTGCTCACTGGGGCTGCAGCGAATGGTGCAGCCACCAAACGAGCTCCTCCATGAAGCCCCTGCCCGCTGCTTACACGGAGTGCCTTCAGCACACGTGTGCGCCGATTTGCGTTAATTTCGGTGTGTTTAGAGAAAAAAGACCCGCACCAGGCACCAATAGCAATGTTGATTTCTTCCCTGAGCTCTCTGGTTTTGTACCTGCACAAACAGGGAACGCAGCACTGGGCAGGGGGCTCCTGTCTGGGAGATTGGGTCCCAGCTTTGAACATTATTACAGGCTTAGGGTGATCAGGCAATTTCTCATTTTCATAGGGTTTAAATGGATCAGAAGAGTAGAAGTATCCTTTTTTTTTCTTTTTTTTTTTTTTTCAACCTGGTATATTTCAAAACAAATATTTCATTAACTTTATTTTACGCACTAGGATTTTACTTTGAGTTAATTAACTTTTTTTTGGCTTGTTTTGTTAGATAAGGCCTAAGTTGGCTTGTTACCAAATAAAAAAATACTTTTTTTAAACTATCACAATAGAAAATTATTGTTAGGCATATTAATAGGACAGAAAAACACATTTACCACTTGCTAGAGACACATGCCACATAAAATGGGTATTGGCTTAGTTTGACCTTACATATATTTTTAAGTGTGTTACATAGCTTTCCTTCAAAATGTTGATAGAACAGTGTTTTATACGGTGGTGTTTGTGGATGAAGTGTCTTGAGCCTCAGAGTGCTGTTTGAGTGGGCCTTTGAGGATATTTTCAGTGTCATGTACCTGTGCTAGACCATAGCAGAATATATGTGACAGTGAGTCTCCTGATTTTCATTTCAAAATTAGTTTTATACCTGCTTTCTGCATTATAAGTATGCTATTAAGGTTGTTCTCCCAGCAGGCAGTCTAGTCCATGACCTTGATTTGGGATCAGAGAGAGTTATGAGTCTTAATGGGTGAAAAAGTAAGGCTTGGTTGTTTAAATCGTTCAGAAAGTGGAATGAAACCCCGCAATTAAATAGCAAAGTCAGTTTGGATGATCTTGAACAGTGATTCACAGAAATACAAGTAGGCAATACAGATTTGACGGGTAGTGCTAGTAATATGGAATACCAGGAGAACGTTTGGTGGATGCACCACGTTCCTTCTGGAAGAAGGTACAGTTTGGGTTCGTGTTTTGCCCTGACTGAATCTCATTGTGTGCCTATTAAACAGCCTTCCAGAGACGGATAACGATTCCATTGGTATTAGAGGAAATAACAGAAGCATGGTTTTGGTTGTAATAGTCTAAATGTCTGCAGAAAAGTTCCTCTTTAGCCAAGGCATTGTACTCCAATCCTGCAGTTTTAAGAGGTTAAATGACTGGGTCAAACTTCTTGACACTAAGAGTCTACGTGGTTATAATAAGCATAATTATGGGAACCGGATTGCAGGAACAAAGCATTACAGGTTTGTTTACAATGCAGTTTAAAGTTAATTTTAAAAAGTTTCTTTCACAGGTGCGCTCTGAAGAATACAGAAAAAATGATAAAGTGTAAAATGGTTGATGTTACCGAAAGATGGAAATAAGATCAATTTCTGATGTTGACTACTTCAAGTTTTTTCAAGTTCCTATGATCTAGCTTTGTTTTGGTAGAGCTTCCTGCCAAGTATGTTTGATTTTCTGCATTTTGCTTCTTTGTAGGAAGTGAATATTGAATTTGAAGCGCATTCAATATCCGACAATGACTACAGCGGGATAAAGAAGTTACTTCAACAGGTACTTTGGTTTCAATAGCAGAGTTGCACAGAGGTGTTGGTTCACATTACTTGTATGGGTTCATAGTTATACCGTGCTAGTGAAATTAAATACACCCCCATTTTACTAAATGTGTAGTAAACCACAGTTTCAAGAACTTTACCCAATGAACCGTAGGCCACAGTGTGTACAATCTTCCTCATTATGTTAGTTGCCGCCTGGAAAACCTCACTCAGTGTTAATCATCTTTTTGGAGTGCCTTTTATAAATTACATGCTCTAAATGTGTGTGTTCAGTGTGGCAGCATCCAGTCTTCTGTTGGCTCTTCTTGTTCTTAAATTTAAGCTCAGCAACTATTCAGATCGTACCATACTGAAGACACAAAATGCCAGCTTGTGAAGAGTCAAGGAGCAAGCGCTTTTAAGAAGCTGCTTTTTGGTCTTTATGGTATCACATTGTAGGAATAAACAAACCCCGCTAAATGGAAATTAAAAGAAGGTGCACACCATTGCATAACAACTTAGAGAAATTTCTGACTTTATTTTCTGCTGAGTGGCCCATGATATAATACCAGGTCTAAATCATCTTAATACTTGTTTCTTATTTTCCAGTTGTTTCTCAAAGCTCCTGTTAACACTGCTGAGTTAACAGATATATTAATACAACAGAATCATATCGGAAGTATTATCAAGGTAAGATAGAAATCACTTTTGTAAATTAGGCACAATACCTTTTACTTTTGAAATAAAATAACACATTTCCAGAAGTGGCTCCCATCTTTAATGTTGTTTGCAATTTGCTTGCTTTCTTGCTTTGAGAGTAATTGTTCTATGGGAGGTGAGATTTTCCCTGTCTAGTTTCAACCAAGCAAGGAATTTGATTTACTCTTTTGATTGCTTTCTTCTCACATACAGAAGTCTCTTCAGTTTTCTTAATGAGTTTTGGTGTGGTAGAGTCATAATGGTCAAGTATCTCTGTTACAGTAAGAAATAGGATCTTAAAATTTTCCTGCGTTCTCAGGATATACAGAAGGATACACAAAAAATAACCCCTGTGCAATTTCTTCTTGTGGTTTCCTCAGTAGTCTGCAGAATTCTTTGGGTGTAGGAAAGGACCCTGAAGCAAACCCTGAATTCCTTTTCCTATGGCAGTAGAGCACTCTGCAGAGACTCTTGAGTTATTGCTGGCCAAGGAAGCTGTTCAGTACTGTACTGTATAGTGCTTGGGATCTCGTGGTGCTGTTCCTTTCAAACCCAGACAAGCTGTGGCTGCAGGACACAGTTATGCCATGGTACCTGGTTGCATTGTGTCATTGCTATGCTTTCCCTTTTCTCTTGCCACCAGTTTTTCTGCCCAAGGTTAACATAATCCTTATGCTACAACTGCATGATCCCCTATTCCTTGGCCAAGTTTCTTAATGTGTTGTTGACCTTTTTCTTGCTCTTCTTATTAAATCTCTATTCTACATTCTTTTTTTAAGGCTTTGTAGGTTTATTCCTCTGCATTAGAAACCAAAAAAAAAATACGTTTTGCTTAAGGTAGTGCTATCCCTTATACCAGTAAGCTGCATATTAAATATGAGCTATCAAATTTTAGTGCCTTTCAAAAGATCCTGCTGTAGGAGATGCATGACCTTGCTCTCAGTAGCTGGCTCTAAATACACAGAGCCATTCCATGATGTGGCACTTTCATAACCATAACCAGAATTTGTAGGTTGTGTGTTGGTACAGATTACCTACATGGTTGTCAGCTGCAGAGCATCTTCTAAAAAGAAGAACACTTTTTGCTGCTGGGAGTGGAAATAGAATGTCAATATGAATTGTTGCTTTTTCTTTATTAAACAGCAAGCAGAAGTCCAAGAAGACAGCAGTGATGATGATGATGACGACGATGAAGTCTTTGGTTTTATAAGCTTCTTAAACTTAACTGAAAGGAAGGTTGGTATTCCTGATTAACTTCTAGGCTGTCGTAAGTGAGGCTTTGTTCTGCTTTTCTGCCTTGTATAACAAGCCTAGACAGTTGGTTCAGTATTCTGTTTTTTTTTTTCTTTTGGATCTAGTCCAGCATAACTTGCTGAAGGTCAAACATTAAGGTAATATTGGAGTAGATAATTAAAAGTAGGTGTTAGAAGTAGTTCCAGGGCAACTGGACTGTCATCCTCTTGTATTTCTTCACTTTCATCTTTTTCAGATTTCAGATTTTGCTACGGAATGTACTGATGTTGTACCTCCTACTTGCATTCTTACCAGTTAAGAACTGTTGCTTGCCCTCAGCTTCAGGGTTGGTAAATAATTTCAGGGACATTGTACAGTGCTTTAGGAACCACTTAAGGAAGTTGATAGACCTGTTGAATATTCTCTTGAAGTTCAATATCAAGATTTTCTTGTGTGAATGTAAAGAAAATGTACACTTTGATTCTAGGGTACACAATGTGCTGAACAAATCAAAGAGCTGATTCTAAGTCGGTGTGAGAAAAATTGTGAACAGCATGTAGTTGAACAACTGGATAAGCTCCTAAAAGATGATACTAAGCCTGTGGGTTTACTACTAAGTGAAAGATTCATTAATGTACCACCACAGATTGCTTTGCCCATGCACCAGCAGCTTCAGTAAGTTGTGTGTTTTTTTTTCCTTAATGTGATGTTGAACAGTACTTTTCCTTCATATCTCTTCAGAATTCTTATTTATATGGAACTGTGTTAAGAGAACTGATACCATAGGTATAAGTAAGACATGAACTGAAAAAACAATTTTTGTCTCATATGAGATGAAATTTCCTCTGTGTTTTTGTAATATTTTTTCTATCCTCAGGCTTTTCAAACTTTTCAATACATTTAAGATACTATCACAGCACATATTTTTTTAAGTGATTTCCTCTAAAGAAATAGCTATGTGTATATTATAGTTTCTCTTTGTATTGCAGATTATTTTCATATTGATCTAGGAAAATTTAAAAATTGTAACTTGGCTAATGTTGATCAACTTGGATATTTCTGATCGTTTGTTATCATCTGGCTCTGGAACTGAAGTTTTGGATTGAGGGACAGTCTTATCAGGTGGATAAGTTCTGGCTCATGAAAACCATATGCAATATTTTGATTAGTTTGGGATAAATGAGTGAAGCAGGTTAGGTGATGGTTGCTCTCTTCTGAATTCTATTTACATCATAGATTGGGTGACAGCAAGTAAATAAATCAGCTGTGATACGATGTTATATTGTTTTAATGCCACATTGAGAACCAGGAAATTACGTTGGTTAAGGAACTCTAGTAATTGAATGAAGATGCGTGTATTTGTTTTTTTTTCCCCTTTCAGTGAGATGAGAAATCAGATTAGGTTGGCTGCTGTTATGGATCGTTCAAACAATAACATACATGTAGACCTTCAAGGAATTACTACTTTGGTATGGAAAAAAACACATAGATAGGGTTAGTCAGTAAAGTTTTTAAATTAAAAAATGAGGTACTTAAGGACTTGATCTTGAGGTTTACTACTAGGACTGCACTTGCCACAACTCAAATTCAGTTCCATCTCTTCGTCTTTAGTGGTTTTGGAGCATTGCAGTGATAATGTGTAACACAAGGGTGGGCAAGAGTATCTTCTGGCTGTTAGAGCTCCTCATGGAAGCGATAAAGTGATGTATTTGAAGGAGAGCTGCACTTCAAATCCTTTTAAATTCTTTCTTTGCTGTGAACAATATTCTGGAAAAAAGAGATGTTGGCAGAGGGAGGTGAAAAGACATCCTTATTTTATTGATTTGAAGTGCAAATAGTGTGTTAAGTACTAGGAATGCGTATACAAATTTTTTTCTGAGGCACCACTAAAATAATAGAATGCAGTACAAATATGCTTTCTGTACTAATACATCACAAGTTTTACTTCTACACTGCTGAAGGTTTAAATTGTGTGTGTAAACATTTATTTTTAAATTGTACCTGTAAACATTCATTTATCTTTAGGAAAGAGTTGATGGAAGCACAGAGAACAAACAAACCGTGCGGAAAGTGCCACTATTACCTTCTTATCAGCAAGACCTTTACAGAAGCCACAAAGAGCAGTTCTAAGAAGAGAGAAGGGAAGAAAAATCAGCAAAAGGAGGAATTGATGTTTGCAAATGCAGAGGAAGAATTCTTTTATGAGGTAACGTACTTGATTTGATTAGTTCAAAATGTTTTTCTTTACAACATCTACAAAAAGGTGTACCCACTTTGAGAGGTATTTTTACAAAGATATGGTTACATATCTCTTAATTAAATACAGCTTTTAATTAAATACCTGGGCACAGTATTTCCAATGCAGGCCAGGTTGCTGTTGGCCTTCTTGGCTACCTGGGCAGTCTGCTGGCTCATGTTCAGCTGGCTGTTGACAAGCACCCATAAGTCCAAACTATTGATTAACCCTCTGCACTGGCATAAATTTACTGATGTGATCTCAATGTGGTCACAATTAGCATGATGGTAAGAATGCTATTGCCTAGGCTCTGCCTGTGGCAGCATTGCAACTGATACCAGTGCTACGAGGAGGATGAAAAAATGTGAAGGATGCCTGCAACAGGCAGAGACTTCAGGAGAAATAGCGAGTGTTATTTTCTGTGTGTCCTGGCCTCAGAGAATTAACTCCATCTCTCGATTTACTTATGTAGCGATGTTGAAGAGCCTTAATTGAATGTAATAATTGTCAGACTTGTTGAAATTTCGTAAATGAAATGTCCACATTTTGAGGATGAATAAATGGTAATGAATTTAATGGCATTGAATTTAACTGCGTGTCCCAGGACTTATTAGTGTTCCCTTGCAACAATTTGATACTCATTTTTAGTTTGGGGAATGGTGGAGTTCTTGTCTTTAATCTGAATAGTAGCAAATGCAGAAGACTTGTTAAACTGCTGACTAAAGAAGACTGGCTGTGAGCTTGTGAATTGCTGGTTGAGCAGGTTAGCTTTGTGAGAGGGATTTAAGCTAGCATGATCTACGTAACAAATGGCATTTGAGAGCAGCAGCTCACACAACAGGTAGTAGCTTGCAGGGTGCTCTAACTTAATCATGTGTCACAGCTTTAAACACTTAAAAGAATAAAGTTTCCAAAAAAAGATGCAGAGGGATCTGTTGTTGGACTTTCAATCAGAACCTTCAGTACATGGCAATACTTAAAAACACAGATCTCATTTCCTTTTCTTCTAATGCAGTTAGAGCAATGTCCGAAAAACAGCTGTTGAGGCTTTGTTTAGATTTAGTAATGCAATTAAACGTATTTCTCTCAGAATTCTTCCCAAGAAACTTAACAGATGCAAAGCTCTGCAGTTGTGTTGTTGGTATTGTGTGCAAAGCTGATGTGTCCATTTCCTTTTGGATGCTTGTTATTTCCAAAGACTGCTCAGAGTATGCCCTTTGAAGATCAACACAAGTAGAAATCACTTCCTTTTTCTATTTCTATTATACTCAGAACAAGTATATTAATATTAAGTGTAAAAATACTAAGATGAAAATATTGCTTCCAATTTCCCAAGGCAGGCTGCCTACACAATTCTGGTCACAAGCGAAATCAAGAAAGGCAAGGATGCAGGAAATTAAATTAAAAACGTAATTTGAAACGCATAGAAACTTTGTGTTTGTTTTTTTTTTTCTTCTTTTTTTCTTTTTTCTTTTTCCAAAGCTTTAAAAATATTATTCTATAATGTTATTGTTTTGTGAAGAGCCCATTGTTTCTTCATTTCTGGCAGTGCCTACAGGATAAAGTCCTTGCACATGCATCATGGTTAATGGCACAAGTTCCGTGTGTAATCATTCATGACGTCCCTCTCTGTAGAGGCTATGATACGGCTATGATTATATTCCTTGGGAAGAAGAAAAATGTAGCTGGGCGCATTCTTGGATAATTACAGGGAGTACCACTGTAGCCTCTATGCAGCAACAAGTTTAGGGTTTCCTTTTTGTGTTTGTCACAGCAGTTTTACCAACTGAAAATGAACTCTGTGTAAACATGTTATTAAAAACATGAAGGGGAGAAGCCTTTGGTGCTCATGCGTCCACAGGTGTTACATTCTAGAAGACCTGTTTTACGTTTGTTTTTATGTTATTTTGAGAAGCGTTTTAAAGACTAATTGTACGTTTTTGTCTAAATTGTAATAATTTCCAACTCAAGTGGGTAGACTCTAACTGAACATGCTTTTCTTTGTAAGTCTTTCTAGCATTTTTAACAAAATAATTTAACACATTCTGAAGGATATTAGAGTCCTCCTAATATTAGAATTCCTTTCTAATCCTTCTAGATTAGTCTCTGAATTTAAGAATATATATGTGCTAAATAAATTAGAGTTGGAGTGTATATCCTCCTCAGTCACACAATCTTAATTAGATTTCCATAAAATGGTATTAAATGCAGTGAGGCAGATACTTAGAACTGAATAAAAGAGAGAGATGCCTTCTTGCACTTGTCAGTTGCTTGGCTGTGCTTTATTCTGGTCCTTAAAATGTTATTGAGGGAGCAGAAGAAAAACTCTATTACAAACAGACTTGGAGTTGATTAAAAGTTTAGGGCCTCCATTGCTCAAATTGTTTGTTCTTTAGCAAAGCCACTCAATTAATTTGATGGCTCTTCCAATCTTCCCAAATTCAATTTACAGCCTTGAGGTACAGTTAGTAAATAGCCAAACTACAGGGAGACTGGAACTTAACTTTCCCTGCAAAGGGTAGATGTTAGATTAGTTTTTCTCCTTAGGAGTTCAGTTTATACTTCATAAACTGGCTCATGTGACTACTAGAAACGCTTGTTAAGTAAATTTTTCCTATCCATCAGGCCTTCCACATGTTGCCTGCACCAAACTATCCCCTTCCATGCAGGCTCCAATCTGCCTGCAGTCTCTGACTGTTCTTCCCTGGGTTTTGGCTGATCTGCTAATTCTCTAGGTCTAGTATTATTGATTGATAAAATTATTAACCATTTCTGTTGCATTTACTATAACATTTTACTATTATGACTTCTAAGGGTCCACTAAAGGTGCTCTTTTAAAACCATGAACAATGGTCTTTTTAAAACCGTGAACAATGAGTCACCGTAAGCAAATAAAAAGGGGCATTAGTTTTTCCTTTTTGTTTTTTATTCTGATGCTACCAAAATGTAATGATGTCAGTTATTTTAGAGTTTAATATGAATTATAAAATAAAGGTGAAAAGCAAATAGTTTAATGCACTTAATAGGGGATTCTGTTGTAGGTTGTTTTGGTGGACTTTGAAAAGGGAAGAAAATAACTTTTTCTTCTTAGCAAGCATGTGCATGATAGGATCATTATTTTTACTTTGTTTAGGTGATGTATTATCTTCAGGCTAATCAACACACTTAATCCTAATGCATTTATTTCTGTTGCTTAGAAAGCTCTTCTGAAGTTCAACTATTCTGTGCAAGAGGAAAGTGACACCTGTTTGGGCGGCCGATGGTCCTTCGATGATGTACCAATGAAACCTTTGCGGACTGTTATGATAGTTCCAGCCGATGGAATTAATGCAATTATGGATAAACTCAAAGACTATCTCTCTCCATGAACTTTCCTATAAAGTTTTTTTATAAAGCAGCAATACAAAACTTTATATTTTCAGAAGACTACTATGGAGTTAACGGTTTTGTACTGCTGAAATGCTTCCTCTGTACGCTTAAAAGACAAGTAGTTGGTACAACTAAAAATACCCATCAAATTAATATTTCAAAAGACTGTATCATTAAATGGTCAATAAAATTCCAGTGGTACAAAAAAACAACTGAAGAACTGCTTAAAATGTTTTTAACCAGATCTGTAATATATTACAATGTTACAAAACAATGTCTGCAACTCCTTTTGTTAACAAAAGTGCTTCTATATGTTTTCTTCTAGTAAACATGTTTATGTTAGAAGTTCAAAATGAACAACATGAAGTTCAAACATGAGTTGAGATGGGGATGTATAGTGCATATATGGTTTTATTTATGTTGATCTAATATATGATAGTCTAAAATCATTGAATAATACATCTTTGTTCTGTGGGAGGTTGGTGATATTTTTCATTTTCTGTGTTGTCACTGTTAGTTTTCTGTTCCTCCTTCATGGCTGAAACAGGTGACAAGTGATTGATCGCTTCCTGCAGAATATCCTTACTTTCACTAGGAGGAAGATTGCTAAAATAGTACTGAGGTGTCAGCTTCACGAACCTGTTGAGGAAGTAAAACAAAACAGGAGTATTTTTTTAATTGAATTTTGAAGTGTTTGGATAGCTATTTTCAGGCTTATACAAAAGAGAACATCAATACGCTGATGCATACAGTCGCAAAACTGGTGTTTAAACTCAAAAACAAAGCTGTCTGAAAGATGTAGTAGTGGTTTGTGCTTTCAGTAGGCTTGCTGGACTCTGTCTGTGCATCAGGTAATTTTGGTTCATTGTGGTTCAGTTCCCAGTACTGCAGATTGCATTAAATAGTAATTTCTCTGGATTTGAACATATTTCTTGTTCAATAAGAGTAGGAGAAGGCTTTCTTATAACCATTGGAAATAAAAAAGAGAGGACAATGAAACGCTTATTCTCCAGTACAAAGAGCTTTTTGCAGAGAAGAGGCTGTAGTCTTTTCTTGAATTCATAAACAGTTGGTATGGAATGATTTAGTTGGCTGGGTACATAAAACATGTTGAGAAAAAGATTTGCTGGAAAATAGCTTTTCTGGAAACAAAGAATTTTCCAGCTAGATTAATCTGTAAGTACACAGCAGTGTTAACTTTTCCTTTTTTTTTTTTTTTTTTTTTTTTCCGTATATTTTACCTTGTAAGAAGCTTTTGCATCTTGTAAGGTGTTTTTTTGGTGGATGAATTGATAATGGTTACAGTAGCAGACATTGAGGCTCACTCAGTGCCTGAATCAGTTATGCAAGAAAGGATTTCTCGGCTGAACTAGAAGATAGCTACTTTTATGACATGAAAAAAGGAAAAGACACTAGCTGATTTGTTCTGCAAGCATTGCTCTCAATATGCACGTGCATCCTTACCCTGTTTATGACTTAAGTTTTGTTTTTGTGCTAGAGACCTGAGTGAAGAAGTGGTGTCACCATTGTTAACTTACAGATCGGGGGATATCTCAGAGACGACTCTGATGGAATTGTCTTCCGATATACTGAACTCGTGGAACAAAACCCACTCAGGAATTCTTCTGGAGTTATAATATGATGAGAAAGGATCAAGCTGGGCTACTTGTCTGTGTGCTAACATTAAGTAGTTACCTGAGCCATCTACGTCACGAGCAACCTAAAAAAAACCAAAGTGTTATCTGTTACTTAATAGAATGTACAAAACACAAAGACCCATGTTTCCCTATTATATTCAATCCAGACATTAAACTTGTTTTCAGATATTTGCATGGGGAGCACATAAACCTACTCCCAAATTTCTGTGAGAAAGCTAGGGACTGGGTACTGTGAAATGGGGTTTACTGTTAGGGAGAGTATTACCTGTGTATTTGAAAGGAAACCATCTGCAACAAATATGGACAAGCTTACATGTATACAGTAAATGTATGAACTGGGTGCTGGGCTTTGAAGGGTCTGTGTATAAACAGAGATATTCTTAAAAAATTAGAAGACTAAAAAACGATGTGTATGAGGCACTTGAAGTAATAACTTATCTGCAGGAGTCATTCTTGTATTTTTAGGTAGAGCACAGTGATGTACAGGAAAGCATGCTTTCAAGCAGAAATAAACCGTTAATCTTTCTTATTTATGTGCACAATTATAGTTAGAATACCTCATTTGCTTGAGATGAAGAAAGCTGTGTATTATTTATACCTAAACATTCGACAAGACAAGTGTATTCAGTGTATTTCCACACAAAAATCTTCAAAAAGGAAATAATATTTGAGAGAACACTACAAGTTAAGAGTTTTTTGAGGTGAAAAAGTTCTTCTGAGTGAAAGGCATATTGACAGCGTTCTTCTTGCAGCGAAGTATGTGGACTTCACGCTGTGATAGCTGAACACCAGAGAGAAGATTGGAATCAGCTAAAGTGTTTCTCTGATGCGGTGTAGGAAAAGGGGCTTTTACCCTTTCTGATGATCAAAAGATTTTATTATGGAACTGAAGTTCTCTGAAAGAATTCTATGTAAGCTAACAACACAGTAAGATAAAACCACGGTATTTTTCCTTACATGCATAAAGTAACCAGATAAGAGAGCTTTCTTAATGTTTAGTACATTTTCTTGTGATCCAAAGTCCGGCTCTGAAATGGGAAGTTCAATACGCTTCATAATCTCTACTAGTTCGGCTCTGATAATTTCTGCCATCCTCAGTGCAGAACAGCTTAGAAAATAATCACGACACCATTTTTCATTACTGTAGTCTGTGGAGGGAAAAACAGTATTTTGGCTTAAAGCACAGTCTTACTGATAGGTACTATTTGCAGAGATACTGCTCTGTAAAATGCTCTTTGACTGGTACAATAAATTAAACACAATTTAGAGCAAGTAGCTGTGTCAGAGCTGTCCAAAATTCTGCTATCAAGAGCCACATGGACAGCTTAGGCTCATGGATCTTGTCCGTAAAGTGAGTGGACAATACCTGATATCTTCACGTAATTTTATCAAATTTTAGCTATTTTTTAATCAAAATATTAGAAATCCCTTACTTGGCATGTAAAAGGTAATAGCTTCAAACAGAATGACTGGCAACTGTAGTTCTTGACTTTCTAGATTCAGGCTGGGACATAAGTTTGTAGAGCTGGTGATTGTCATAAGCTGTTTAAGGACATTTTCTCTTGGACCTCTCCAAAATTCAACATTACTGAACATGAAACAATTCTGCTGTCCTGTATTAGGAAGTGGAACTGGTGCTTTGGCATGTCTCCTATCAGCAGAGAAGCTTCTTTCACCTGAAGAGTCCCTCAAAGTCCTTTTGTCTGCTGTACAGTCCCCTGGCTTTCATTTGGCTTCATGTAAATGGCATAAAAGTTACAACTTTCAATTTCTTCCCTTAAACCTTCCTTTTACTCTGACAACCACCTGGTAAACCTTAACAATTGCTGGGCTGCTGGGGAATCAAGTCCCTCATGTCATTTCATGTCTGAAACCTGGGTTGTGTCCTCTTATAGAAGGAAACATCTTTTTTTGTGTGTGTTTTTGTACAAAGTCAATTCAAATGACAATTGTAAAAGTGCTAATGTTGGGTGAGTTGTGCTGTCCTAGGTCACTTCTAATTACTTAATGAACAAAAGTTTGTTAGCAAAGGCTGCTATCTTAGGTTTCTCCTCTCCCTGCAAATTAGCAATTCTAGGAAGAATTCAAAAAGGGTTCATGAACCTAATACCAACAATGACTTTTCCTTAAAAAATAAAAAAGTTACTGGGTTTATTTTTGCCTGACACGGGTACACTTACATTGGCTTGTGGAGTCTGCAGCCGCTTCCCTGAAGGCATTGAAGACATTGATAAGAGTGAAGTGGTCTCCTGCAGGGTGTGAGAATTTTCGCCAGCAAGTAAGAGCAATCTCTTCTGTTCCAGGAGGCGCGTGTAAGAAGCAATTAGGAGCTTAGGAAAAAATAAATAAATAAATAAATCAAGTTTGTAGTTATTAAGATGCTCAGGTACATGCACAAACAGGGGACACCCATGAAAAAAAAAAAAATTCTGTTAACAACCTTCCATAATCTAAATGTTCTGGCTACAGATTTCACATGTCCAGTGCTTGGGGCCAGCTGGTTTGTGCCATAATGCTGCGTAGGAGCAGAGGGATCCACCAGGACAGGATGGTACGAGCACTTTAAGTTATGTTTATTTCATAAATTATTACATTAGAAGTGGAGAAACAAGATCACAAAGTAATTATTTGTAGGTCAACAGTTCAATATTGTTCATCATTAGAAATGTCCCCTAATTTACTTCTCTCCACTCTGTAACAAATGTGCATGAACGTAACGAGATAAGAAGGTGCATTTGGAAGGAATGTTCTGTGCATGCTCTGACAAAAGGCTGGAAGCTAACGGGGCATCTGAAGCACGGAATTGGAGTGCTACTTACAAATTTGGTACTTGTCTTTCATTGCATGCTCAAAATCAGGACTTAAGCAGCCAAAGACACTCATTTACTTGGAAAAGCAGGATGTGAACAATACAAGTTTTGCCTTTGGATTGTCCCTGTGAAGAGACTTTGAAAAAGTTGATGTGTTTCTGGCAGGTGGCCCAAGCCATGCAGTAAGACCCGAATTAGGAGTACCTGTTACCATGGCTGCAATGGTGAGCATTTCATCAACGCAGTCGAATTCACAGGAAGCCAGAATTGACTTTGACAGCTGTGGATCCAGGGGAAATTCTGACATAATGATTCCAAATTCAGAAAGGTTTCCGTCGTTATCCAGGGCCGCTAGGTAATCGAGGTCTTCCAAAGCCTGCATCAGGCTTTCAGGAGCTAACAAAAAGGAAAAATACTTCAAATTCCTGAGAATGGCTGCATATAAATGAATGTCTGAATTCTAATTGCAATATTTCTGTGGTTTTTTTGCTATGTGAAAATGATGTAAGTCAGCTTCCATTATTTGATGACAAGTAAGAAGCAGTAGTAGTAAATGAGATGATCTGAAGGCTGAGAACATTCAGGAGGAAATTTAAGGAGGAAAATAAAGGGTAACAATTGCAAGGCTGAAAATAAGTGTTGACCACATATTCCATAAGACCCACATTCCATAAGAACAGTTTTTGTTAAAAGTCAAGACAATGCTGATTACAGTATTAAAAGCTAAAGAATTACTCAGAGTACTTATTTCTTTTGCGTGTATACTCTTTAATGACTGGTGGTTAAGTAACAACAGCTCTAAGAAGGGTGATGATAACCATGAAACCAGGGTCAGGGGAGAAGACAAGCATTTACAGGAGTTGTAGATGTCTTACCATTCTTGCAGGTATTTGGAGTATTTTCTTTTTTTTTTTTTTTTTTTTCTCTTTACAGAGTTTCTTACGATATCGAAAGAAAAATGGGAATACAGTAAAAGAAAATGTCTCCCTAGCAAATGGCTGTACTTTCTCACTGTTCACACAAAATGAAATGTTCAATTTTGCCTTACTGTAGGTTATAACTTGCTTATAACCTGTATGAGAAGCGAGAGCAGCGAGGCAGAAAAAAATGATGAGTATAGGAAAATAATTAGGTAGGCTGAGAGACTATTTGGGGGAGAAAAAGAGAAAAATGTAGCAAATAAATGGGTGAATTTGGGCCGCATAGGGTGAGAAGGGAGCACATGTATGAGATTGCCTCTGTTTGAGTCTAGCATGAGGGAGATCATGAGCTAGAATTGAATATTTAAGGTGGAAGTCTGAACAGTGACAGCAGGAGAACAAGGACCAAAGTGATGGTTTTCATATCTTCAACGTCAGATGAAGGCAAGTGGAGGTCTGCCAGGAGTGTTCAGCAAAGGGTGTTGCTTCTGCATACATTGAACACCGAGCTTTCAGGCTGAAGTGCTCTTTTTCTGAAGACTGCTGGAGTATGGACACAACTTAACCAGTTTTGATCAGTGGCTTATTAAGCTTATTCTGTGAAGATGAGAGTACTTCTACAAGTCATAGGTGTGCATTCCTCATACAGAAGGGGGTGAATGAAAACAACAACCCACAAGATTTGAAGATGCAGAAAATGGCTCGTATGCATAGATACAAATATCCCCTTCTCATCAGTTATCTACATTTCATCAGTTACTTCTCAAGAGAAAAAAGATGGTATTTGCAGTAGCTCTTCTGAACCTCTCAGCTGCATGGGAATAAATAGCAAAGGGGTTTGACAAAGGTTCTCCTTTTTCATCAAGTACCCTGCTGAATTTCTCCTTTACTTTTTTTCCACTAATTTGTCTGCATCTGAGGCTGTGGAAGGCAGAATCTGTATATCTTGGCCTTGTTATTATTGACTGCTTTCCCCTTACTCCAGTTTAAGAGCTCTTTGATATTTTCCCTCTGTGTTGTAGATAACAAACCCCAGTCCCTCTGAAGTTTGTGGCAAAAAAATTGCATTACAGCAGGACTTGCCCCTTCCTCAGCCAAGAATGCACTGGAAAACTGATGACTGCACTGTCAAATTTTTTCAAATTTCTGTGGGCTGCTGCCAGTTTGCATATAATTGCCCCCAAATCTCTAAATTAAAAAAAAATATTAAAAAAAAAGTGTAGGCAGGGCATGTGTTTTCTCTTGTATATTTGTTAATAGATGACTAGAAATCATTTCTTGCTTGCTTCTGAATCATGAAGATTAAAAGCAAAGAAAGCCAGTAGAGAACTGGTAGGTGACCTTTAGCCATGACACCACCCCCCGGGTGCCCGGCCTTCCCGCAGCAAAGTCTTGGGTTTGGGTTTTTTCTTCTTTGGTAATGAACTGTTTGTCTATGTCATCAGTCTGTTCTGTAATTAACTGGGTATAATGAATTAAAGAAACATGAAATGAGAAGCAAGCAAACACCTGTTTTTTTTTTTTTTGTTTTTTTTTTTTTTTTTTTGTTTTGTTTTTTGTTTTTCAGTTAATAATGTACGAAGGGAAAATAATAATTCCATTTACATTTTTTTTCTGCTTTTGCAGAACTTCTCCAGAGTGTAAATCTGTTAGTGTTAGGATTTATTCTTAAAACTGTTACTCTTCATTTTCAGAGAAATTCTCTCAGGAGTCTATAAATTTCTGTCAAAACTCTACAGTTTTAACCTGTTTAATTTAATATTAGAGTGCACATCTGTGATATGCTTGTACAACATGGTGGGTTTCTGCCTAGAGAGAACATTTATTATCAGACATACAAAGTTCAACAGGGTAAGAGGTGAACCCTTGCAAAAGCTGAAGCATTTGAAAAGAAAATACTTAAGGCATTCAAGGAAATGAAAAGTAACATCTGATGAAGAATGAGAGTCACTGATAGGAAAGAGTTATCAGTGACTGAAAATACAGGGAAATTAGAGTTGTCATTCAGACATATAGTAATTACTAGGAAATCAAGGAAAACTAATTTCCAGAAATCAACAAAGTAGTTTGTGCCATAAGTTACAAAATATATGGTTATGTGGCAGTCAATTTCAATTCCCTGATAGCATCAGTAATTTGCATTTTTATGCACTAGAGTTAGTTGCCTTGAGATTTATAAGCACAAATTACTTCCCAATTTTGCTATCAGTGTTATAAAAAAAAAAAAAAAAAAGTTAAAAAAAAAAAAAAAGTTGACTCCTAAAGTTGTGTAGTGTTAGAAAAGATGGTAAAAGTTGATTAAGCAGGTGAAGGAACAGTAAGAAAATGAAAATTGGAATAGGGTTTTCATATATTAGTCTGCATTTTGAGGCACAAACTCAATCAATATAAAGCCATCATAAAGGCAGCAAATGCTCATTTAAGGGTTCTTTTAGATTTTATTCTTATTTTAATAGAATGTAATTATATGTAGTAAAGTCATTTAATGTAATGCATGATAAGTAAAATTAGTATAAATGCTTAAATATGGAAAGCTTTTCTTTAAAGAACCACCTGCATCATCTTATAATGATGCTAGCATCATTATTTTTAGGGCCGCTGCTGCCATGGAGGCAAACCGTGAGGCTTGGTGACTCAGCTACTGCTTTCACAGGAGCAAAGTCAAAGAGAAGCTCTCAAGACATATCCTGTACTTTCAACAAGAAGCTGTCACATCCCTGGAAGTTTGAAAGTTGTTTCCTTATCCGATATTTTCTTTCCCTTGCCTGTGTTCTTTGACTACTTAAGGCTGGATTGCTCTAGACTTGTCTCAGGGAAGCTGGACCAGTTTTATTAATTAAACATCCTACTGGTGATGATCACACGTGGGCTTTGTAAAGCAAATGTGTAGCTAAATGTCATTGTTAGCATTGAAATTGTTTATTGAGGGTTTCAAGCTAACTTAAAATGATATTCTTAGTTTCACAGCTTTTTGCAGCTTTGACATGAACAGAGTAAGCTGTTTCTAAAGGTAGCTGCACCTTTAATCTTTTCTGTATCACATCCTACACGCCAGAAATTGAAGCCCTTACCAGGTGATAAAATAAATATGAAAGTGTTACTCTTGTTGCATAAGGACGCAAATGATTTAGTGATTTGCCCAAAGTTCTACAAAGAATGAGTATTAGAGATAGGAATGAAAGGTACATTTCATGATTATTAATAGTCCATTTAACTGGCATATCATGCTTATCTGGAGGATCTAACTTGACAGGTCCTGTGTTCTCGTCTCCTACTCAGTGAAAATTTTGAGTGTCTAAAATACCAATTTCTTGATAGATCTTCTCTTTCCACAGAAATAACTGCAGGAAAGTTAGAGCTGAAGTGGATGTCAGGGTAACTCTTAGAAAGTTGGAGCTGAAACAGATGTCAGGTGAAGGGACATTGTCTTTAAGGAGCTGATTCACTGCCTGGCAAACCACAAGTTTTTCCAGTTTCTGTTAGACTTAACAGCATGAAGAGCTGCCAAAATAATTACTGCAGGGAGACCAGCTCTGGGGAATGGAGTTTTCTGTTATTGTATTTTTGTATGTTTGTTTGTTTGTTTTTAACATTACTGTTTGGATAACAAACTGAAGATATGGAGAAATCTAGTGCCAGGTTTTCTTTAAATTATGCAAAGATTTATTTTTTTTCTTGGTATTTGTTTCTTAGGAAAAGCTTCTGTGTGCAGATTTCATCTTGCATCTCTTTTCTTTTCCCCTGTAACTTCTGAGGCTGCATTTTTTATGAGTCTGTTACGCTCTGATGCTACCAATTCTATAGCTATTATTTTGAAATTATAGCTATAATTGATCATTAAAATTCCTTTGCCAAACTCATACTTTGTAGCCTTTCTATTCCTGCTTCTGCTGCTGCTTCACGCCTCCAAGCTGGCTGGTAATGGACCCTACTGTGCTGTTCTGCCAGCGGGGACAGCAGGATACGGGGGCTGACCTGTGTTTTCCTGACATAAACACCCTGAGTTATAACCACACTGCAGGGGTAGCAGTGACTGCCAGTCAGGTTTGTCTCTGCTTTGTGTCATCCTCAAGGCACGTAGATGACTGTGCAATATGCAGTTATCCACAGAGTATAATTTAAAGAACGTTGTATTGGTGTGAAAAAATATTTAATATAAATAATATTTAATAATTTATATGCTTTATTTTGTTACTTTTTAATGAATGACATGAGCTTAGTCTAGCTTTAACAGTACTGGGACACCCCTCCCCATTTTGGGGTACCCTCTGTGGGGCAGTGATAGCAGCTCCCTGTTGGAAGCAGTTGGCTACATGCAGCATGCTATGTGCTCCATTGTAGGGTGCCCAGACTGCAGTACAGAATGCAAAGTGTGTGGCCATATCTACACTATCAGAAAGCTTTCCGTTATGTGCTATGCAATGCTATTTAATCAATCAAATTCAGAAATTAAAACGTAAAAATATCGACAACTGAGCTTAGAGTAACAAATCTGCCATGAAATGCTCCGTTGAGCAGACCTTATGTGGCTTCTGTCTTTGACACACTCTGTTTCTAATGAAAGAACACACAAACAAATTTTGTCTCTGAAATGATTTGAAATGATACACATTTATACAACTCCTGTTACTATGGATATTCTAGAAATACCTGCTCAGTGGAGCTACAATAGCATAGCTCTTAAATGTCATGGGATCCATGGCCATCAACAAACATTTTAATCTGAAAATTGCTTATGATAATTCTGTACAAATGCAGAATCTGCAAACCGCTTTCACCTTGATTTCTTATGGAAATGTTACATGGCTTAGTCTTTATGCTGATTTGCATAGTTTAAATAAGGATTTTCCAGTGATTTGCAGAGATGCATAATGTTGCGGCAATCTACGTGGAAAGAGTTCTTTTCTCCTGTTATATAACACAATAAAGATCTAGCTGATTAACTGATAAACATGTAAGGACATCACTATTATAGTGGCACAGGAATTCAAATAATGCACTTCAGAACTGCAGTGCCAAATACATTTTCATATGGCTCATGAATTCTAAAAAGGGTAACAAGTCTGCTGCATTTGCTCATCTTGATTATAGCATGAATTAAATGCAGCAGCTGTAAGCCTGACATGTTTGTTGCTCTCATAATGCAGTAATGAGTCAGAGTTAATCCAGGCTTTTATTTTTTTCTGGAAGAGCAGCAGAAAAAAAAAAAACCTTGTGCATTATGTTGTTGAACAGAAATAAAATATTTTACTGATGTAATTTCTGTTTCTTTGCTTATCTACTATATGTTCACTAATCTGTGTGCAGGGAATGGGCTGTGAAAGAGTACTTTACACAATCAGAAGAAATTCTTTCCATATTATGCATCTATAAATGAATTTCTGTGTACATTTAATTTATTTTCTGTTCACCAGATCATGCTCATACATTTCTCTGACACTTCAGTGAAGTCATTTTGTTTAGGAGAAATTCACCTTTGAATAAATAAATAAATAAATAAATAAACACAACCCTCCTCCTTCCATTGTAAAGAAAACTTAAGAATGTTAGCTAAACAGAAATGGTGCCTGGGTACTCCTGTAGCACATTGTTTCTGGGAGTGAACGGTGCAGGGGAACTGCAATATGTTTGCTCCCTCTGCTCAAAGGGAAATCAAGGAGGTAAAGAGCCATTAAGTAGTCAAGTTCAGGACAAACTATGCAGAGGAAAAAATAGGCTATTTCTGGTTTTAATACCTATATCCTCTGAACAGCAACTGATTTGACTAGGTCAAATGAGAGCATACTGAAATATTGCAGTGTCTTTTTGTTTTGTTTTCCAGTTGGTCTTGTACCAACTTTGGCTGAGGATGGGCAAAACGGCTTTCATTTTGAGAGCTTTGTTGCTTATAATCTCCACTCTAGGCTTGTATACCATCTTGGAGATCCCTCCTTGTCTTCTTCAGCCTTCCTCATCACTGCATGTTACAGAAGGCTTATGCAACTAAACTGAACTGCTGCAAAGATAACGAAGCTTTCTTGGGAAGCTGGGATCTCTTGCACAGGAGAGGATGCTTTCCATCTCTGGTAGCTTTCTCTTCACCTCTTTTGCAACACTCCCCTGCAATTTGCAATCCACAAAGGTTTAACTTGACCTTATGACTACTGATGAAAAAGCTACAGGTCTGTAAATGAAGTGGGCACCAGTTTAACTGGGTACCAGTTTAATTCCAGGATGTGGCTTTAATCAGTCTCTGGTTCACCTGGGTGCTGTCCTGCTGCTTTAGCCACCATGGCACTGAGTGTGCAGGTCAGGGGTTCTGAGCTCAGGTGAGGGAACTCGGGCTTCCACAGGTGGGGATTGTTGACCCAAAGCTCTCGGGAGGGTGCAGGGCCCAAAAGGAGGTCTTCAGTGCTTGAAAGCTTGACATGTTTTGAGTTTGTTGGCAGGTGCAGTGAAATAACTAAATCCCCTTACAAATACCCTTACATCAGTAGTCCTGTTTCTTTCAGACAAACGTATTTAGCACCAGGTATTTGAAGCTGTCTGTGTTCTGGCAGGGTGGCTTCTATAGCCATCTCTGGAGAGCTGCAGTAGGAATACAGCTCAAGTTTTAGTAGGAAAGCGGTTGTTTGCCCACTAAGAAGCAGAAAGCCCCAAGGCAAATAAAGTCATTGTGTGGTCTTTCCTAGGATAAACTGGGAAGAGTTTTATTACACAATTAAAGCAGTTTTTCAAATGTTTAATTTTGTGGGGCCATGAGACAGGAAAACCAGAAGTTTCTGCAGACTTTCTCATCCCATTTCAGTTAACTCCCTACAGTGTTTGTGGGATTTTTTCTTTGGTCAAGCAATGTATCTAACATTCCTCACGCTGTTTCAGTAATTCCTCAAATTTCTCAATACCTTGAACTCACACTTTTCATCTAGTTAGCAAAAACTTTTTCATATTTAATGCCCATCCAAATAAAGCTGATGCATTCATCAAATGCCTTTACGATTTTGTACACATCAGCAAGACCCTTTCTTCAGCTGCATTATCTCAAAATACAGACAAAACTTAGAATTCGTACATCTGTGAAATCCTTAAATGCCTCTAGCATTTTGTTCTTACTGAATACCAACTCTATCTCCATTGTGCTTTTAAATCCAAAAATGCTGAATGCTTTTTCTAGTGTAACATTACTAATTCATTCTACAGTTCAAGAACAGCTTTCTTCATATGCAGTAAAGGCACTAATATATTTTAGATTTTTATTTCTATTTTATTTTTAGTAAAATTCTTTCTAAACTTTAGTGGAAACCAACTCTGTTCCATAACCATTCTCCATGAAGGTTTCCTGGATTCAGCACAGGAGGTGACACTCACAAGGCCAAAATACTTGCTGATTCTCATCAATCTTCAACTAGTTACTGCTCAGGAGGGCAATGGTGTTTTTTGTTTGGTTGTTTGTTTTCAACATTTCAGTTAGGTATGCTTTTGCAAAGCAGATAGACAAGGGAAAAGCAGAATAAATTTCACTTAAAATTCCACTTGGAATGTAGCACAACACCCAACAGTGGGAATTAAACTTTGTCACTGATTGTTACGGTGCACAGGATGTGAAGGACAAGTGTTTGTTCTAATTCCATGCATGTGTAGAGGGAAAAGGAGGACAATAATGAAAGGTCTTCTTATTTGCACTGGAAAATGATCATAAATGAAACTAGCAACATGATCTCCAAAACAATTATATCCGTGGTATTTCCCTCACTGTAATTAGCTTCAAATCAACAGCATTTTGAGGTAGGTCAGAACAGAAGAGAATATTCTTTTGTAGAAAAAGCCCCCAAATATGAAGTCAGCAAAATAAAAAATAATAGTAGTAATATAAAACAACCACTTTCTCTTAACTCAAAATTCAGAGTATTTCCTGCCTAATATTGAAAGTTTATTTGGGTTTATTTTATAAATAATATTGTCCTTAAGCAACAGCTTATGGTAAATTTGAGGTTGGAGACGCTGGAGGATAAGAAGAGAGCTGAATTCCTCTAAATGTATCTCCAAGGTAACAATAGTAGTTTATTTGGGTTGTAAACTTTTGATTAAAGGAATATATTTTGTTAGGTATCTGTACGATGCCTTGTACAATGGGACACAAATTTTCTTTGTGAGCTCCAGGAAAATAATATGAAACCTAGATGAGAAGATATCTGAAATATTGATTTTTTTATTTTATTTTTTATTTTTTAATTCCAATTCCATTCAGATGCTTGATGGTCTTTTTCAGAGCAAATGGTTCATATCGGGTACCATTTTTCTAAGTGCAACTATTGCACTATGAACTGTTGTTCTAGTAGGTAAGTGCTAAAAACAGTGGCAATGAGATTACAAGTACTTCAGTAAAAAGAGTACTGTGAATAACAGGGCAAAATTAATCTTTAAATAACCACAAAAGTAATATAAACTATATGGAAAATTGGTGCATGATCATTACCTGGCCTACTTAAGAAGTCGCAGTGTCCTAAGCCTGCTATATCCATCCTCTTCAGGAAGAGAACCATGCTAGTCAGGTTTGATTCCTGTATTTTGGCTGGTAAATCTGGTTTCATTTCTTTGTGTGTAAATTCTTCAGGATACAAGCAGAAGAGTTTTCCTGGAAGAGTTTTCAGGAAAATTACTTTGTTTGCATTGTCACATTGATCCTATTAATAATTTAAGCTGATGGGTTTGCATTTTGAGCTAATAATTCTACCTGATGAAGACATGCCCAGAATTTGTTTATGCATCTCTTCTTGGCTTTTGCTGATTGGCTGCGTTATAACAGAGTCTGCTCTGATTCTAGGATTGTACACCTTTAAATAAAAGAGATATTAAACATCAGATAAGTAAGTGAAGACTACAAAAATATTGCTCTGTACTGCATTTTTGTCTAGGTTATCGAATCCAGTGTGTACTAACAGTTTCATTTCTTTTTATACCGTATATTTCACCAGCTAGGGAATGAAAACAGTCAACACTTTGATAAATTGACAGATGCTTAAGTTTTGCAATAGCTCTGTAAGTATTCCCTAAGATGGATGTCTTTTTCTGAAGAAATGTAACATACTAAAGCACAAAAAAATGCAACTATGGTATCACTAATAAAAGCATGAAAAAAGTTTATTTCTTTCAATGACAGAATCCCAACACTGCCTGATAAAATTCTGTTCCATAACTCCAGATTTTTGTCTTAATTCTGAAATCTGTCAGTTCAGCACAGGACACAAGGACTGTAATGAGGATTTACAAGGTCCCCTTGTATTTATTTTTCCTTAATTTTACATTTATTTTGTTAGAATAAGGAGCTGATTTACTCACTTTTCCAACCACCAGGTGATGTCCATAAGTTTCTGTACAATACAGCAAGAGCTGGGTAAGGCATTTTTCTAGTCAAGTCATCTGATTCAACCTTGTCTACTTTAAGCAAGATTTCAATCAAAAGATAAAATGTGCTTCAGTGCAAGAGACAAATTTATTTTCCACTGAGTAAATTCATTATATATCCCAACTGCAAGACTTATGTGGGATTTCCTTCTGCACAAACTTTTGCCTACATTGAACTGACTTCCAGCCATATGGATTGAATGTAAGTTTGATTTGCTGAGGAATGAATACTAGAGGACTGAGCTTCAGCTGTTATGACAAAGTAATTGAATTAAAGGGTAGAAACTGTGTAATTGATAAAGGTGATTTGACAGCCATCAGGACTGCGTTGAAACTGATTTGTTCCCATCACTTCATATTTTAGATTCACAGAAATCTGGAAGCACTGACTTCTACTTTAGGCTTCAAATTAAAGTGGAATTGAGATTCATCTCCATCCAACTGAAAATGGAAGTGAAATTCATTTCAGTCATCCACCTGAAACAACAACTGTAGTTCAGAAATAACTGGGTTATGCATAGTCTAATTGAAAACTGTATTTAGACTTTTGTTCCTCCCACACAAAAGTATGAACATTTTTTTCCTTGACTTGAGGCTGAGTTATTTTATAACCCCCAAATGAGAACCCTTAAAAATGCCAGTTTTAGACACTTTTTATTGTAATGAAAATGAGAGGTAGTGTTAGTTCTCAGCCTTTTGCCTGAACTAACCCATAAGGCTAATAAGCATTAGTCATCTCTGTTTGAAAAGTTTAGGAACACTTAATTTCAATTTGGGTGATTCAATAGCAGATTATGTACAGAACCTCTGATATTGTTCCTTTTGACTATTTTGTCTAGCAGAACATGTAGGGCAGCTATAAAACCTGTAGTAGTGCAGCTTTCCAGCTCATGCAGTGACTTGTTCCTACAGTCACTCATTCATTAGGACTTCACATCATTTTTTAAATAAATTTAATAAACGAAATAAGATCTAGTTTTGCAGCTGCAGTAGTTCTTCCAAGGATGGCATGCAAAACAAGAACCGAGGACATAGAATGAACTGTAAAAGGTCTTAATTAAATAAATTGCAATGTTTTGAGCTACTTGGATGGAAGTACATATGCAGAAGCAGCTCCAAAAAGAAGTGGTTTCCTGTCTGAGACCCCTTCTGTGTTACCTGATTTGTGGCACTACACTGCTTACACAGGAATTAAGGAAACAAGGAATGAGGTTAATCTACTAAACCAGGTAAAATGCCAGCAGGTAGCCAAGAACAAATTGTATATTGCTCTGTCTTTAAGAAACTGAAGACATATCAATGTCTTTGAAAGTTATTTACATGTTGGTAATTGGAATGTTAAAAATGTTATACAATCTGATTTATGAAAGAATTGAAATATACATATATCTAGAAACCATTTGTACCAATTATACCTTTCCTTTTTCTGCACTCTGAAAAAAAAAAAATATCTATGCATTTTTCATTTTTGGCATCCTGATTTTGGTTATCTTTACTAACCTTTCTTCTTTCAACACCAACATCAATGACAAAGGTTATATTTTTAATCCAAATCAAAGATTCTCCAAAGCTTGTGGTGAGCAACACTTTTCTTCTGTATTTTTTGTAGCATTTCTGCTTGTCTTGATTTGGTTTGTGAATTAAGTCTCTTTTTGTGGGATATAAGGGAACTGGGATGAGTTCTCCAAGGTCAGGATTTAAATTAGCCTGTTCCTGTCTGATAATTTGGTAGGCTTTTTCAATTTCCTGTAATCAGGAGAAAGATTATTTTCTTATCATCAATATGAAAAACAAATATCAATATTTAAAACATTTTTAATCTAAAATGAACTTTAACCATGTATCAAACTATAACAACATTTAAAACTGACTGAATGATCATTATGAGACAAAAACAAAATGGAATAGAAGTATATATGAGAATTTAACAAATGTCTCCACTAAATGTAGACCATGGAAAATCTGGGCTGTTTTTTGAAATGTCTTTTTCTCCTGTGCAATTTCCTAAACAGTTCTCTCCAGCTTTAATCTTATCCAAACCCACCTCCAGGGGAAGACAGATGTGCATAAATATAGTACAGGAACATCAAGAATGAGAAATTATGAAATGGCCTCTAACCTTTATGTATATAGAACATGTAGGATGCATCCACATCTGTGATTTAGTTCTGAAAAAAGGTTATTTTACTGCAAATTTGTCATGTGTGCAGGCCTGGGAATGCTGTAACAGATACTCAGGTGAGCTGTTGGTGAGGTTTATTATATAAAACTTATATAAGTTTTTATTGTGTTTTCTTAGTTAATAATAAATTTTGTGAAGACTAATAAAGTCGATAAAATGCGCCTAAGGTACATTAACGGAGCACCACCTTTAAAAACAGTCACAAATTCAGAGGTCAAAAACAAATTTAAATTTTTTTTTTTTGGTTTTGGTTTTGTCTTTTCTAAAAATAGAGTTTACTTTGTGCATGACTTTTAAAAGGCATAGACTCACTCAGTTTTGAAGTGTTGCTTGCTTTTTTTTTTTTTTTTATTAAAAAAATTATTAATTTATTATATTTTTCAAAATTGAAAAAACACATTGAGCTCCTCTTTGAGAGTGCTACTACATTCGAAGCAGTGACAGTTACAATATCCCATAAAAAAAAAATCTTATAAAAGTATGGCAATGACATCTAATAGCAAGACTGGCACCAAGACAACATCAAAAATGTTAATGCTCTTGGTTCATTCATGTTTTTGTTCAGTAGAAAAGATAGTTGAGTGCTAGCAAACAGCGAGCCATTAGCAAGCTGAAACTTTAAATCACAGTTAAGCAAGAACACATGGGATGTGAATTGTGGGGTAGCGATTCATAACAAGAATTTTGTTCATCATGAGAGAGAAAACTAAGTCATCTCTTCTCAGCAATAAGTGAATTATTATTTTAGTATTGTGTGGGGCTTGCCTATCAGAAGTGTTTTTAACAGAAATAAAACTTTGTTCCCAGAACTTCCAGACAGAAAGACTGTGTTTTCTCTCTAACATTATGTATTGTAATCATAGGAACTGATACAGGGAATTCATTAATGTTTGCAAAATTTGTGTCTAAGAAGCTTATAACAGATTATTAGCACCATTAAAAATGTTACATATCCATCCCCCTTTTTTTTTACAATGAATAACAATACAATCAAAAGAAAAATAGAAAACCAAAAACCCTTGGGTAGTTCAAAGTGATTTATCTTTGCCTGTGAAAAGTCATTATTTCACAAATCTGGAGCTATGAAAGTTAATTTGTTGTTCTAAAGCAGATTTGATCGTACAAAGTAGAAGGATGAAGACCACTATCAGGAAATTAAAAATAATAATATTTTAAAATAAATTCATAATTAATAATTAAGTTTAAAAATGTTTATTTGAATACAGGCACATTGATAGGCACATTGGTTTGATGGGTATAAAGTTTTACGATTTTTTTTTTTTTTTTTTTTTTTTCTGAGAAGGACCTAATTATGCAATCCTGACAGCAATGAATTTAGAGTATCACTTCAGGGATTCAGAGATGTCACTGTTTAGAACAGCTAAATCCATATGGATTCCTGAATTATCTGCAGCACCTCTGGAGTGACATTTGCCTCCTGCTGCTGTGTACACAAATGGTTGGGAAGTTTGCAACTGTAAAAGAGAATGCAAATGGAAAGACCTTGTAGGCAGGTTTATGGTAAAAACATTCATGTGAAGGAGGATGTTTATGCGAATTGGACGTGTCCATTCCTGCCAAAAAGAGATAAAATAAAGTGTGATAATGCATTGTAACCTAGATGTAGGGCTTAACTCCCTACATCTGTGACTCCTGTCCCTGTATGCCACCTTTGCTATTTTTTACATCACACAGGATGGCTTTTCTTCAAACCTACAAAAAATTGATAGATTCTTAGTTTACACTATAGGCATGGAACCATAGGGCCATTTGAGTTAAGACAACAACAACAACAACAAAACTGAAATGAAGCTGTTGGCAATGTCCAACATCTTAAATTTTGGCACCAAGATATTTATAGGTCATATAAAAACACAGATGTAAATTTTTTCTTGGTTAAAATCAGAAATCCTAGAATGAGCTAATAACTTACTTGTTCACATGCCAGGAAGATCACAATGTCACCCTTCTCTTTTGAGTGGTGTATCTCAAAGAGCAGTCTCAGTGCAGACAGAAAATGGTTTTCCTGAATGCTGCAGGAATATACAACCTCTGCGTGGTGTTTGCTTTCCACTCTTATGAAGGGGACGCTGCCGCAGTAATTCTGCAGTTTGATGGACATGTGAGGTGCAGTGAGTATTACCAGCCTCAGTTCTGGTCTTGATATCAAGACATCTTTGAGAATGCCAAGTAACACATCAGTTGGAACAGTTCTCTCATGCACGTCATCCAGGATGATGACTCCATAGGAGTTCAGAAGAGGAGCAGACATCATTTCCCTTTGTAGCATATCATCTGTACAGTATCTGCATCATGCAAACAGAAAACTGCACAAAGTTTCTTGGAATATTCAGGTTTTACTCTAAGAAATTAATTCAAGGTCTTGGGGACAGCTTTGTTCTTTCTGTTCTACTAAGAAAGATTTGATAAGAATGAATACTGCCTATTTTGTAGATGGTATCACAGTCTCAGCTTCCTCTTTAAATCCCTTCTAAGTGGCTAAAAACTCAATGAAAGTCAATGATGCTAAATGAAACTACAGTTGAAAAGATGCTCTAGGCAAAAGAAGAAATAATTCTGCCCTAAAATCATAACTTATATTGCTTTTCACCTTCCAAACTATCTAAGCATATTGCATGCAATAACTAATCCTTGAGCTATGAACTAATGTTTTCAGATAAGGAAATGAAGGCGTACAGACACACTTGAGGCACTGCTAGAACCAAGACGAGAGATTAATTCATATTGTAAGGCCTTTCCCACTTTTTTCCTATTATTCCTGCTACTCAAAATTTTTACAAAGCATATTATTTTGTGCTGTGTTGCTCAGTAGGACTTTGAATTTTCTTGAACCAGGTTTCAATATGTGTAAGGATAGGACTCATCTCCCTTTCACATCAGGTGCAGATGATACACAGCATACTGCAGGGTGAGGGGTAAGCATCTCTTCATGAAAGAGAAAGGACACACAAAAGGAAAAGCAGTTGAACTTGATTTTTAGAAGTGGTGAGTACCCTCGCCTGCATTGGAAATCAGGGGGAGCTCATGTGGCTGGGTAAAAGGCTCAAAGTTTATAGTCATTTATTAATATGCCATATTAAATAACCTGAGAAAACAAATCGAGCTTTCATAGTGGCTCATAATCTGGATCCTTGTGTTGCTGCTGTTATTTATCTGTATCTGACATTTTATGTACATTTCTTATCCCTTAAAAATCTTCCACAGTGCTTTTCTCATTACTGAATTTTCCTTTTCAATTAGAGAGAATTTTGATTGCTTTTAAATTCTGGCTTTGCTTTCTTTTATGGCTACAAACACTCCTGTACTGGAACACAGAGAAAGAAACAGTAGAAGGATACGGAGTTTACTGAGATGGTTAATGAATTTTTGTGCAGATGCTAACATTACATCATTTAAATCCCTACTGCAATTAAATACAAAATACCTCTTTCAGGCATTTTACAGTTTGCTGGCTAATCGCAAAATCTCCAGCAGTTACATTTTAAAATACTAGAAGCAACTTTACAAAGCAGTGTTTTTTGTTTTGATTTTCCCCAATCTGGATACAAAATCCTTTTGCCACAAAATCACTGTTCACATGCAGTTGTTGGTTGTCCATCCTGTTGTGTTAGTGCAACGGGGCTGTGAAGAGCTAAGGACTGGGCTGCTGCCCTCTGCGAGCCTTTGCAGCATCCTCGCAAAGAACTGTAAGGCACGCACTAGCCTGAAGGTATAAAACACCAAACGCACAAACCTCAGGATGGTTTCTGTTGAACAGCAGCTTTCAAATGGGATGAAGTACCCCACTTCATGGCCGAGGCTGACATCCATCTCATCGGCTGCGCGCAGGGCCAGCCAGACGGCTGTCTGCTTGTGCACCTGGGTACACACCACCACGCCATGCCGGTAGCTGGTGGACAGGCAGTACTCAGCACACCACTGGGGGATCTGTGAGCGAACAAGAAAACGGGCATCTTCAGTGCTTAACACATTTAACAGAGGCTGTCATGCAAAATCACGGAATTGTAGGGGTTGGAAAGGACCTCCAGAGATCATTGTGTCCAACCCCCTGCTAAAGCAGTTCTCTAGAGCAGGTTGCCCAGGTAGGTGTCCAGATGAGCCTTGAATATCTCCAGAGAAGGAGACTCCACAGCCTCCCTGGGCAGCCTGTCCCAGTGCTCCATCACCCTCACTGTGAAGAATTTCTTTCGCATGTTGGTGCGGAACTGCCTGGGCTCCATTTTGTGGCCATTGCCCCTTGTCCTGTCCCCACAAACCACTGAAAAGAGGTTGGCCAAATCCCTCTGTCTCCCACACTTCAGATATTTATACACATTGATGAGATCCCCTCTCAGTCCTCCTTCTCAAGGCTGAACAAAGCCAGGTCTCTCAGCCTTTCCTCATAAGGAAGCTGCTCCAGGCCCTGTATTAAGTTTGTGGCCCTCCACTGGACTCTTTTCAGGAGATCCCTGTCTTTTTTGTACCGAGGAGCCCAGAACTGGACACAGTACTCCAGGTGAGGCCTGAAGTACTCTGAGAAGACTGTGGAAGAACTGAATCGACCTGAGCACCCGGTGCTTACTCTCTGCCCAACTAAGGGCAGATGAGCACAGAAAATATCCACCAGTTAAATGTCAAGAGCCTGAATCTCTTAAATGGTCAAGAGTTGGAGTGACATGGGCTGAAAGGTCCATCTGGGAGTTTCTCAACTGGACTTGGAATAGTTTGAATATATTGCTGAGGAGAAAATATATTGCATCTGGGAGCAGGTAGCATGGACAGTGTCACTGTGAGCATCTGCTGGCAGGGGCTTCTAGCTGGCTTAGCAGCAACCCAGCCACTGAATGCTGTATTCAGGTGCTTGGTGTGAGGAATGTGTCCCAGGAGAAAGAGGATTTCAAACTGATAAATGCCTGAATAAATAAATAAATACAACTGCAGATTAATTGCTCTGCAAACAAGGTACCTGAAGCTGAACTGTTCCAGAAAGTTATGCAGTAGCTCTCTAGCTTATATATTTACTGTAGAAAATCAATACTGGAAAATACTAAATCAGTGTGT
This sequence comes from Aythya fuligula, assembly GCF_009819795.1. Lineage (NCBI taxonomy): Eukaryota > Metazoa > Chordata > Aves > Anseriformes > Anatidae > Aythya > Aythya fuligula. Next base: position 34,519,222 of record NC_045565.1, read on the forward strand.
TATTGCTATAAGAATGTACAATTCCATTGTAAATATTATTTCAGTGAAAATATTAGTTCTCAAATCCCTTGCTTTACTTAATATATGTAAACTAGGTGTGACAACATCAGCCAGATATAATTTATTTCTGTATAGTTATTTGTGTTTATAAAAATGGTTAAACAGCCAGTAATGTATTACATCTTGTTAAACCTGTTTTAGGACAATTGAAAGAGCTAAAGGTTGTTAATAAGTAGTTTATTATTATACAAAATTTCTTTTATATAAATCACAGTCAATTACAGGGGGTGAAGACTTCCCACTCCAAGAAATATTCCAGGCCCCAGGCGCTGTTTGCATTTTTTATGGAAAGATGGGAATTCTTAGTTGAAGGATAATGTTTCTAGTTCCATATGTGATCTCTAGCAGTGTCCAGCATCAGTCTCTGACAAGTATGAGAAGCCCTGTAACAGTAAGCTATCCTATAGCTTTACATGCAGGAAAGTTTCCTCCTAATTCCCAGTCATAAACACTCATACTGTGGCTGATAATATCTGCTTGACAATTCTCTGCTTATTGGAGTAACAGACTTAGGTTGTTATATACATTATTATAACAGTAGAATTTAATAGCCCTATTAGATATGTATATGCTTGGAATCAACTGAGATCTTGGTTTCAGTGATGCATTTCCCATTAATTCTGTAAATCATGTGTTCTTGAAAAACCATTTGCTCTTAGCTGGAGTGAGAGAAAGACTATGGCTTCTCCCTGAGAAACAGCCCCACTGATTTCAGTCCTTCATTCCCTGAGAACTTCTCCACCTTCTTTTATGACCTGCCTGCAAATCCACTGTATTTCTTTCCTGATATAACATTAATCAGATCAAAACCATGCTTTCCAAGTAAGGATATGAGCTGAATCCAACAGAGGTACTGCAGAGTTTACCATTTCCACTTGCTGTTCGATGTGATGATGGACAAAAAGGATAAAACGACAAGTTTAGTCAATACAAGGGAGGAGATGATAAAATTTTCCAGCTGAGCAAAATAGCAGCCAGCAAAATGCCAAAGGAATGATTTACTGATAAAATACTAAAGCAACTTGAAATAAGTCCTAGACTATTTTAGACTTTGCCTTGGACTCTCTGAAGACAGTGGAAATGCACCTGTAACATCAGTATGGAAGGATTGTGTCTGACATCTTTTGTAACGGGTTTTAAAGTATATAGTTGGTAGGTTTTCAAGTTGAGATGTGATGTTATCATATAGGAAAAAAACAAAAATTTGCAGTACATGTACTGATAGATACAAGAATATTTTATACAACATTTTTCTCCCTCTCTCTATATTTGGTTCTGAATTTTAAGATACAGTAGTTAATGCACATGTTTCTCAGCCAGTATTTAGAAAGGGTTTGAAATTTTAAAATTTAGTATTTAGAATGTAAAAAGTTGTAGCTTGAGATTGTTGCTAGTTGTTTTATGACACTGTGGTAGACAATTACAGGCTGAAAATTACTATTACTCAGTGCACAGCTTACCCCGAAGCCTCAAAAACACCATCAACTATGTAAAAATGGCTTTTATGGAGAAACATAAAGTAAGTGTCAATTGCCTCTAAGTATTTGCAGAAACTTATTCAAATGTGTATTTTTATATACATTTTACATCTGTATTTGCCTGATTTTTCTGTCACCTTTTTTACTTTACTCTCTCTGGCCTTAACACCTCAGATTATGATAGATGGCTGCACATCTGTTTTTACACACAGAATTGCTGGACACCAGCACAGCTGTGTGCCTGCACTGCAGCTGAACTCTTCCAAACTGGATGCTGTTTTATTTTATATTACAATGCCATACAGCACTCAGTGTAGCAACAGCCCACTACTAACCAAAACCAGACACCAGGATAACATAAATCTGGATATTGATGCATCTAGTATAGGTGAACAGTAAAGTGAACATTTTTTTTTTCTATTTTAAAAACTTGTGCAAGTAGTAACATATGAATAGTATCTCTGAGAAGTGTACAATAATAAGTGTTCTAAAAATAAGAAAAGCTCAACGAAGTATTTTCTAATACTCACCTGTGAGCTCTTGCCAGTCTTAGCATCTCCTGACACAATCACAATTTGATTATGAAGCAAACTTTCCATAAAAGTATATTTCACTTTCCATACTGGAAGTTCTTGTCTTTCTTTCATAAGCTTATAATAACGGGAAGAGTAAGGCAAGCCATCAAAAGGATTAAGCTGTAAATCATCTCCAAACTCTAGTATTTCCTCTTCATCAGCATCACTGCAGTCAAGCAGTTCTGAAAAGCTGTGGATCTCTGGAGAAAATGTTAAAAACTCCATTTTTCTTACATATACTACATCCAGCAGAAGCACATTAAGGATGATGGAGGGAGCCCTTTGTACCGGTAGGTCACACAGGCCCTGTAAGCCTGAGGAAATCCATTCCTGCTTGCTTCAGGATTAGTATTTCTGCTGAAAAGTTGGGCTGACGTTCAGTCGTGGGGTGCAGCTGCCTGCTTTGTTCTCAGATCGTCCCACTCCAACTCACTTAATAACCCAAATGAGCCTCAAGATAATACATTTTAAAGTTGGTCCAAGTTTCAAAATACCGGTGACTGCACCAAAAGACGTCTAGCAGTAGCAGTTTTTGCACTTAAAAAAAAAAAAAGCCAGACGACAAGTAACAGCCAGCGTGTTTGCTGGTGCTCCTGCCTGCTGCTGCTTGGCTGGACTGGAGAATAAATGGGACAGAGAGCGCTGAGCCTGACCTCTGTGGCTCCTGCCTGTGCCCAGTGGCTGTGAATAGGAGCCGCGGGGTGGTTATTGTCCCCGTGGGACAGTCATGTGTGCAGCTAATCCCAGCACAATGGGCCTCACCCCTGGGCGCAGGGGCCGGGAGCGGGCTGACGCATGGAAACTGGTGCTGGAAAGCATCTGCCAGGAGCAGCCAGCGGTTTGATGTTATACGCAGAGTTTTAGAGAGTAGTAACGTGTCTTTTTATGTAGTCTGTGTATTAACTCTTCTTGGAAGTCCTTTATCAATCTTTGCTGTAATTAAAAATCTAGAATAGTCTCAATACATTAAAAAAAAAGCAGAGCGATGCCAATTCCAATCCTTCAAGAGCACCAGAAGTGGTCTTCAAAGAGCAGGGAAGCGCTGATGTAAAGTAACTCCAACTGTTAGGGCTCATAAGTAGCAAAATAGAGCCTCCTAATCTTGACTGATCTGTACTGTAACAGAAATATTAAATAACATTTTTTATTTTAGTTCCAGAGGCAAGTCTTTTGTTGAACAATGATACTGATAATGTCTTGACAAACAGACCATGAGCACAATGCTGATGTGCTTTTTCTGTGTCAAGGTTTTTCTGTATTAAGTAATATAATAAAAGTTATTGCCTCTTACAGATTTTTCATGTTTCATAACCTTGGACCATATGGGCTGCAAGGCCGCTAATGCATTCTTTGACGACAGCAGCATAGAAAACCAACACAGAGAAGTAGGAGAAAATCTTTTGTTCAGCAGCCTGAATATCTCAATCCAAACGAGATAAGTTTAATTATATGCTGCTCACAAAACAGGCTGATTATTGGCACTTAGTGTGCCTGGCAGCAAAGACTGCCCAGTTTGAGGGCCAAAACCAAATGTGATCTGCGGGAGCATCTCTGAAAAGCAGAAGGACCAGGTGATTGATCAGCGCTACAAAACAGGCTTTGGACAAACCATCCGTGGGGACACACCTGATTGATCATGATGTCTGTGAAGGTGACAGGAATCTGGTTTTCATGCTCAGTGACACTGAATTAGGTCACGTTCAGCTGAGGCTGGAAGCCACTTTTCCTGTTGTGACCTTAGTGGATCCCTTGCTACCTGATGATGTATCTGGCTTTCTGTTACATCCTTCTTTGTTTAATTTCACAAAGTTGTTGCAAACTTGTTATCACTACCTCTCTCAAATGTGGTTGAAATAAGTCAATAATGCCTGAGGGCGCTAACAGAGCACAATTTTACAAAGGTTGTGTTTCCTCAAAAGCCAGCATAAAGTGACACGAAGTAAAGATTGCTATTGCTATTTTCCTGCATTTTGCTTGTTTTTCATATGCAATAGCAGTAGTATATGCTCTCTAATTTCTTCAGCTACAGTATAGACTTATTGTCTTCAAAACATAAGCAATATTTTCTGGTTCACTGAACAAATCTCTATTTCTGATCATAGCTCAACATTTTTTTTGTTCTTACTTTTTTTGTACCTATGATAGAAAAAAACAAATTTAAGCAAGTTACCAAATCAAGAAGAACTTTTACTATTTGAAAACCAAGTAATATGAAACAAACATTTCTTTCATGATATTGAATGTTTTAACAGGACAAGTTTCTAACCATTCTAAATTCTTTATCTGTGCAGAAATGGGCCATGTACAAGTTTTGTCCTGATCTGCAGCCAGGTATCCAATGGAGCACTTTGAGCCTCTCCCAGGCACACCAGCCCAACAGCTCTCTGCAGCCAGCTTCCCTGGCAAACGAGGAGACTAATGAATGCAGCCAAGGGCTGGGCTAGGAGCATGATTGAGTATTGCCTTTGCAAATTAAGACATCCAAGCAATTCTTGTTGCTGCTCAATATGCCCCATTGCTGCAACTCTGCCCTTTTCTTCCAGAGTATTGGCTTCTAATCTTTTCTCTCCAATCCTTGACCTTGACCTTTGGATGTCGTTCTGTCTGTCCTGCTCTGTCACTCCACCATGGTACCTCCTTTTTGCCAGCCTACTGAATGTCTCCTTCGGTCCCACCACACTTGTTCTTGGCTTCAGCTTTGCTGTTTAGAGAGAGCTCTTCCCCCCAGAATGTTGCAAACCCTTTCTGATAAGGCTTCTTGATCATCTCTTCTTGATTGCTGCTATTATAGCAGGCCCTTAAGGATTTACAAGATGTACTTTTTAGCATAATACGGTAGGATTTTATTAATTTTAATAAATAACAGTAACACCCAATGCAGATGAGTGCTTTTGGTAAATTAGGGCATAAGCTGCTTTCAAAGATATCAATGAGAGCTTTCCTATTGATTTAAATTATGTGTTGTTGTGTTAAGTGCTTATGATAATGTGTTGTAGCAAAGCAGTAACTACCCCATAACATATTCTGTATCTTTACTAAAGCCTTGCTAATCTATAGGTACTGTTTGGAGTTTTGCTATTAAATCTTTGAGGATTTTCTCTGCATATATTATATAGAATTTGGAATTGTAGTATCAATGGTAATACAATGGTCTTTCTTCTCTGTTCCATTTTTCTTCCCCCGTTTTGGCAGCAATAGTTTGCAATAGCAATGGACATTTAAGAGTGTCACTTCTTTCTCAGGAATGTCATTTTAAATACAAAGTTTCAAATAAAATTTTCTTTACAGTGAAGCAAATGAAGCCTATGAAATACAAATGTGAAGTGAATCACATTTTAAAAGGCAAAATTTTAACTTATTCTTGTTCAATGAGAACCAGCAGATGCTATCGAGAACAGATCCTCTTTTCATCCTATTTTCCAGAACAAAATCTTTTGATGCCAATCCCCACCAACACTCCTGGGTGTGCAACCACTGGGATGTGGAACTGTATCTTTGCAGTAAAAAGTGAAGGAAATATTCCTAATCCTGAGTTATATTTGTCCTGAAGGCTTGCTATTTTTCTCTTTTAACATAAAAAGAGGTATGGTAGTAACATATTTCTATTAACATGCCTGCTATTATATCCACTTGCTCCACTGTGCTTTGGACCAGGACTTGTCATCTCTTTGATTTATTTTTTACTTTTTATTTTTTCTAATGAGACCAAAGGAGGGTTATGTAGTCAGCGTACTTCACAAGACAGATGGCCTCCAGAAGTAAGCATCTTTCTGTTTTCCCTGCACAGATAGCTTAGTTTATTCCCTGTGATTGAATTAGGTCCAGGGCCTTGAACTTATCCAGGACAAGGAGAAGCTCAGGACATCTCTTGGACCTGCAGATCACCATACATGATGCACTGGTGCTGCAGTTCCCAAGGGGTGACAAGGCAGATGTTTTAAGTTAGAGGGTCAGGTGATAACTAGATTTTGGCCAGTATTAAATTCCCACTGCAGAGATTTTCCATTGTGAGAAGGGGACAGGATGGGATATAATATTGTGTATAATAAAAGTGGAACCAGTAATGTGTATACATAAGCCCTCTGGACCTGATTGCAGGGGTAGGCGGCACCAAGCACTGTTAGATCCTAGAAGTGAGAACATCTCCCTGATTTATGAAGTCCTATTGCTAAAAATGACACTTTAATACTCTGCAGGAATTTCTTTCTGTTGCTTTTTATACTCATATGAATATGAAAGCTTGGTGCTTGGCCAACAGACAGCAAACAAATGTGGAAAAAAATTTCCTTCTTCTTTGAAGAGTGTGTTAACTTCCCCGTTGGCCTCCTGGCAGCAACATTTAACCTTGCTTATACTGTAACTATATGACTGTTTATTGAGTAAACCATAAAACTGAAATAGAGAATTTCTTTCATATCCAATAGACCGTAGTGGTACAGATGAGTCACACTTCTGTTGTGTTTTAATTTCCACTTATGGTTTTGTTGGCTGGTAAAATATTATTAGTTTTGCATTACTGCTCTTAAAAGTACTGACAGATTGGTTTAGAACAAAGTGTTTCAAGTCTAAAACTAGTTTCAAGTCTGAAAGCAGTCTAAAAACTAGACTAAAAAGTCTAGTTTTAACTTACTGATTGCCCAGCACTGAATAAGAACATTATGTTTTTTTGAGCTGAAATTTTGCCATTTGCTTGTGTAAGCAATATACTTGCTTGGTTTTGAGATTATTAATTTGTGCATAAATTAGTGTAAAACTTTGAAAGACACTTCTTATTATTCTTTTCTCTTGTTTGCTAATTGTAGATTGAAATTGGAATTCAATAAATCGAATTGTTGAATTACTATAAATTGAAAATACAGAGCATGGTCGTTTTACATATTAAGTAATATTGTAAATAATAACAAAAATATATTTAAAAATTCCAATCAGATTTATTAAGATAAGGAAGTGTGGTCATATAGCTAGTGCCTTGAGAGGATGGCTTCAGATTAGCACAATCCTATAAGTTTTTAAATGTGTTGTAATTTAATTCTGCCCGTGTTTTCTTCCTTTGCTTGCTTTCCCTCTCCTTCAACAAGTGACTCATTATTTCCCTCCTCCACTCACCTTCAAATGAGCTAATTATTGATCTGAATTAGGTTCTTATCATGAAAATATTCTCTTTTCACGTGCAGTGCAGTCTGTATTGGTCAGAAGTTGTTTTATCATTCCAGCAGGCCATGACTTTGCTCAGTTCAGCAATGGCAATGAATGCAAACTGCCTGAGTATTACTTCTACCAAAGGGTCGCGGTGAGTTCAGGACTCAATACAGGTTATCTTGAGATGAAATTTAAGTAAATTTTATTTTTAAACAGAGAAAAAGTAAATTAAATAGGCTTCTTCCCATGACTGGGAGGCAGGAAGAGAAGAAGGTGGTGAAGAGGTTTGAACCCTGTGTCCTTGGGTCACCTCCAGAGAAGGACCACAAGGTGGACTGGCTTGGCATGAGGCACAGACAAAATGCCTCTAACTTGCATAATTGAAATGAAAGCTCAGAACATGTTTTCTTACATATTACCATATTTATCACCAGCATTTGCTTAATAAAACCATTGGATATCTCATTTTCTGTAGTATAGCTGTGTTACGATTTTATCCCCAAACCTGTCAACCAGGCATCAGATCTGTTTGTTTACTCTTCATTTGAATGTTGATATAAAAAGTAAACTAGTAGCTATATTAATCATTTGTGAGTATTTTTTTTTCCTGAGCTGTTTTAGAGAATGGCTTTAAGTGTTACTTAAACACCAGGACTTCTAAAGAAGACAAATGATAGGAGGCCTAAATGGAATTTTACTCTAATTTATCAGTGTTCTTCTATGTAATGGGATATCTTCATCTGCTTTCTATTCACTTTATGATGTTTAGAAAAAGCTAGACCAGCATTTTCTTTTCAAGCTGTTAGTGTAACATCCATGCGTACTGTAGACTTCATGCTTCCCAGAGCTGGAACAGCAGGAGGAGGAGGAAGAAATAGAGATAATTCATCACGAAGAGAATAAAGGGTATTTTGAACTTGGATTTGAAATGAGATAAAGAGTCAGCTAGACAGTGTTAGTACAGTTTTTTTCCAGATGACAGGAACTACAGACAAGATGTTTGGGTAGGGGCCAGGATGTCTGATGGGGCGGTGACAAAAACTGGTGCTGCAGCAATGCAAGAGAGAGAAACATTAGGCTGTTTGTCAGGGAGTGCTTTTGCTTTGTAAACCAATGAAAAATATTCCCTGGAAAGTATCTTGGAATAAGTTGGGAACTATGTGAAAGTATTAGTGGCATGGTTATATCTTTTCTTTGAATGAGAATGCTGAAATATTTTTATGGGCTGGAATATGAATTTCTGGATTTGTGGGAGGTAAAGTGCAACATATGGAGGGGATGTAGAGCAGTGAAAGGGTAAGGTGTGCAGTGCAGTGAAACGAACTAGGTGAAGTGCCTGCATTTACAAACTGGGGTAAATAGTGGCAGTGAGGGATTTACAGGCAGAGCAGAAGGGACCAAGTAGACAGAAAGACTTCAGACCTTGGTGTTTAGCAGCAGGCTTTTGTTGCTGAGGAGCCAAAGAGTCTGAGGAGGAGTTACAGAGATTCTTCAAGTTACCTAATCCCAAACCAAGAGCTGTTTCAAACTGCAGAAGAGGGTGCAGCAGGGACCAGCAGACCTGCTGTGGCAGCAGTGTGGCTGAGCAGCTGTTCTGCAGATTCATGGCTTCAGTTTTCTTTACAACTTTTGGCAGCAGCCATGAAACTTTTAGAGCGGTCATTGTTGCTGTGGTGGACAATAAAGTCTCTTTAGAATTAATTTTCTGTATTCTAAAGATATTCCAGCATCCTCTTTAGGATGTAATTGAAGTGGCTAGTTTTTATATTTGCCACTTTTAAAAAAATATTTTTTATATTTCATATTTGCGATATTTTATATTACTAACATTTTAGAATACGCAGAATGGAAACAGTACATATAAAGTTAAAGTTAGTTACATATAAAGTAACATATAAGTACATATAAAGTTAAAGTTCATTACATATGAAGTTAGTTTACTTCTAAATAAGAAAAGAAAAAAAACATTTATTGGCTTCTTTGTAAGCACAGATTTTATTGATTTGTTTCATGTGAACTCTAGAATAAATTTTCTTTAATTTGTACTTGCTTACACTTAGAAAGTTTTAAGAAGCTTATAACTTAATAACTTATTAATGAAGCATGACGTGTGAAAACATGATTGTTGCTTGTTACAGATGTTTTCTGGTAAATATATGCAGCATTATTGCAAAACACAGTGCAGCAAATAAGAAGTGAGTGATGAAAACGTGCCTTTTAGAAAGGACGGAATTCACATGCTGAGGCTGAGCTTTTTTTCCCAGTGCCATTTGAACTGGGCCAGAGTTGACGTAGCTGTTTCACTCTGCTCAGACAGTCACTGTCACGGGGAGCTGGCAATGGTCAATGTGCTCCGAAAAGAAAAATTTGTTTTGTTTTGACTTTAGGAGACTGCCATCATGTGACATGGCTCTGTCTCAGCTGCATTTGGCCACTGTCATGGTTGTGCTTCATTACAGGGCTGTTGTGATGCTGTGGTTGTCTACTGAGACCCTGAAAATCCCATTTCAGTGCTTTGGCCTCCATTTTGCATTGATTTTGCCCAAGATGTTTTGAAATCCTTACCCTAATCAGGTCAATAGGAGTTTTGTTATATACTTAAATGGAGTCAGTCTACATTCTTTGGCATTTACCCCACAGCTGTTATCCAAGCCAAAATGTTAGGGAAGTCCATGTGAATTGGCATGGCTATAGCATGCCAAATCAAGTCCTTGTTATTATATATACAGATAATATTTAGTGCAAACGTCTGCTTCATTACAGATGCAGAACTAAATGTTTGGCCTTCAAATTTAATGGGAGTTTTGCCATTGATATAAATCCAGCCAAATTTTCTTCCAGAAAATGTTACTAATATATCTGTGAGACATCTGTGGTTAAAAGAATTATGGAAATGTGGTTTATTTTCTGAAGGTAGCATCACCCTTTATGTGGGGTCAAACCTGGTTACAGTTTTCAGAGGCAAGCAGAAAAGTAAATGCTAGATAATGAGTGATCTCTTGATCTTGAATTTCTGTTTACCTCTGTGGAAGAAAGCAAATATAATTTTACACCTTGATTAAGAGAAATAGCTGCTCTATTATTTTTCCTGCATTCTCATTAACTGTGTTGCTCTTACTGAGATAATTTCACATCTTTTATTTCACCTTTAAAGTTTCCAGAAAGATGACTTAGACTCTTTCCTTTGATAGTGCTAAAGCATATTGCAGCCCTTGGAACTGCTCTGCAATGTGTTAGGAAGTGCTATATGGCTGTGGTAATGAAATCCAGTATCTATTATAATAATAATTACTTTAATTAAACTTTTTAGAACCTCTGAAATGAGACGTGAACATAATATCTCTGCCTGTTGTAGGTGCCTAAATGTAGTATCTTGTTTTACAGATCAGAATATAATTGGATGGACTAAACTATTGTTTATTTTTAAGAATTTCACACATTCAATAAACTATTGAATATTCAGATTCACCTATTTTTGCACTCTTTCTTTTCAGTTACTTTCGGTCATGTCCTCTACTGAATAAATCATTAAGAACAGCCCTAACCCTGGCGATACATAACGGATGATGAAGGTCTGTTGCAGTCTGTCCAGATGTGGGGGGATCACCCATAGTGAATCATGCTGCAGGCCATCTCAGGTCGCTAAGATAAGGGCAAACCATAATCTTTCCACAGTTTCTATAAAATAAAATAAAATAAAATAAAATAAAATAAAATAAAATAAAATAAAAGTACTTGTAAGAATTCTTTTAGATAGACTTTGGTATTTGCTGTTGTTTACCTCACTGTTGATGTAGAAATTCTTTGCAAAGGAGAAGACAATCATGCTGGCAAAATATAATGTAGCTTTTTTTGGTTTCTTTCTCCTATACTTAAAATGTACGTAATACAAAGCACCTTGTTGTATACACTTTCCTACTTAATGAGGAACAATGCATGTTTGATGAAATGAGAATAAAGTGAGACAAACGTAATTCAAGTCAAGTGGTGCTGGGGAAAGCTTTTCAGAAATAATGCTTAAAGCAGCCAAATCAATCTCATTGACATTTGCATGTGGGTAGGCTTTTTTTTTTTTTTTTTTTTTTTTTCCAGGTAGGCTTTGGTTTCTTAGGTGGGGAAAACAGTGACCAGATTATGTTCTAATTTGAGATAAAATTGCACACTCATCCTTAGACCTCCCTAATGTATGAACTCGGATATCTGGATCTGGAGCTGTGGCACTGTGTCCAGCCTGCTTTGGCTCTCAACCTGGATTTGAAATCCAATTGTGCTTGCACAGGCTGGGAAGGAGAATGCCCAGAATAGGGGATAAGGGTTTGAAAGAGAAGAGTTATCTGAGTAACAGCTATTAAAATTGTCTTTTTCCTCCTGCACTTATTATTATTCAGTAAATTTAAAGTACAGAAAATTCTTGGACGACTTTCATTGTCCATGGAAAATGTGATTTCCTTGGTCAAAATTGCAAGAATGCTTCTAATTCTTTACAGATATAATATTAATGGCATGTAAATTTTATTTCGTGATTAGTATTAAAATTTTCTTGTATCTAGCACTAGTTACAGGACAGTATTTGCTATTGCTGAAACATATCCAGTGGATGAAGATTTAGCTAGATATTGCCAAAGTGCAATATCTATTGCTCTCCACTTAGAGAAGTGAGAGCAAACCACAAAATGGAAAAGGTAAAGGTGTGTATGACCTTTAACAAGAATGCAGTAGACATAGGTATAATATATTATTGTATACAAAAATAGCTGTTCATGTTTAGGCTAATTTTGAAGAAAACAGCTTCTGTTTCCTTTCCTTGTGAACTTGTGAAATGGTAGTGTCAGTAAAGTTCAGATTTTGCTCATTCAGTCGTAAAGACAAAAAAGAAAATCGCTGATTCAGGATGAGAGATTTAGATATCAGTGCTTTAATATTTCCTCGGCTCCCTTCCCTTTTTGCTCTCTAATTTTTGTGTGCTTTACCTGCACCTGGGCAGCTTCTTGCTGGCCCGGTGGAGGGGCAGGTGGGAGCATGGTGGCTGCAGCCTGGCTTTCCTGGCTGGAACCTCCTGGAGACTGTTTGCTTCTGAACCAAAGCTTTTGGTGTTGCATGGCTGCATGCCTGCACACTGTTCCATTTGCTCGACACGAAGGTGTTTTACTCCCACACGTATAGTAATGGGTTTAGAAAATTTATGTAGGGAAGTTTGTCACTAGGTGGCAGAATTAGACTGTATTAGTACCAGCATTTTTTATGATGTGTCCACTTGGCTTTGTAGTCCATAAACACTGCTTTGACTAAATCCAGCATTTAATAATATATAAATTTAAAAATAATTTCTAATAAACACAGATCTTTCAAAGAAGCAGTTTTGTTAAATAGCAGGTGTAGTTTGTTGGACTTAAGTATTTTGTTAAAAGTATGATTAATATTTCACTTTGAATTTGTAAACCTGCTCTTCACTCACACATTTTGGAAGTATTTTATGGTTCATGTTTGTAGATGATCTGTAAATTAAAACATATTGTTCTTCTTTGGTGATTTCCAAAGACATATAATATTAAAATATTTCTTTAACTAAATGTACAGAGGTATTCATATGCACAAATGTCTTTTCATGTCTCTATCTGCATTATTTTTTTTTTCACAAAAAAATAGCTATTACACAGGCAAAGTTATGTACAAATTAGTTTTTTTCCTACATGGGATGGTTTTAAAATTTGTATCAGTATAGCAATTGCAGCATAGTTGCCACTATAGTGCAAGAATGGCTTCTGCCTCCTCAGATGAAACCTTTTATTAGGGACGTGAGCAAAACTGAAAATACCCCACTCTAAACTGAAGCAGCAATGATTATACTGTTTGTATTCTGGTCTTAATTTATGAGTTAGCTTCTAATGAAAAAAAATCATTATGTTCCAATATAGATTATATGTTGGTGCCTAGATTTGACAGATGCATCAGTATGGGTGCGGTGATGCAGAACTTGAGGACATTTGATTTTGAAGAATAATGCATATGTTTTGAAAACACTGTAGAAACCTTTCTGATCTCTTACTATGTGCTGAAATGTTTGGAATATTTGAATGATCATATGAGAATTTCTTTTCTTTTTAGAGGATATGCTACATGTCATATTGAAGGTGGCTGTGAGCCAAGAGTGTCCTACTCTTGGTTTTGAGATTTTGAGTTAAGGTCACTGGTCCTAAAGGATCTCATGCTTATGGTCCAGTTATCTCTGTGTTCCCCACTAGTAAGTAGTAGAGAATTTAGTTTATCCTTTATTTAAATTTAAAATTAATTTATTTTTAATTAAGTCCTTAACTCAAGGATTCCTTAGATTAAATAAATAAATAAATAGGAATGCTCAAAGAACATGATGTGTTTTCTGAGCAGACATGAGGGAAATCACATAATTTTACTTTAATACTTAGATTAACTAATATGGACTAAAGTTATTATGTAGATTAAATTATATTTATAATAGTCTCTAAAGGACTCTGTAACATAATTTCTAAAACTGAGAAATAAAATGATAAAATGTTACTTGATTTCATTTTATTTATTTATTTATTTATTTTTATTTTTAATTTGTGTCTTAGCCAAAGTTAGTTCAAGGTAATCCTTCAACCTTAGTTCAAGGTAATCAAGTGAGAATGAAACTCATGTAGCCTATCTCATGCTTTCTGGATTTAGGAAGAATATGACTATGATACCAGAAATGTTTTTGTCAATGAAAAAAGTAGATGCATGCCCTTTCCTGGGACGTAGAAAGCTTTTTTTTTTTTTTTTTTTTTTTTTTGATTGAGAATATGAATTATATTGCTTTTCAGATGTCTGAGATACTGGCCAACGAAAACATTGCCTTGAACATGTACTTCTGACGTTATTAAAAATTGCAGTTGAAAAGGTGCTCATAATACTAATTATATAATTAATAATAATATATAATATATATATATAAATAATATATAATAATATAATTCTAATTAATAATACTTAGAAGTAGGCAACCCATTTTCAAGTTTTCTGAAGTTCTTATTCTGCATGTTTTTAGATGACACCTGAAATGACTTTAGGAATCAGTCTTTCACTGAGAGCCTTTTTCCTTGTAACTCCAACTTGGCACTGCAGTCATTGCAGACATTTTTCTACAATTGAAGAGTTTCCATAAAATGTAAACATATGCTTTCATAGATGTACTTGATGCTTTAAATGGACAGTCCTTATGAACAGTTGTGTGGAATATTTCATATAGAAATATTTCATATTTCATATTTCTTATAAAAAATCATATTTCATATAGGTGCAGTAAAGTAAGCTTGAACAGGTTCATTTGATAAGAAGCAGATCTTCCAAAGCTGAGATTTCTTCATGCATTTGTAATGATCCTTGAGCTTTCCAAGTAACCAGAGCTGGCTTAAAATAATTTTTTACTTACAAAGTATTATTGTACAAGTTACATAAAACCCTCCTACAGATCATTACAGGCAGCATCTAACCTCTGGCATAACCTAAGCAATAGGAGTTTCTTTACAAATTCTCACTCACAGCTAAGCTGGAATAACTGGAGACTTCTCTCCAGTAGTTGGTAAATTGTTCCAGAGATTAATTACTCCAGTTAAAATGTATGCCTTGTTTCTGGTGTGTACTTCATTAGCTTCGCACTCCGGTCAATGCATCTTACTGTGCCTTTGCTTACTACATTGAAGAGCTGAGATCCCACCAGGAGGCCTCTGCTTAGATACTTTCTAATCACATTTGAGCTTTTATATTTCACTGCTGCACAAAGTAGAAATGTATTTTAAGTAGTTTTGCTGTAGGTTATATATGTGTTTGAATACACACACATATATATGTGTGTTTGAATGTGCATATACATACATGAATTAAATAGCAAAGGAAGTATAACTTAGGCCTGAAATAATTTGTTGTACTGTTTTTTTACTGCAGTTTATTTCTGATCAGCATATTATACTCAATGCAACAGAATAGGTTTCTAGTTTGTATTCAGCTGGAAAGAAGTTCAATAAATCAGAAAAGCAACTACTCTATCTGAAGGAAGTTTTCTCTCCCTCTTTGGTAAAGTACAAGAAAATTCTGTTTAAATGAAGCATGCAATTTTAATCAATTCCCCCCCCCCCCCGAAAAAAAAAAAAAAAAAAAAAAAGACAAAAAAGAAACAGCTGCTGCTTGTTAATTAGTGAATGCCTTCACCAATGGACTCATCATTTATTTATTACTTTCAGCGCAGCCTTAAATTCTGTAAATAAAGGTGTTATCACCATGCAATATGACTGCCTGTTCATTTGCAACTAAGCAGCTCAGATAATACATGAAGAGTTTATTTTTAAATACAAACATATGAGCTTCATACTCACAGATTCGTTGCTTTCATCCAATAATTGCTTTAATAGTCCTCTCCTGGAAAGCTATGTACTACATCACATGGCCATTTGTTGGTCCTCTGCTAGGTTCACTTCAGTACATCAGTGTACTTTTTGTTATTCATTTCATGATAGTAGCCTTCATGTCTCTAATCTATCCATAGATTACATAGATACATAGATTTGTATCTATCCATAGCTTTTGTTTTTTAAATGAATTGCCTCTGTGGTGACTCCAGGAACTCCATAGCTTCCTGTGTGACCTTTACAAGGAAATCCAGCAGAGACTGCTTCACTGAAAAAATTTGGCTTGATGGTGCAGATACATTAGTATAAATAAGAAAATCACAATAGTAAGTACAAATAGGCAGTGATAATCACACCTCATTGGCCGTATAGATTATGTTAGTGATTAGAGACTGTAAAATACAATTTGGTTTAGTTTGTTCATCTACTAGCTTGGTATGTTGCTGGCTAGCTTTCATATAGGTATGTATTACAAATCAAGGAGGAAAAGAGATATAACCAGTTTGTACCTGTCATTATCTCTGACCCTGTCTTCACCTTTTTGTTCCATGCAGTCTAAATGAGCCTTTTTCATCCTGAGCCCTTTCTTTATTTTTTCCTCTTCTTTGTAAGTCTTTATCTCATTATATTTATTTGCCACAAGCTGTTAGTTTAATTTATGACTTCTTGTTGGGTTGGAATCTTGTCCTGCTGCCTCTTTCTGAATGCTGGTTGGCAGCAGATGTGCTGAGAGAGGGGCACTCACCTGAGTCCTAAGAGTATGGCTTAAGCACAAAGTTCAGATGGCCTTGGAAAAGCTCAGAAGGGTTAGTGTCTGAAGTCAGAATATAAGTAAAGCTGAAAAGCATAATATGCATACTCCTTAATAAAAAATAAAATTAAAAAGAGAGAAATAAGTATAATTATTAAACTATTTTGCCTTATTAGGCTATTTTTTGCTTTATCTTGCTCTTAGACCGGCTTGAAGCAAAAAAAAAAAAAAAAAAAAAAAAAATGTTTATCTCCATGACACATTTTCCAGAGAAATATAACACAGTCAAGCATAAGGCTAAATTCAACTGGACAAAAATTTGAGTCTTCTATTCTTCTTTTCTTCCTGGTCTTTCATACTTTTTTCCTCCCTCTTTTGTCTTGTTCCCTTCTTTACCTCCCCCTTACAAGCAATTTTAGCACTAAGCACTACCTCTGTGCTCGGTTGTTGTAGTCTTATCTTTTGTTTTGCCCTTGCCTGTAGGTATGTTCTTCGTAATAGGTTTTGCAGCTTGTTTCTTCCAGATTTTATTGTTTGTATTTCCCCACTTCACCATAGAGTTGGGAGCCTCTCCAGGTGACTCTGGGCCTCTGCCAATGTTGTGTATCTACCTAGAAAATACTTGCTTTGGGTTACCGAGCTAAGGAACACAAAGAACTAGAAAATGAAAAATCCAACTTTAAGGTCTGTTTTCGTTTCAGTAAAAAAAAAGTTACAAATAATTATAAATCTAACAGATATATATAGCTTACTTAATCATATTTTGCTTTTTCTAATGGCATTTTTAAGAGATGCTGAAGCTATTTCAAAGTCTCTGTCAATGGCTGTAAGTGAAGTATTTTCTCATACTAGTGGTATGAGTCGTCACTACAAATTTGAATGTTTTATGACATGAAAGACGGCTAACTGAAAATTGTGATACAAGTTCTGTTGTTTGTGTAAGCAAGCTGGAAGCTATAAAATATCAGAAGATGGTATTGTGAAATATGAAGACTGGATGCCTACCAGTGGTAGGCTAATATTATGCTATTAAAATGAATTTGTCCAAACATATATATATATTTTTGAAAATACTTTATTCCCTACTTTCTATAGGACAACCAATAAATAACAGAAAAAAGTTCCATTGGCTGTAAGTATTCTGAACTATGTAAAAACAGTTTGTAATTCTCTTAAGCAAGGATAAGGAATTGTTCTATTCTAAAATAACAGAATTAGAAGTCTTAAATAGATAAACTATAAATAGTATTAAATTATGTTATATGCATTATAATTAACATTACGGTGATATTTAAATGGTTTAATAATTATATAATGTTCTGTATATGTTATTTACATTATAATTGCCATGATAATGTTATACTATAAATGACATGCTATTGTAGTCTTTCAACATTCATTTATCAGTGTATTCTGAGAGACCGTATGTTCTTTTATATCAGGCTTAGCTGTTATTTGCACATTTATCCAAAAGTTACTCTGTAACCATTTTCTCACATACCATTGACAAAAATGAATGTATGGGTGGTTAGAATATTTTAAATCATCATACAATAGGTTTTATCTGCCAATATTTGCTTGATTATTTTTTTTCATACGCATGTGAAGGTATGCGTATATATTATTCCTGATAAATAGGGTTTTACTCCTTAGTAGTTGCTTCTCAGAAAGTACACAATAGGTACTACTGTGTTCTGTTATCTCATCCAATGGGATTTAATTTCCATTATTATGTCCCCATATGTCAAAAATAGATCTAGGTGAAATGGGAAAATGTGGGCTATATAATGTTAAACGTAGTGATTTCGATATTAAATATTACATTCACAATGATATTTTTACTTTCAAATTCATTTTTATTAACAATTTTTCCCCTTTATCATTCTACTTTTTTATTCTTAGAAAAAAAAAAGTAACCGAGAAAAATTAATATCTTTATTTTAAAATATACCTGTTCACAGCTACACTCTGGGAGGCTTCTGCAAAACACGGGGAGCCCTGAGATCTTTGGCATCCCTTTCTGTGTCAGACCTCATGTGCATACACTCAGTGTATATATTTTGTGAGGGAGTAGCTTGAAGAAAGCTTATATCTCCATATGCAAAACCAAGGAGTCCTTGCACATCACTGTCCACTGTGCCATGTGTTCTGATGATTATGAAGGATTAGAAAACTGCAGATGTTTGTCAGGTGAGTTTGGTGAGGTGGCTGTGCAGAACCACTGTTTCAAGAGCATACTACTTAGGAAGGGCAGATGGCCCCAAATTAAACTAGTCTGCATTAGCCATTGCTCTCCATTTCCAGAATTTAATTTCTGTAGGCTGTATGGTACCACCCAAATAATGTCATTTTAGGTCTAGAGTTCTGTAGGTGGGTAATTATGTCAACCTGTAACCTATTACCAAATGCCATCACCACCCTCTATGTAAAGTCCTATGGATTTATTTACAGATCCTCAGCATAAAAACTTTTGGGGAGCATCTGCAGTTGCTTCTTACTTACTCTGTAAATCCATAAAAATACTTGTGTGCTGATTGCTGCATTGTTTGACACCTATTCAGCCCTAATGGTTGGCAATCACAGAACTGATGATTACAGGGGAGGCTGATAAACTTCTTGTTAGCCTCCAGCAACCTTATTCTTAAAACCTGTATTCCTTGGGATGATTTTTAACTGTTCTGGCTTTTTCTTCCCTGAGCTCTTGTCATCCGTAGAAACTATTTCTACTTCTTGTAGCTTGACATTCTTCAGAAAGTAGCTTGTGCACAAGTTCTTGCACAGTTATCACGCATCCTTACCTGGTGGGACAACCACCCATCTTCTGTAGGTTTTTTCCTTTGGAGCACGTGCGTGTCTGTAAACCACATGCTGCTGATTTGCCCAGGATTTTGGTAAACAGTGCTGGTTTTACTATGCAGTTTTAAGCCTGACAAGTAGCTGTGCTGCTCAGTGTGATATTTTGAAAAATTGAACAGGAAGCAATGGTGTTGCATGGTTTCTTTGATGACCTGCCCATCATTCCTGGACTGCTTAAAATGCTTCTGGAACTGATGGGGTCGCCATCTCCTAAATACTTCCTTATAAACTCTGGGACAGTATGTTTAAGCTATCTTCTGCATTCAGGAAATGAATGTTATGATTTACCATCTTTGCTTAAATAAATAAATAAAACAAAAGAAAAACAAAACAAACAACAACAAAAAAACAAACAACAACAACAAAAAAACCACAATATTTTGTTTTCTTCTCATCTCTGTCAAAGTACTTATTTGTGACCAAGGAGATGGTATTTGGATACTGTCTCAGTTTAGAAAACATTTAACGTTTTCTGGCTAATGTGCAGCTGTACATTCAATGATACGGTGTATTATAGAACAGTATTGCTACTTTTGTTAGCTAAAATAAATTTTTTAGACTAATTGTCTGAATCCTGAATGCTTTCAGCACTGCCCCATGTGCAGCTCTTCCTACAAACCTGTTCCCTGCAGTATCAGCCAGACTGTGACTGGTTGAGGAGGATGAACAGTGATCACAGCAGCATCCTGTGTACAGCTTAGTTTGCTTTATTTACATTCCTTACTGCATATTTAGTAAATGTATTGATCTAGTGTAGAATTATTGTATCAGTCACAGGCTGAGCCAGTGTAATATTATATTTTGAATCAAATTATACTTTGCTATATCCAAGACAACAAAGTTTTTTTGATGTGAATTTAACCATAATATAGCTGACACTTTGCATATTCATTTCCATGGTGGTAGGTCTGCTTACTAGTGGGATAAATATATCCTCGAACTGGGAAAAGCACTGTGATAAATGTAAATTATTTCTCATTTGAAAAATAAACAGAAAAGTTCTACTAGTGGTAACTGGCACTTGGTTTTAAAGTGATTGACACAGATTTTATTTGTCCAAGCACTGCATTGAAGACTCATTAGTTGAGAGAGTCCTACAGTTTTGTTAATTGTAACCTCTGAGAGATAACTGCAGATAATTAAGCACCAATCAGATTTGGGTCTGACTGTAGCACACAGAATCAAACAAAGATATCTGTCTCAGGAAAATAAGAAGTATTTCTACATTAGCATAGCGAGATTTTTGGAATAGCTAGCTA
Organism: Aythya fuligula; assembly: GCF_009819795.1. Classification (NCBI taxonomy): domain Eukaryota; kingdom Metazoa; phylum Chordata; class Aves; order Anseriformes; family Anatidae; genus Aythya; species Aythya fuligula. The sequence continues at coordinate 34,539,742 of NC_045565.1, forward strand.
GCTAGCAGGGGAAAAATATAATTGCACTGAGGACTGTGTGCTAGATTTTTGAAAGGCATACAATAATATGGTTGTCTGTAATAGCAGGAGGCTGGACTTCATGACCTGGAAGATCTCTTTAAGTCCTGAATTCTTCATTTTTGAGATAAATATGTGTGTATATATATATAACTATATATAAACATATACAGTTACATATAACTATATATAAACATATAGTATCACAGTGGAACCACACTGACAGAACAGATAAGAGTCATAGTAGCAGAGGATGTTAGCTGAAAATTAACACATGTGATAGTCTAATCTTTTAAGAAAATAAACAAATAAAAACCGCTGATATTTCTTTAGCTGCAGCATTAAGGTATTCTATGGTTCTGGCATTGTATTTTTATTCTTCTTAGTCTGATCAAAAATTATTTTGCCTATATTCAATTTCTCTTGTTTGGTTAAGATTTTGAGAACCAGAATGATTTTAAACTGAATTGAGAAGTGGATGATCCAAGAAGCACTGGTGTGATGTGGCTGGTAGAGTTAATGATGCTGAGGATGTCTGAAGGACACTATTCGGGAAAAAAGAGAAAAAGGATAAGAATGAAAATGCAAGATAAACATTTGTTAGTTTAATGTTTTCAACTTCACTGACACCTTCAGTCTGTTTAATCCTATAGGTGCTTAAAGCCCTCCAATGACTTGATAACAGATATGAACTGAAAGAGATGTTTTTGCTGGATGTGGGGAAAAGCTCTTCACCATGAGGATGGCCAAGCCATCCATGTGTACCATGTGTAACAGGTAACCCAGAGAGGTTGTGGCCCATCTTCATCGTCAGAAGTTTTCAGGGCAGACTAGCTAAATCCCTGAGGAACCTGGTCTGACTTCAGGGCCGACCCTGCTTTGGGCAGGAGCTGGGGTGGAGATGTCTTCAGGTCCCTAACAGTTTTAACAATCCTATGATCCTACGATGAAGGCAGTTCTAGACATTCACTGAAGAAACGCTGAGGAGTTTAAGATCTTACCATTTGTGCTGGAGATAATGCTTGACTGGAGAGCTGATGGAGACATTAAGCAGCTGGTGAAAGCTGTTCCAGGCACACATGCTTGACTGTATTGAAGAATTTGAAGAACTATCACAGAATCCCATCTGCTGGTTTTATTTTAGTGCCACTAACCTCCAGCAATAGGCGGTACAGAAATGCAGTAACAAGCCTCTGAAGAACAAAAGCATCTTAAATAAGTTTGCTTTTTAAGTACGAAAAGGGTATTTTAAGAGTTTACGCAAGGAGAAAGAAACCTGCTTTCAGAGACACTGTTCCTCCTTTTTGGGACAGAGGCCTCACTCCAGGTCATTTAGGCTTCAACAGTGTCCAGCACCAGATTGGGAACTGAGAATTCAGTAGAAATTCAGAATGGTGTTTGGTGTAAGGTTGGGATGTTGTAATGACATTCCCTTTCTGAACTGATGGATAGTTAAGGCAGTAGGGGAGTTGAGATCTGAATGTGGATTACTCAGTGCTTGCTTCTCTTCTCCTGTCCCTCTTCTTTCTGTCCTTTGAAGTGAGGTAACCTTTTGAGAGGTTTCAGAAAGCTCTTAGCAGTGTGTCAGGCTTTTCAAATATATTCACAATATTATTCATTGTCTTTCCAAGGTCAAGCATTTTCAAGTCTCTCACATACTAGGGTTTGGCTACCACTGGTGCATTTTTACTCTTATTGTCAGAAATTTACATGGTAATGAATACTCTTATACTTTTTTTTCAGCAGTGATAATGATGTCTTGGTTTTGCAGCAAGTTAATTTATTTTCTTTCTGTATTTCTGAAGTTTCAGTCCGATGTTAGCTAGTTGTGCTGGCCACTTGGATACTGTTGGGTACCTGAAATCACAAAGTGCTTCTTGGGAAGCCAGACTTCTGGAGGTCCTGTACTCGGCTGCAGATGGAGGACCTTTTCCCATTACTGAATGGATAACTAATGACAGCTGTAAGGTAGGTGTTATCTCCACATTTTGCAGAGAAGACAGCATTGTCCCAAAAGTAAAGAGGTTAATCTTTTACATTCACATTAGTCCTGCGGTGGTGCATTTCTGAATCCTTTGGGCAAGGTTGTGTTTCTGCTTAATGGAAAATTATTTGCCTGAAAGGGCAATGCCACTGATGTGGGTTCAGGAAAGTGAAGAACAGTGAAAATGTCTGAAAAGTGGGGGAGTGGATGAAACCCTGCGAATACAAAAAGAACAAACAGAATAATCTCTACAACTAGAGGACAGCGATACCTCCACTGCAGTGGTTTTGTAATTAGACCTCTCCTCTTTAGCTGTATTTCATTAATTTACCATTAATAAAACAATAGTTCCTTAATAAGAAATGGGATAAGAGAAATTACCATAATAGTAGCTGATAAAGGATATGAAAGGGGGTCTTCCTTGCCTAAAATTGGAAGTTTATAGTTTTATGAAAAGTATGACAATTTGTTTTACTTGTAGGCTTTCATGAAACAGGAGATAGGCAGAATTGCCTGTTTTTGGTTTCACATCAGAGAGAGACACAAACTTGCATTAGCAAACAAAATTGGACATATTTAGTAATGGCTCAGTAAATATTAGTAAATGGGTGGTATAATTTAATCAGTATGGTTGCAGTTGATAAGGTGTTGAAAAGCTCTGATCAAGACTGCTGGGAGGCTAAATGAAAAGCTGAAGATTCAGAGATAAGGATTGATGGATATAATGTTATTCTAATTGAGAATAGTAGAGAACGTGAAGCACTGAGAAATTAAATTGATGACCTGTAAAACAAGCTTAGATTAAGAAAAAAATCAGATTGATAGAGGTTCCTGCAGGAATGCAGGCAGAGAAAGGGGCAAGAGAAGACAGAATGTGTTGGATAAGCTTAAATATTGCCTAATTGTTTTCTCAGGTAGGATAATATGAATTTAAGAAGTGTTATAAAAGTTTGTGTGTCAGGAAAAACCTGTGCACTGTGGCTAGAATTTAATCTTCTATTCTTTTTTGTAGCATTGAGGGTGAGGCTGGGTTTTCCTTACCCCAACCTTACCCCTTTCCTTACAAATCCCCTTTCTTCCCAGTGATGTCCTGTTTGGGAGCTGTTGGGTGTGCTTAGATTCCCTGTCCCACATTTCACACCACTCTGCTCCCCAGAGTAACCTAAGCACGTGGTTACTCAGTTGGGGGGTGAGAAGCTTTGAAGAGTGTGGAAAGGTGTGGGACAGCACGTCTCTGAGAACTGTACTGCACTTAAAAATAACCTTTGTTCTTTAAGCTTTGGCCCATTTGCTTGTACAGTGTCTGACTTCAGACTACCATTGGAGATTAATATAATTTGGAAAACTATCAAATTCAGCACCTTCTCTGGGACTTTGTTGCAGCCATACTGTTTTTATTGTTGCCAGACCTCTAGTTGGAAAAAAACAGTTCGGTTACAGCCTTCAGCAGCTTCTGCACGGTGCACATGGGGGACATGGACAGGCAGCACTGGGAGTGCAGCATTTCAGAACAGAGCAAGGGGTCAACGCTTTGCCACGGTCTGAAAAAGTCAAAGCTGGAAGTGAAGAGAAATCTGAAACGGGAGCATATTGAAAGTCCAATCAATCCACTTAACTTTCTTTCCTGTTATTTAAGATGGTGCTTCTGGTGCTTACTAGTATACACCTGAGACTGTAAATATTCATACCATAAATTAGAATAATAGAATCATAGAATATCCCTAGTTGGAAGGAACCCCCACGAATCATCATGTCCAACTCCTGGCTCCACACAGGACCACCCAAAAAACAGACCCTATGTCTGAAAGCATTGTCCAAACACTTCTTGAACTCCCTCAGGCTCGGTGCTGTGACCACTGCCCTGGGCAGCCTGTCCCAGTGCCCTCTGGGTGCAGACCTTTTCCCTTCTAGGCCCTTCACTATCTTTGTAGTCCTTCTTTAGTTTTATATCCTTCTTACTTGATGGCACCAAAAACTGTGCGTAGTAGAAGAGGTTCCTCAAAGAGGCTTGTATAGGATTTCCCTTTGTAATTACCACTAGGTTTGGGATTTGCCTCAATGGCAGGAAAAAAAAAAAGTCTGGCAAGAGAAAAATGGTCTCTCTGTACCCCAGCAAAATCTGCTGCTGTGTGCTGGAGTTGTGAGCTGGCACTGGGAATTACTCAAGTAGCAAATCTGGAATTTGGCTTTATACCAGCATAGAAAATGAGCCGTACCCACAGCATGTGTCCAGAGACTGGGGGCTCTTCTTGCCTGCAGAAACATCGAGTGTGCCCCTCTGAGCTAGTCATGGCATGGCCTGGGGAATGGCACAAGTCCGCATGCCTTGGAAAAACAAAGCTGACACTTTAAAGACAGGCCTGGCTGAAGTCAGAAGGAAAAAAGAAGCTCATTCATCTAGAGGATTTATATAAAATTGGCTAGGGGAGCTGTAAGTCTGTCAAAATGACAACTGAGCACAAAGAGGATGCAACAAAATGAGGAATGAATGACAGAAGACCCAAAGAGGGAATAAGTGAGGGAAGGGGTTTCAGTATGGGGAAGGACCAACGCTGTACAGGACTGCCCAGAGGAGAAGTGGATAGTAAAATGTGAGTGTGAGCATCACAGGGCTGTGGCATGGCATGCACCCACAAAAGGGCAGGGGCTGTGGGCAAACTGCAGTGCCTGCACACCCCAGAGATGGGTTGAGAGAGGAAAAACAAGCTTCAGAAGACTGAAGTCTCTCCTCTCTAGTAAATCTGGAGGATTTGTTTTCTTCCGAGCTCTTATTTTTCTTTAATTTAGGTTTGTGATTTAAAGTGGAAGGTTGAAAATAACTGCAAAGGAAGAAATAGTCCAAAACTCATATGAAACACATTTTTAAGGAAAAGAATCATAAAAAAAAAAAATCACTGAATTAATATATTTTTTGATACATTCCTAATGCACTTCAAAATTATATCAGTGATAAAACAGGAGGAGTTTGATTAATTTTTGCAGCTGTTCCCGACCTGTGTTTTTATACAAGTATGTATGCCTGGTGCAGACTACGTGGGCATTACCTAGAGATTCTTTCCAACCATCTGTTTGATGCAGTTTCCATGTTACCAGGCTTTAGTTACTGCCAAAATAAAATTAATGATTTCTGCACTAATCTAATGACTCCTCACTGCATCCTCAAGTGGGCTCTAAGTAACAACAGTGGTATTAAATGCTTTGGTGCTTTATTCTTGTTTAATACCTTAGTCCATACTTTAATGCCAGCCACCATCATCCTGTATTAGATTGCTACAGGATATATATCACATTTCAAAGAGGACTCAGGGTTGTTGTTTCAGTGTGTGTGCCTTCCTGGGCTCCAGCAGAAAGTTCCCAGCACTGCTGCTGGAGCAGCTTGCTGTTGGGATTGTTCCCTCAAGTACTTTTTAGCTTCTTATTCCTAATGTTGAAGATTTTGCAAAGTATTCAACATTGAGGTTCACTTTCCACTCTGTAGTCGTGGCAGGGCCTGCACAGTGTGGACATGACAGGTATCACGTCATGTAATGTAATTTCTAAAATGCTCTTTGTTAAAATTATGGCTGTCGGTACTAAATAATCATGAAGAAATTGCTCTGGCACTGACAGAGAATGGAACAGAAACTACTGGTAAGAATGAGGTAGCTGCAATAAGCATAGCTTTCTTTTATTTTAATTGTTAAATGGAATATGCTGTTGTTTATGTCTTTCACTGTTGTAAAGGACTCATGGAAGACTGGACGGTATCACAGGCAGATGTGAATAATTTCTACATATTGATTTTTGGCTCTTGGCTTATTATTTTAAATGTATTTCCTTCTTCAATTTTCTGATTTTTTGTTTGTTTATTTGGAGCTTGGTCAATTTGTTAGAAGACAAGAAGAAAAAGCTAAGAGGAAAGCCTGATATTTCTCTGTCTTCCAGCTCAGAGATGGGTGACTCAGATAATGGCAAAGGAGTGCTTTTTTCACCAGTAAAGTTAAAATATGAATACTGGACCTCAGCTAAGTGCTGTAACTTGCCTGTTTCACCTCTAGTGTTCAGTCTTCTGGGCCCTCAGCACTCATTAAATTGTGGAGCTCAGCCTCCTCCTCCAAATGTTCTCCTGTATCTGTGGGATTTACAGCCACTGTTTTCTCATAACAAAACCAAAAATCTCTCTCATGCAGAGCTAGATGTAAAGCAAGAAATTCAAATACACAAACATGCTTTTTGGCATTCCCCTGAGGACATTGCAAACTGTATTTAAGCTGCTGGAAATGAAACACTGATTTTTTATTTTTATTTTTTTATTATTATTTTTTTCTTCTCTGCTGCTTCTCTCTGATCTTCAGGACCTTTTTTACTTTCATGACTGTCCCTCTAGTAAACAAAAAATTAGCATGTCTTACCCAACCTTGTTAATGCTCACCTTTAAATTTTCCAAGGAGATGCTTCTTCACCTCAAATCATGAGCTCAATGCTTGAGCAGCAAATTTACAATCTGCTCTAGGACTGAAGAATATTCAAGGTGTTAGGGCATCTAGTATTTCTTCAGAAAAGTGTACTAGGCTACAATTAACTTGAATTATCTTTGGGAAAAAAAAAAAAAAATCTTAATCTTTTAGCTTTTAAAATGAAAAAGTAATTTGCATCTTTAATAGTAAAATAATCTGATGTGAATTACCTGGGGTCTTTTAAGACAAAGCTCCTTCTTAGTTCTGTCTGACAGTGACACTGCTGGGGATGTAAACATGAATTCCCACTACTGAATTTTATTCAGAAAAAGGCATTTTTTCTTTTAAAGAAGTAAAAACATTATTCTTTGTATTTGATTTAGCCTGGTGTTATGTAATACCTTAATGTACTTCAAAATTTTGCATTATTGTGCATAGAATATTATTGTATGTAGCATACTCAGAATGAGTCATTGAACTGAACTCTAAATAGAGAAAATTGTATTTTTATATCAAACCAATTTTAATAGCAGGCCATGTTGATTACATAGAAATAGAGAAATAATAATGAACTGTTATTGATAGATGACGAATAGCCATGTTTTTATAAAAATTGTACTAAATTTTCACACTGGAAAGACATCCTAGAAGATAATAGGACACTAAGCTTTGTGAGTAGTATATATACATTTTAAATTATCTCATCTAAAACAGTTTTGTATCTGATGGTTGCCTGCATGTTATATCATGAAAATACTTCAACTAGAATTTCAAACATTTGTTTTAAAATATTTTATTTTTTTTCTGTTTGTGTAAATGAAATACGTTGGCCATGCTACCAGCTATCCAAGGAATAACATGTACGGATATACAGGGCTAACTCTGTCAAAAAACAAAGTTTGTTCCAAGATTCAACTTCATTTTTTTTCTAAATTTTTTTTTTTTTTTTTTTGTGTCATAGTCAGAAATTATTACCCTTCATAATAACAAAACGCCACAATGTCACTTTCTCTTTACTTTTTGTTTGTTATGTTTTTCCCAAAGGTGCCACTACTGCCAGTTGTCAATTCGTCTGTTTTAAGCAATGATGTGGACAAGTTGCCAGAACAAGAGATATGTTCATAGAAACAGACCACTGAAAAATGGAATTGGAAAGTAATATAGAATTAAAAAAAAAAAAAAAAAAAAGTTATTTGAATACTTTACAAAAGGAGGCTTCTATAAGTGTCACAGAAAAGTTTTACCTTACTGGGGAATATATTAGGACCTCTCTGACATTACTGACTGCTTTTTATGTATAGATAGCTTTAGAAGAAGGAAAAGGTTCATAATACTAGGATAGGCTTTCCTCTGTTCCATTTTTTACGTCATTTTAAAATCAGAAAATATTTCTAGCATTCCTTCTACTTCAAGATAGTATCTGCAAAGAAAAGGAATATACTGATATTCTGTTAACTCAGCATTTTGAAAATAATAACAATTGAAATCTCCAAAAGAAGCTACTGAAAATTATGGAACTTAGTTTTCTTTTTGTTCTTTATGTGCTGTGGACTTTAAAATACAGCAGCTCAGGCAGCTGTCAAAGGTGACTGAGGTGGGCAGAATGGGGTGCAATTTAACAGTGGTAGTGAGCCCAGAGCAGGAAATGAGGAGGAAAGAAGTCAGAAGAATGGGTGAGACTGGGATGGGGTCATGGGCATCGGGATGGAGGCAGAAAGTTTGCTCTGGATGTGATGGAGCTGAGATACTCCACCTGTGATACTGATAATCAAATGCATGTTTTGTATTCTACCCACTGTTTCAGGAAGCATATCTATTGCTGCTGCTTCTGATGAAAAAGAATGGTCAAGTAAAGAGTCACAGATTCCATAAGGTATGATTTCTGTGTTTTCAGAGTTTTCAAAGTAGTTTAAGATGTCTTAAAGTCAAGTAACATCACCATTGCAAAGTCAAGCACTGAAAAATGCAGAATTAATGTTGCCCCCCCCCCCCCCCCTTTTTTTTAATGGCCCATTTCTCCAAATAAAGCATTATCTAGTGTATTACCTAATCAGATGTTTATTTTTCCCCACAGGGCCCTTCACACATAAATAGCACCCAATAAAAGTACTACTTATGCATAGCTTACATTTTCTACAATGGAAAGGGTCTGTAGGTAATGATTCCCCTGCACTTGCAAAGTTGCCAAAACCCTCAGAACAGAGAGGTGGGAGCTTTTTAAAATGGCTTACATGAAGAAAGATGTGTTTTTCTACCAGCATGTTGTATTTTATTTTGAGAAAAATCTTGCTTTTTTTTTTTTTAACCATTTGGATAATTATGTAAGGAAAGCACCAAATACAGTTAGGAATGTATTTATCAAGAGAGAGTACTTAATAATGAGCAGATTGCTCAGCTATCAAATTACCCGATTGGTTTTGATTGAAGTACCTTCAAGTGGAAGATTCCACAAGTTAAAACCTACTACATTGGTAAAAACTGGCTACAGAGCAGTGATGGTGAAAAGCTTAGCAAACTGGTGGATTGTAAATGAATGGCTCATAAAAACAGTGTGCTGGTTTATCTGCATTCATACCGAGCCAAACAGCCTGCAGTGGTATATTAAACTGTTAAAATTACTCACCATTCCTATGTTTTTCAACAATAGCACCTTTTCAAATTAATATATGCTGTATTTTCAGATAGCCTGCCTTAAAGTGTTTCTAAAATGATTTTTATTCCTGCTCTTAGTTTCATTGTTCACAATCATGGGTCACATTTCTTAATGTTGTATTTAAAAATACATAAAATTATTCTTGTGCTGATGGTATATGCCAGAAAGGTGCGTATTCATAAATACATTAAAAGATATAAATTCAGATATGTAAAAGTACAATGTAATAAAGCATTAAAAATGTATTTTCATTTGTACAGACATACAGTACTTGCATAATGCTTCTTTTCTCAAAGTGCCTTAAAGCCATCCTTGTATAGATAGGTAAATCTGAAGTTAGAAGACCATCCTATTTGTCTAGAGTTAATAAATAAGTAAATAAATAAATGGGAGGGGAGGAGCTTCTTAAAAAGAAACAAATCTTTCTCATGATAATGCCACTAGAGATTCCACTTCCAAACTAACTAAATTCCATGAGTTCAAAATGCTATCTCAACATACTCTAGATTTTAATGCTTCTCTCTTAAAAGTATTACATAAAAAGTGCAGCTACCTGTAATGTATGGGACAGCTTTATCTTTTCATAACGTGTGGTATAGTTATCTGGAAGGATGGTCGGTGTGCAGGATGAAATAAGCATTACTGAGTTTATAAAATTACACTTCAGAGGAATCTTCTAAAATAAATAATGGATTTGTTTACTGATATGGGATACTTTATAGTTAAATTAAATAATTCAGTTACTTGATTGGAATTTAATAAAAGATAATATTGTATATTCAAATGATCAGCAGAAAGTAGAATTGAAACTAAGAAAAAAGCTACATTTCTGTTTATTTTTTGAGCCTTTGAAAAGGCTCTCAAAATACACCTGGGAATTAAAAAAAATAAAATAAAAATTGATACTCTGATAATTTTATTATTATTATTTTTAATCTAAGAATACTAAACCCAAGAGATTTGATGGAGGGTAAGGAGGTAAATATGCAATTTTCTTTTTGTTTACTGTGTATTTATTCATTTTCTTTTATGGTGTTTTGTACTTACAGTTCTATTGATTAGCATAATAGCAGCATTGTCATGCACTGCTTTAGGGAGAGCACATTGTGTTCTTGCCTGCCTTGCCTTGCCTGGAAAGGAGAGTTATCTGGATCAGGAACGTCATGCTGAGGGAGGAGCATGGAATATGTGCATGGGAGATGAAGATGAGGAGACAACAGCTCAGAATCTGCTCAGATCTCTCCCAGGAAGAGATGTGGATCACCATAAAAACTGAACGGATGTTGTATATTTTTGAAGGTAATATAGAACTGGAAGTTTACGGAGCACAGAGATAGTTCAATATATTACGACAGGGCATAAAGCCTGTGTTGACAGCACTTCCTTGAAACGAGATACTAAAGGTCCATACGCTGAGCAGCTGTCACAGAGTAACATACGTTGAATTTCACATCCTGGTGTATCCCATGGTAATTTGTTTGCTTACACTGTCCCTAAGAATGTGAAACCATTCATATGGTTTTTGCAATGGAATTTTACATGACACCTGCATGTCTAATCAGAAAGTCACTAATTTTGTATGAAAAAAACACAGCCAACTACTACTCACATCCTGGGAGAAAAAATATATGTATATCTAAACAAAAGAAGCATTTAATAACTTTATTTATTTATATTTATTTTTTTCCTCCACCTCCAAAAGCTACAGATCCCTTTTGGCCTGGATTATTTTGTATCTGAGTATGTATAATGTATTTGCTTATCTGATACTTGGAAGGATTCCAGGTTATATGATTACTGCGTACATAACCCACTCCTCAATTTTGCTATTAAAAAATCAGCTTGAAGTATGCCAATAACTACATTTTATTGGTTTTAAGTTTACAGTATGTTTGGTTTTGCTTGCCTTTGTTTTGGATAAGGAATTACATTTCTTTTTTTCCAGAAGACTAGAAAGCTCTAGCTTTAGCCATGTGTAACACATAGATGTTCCTTCCCCCTCTACACCCCATTATAGATATATGCTACTTCTGACATAAGAAAAGTGTTTTAAATACAAAATATCTCAAATACTCAAAGGTTATCATCTACACATTCTCAATATTATGTGGAAATTTTGATTTCTGCTGCACTGCCAAGCCTAGGGTAGGCTGGCATCCTACTTTAGAGTTGGTAGCTCTCCACACATGAGGCACCGGTGTTGCTGTTGTGGTTGCTTTAAGAATTGAATGCTTTTGTGTTTACTTGTGGTTTATTTTTCTAGCTAGCGACAAAGTAAACTATGGTTTATTTTTGTTTATTTAGTTTATCCATAAACATGAGTGCTATGCTGCCACAATGGGGAATAAGTGGGAGAATTAAATGCAATTACACTTACTGAAATGATATCCAAATTTCTAGCAATGCTTTTATTTTTGCTTAAAGATCAACAACAACAAAATACAGGCAATGAGGAAACTAACCTATGTAAGGTAATAGCTCCTTCTCCCTCTATTTCAACTGATATGCAAAAATTGTTTTTATTACAGCATATGTGAAACAACTGTATTCAGCAGTGCTACCAAAAAGGCACGGAAGAGATCAGATGTAATGTTACTATGCAGTAAAGAGATGAAATTTTGTTTCCATGTCTTAGGATAACCAAAGTTTACGTTCTAAAATATGTATTTTGTTTAGGAAATTAAGAAACCCAGAACAATATTTTAGAAGTTAAATACAAAACAGTAGTAAATAGTAAAGAGATGAAACTTTATTTCCATGTCTTAGGATAACCAAAGTCCGTGTTCTAAAATATGTATTTTGATTTGAAAAGTAAGAAACCCAGAACAATATTTTAGTTAATACAAAACAGTAGTAAATATGCAAAATACATTTGATAAGCAGAGCAATGAGGCAAAAGAAATTAAGTATAATAATTGATTTTTAAAATGCAACTTTGTAATGCTTGGCGTCCCCCCACCCCTTATGTGTAATCTGTTGTCAGTCTAAACAGTATAGGCATGTAACATAGTGAGTATTGGTTGAACTTAATTACCAAAGCATCAGAAAGGTAATGACACTGGAAGGCCTGATATCTGCATCAGTACGTACTAACCATAATGTGTTTGAGGAAAATGAGGTTAAAAAATACAGTTTTGTGATATACAGTACTTCTTCAGTAAGAGAATTTGTCCAAAAAGAAGACATTCTCTCATAGCACAGATTTCTTGACCATTTCAAACAGCAACGTGAAAACTGCTATTACAGTACAACTGCTAATGCTGAGTGATACTTTGGTAAGAACACACATTCCACATCTGTGTGCAATATTGGACATTTCACCATGTTTCGGGAGATTTTTTTTACCCTGACATACTTATTCAAGAGTTTGCTATGAACCATTGAGATTGATTTGTTTATACATTTGATTCATCAAAACTAAACACCCTACATAGGACCAATAGAGCAGAATTATTCAAGTTCATTGAAATATTAAAAAAAAAAAAAAAAAAAGGCTTCCTTTTTAGGAAAACTCAGCTATGGTAAAAATATCTACTACAGTGCACTGCACTGTAATAAATATTCAACATAAATTAATAATTTACAAGTACCTGAGCAAGTATACAGAGCACCATAGCACAGCACAGCACCAAAGGCAGTAGCTCAGAATTCTTAAAAATAATGCTGTTTTAAACATTAAAAATTCTAAGTATTGTTACAAAAATGAACTCCAGCTGGAGTTTAAAGATAGTGCAAACTTCTGTCTTCACTTTTTGTAATAAAGGTGTCAGATTTCCTAGTTATTTCACATCAGCAGTGTTGCTGGACCTGGATACATGTGGTGGATGCTTAGGAGCAGGTCTGTTGGAAAGAAAGAAAATAGCAAATGGTTATTTAAACTGTTGGTAGTTCTCACGGCCAGTGCTTGCTTGAGGCATGTAGAGGAATGGTAAAAACCCCTCAGCGAGTTCTATCGAATCTAACTTCAGGCAAATAGCATGGGGCTGCCATACTGGGACAAGATCTGACACCCTTTACAGCTTACTCACACACCCTCAATATGCTGAAGTCTGTGAATACCCACAGACTCCTCCCTTGGACTCAGGTGGTAACTGATGCCTGGCCAGTGGGATAAGCTTGCTTAGTGTTTCAGGTCTTGTCCTTTAAACTTTACTTTTCCAGGTGCTCACCAGTTTTGCAAAAACTCTACTAAAGGCAGCAGAGTAGCAGTTGGTTTAAAGCAGTGGAAGCAGTCAGCTGGAAGTATTATTACTTTCAGATTATCTTACTAGAAGGCACAGCCAGGGACTTAATCAAAGTGCATTCTTATGGTCTTTCTCTACAAGTATTAGGAAACTAACTAGATTCTATTTTTAATTTTTCTAAGCAATATTAAGTGCCTCACTAGCAGAATTCCTGTGGCTTAAAATACTACTTTCATCTTCCCTGCAGCTCACTTTTTATTCATAGGAAGCTGAAGACTATTGGGCAAGAAAATAACGACTTCAACTTTTTTTCCCTAAAGCAATTGGAATTGTTGTTTAAACAGTCAATAGCAGCAAAGTAAGAAATTTTAGATACAGTTTTGTATACAATCCCTAAGAGGAGTCCATCAAAGGCTGGATGTTTCTTTATTAGAGAAGGAGAAAATGGTGATATTCGATAATTAATTATTATACAATTAGTATGGACCTGTGAAAAATCAATTAAAAAAAGTCTTGACATATTAAACATTCTGCTACCAGAAAGTGAGTAATCTCAGAAAACAGCAACAAAAAGACGGAAGGAAATCGGCAAGTTTGTTACTAACTAATGCTCAAAAAAATAAATGGCATGTCTGTCTCTGTTATAGAACAATACTGTGGTGTAATATCATTGTTTGATCTTTTTGGACGGTGGGGTGTGGGAATGCATACTTTAAAAGAAGTTTGACAGGACTGTTAAAGGTTTCTGTGCTGCTGAGACCTATGATTTGGTGTATCAGAGTTTACCTACAACTAAACTGTTTGCCTGTTGCATATATGTTGCTCTAGGGACTACACAGATCTGAAAAATAATCTCGACACATAGTTTTCATCATGTGAAGAGTCTGGACTGCACTAACAGCATTTTTTTTGTTTAGTTTTCAAAACTCAAGCTTTCTTTTTTTTTTTTTTTTTTTTTTTTGTTAGAAAAGAAGCCATAATCTGCCTTTATGACATAGTAGACCTACCAAAAATCTCTGCTGCAACTATTTACCTGTTTTTCTTTCTTAGTTGTCCATGCAATTTAATTGCTATGTATTCTTCCATTTACATACATACTCTTTACATGCATACTTATGTTTGTATATACACCAACACGCTTGTTCCTATATAACAAAATCCCCGCATTCCTCATTCTTTCAACTTCATTGCCATTATGGAATGGATTACCTTCTGATAATTTTGAAATATAAAATAATGGCAAAACCTCTTTATAAAGATTGCTTGCCAATAGGATACTTTTGATCTGATAAAATAATTAAACAGGACATGTATGCATTGCTGAGCCTTTAAATCTTAATTACTCCCCCTCCATCACTAGTAGGGATAGTCATTTCACTTCTAGATTTTTAATTTTTTTATTCTTAACATTCCTTTTTGGATAAATATAGCTTATGTGTTTTCTGAATATTTGGGGTATTATATTCAGATGACTTAATGTTCTACCGTGAAATGTATGAGTAGAAAATTGCTTTCATTGGTGGCAAATTTTAACAGCAGCACTTGGTTCTCAGCCTAATTCTGTAAGGGGGCTGGCTAAGTGTTTTTATTTATTTATTTTTATTCTTTTTTCCTGCAAGAGTTTTCAGAAACTGGTGTTTATTAACTCCTTTCTCTTCCAAGGAATTGCAAATAGTAATTGGGCAGTGTTTTTGCCAGCTGCTTCCAGTAAGACCTCCATTATAAATTCTCATAGTCCTGTGGAAGTCAGTGCAATTTTGCTAGTGTACTCTTGTTGGGAATCAATCCAATACTGCATGCTTTTATAAGAGCAGGTAGAAAACGTTTGTCGCGTAGCCCTCAGCAATAGATACAGCAGAGCTCAGCTCAGAGTGCAGAGGATCTGCTCTAAGACAATTTAGACCTGCCTTATTGAACCGAGTGCTACAAGCCAAGCCATTTTGATGAGAACTAACCTTACAGGAGTAATGGGAGGCACAGCTTTTGTGTGTCCAAGCACTGGGGTGCACGCACTGTTATAACGAGCTTTGTTCAGAGGATCTGCTGGTAGAGGCTTCCGAGGGGGGTTTGGCTTGTGATTTTCCTGTTATAAAACACAAGGTCATCGTATTAGTCTTTATAATTGACATAATGGATTTAACATAGCAACTACTGAGCAAGAGCAAGGATAAGTTCAGTGTAGTTGTGACCAGATATGTTTAGATGAGTAAGCCATAACGCGTTTCCAGTAAAGAGGCACCTACATTTTAAAACAAAGCTTTAGGGATTTTGTTTCTTTTTCTTTTCTTTTCTTTTTTATTTTTTAACTTCAAAAACACTGGGTGCATCCATACTGAAATTAATGGTAAATTATTAGCAGATGAAGAACAACATAGATTGAATACATACAGTTGCAAAAAAAAAAAAAAAAAAAGAAGAAATAAAAAATAAAAATAATATATATGCACTATATATATATAATATATATATATATATTATATAATATATATGCAATATATATAAAGGTGGAAATACTAGAAATTACTTCATAATACAAGTTGAGATGACCACAGAAGCAAACTGCCTAAGTCTGGTTTGAATTGGGAGCATCTGTGGAAACTTTTGTTTAGAGATGCTGCTGTGCTTTCATTTTGTGGAATTAAATGATTTATTAATAAGGAACAGAAGTCATCTGCTATCGGGCTTGAGCTAATGTCTTTTCTGTGTGGTCCTTGAAACCCTGCAAACAGGGCAGTGTATCTATCTGTGGTCTTCATCTTGAAGAACTGGGATAGATTAGATGACTTGCTCAGGTCACACAAAGACTCTCCAATGTATCCAAAACCTCCAGATCCATCTGCTTTTCAAACTGCACTGTCACGCTTTCTCTAAAAACATTGTACAGAGTGATTTTACTCATCACTATTAGTTTGCCATAACTATCATTAGCAAAGTTGACCAAAAAGAAACAAGAAAAGTTTACATGCGTTATTTAGTTAAATATCTTCTGAAGGATGTTATGAAAACAAGAGGCGTGAATTACTCACAAATAAAGTACAAGTTTTAATTATTCATACTGAGCTTCATTTTGTGATAAATGTTGACTCTTCCAAAAAGGAAGTGCAGGGTGACTATCAGTAAGCATTTTGATTTAAAAAAAAGGCAAAATTTAGACCTTAACTAAATCTATATTGCATGTAATCACTTCAAATTTACCACAAGCTATACTTCAAAGCTGTATATAATGTTGCATTTCTTTTTACTCTCAGCATAAGTACTAGTTCATAAGTGAATGAGAAATAGCAACATGAAAAACAAAACTTATTTTAACTTGTTGTAGTAACCAAATCTCATATTCTGTATAAAAGTTAGTCTCGACCAGCATCCAGAAGAACTTTTTCATGACAAAACAAATAAAATATTTTTCTATAAGCAGCTTGTGAGAAAGGAAAAGCTCCATCTCTGGGGAGAAAAATATTGCAGATATTCTTGAAATAATCAGGCCTGGTAAATGTTGAGATAAATATCAGCTTGTTAAAACACAATGTAGCTTTATCTCACAGGACTGTCCTGCAGAAAGTCACAGAATTTAATTAAACACTAGAGAAGGAAGTTCTTCAGAACACAGTCTTTTCCAGTGATACAGAACTGAACAACCCTAAAACTGTTAAGAAAAGAAATCTTACCATCAGGATTTCTTAGGAAAGCTTACTTTGTGCACTAAACTTCTTACACAATGAAACCTTAATGTGTGTTTTGAAGTAAGGGATACCAATATGGAAAAAGTTAGCATTAGAAAGTGATAACTTTTTAATAACTGATTTAGATTTACAGTAAAAATAAAGCTTTTAAAAGTCACTATATTTATTGCATGGAAAGTTATATACAACTTTATTTGCAGCTTCATCACCTTGAGTACTGCAGCATTAAAAAAAACAAAAACAAAAAAAAAAAAAAACAAAAACAACAGTAAAACACAGAAACAACAGCAGCATAAAGACAGCAATAAGGAATGTGTCTTTGAACATTTTAAAGCCTTTATTCCCTTAACTGTCTCCACAAAAGCAGTCTTTTTCCTTGAGTACACCTGAATTAATCACCTGAATTAGTCTGATCACATGAGTATTCATCTGTTTGCTTGATCAGTTCTTAATTGTTATTGCATGATTTGTATTCACTATTCAATTAGAAGAGAGCTTTAGGCACCATAATTGGGAAGGAAACTGATGCAGGCTCAGCAATCTAGAGAAGTGAGTCTTGGTCTGAAGAGCTTAAGATCTGTTAATGATGAATGAACAAAAAGAGATGAAAACTGTCCCAGTTTGTTTGTTCTTATTAGCTATGCCCTGTGTCTAATCACCACCTGTAATTTTATTTTTTATTTTTTCCCCAAGCATTTGTAAAAACACTGTCCTTGAGTTAGTATACTTAAGAGAGGCAGAAAATTGGCTTGACAGGCCTAGTGTGGCAAGCTGAGAGAAAAACACGGTTTTCATCCAGAGCTTACAAAGTCATCAGGCATGCGTAGCTTAAATTTTTTTTACTGACACATTTCTGAATAAGCAATTGGAAGAAGTTTCTTTCCTGGAATGCACTGAGTGAGAAAGGTTGCCTTCTTCAATCTATTTAGATAAGAACTTCATTTGTATTAGCCCACTGTGTCTGAATCTGCCCTGAGATGACATAGGACAGGTATTAACAAGAATAACTGTGGCAGAAAGAGCAGAAGGTGAGCCCAGCTCCAATTTAGTGGGGAACAAGTGAAAATACGAAGCCATATTTCCTGTAATATGGCTGACCTGTAAAATACATGATATATTTTAGTAATAAGATAACAGTATCAGAAACTACACTTGAATGCAACCAGTAGCAAAACCAATTGGAAGTCTGGAAGTGATCAAATCAGAATACATGGACTGAATTCATGGTTTGTATAAATCTGCGCAGTGTTCTTGATTCAGTGGTGCTGTGCTGATTTATACTGATTGTGAATCTGGCCCATAAATAAAGTATGTTTGCCTCGTGAGAGCATCTGTAGGAAGAAGAAGCTGCTTATCAGTCAAAAGATTGTTAAATGTTAACGTTGGCATCAGTTAATTTGCTGTTTTTTTGTTGTTGTTTTTTAAATCTACTTGCATCTAGAAGGAAAATTTACTGTAAAATACTAATCCATTCATTTCTGTCTCAAGAGTCACTAGAGGGAAGAAGACTTGTCTTATAGTATACCACTGTGCCTTAGCTACCCAAAGCTGTAAACCAGGAGCAGCAGGAAAGTAGCTTGTGTTCAGATATATCTCTCAGATGGGAGAGCTTGACTGAAACTGAGGCAGATGTGAAGCCATCCACAAAGTGAATGGTTTTCTCTACTCCTCTGCAGTGCTCTGCAGCGCAGAGCACCTAGATGACATTAAGGATGTAGCAATGTTTTTTTAAAGTGCTTTCTCTTGATGACCTGATGGGTGTGGTTCCAAGGAATTAGTGTTGAAGGAATACTTTAACTGCTGTCTATATTAAATAAACGTCTTGAAGTTGCGATAGGGACAGTTCAGGCTGAGTGTTAGGAAGCTGCTACAGTTAAGAAGTGGTTGGACAATGCTCTCAGACATAGGGTCTGATTTTTGGGTGGTCCTTTGGGGACCCAGGAGTTGGACTTGATGATCCTTGTGGGTCTCTTCCAACACAGGAAAGATATTCTATGAAATTAGACTAAAACTATTCTAAAGCTACTTTCTCTAAGCTTTGAGAGAGTAAGATAGCTAACTTGGGAAGAAAAAATTTGCTTCCCTTGTGGTGTTTTCTGTATTCCTAGAGTATAAAAAGCAGTTATTTCTGATAATCTTGAATTTATGATAGGGATATAATGTTGAAAGAAGCCACTCTTGACTATTCACTAAGTTTCCCTGAGTTCATCCACTGTTTGTCTCGTTACTGTTTTATGCTGCAACTGAAAATTGAAAACATCAATATTTTGCTTGATGGAGTAGCAGTCTCAATTACTTTCAGCTGCTAAACTGAAAAAACATTTTGGCAGTTTCAGCTCTGTCAGATGCTGGTAATGATGGCACCAGAGAGCTAGTATTCTACCTTGCACTTTGTGAGGTTTGAAGGGAAGGGCATGTAGTGGTGCATTGGGCTGTGACAGGCTGGGCAGGTCAGAGTGAGAAACGTTTCCTTTTCTTGGAATACCTTTTCTCTGTCTGTCTTCTGCTAGCATGAGGCAGCATAAGCTTGTAAATTGCTAGATACTTTTTTTTTGTTGTTGCTGTTTGATTGTTTAAAGGAAACAGTTTGATTAACAAATAGGAAAAGCACTTTTGTTCAAAATCTTAACTTTGAACAATGTGAAACATGCAGAATGTTCCAATAAATGCAAGAAAATAAACAATGAAACCATTGGAGCTAAAGACAAAAACAACACAAACCAGTACCAGTCCAGTTTAAAAAAAAAAAAAAAAAAAGGCTTTGAAAGAATCAATATTTCCCACTCCTTTGAAATTGGAGATAAATGACTAGCAAGATGGAAAAGTGAAGAAGAAAAAGATAAACTAATTGGAAAGAGGCTAATAAACTGTCCCTACTTTTAAAAGTTGATCTAACCAGAGTGATTTGCTGTTCAGACAGTCCAAATTGCAATGTTTTTTTAACATTTTTCTTACTGACAAAATTTGTAAGCACAATGGCATGGCAGCTCAGCACTGTCTCATCCCTCTTTATTTCTTTGTTCTTTCTGCACTCGCCTTTCAAAGCACTACAATTCAACAACTGTTTCTCATAGACATATCCTTCTACAAATCATTGGGAAAGTGTCTTGGAGTAGCTCACGAGGTTGCTGCATGAAGAAAACGCTGTCCTTGGACATCCTTGCTAGCCTACTGGTAGGCACAGTCCCTCAAGACACAACTGTTTGAGTACGGATTTGTAGAAAGTGCACCAGTGTGCTACTCATTTAAGATAGCTTGGCAATAATAATATTCATTTCATTTTAATTTTGTACTTTATCCAGAATAGAAAAACGTCTACAAAACAGAACTAGCTGATTGCCTGATTGTTTTTCTAAGACACAGTCATGCTACAAATGTGACCATAAGAGAAAAGTTAGTGACAAGAAAAGGACGTTTTAATATAGACAACTGCACAGACAACTTCATCTACCCTGAATATTGCTTTGAGATGCATCTTATTACCAAAAAAACCTATCAGCTCTATTTGAACATTGAGAGGAAATATAGGTTTAATGAAGTAAGTGTAGACAATTCTAAGTCTTTTCAAATCTGTGATCTGAAAAAAAAAAAAAAAAAACAAAAAAAAAAAACAATTTACATACCCTTCTGCAGAGCAGAACTACATCAAGCTAATACCTTCTGCTCTCGGGCAAGATGTCTGTAACTTGACTTCCTCAATTATATCACTGTATTTAACACCTTGCTAACAACTGCTATGGCTTCCTCTCGGTTTGGCAACAGACAAAATGAGCTTGTGTTTGCCCCTAATGTGGAACTTGTTCATACTGCTATGTCTTTTAAGTGGGGGAAAGAGATTTCAGGATCCTCATCTTTAGAATTGCTGCCACAGCTGGCAGAAACCCGTATAACCTTCTGGAGCAAAATGAGAGCTTAAGGAATCTTTATTAAATTATCTATGCCACATTCCTAACAGTGTAAAGTGTATAAAGAAAATATAATGGCAAAAGGCCATTATAAAGAAAATATAAAGGCAAAAGGGAAAGATGAGAAAACTGCTTAATTCCTATTCATCACATGCAGATATTCACGCACTCAGTGTTAAACAGAAAAGAAGTTAAAAGAAAATCTGTGGTTACCTGGGAGAACCTCAGTGAGGGGTTAGCTGGCAAGGGTCTTTCAGGCACAGCTTGATGACATGGCAGCTGGGGAAGGGGTGGTAGGACTCGCTGTGGTGTTTTTAACGGTGGTAAATCATCCGTCTTCACAGGGTTGCTAATGTCAACGATCTGATACGGCAGCGGTCGTCTCGGGCCATCTCTCTGCAGAAATAACCCCACCCCAGAAAACAGTTATAAACTTCAGGAGTTGATACAAGCATTGATATAGGCATTACTCCTTAAAAAGTCACATTATTCACTTGCTTTTCTCTTCTGCTCTGCTTTCATCTACCTTCGACACCTCCCCTGCAACCGGAATGGTGATTAACAGTTTCCAGAGTCCTACTGAAGCATTAATCGTTCACCATTTAGATGTGGTGTTCTGGTGTAAGGCAGCTGACTCTGTCCCAAAGACAAGAATTTATTTCATGTGCTTAACATCCCCACCTGTGCAAAACCTGGAAGCCATTACTGTATTCTGAGGCCTACTTCTCCCGTTTTGCATGTTTTATTTCTATGTGATATCAGTATGTACTGATGCAATGTAATTGATTTAGAATAAATTACTTAAATGAAATCCAAAACAGATTTTTATTTATTTATTTATTTATTTATTTTAAACTACCCAGGGACTTACTTTTGGTATGTTTATATTTTGTGGCTTCATGATGAGGTTTTTACTGAGAGATGTGGTGTGAATGTGATTAGGCTCAGACAAACTGGAAGGCCTTGTTGGACTCACAGACCTGCAATACAAGCATACATTTATTGAACACGACATTCTGCTTTATAGCATTTTTTTTTAAAAAGTAACCTCTTTTCAGAATGAGATTTTGCAAGGTCTTTCTGACTTTTCATAGTAAACAAGGAAAGTAAAAATTCTCTAGTGCTCCTGCAAGAATAAAAATAAATATTGATTTTTTTGAAACCAGTAGTCTGTTAAATTAGCTTCTGCAATCTGTGGAAATGCAGCTTTGTAACACCCAAGAGACTCTTCTAATGAATCTAGCATTTAAACAGTAATGACCTCAAATATGAAAGTTTCAGCTCACTCGACTGAGTTTAGATAAAAGGCCATGCAATATAATGAGACCATTTCAAGCAAATGAATATGAAGGTAAGACTTCCTTCAATTTTTGAACTTTTTTTTTTTTTTCCAATCACAAAAAGAGGTATATAGTCAAACCAAAACCCACATTATTACTGACAATCAGTAAAGTTAAACCAGGAAAAATTCTGCTGATAATACTGTGTGAATATTTTTAAGGCTGGCTCTTTCTAAAAGATATTCAGACCATTCTGTGATGAACACCAAGATGAGATTTGCCATGTTTACAGCTATTTTTTTTAACAAATATCTTTAAAGATAATAATAATAGGCAGTATAATTAGGCAAAATGATCATACCTTAGTTTCTCTATTGTTGTCTTCTTACTTGTAAACAGTAATCTCATGAAAGTCTTCCTTTTCAGATACATGATTGACCCAGCAAAGATAAGGCACAGAATAGTTATCAACACTCCTATGGTTAAACTCTTATTATCTGCAACAGAACACATTGAGTTTGCTTCTATTAGGAGCCATCTTTATTCAAATGTGTTATGTATACGGAGCAGGACATTGCTGCCTTGTCTGGTTTTCTAACTGCAGTGCAGGTGACGTGAATAAACTGTGTGCTAAAGACTCAAACTCTTATTTCTCTGTAGCAGTGCCAGCTGGTGCCTTCCTCATGGGCTGCCTACTTCCAGGGCAGGGGGGAGAGGAAGGGAAGAAGGACCAAATAGAGACCTAGCTCATGGTGTGGGTTAAGTGCAACATCTTCAATATGCTGTCCCTCAAGCATAAGCTGTAGCTCTAGCTCCTTTGTAACTAGATTTTCATTATAACTGGGGTTTCATTGCACTTGGACTGGTGTGGTCCAGCCCAGGTGGCTGTCAAGTCTAATCTGGAGGCAATCAAGGAGCTGGAGGAGTGTCTTCAGCACTGGGGCTGTGTGCTTTCAGAGGAATGTGCTGCCTAGGCACGGGACTGCAGCCTCCTGTACTTGTTCCAGTTTTCAGAGTGCTTTAAGCTACGTTAAGTACATTGCTGGGACCTAAGTGAGGCTCAGTGGAGATGCAAGTCCTGACTAGATGACTTGCAGCTGAAAGCAAGCCTTATTTTTTAGGAAGAGGTAAGCCATAAGCATCAGAGCTGCTGCTATGTGATACAATCATCGCCTGGAGGAGAGGATGTTGTGATTTTGCAGGACTGCCGACCTGAAAAGTGCACACTCCCACAGTAGGAGATGCATCTTTAATCTTTGCTCTGGTAACCTATCATCACTGTCTCGGTCTTATCCTGATTGAATTTCAGCCAGCTGGCTCTCATCGACTGGCCTCAGCTCGCGCCGAAATGGTGAACACAGTCAGCAGCACTGACTCAACAAGCTGCACGTGGGGCTCGATGGGGTGTGAAGTGCTGCGATTTTTACTCTGTAGCACTGCAGAACAGTAAATCCCTCACCATTTCTAAAAGATTAATAAAATTAATAAACTCAGATTATGCAATTAAAATTAATTAACTTCTCCACCTAACAATTAAATATGTAAGGCTTCTTTATAAGAAAAATATGGAGTCAAACACATGTGTTTACTCCGAGTCAGCTGGGTAAAATCAGTTACTAAATACTAATGAGACCATGTGCCACATTTGACTAAGATGAATGTATTTTATTGATCTAATCCTTCTGTAATTTGATTTAGAGATGTGCAGACTACTCAAATCATAATCCAAACCACCCCATCAAGAGCTCATATTTAAATTCAAATGTCAGGGATAGAAAATTAGGTCCTCTAGCAATTTCCATATTTGTTTATTCCCAGAATTATTGAATTTAGCCCTGTCTTTAGAGAAAAATGGCCAAAATACCACACTGCATTAAGCTATTGTTAACATGGTTTTCTATTAAATTGAAGTGTTGGCTTCCAAAACACAAAATGCAAGAATTATAAAAGATACCCTATATTTGCCTTTTGCAGTTAGCTTTGTCTGTGCAGCGTGTTATTATAATATATTTTGTAGCTCCCTAGATACTTTGATACAAGATAAGCTGAAAAGGGACTGTAATGCTTTAGAGCATATCTTAACAGAAAAACATTTAACACACAAGTGATCACACTTGTTCGGTGCCTGAGCACAGTTTCTTTGCTATCTTACCAGTTGGTAGGTATTAAAAAAAAAAGAAAAAAAAAAAAGACATTTCAACAGAGAAATCATAATGCACAGCTTTGTAATGGAAATGACTGTGATGTCATAAATCCAGCATTACAATTCACTGCAGGATCTGGCATGTAGAGAATACAATCCATTTTGGTTTTGAATAGCATTATTCATATGAAAACTTGCAGATCACTTTCCAGCAAGTTTTAGGTTATATACGTATATGTGAGTAGACTGCTGGTCCTGTCACTTGCTCAGACATGAATCAGAAATATCTCTATGGAAGTCACTAAAGTTACAATACTTTGGAGAAAAATTGGCAGGTGATGATCATCAAATCCTATAAAATTGCACCATGTGTAGAAATAATTCCTTCTGAGGCTGGCCAAAGATGAAGTAAGATACTGATGCCAATATTCTACAGACTGAACAATGGGAAACTGAAATACAAATTACAGAAAATGTGCATCTCGTGCTACTATTGTATGGTAGGAAACTCCTGATGAATGTGTGGAAGCTATTTATAAAAATGTAGTTTTAAGCTGATTCTTCTTAGAAGCACGATATCAAATATATTGTTGAATATGCAAAATTTTTGCATGTATAATCTGTACATTGAGTTTTCATTAGGCACATAGCTATAGTAACAGGCCATGCATACAATAAGGTTGTTCTGTCCTGATACTCTTGGAAAATGCTCTGGAGCCTGGCATATCTCAGCGTGAATCCAGAGCACTGCAATGTTCATCTACCATGGCAACAGGGCTAGCATGAGCGTGGGAGTTAGCTCCTCACCCTCGGCTTAGATCAATACCATTTCAGGGAGCTTCTAAACATGACCACATATCTTAAAAAAAAGAGAAAGATGACACAAGATGAGACTCACTGGGACTACTGTGCCTTTAGTTATGCAAGAAAACTGACGGACTCAGCTGGCCTTGGTTTTGCTTCACTAGATTTTCAAGCTGGCACCAATGCATTTAGAATAAACCATTAGACTTTACTGACTATCCCAATCTTGCAAGCTCGTTACTCACAAAACAGCATTCTGTATTTGCATTCTTTATTATGGAAATATGGAAATGACAGGTAAAGCATGAATTGCTACTCACCTGCTTGCCTTATGGGTCCACTGTCCACGCTGCCACCGAACCCTGGCTTGTCACAGTAGGGGGGGGCCCAGTCAGCCTCGCAGTGACAGTTCTTTTTATTGTTGCAGACCTTCAAAAGAAAAGAAAGATGACCTAACATGAAAAGTATTATACTATACATCTGAGAAGGGCTCTGGCCAATACCGCCTCTTAATCAGATAGTGACACATCTGAAAGAAATAAAGCTCCTGTCACAAGGGAGATGTACTGGTATCTGCTCCTTGCCACAGCTAAGATGGCATAAAGCAACTCCAAAGGCAAGAGAGCAAGGAAAAAAGAAAGTATTATTATTTATGTGGCAGGTAATAGTTTGAGTTGCAGCAGTTGACAACTTCTATAATCACAATAAGGATAATCACACACCTCTTAAGTCTTACTCTCTTTG
The DNA here is from genome assembly GCF_009819795.1 of Aythya fuligula. Lineage (NCBI taxonomy): Eukaryota > Metazoa > Chordata > Aves > Anseriformes > Anatidae > Aythya > Aythya fuligula. The sequence continues at coordinate 34,565,573 of NC_045565.1, forward strand.
CCTCCAGCAGCAACATTACCTGCTTTCTAACTTCTGTTCCTTCTGCCCTCCCAGGAACAAGATTGTTAATACAGTAAAGCTTTGTCAGCCCACTTGAATCCTCCTACCCATCAAGGGTTTGTGTTAGGCTGCACATTGATTTGTCCACTGCTCAGACCCTTCAGCAGTTGGAGCAGTTGCTGGAAGGTGTGAAACTGAAAGCAGGGCAGAGGAAAAACTCCCTTTGATATCATAGATATCCTAATTGTATGGCCTATAAAGATGCAGTCCTCAGTGTTCTGGTGGTTTTTATCAGGGCTAAGGAAAAACTCGCAAGACCTGATTGACCTAATGCTCCCTGCAGAGTAAGAGAGCTCCAAGAGACCAAAGTCCATCTTCAATAGCAGCCAGTTCCCCCTGCACAGAAGAAAGGAGCTGGTAGACTCAGCTATTCCCACAGGAGGTCCCAAACTCCTGTGGGAACACCCATCAAAAGAAGGGCTGCTTTTTATTCCCTTTCACTAACACCCAGGTAGTGGCTATGATAGTAATACTGGGGCTAGTAGTCCATGCTGTATCAGCTGAGTACATAAAGTGAACAATACATTATGTGAACAGGCCAAAACTTTTCCTGCACAGGACAAAGAAAGCACAGTTGCAAGTAGATGCTCAAATTTATTTTTAATGCAAGTTTTTGGGCTTAGGGCTAGTTATCAATGTGGTCCTTAATTCTGTGCTAACACTGTTCATCACTTATCAGCCACCGTCATGGAAAAGCTACACAATAGATGGATTTATAAGACATGAGTTAGTTCACAAAGTTTTCAAATATGCATTTTTTTGCAAGGTCAGCTGGCAGGTTTTCAGCAAAACTATACTGGCTCTGTCTGCAGAGTATTAAAGCATCCTTCACATAGCTTAGCCTTGCTATGGTCATACAAAATACAAAAAGAAATGATTTACTTTTCAAAAACAGCAAGATATTTGAAAATATAATTTGTTAAGCATTATTTTTTAAATTAAAGCACTCCAGAAGGTCCCTTCTATGGTTCCATGAAATCCTTTTTTGACTACTCAGGAGTTACTGTAGGTACAAAGATGCCTATCTAAGCCAGTGCTTATTCCAGCACAATGATAAGATGCATCACCATTAACATTGCACAGTTTTGTGTATGTGGGATGATAAAATAAAGTAAATTAAAATCCCCTCACAGGACAGGACAGGGCATTTCCAAAATTTTTCACAGAAACAAACAGATCATTAGAAAATCAAGGTTAATAAGGCATAGCTTGACATGATTAACATTTTCATAATATAAACTAGCATTCAAAACACTTTGCTGTTGTTAACTGATTTCAAATATTTCATTCTCTGTCACTTTCATACCATGAAACTCATCTATATACTTTATTTTCATAATTTTGGAAATGCTTTTTTGAGATATCTCAATTCAAATGCATATTTAAGCTTTTCTGGACCCACATAGAAACTGTCTTTTTTGAAACGTTAATGGAAAATTTTCATGACGGAAGGTTAGACAAAATTTCTTTGAAGATGACAAAATTCCTTTTTATCACAGACTGTTAATTAAGAATAAGATAATTACTAACTGATAAATATTCCTTTGTTAAATGAAAATAATTTCATTTCTTGTAGTTCATATAAGGGATATGGAAAATTGAAATACATAAGAAAAAATATTGCAATGACTTCGACTCATATATTACAAAGAATCACACATCTCAAATGTATTACTTAAAATCATGTCTTGTCTAGTGTTTATTGACTGTAAAAAAAAAAAAAAAAAAAAAAAAAAAAAAAGTATTCCCATAATACTTACTCCACGTCCATGGCACTTTGTTGCGCATTTGTGTACACCAAAAACACTTGTATTCTGGCACCGGCGATTAAGACAAATCTGCAAAATAAGGAAAGAGGGGTTTTAATAGGAGCAGAACTGCTGGTGCTCACCATAGACCATGTCCCTCTCAAACTCTTTACATCTGTTCATCTGTCAATGGCTCCTATAGCAGTTTTGAAGATTTCCCAACACACAAGTTGCACTGACAGCATGCTGACAAAAAGATAAGGACAGCAGCAGTAGATGTCTTTTTCTTTGTGGACCTTTTATGTCCAAATCTGTGGAATTTAAATATTGCACCCTGGCCAATACTGAATTTCAGTCATAGTTCATAGTTGGTTAATATGCTGAGCTTGCGTAACTAAACAGGCAGAGTTTCACTCGGGTGGAACCACTTATTTTTTCTTTATTTGTTTTTCTTCTTTCAAGTCAATTAAAAAAAACAACACAGCAGTTTGCATTTTTGAGGACTAAGAAATGCATTGAGTAGGTCTCAGTTCAGGTCCCTTTGTGCCATAAATTAGCGTAACTGTATTGATATCAATTGCTCAATATATCCCTTACATGCCAGTGTGGAACTTGCCCCAGGACAGCCTGAAAATTTACCTGAGCTTATAGATACGTATGGCTCATTATTGTTCATCAGCAAAACTGAGATCTTACTGACAGTTTCCCTAAGATAAACAAATTTTTGATGTCAAATATAAAACAGCGATTCATAAAGTAATAATAATAACCTGACAGGAAATGGAAGTAAACTAGTAGCATATGCAACGTACTCATGCAAAATATTTTGCTGTCCAGTCAGGACAACTTTACTCTGCCAATATAGCTGAAAACTGGTATAAAAGAAGAGTGGCACTGTCTAATAACACCATCAAACTGTCAAATGGCTGGTGAGGATGTCAGTAATAAGAATTTATTCTATTCAAAACTGTAAAAAAAAAATATGCAACTGGAATGACTTACTATACTCTATTGATCAAAAAAAAAAAAAAAAAGAAAAGAAAGAAAGAGAGAAAAAAGTCACTGCACAATTTTGCTCATGTTTAACTGCAGTTCAGTTCAGTAGTACTAAAAGTCAGTCACAATAATTAGCATTAAGCAGGGAAAAGTGTTGAAGGAGACGACAGGGATGCTTAATCAGGGCACTTATCCCCTGGGGAGAAGGAAAAATGGAAAGGAAATTAGAGTGAATTGGCATCAACATGCACGCATGTAGAGAATATGGTCTGATTACAGCAGTATTCACAATTCAAATATTCATAGTGCAGTAGCACACAGAATTTTGATCACATTAAAATGGCTGCATTTCAAATTGTGTATCTTCAGCTTAGAAAACTCAAGAATATTTAAATTCATATTCTTAATCCATAATACAAACGCACTAATGTCCTCAAAGTAAAACATACAATTTCATAAGTATTAGCCTGCGTATTCTATAGTGTGCATGTGTATGATTAGATAGATTAGAAAGATTAAATACTCATTAGTAAAACATAATGGGGTTCTTTCCCAGCGTTGAATTTTCTTTGAAAAGAAGTTTTATAACAGATTGACTTAGAAATGTTATGTAAGGGTTGTTTTCCTGTACCAGAACTGGATTTGCACTAGGGACATGTTTTAAAACCGTTCCCAATGCAGAGTGGTAATCCAACATAATTCAAAAGCATTCAGAAATTCAGAGACTTATTTGAATTTACCACAAATTATCAAAGCATTTTTTTTCCTCTTTGCCAGTAATCCACTAAGGGTATGAAACCTTCATTTCAATAGTTCTTGGACTCTTTTCCATTCCTCCCCTCTTTAAACTCATGGCTGTCTCCCACCTTTTTCTGTTCATTTTCTCTCCAAAGAAAGCCTATGAATGTGACAGCCACATGAAATTTGGACTACATTCATGCCAGATAAATCAGAATGTTTGCAAAATATGATTGCAAAAATCAGTTTTGATGGCTGAACATAAACGGGTTTATATTTTTAAAATAGATCTTACAGAAACAGCTTTTCTTGCAAGAAAAAGAGGAGGGGTGGCATAATCAGCAGATCAGATAAATACAGTTTGAAATCTAAAGTGAAGTTAATGATAATTTTGCAATGCCATACACACTGAAAAAGTTTGCAGCACTGGTAGAAAAATCCATGGAAATAGTAGCGGATGCAAAAGCAACTGTGTAAAAGCACAGCAGCACAGAGCGGCACGTCCCCAGCACACACCTGCAGTATGGGGACTTTCTATGCCAGAAGTGCTAAGTAACCCTTGATGTATTTTTCCCCAGTGAAGCTAGTTATTCACTTCTTGAACACATTCACTGTTTTACATTTTGTGGCAACCCATTGACAGAGCTCACAGAACGCTCTGTGAAAAATAAATAAATAAATAAATACCCTTTTGTTTGCTCGCCTGATTTCTGATTTAATTTGTTTCATTCTTAGGTGTTACTGTCTCCTCCCCAAACTACTCAAGATTTTATGTATTTGTATAATCTACCAAGTCTTCAAGATCTCTTCACCGAGCCAGAACACTTATTTGAGAGCTTATTGCAAGCTGAGCACCCTGAAGCAACGCAAAGGACACTTAGAGGGCATGGGAGTTTCCAACCCTCGAACACCAAACCCTGAACTTAGGTAGGAATAAACATCAACTCAACTGCAATGCTAATTTCTACGTCTTGCTTTCACCAGTGAATAGCATGATTTTATCAGAATTTCATTAACTATTCTGCAGTGTACTTTGCTGTACTTATTTTTCAAGGAACCTCTATCCTAACTGGATAGAAACTTGGGGCTGTCTTAAAAAATCAAAACAAAACAACAGTTATTAATTTAAGCAACTTTCATTGCATCTGCAAATCTGTAATCCAGAACAGTGGCCAGAAGAAGGGAGTAAACATCTGACTCAGTGTGAGAAACAATAAGAGCCAACCAATTCTTTTGTGGGGAAAAAAAAAAAAAAAAAACAAAAAAAAAAAAATCCCAAAGCAAAAACCAGTCAGTTTAGTAAAAAATACTGTGCAGCTGGAAGGTGGTGATGTTCTCTCTGTCTGGGATTGTTTCAGAACCTTACTTTTCCATCTTCACACTTGGTTCCTGACAGCACAAGACCCGGGTCTGGCATATCATCCCCCAAATACACGTGGGTACCACGGCACAGGATCTTTCCACCTTCCTGAAGGGGGATATTGGTTTCTATGGAAACAGCATTGGTACCAATCACAGGTCGATTTGCTCCCCCTTGACACTGAATTTTTCCACATTTTGCATCTCTGAAGGAAACAGACAAAATGAAACGTTAATGAAATCATTGTAGATGTTATATACCCATTCCCACCACCCTCACATCAGTTCCTGTGTTGGTGACGAGAGACCAAGAGACCCTACCTGGGCTCACACTTGGCAAAGGAGCTCTTGGAGTCTTTGCCACAGTTGCCGTAAGGATCACCTGCAGAATTGACTCTCTCAAAGCAGATCCCAGGAGCAGGTTTCGCACCTGAAACGAAACCTAGTCAGAACTTTCATCTCGTACAAGGTGTTTTTAATAATTTTCTTTGAGCTCCAGTGATGTTTTAGGGGAAGGTAAGATGTGATCTGCATGTTGATGAAGCACAGCAGAGCAGTTGTGCTGGATCAGCATGCTAATTGAAGAGCCTGAATGTGTGGGTTTTCCACAGTCCTTTGTCTCTCTTGGCAGCCCTGTGCAGTAGACAATGCTGAACTCATTCTCTTTCAGAGTTCCTACATGATGGTCCTCTTGTGAATCCTCCTAGGACACAAAAACTTTTAGCAAATGCCAAATCTGGTTTAGTGAAGAAAGACATAGGCCAGCTGGTAAGTTAACTCCCTTCCTTTTACAGGGGTCCATGTGATTCTAGCAAGGGCCCAGGAGCTGAAGCCAATGGAAATAGTTTTCAAGAAAGGCCCTTTTAACTATAGTTCAGAACAACAAGAAACCAGAAAAAAAAATCCATTTGCAAATGAGAATGTCACACAACAGTGTGACGTGGCAAAGAGAATATGGTGCTGTTGGATCAAGTTAATGCACTGGGGAGAGGAAAGGAACCTGTTTCCACCTTAATCTTCAGTAAATCCATGCCTGAGAGGAAAGGCTGATTTGAAACCAGGATCATTTCTACCAGGGTAGTCGAACTAGGAATCTGGGAAGACAGACAGCATCTGGTTCTTATCTATCGTAGCCTTTTGTAATACTTATCCTAACAGCACTGGAACTTCTCTGATGGCATTAGTACTGGAAATGTCTGTGCAGACAGATTACTCATCCCCACATTTTAGAAGTTAAAAGGTGCTATTAGAACATCTACTCTAATCCCTTATGCAGATAATATTATGTCCATTTTTCCCAGATTATGACCAACTACAGAATATCTTCTACATCCGTGCATTCATCTGACATGTCTAAGAGGTGGAGAATGTACTTTTGTGGCTTGACTGTTGCAATATTTAATTAGTCCCCATATTAGAATTTCATTCCTTTGTTCTAATGTGAAGTGTAGCTTTTGTTTCCAGCAAATAATTGCTGCTCTTTGATAGATTAGGGCCTTTTGCTGTCCCATATTTTCTTTCCATGAAGATAATTAATAGCACAATCAAGTCATTGCCAACATTTCAAGTGCTCCAATACACAGACTTGTTTTGAGGAGACAAGTTGGTAAGGATATATATTGGCTGACTCTCTTGGCATGTATCTGCTAGATACATTTTTGTACTTTTGATAGATCAGTGAAACTGAAACAAAAATAACTGACAACAAATGATGTGATAGCCTAAAGGCTGAGAACATACCACTTTCAGTGTTGCCTGATCTTTAACAGGGACAGAATTAATGTTCCATTTTTCACATGTTCCATCTTTCAAATATTTTGAGCCACTTGCCAGTGCATATGCCTATAACTGTGGCTAAAACATATAATTTATTTAAACTATCCTGAAGATTTGAAAGCCTTCAAAGAGGAAGAAGGCTTTAAAAAAGGGGGTCAAATTCCTGAAGAAGAACATACAAATATGATTGTAAAACTCCCAGATAGCATGGATCTTTTCACTAATAACTCAGAGATTAAAGCCTCAATTAATTATCTGCATTTCACAGTTAGAAGCTTGACTAATACTATATACTGCTGAACAGCAATCTAATGCTATTAAGGACAAAATATTAAAACTTGGAGAGGCTTAAGATGGCACCCTCTTTTCCTTCTAAGATTTTTACATACTGAAAATGGAAAACTCAGAAAGCAGGGCACAGAAGGAACAGACTGTGAGTTTCTGGTTCCCTGGAGAGAAGGACAAGAGCCTAAAATTCTTTGGAAGATTACTATTAAGCTTGCTGAGTTCAGAATTTTACTCAAATCTGGAACTATTAAAGGGACTTGCACAGGATTCTTTTGCTTCTTTTCATTAAACCACAAGCAATAATCAAAAATCAACAAAAGCATCCAGACAAGACACTGTACAAAATGCAAAAGTAAAATTTACATTTTCAGCATGTAGATTCCTCCTCGTCTATCCAGGGCAGGCACATTAACTATTCAGCATGATGCAAACATTAACATGTGCATACACTATGCCAGCTTCAGAGTGGAGAGGGAAGGCACGAAAGAAAAAATATGCTGTAAGTAAAAGTCCAAGAAAAAATAATTGCTTTTTCCTCCAACATCTGCAGTGTTTGACTTCCTCAGACCTACCTCACCCCATGACAATATGCAATTGCGATGGGTCTCCATATTTTTTTGGCTGGGACCCATGAATCCCAACCAGTTCAGACAGTGGAGTGTCACTGGGGTGGCTGGAGGATGTGTCAGCAGCAGCCCAGAGCACAGACACACTTTTCAGAGCAGTGTGTGGCTCCATGAGTTGCCAAAAGCAAAATGAATGTCCCATGCTTTGCCTATAAGTGACCTATAAAATGCTTATTAAAAAAATGATATTAAGGAAATAAGGGGCTTGCTGAAAGACTGAGAGTTTAAGGTATTTACCTTCCCTTTCACCTAGTGAATTTTTTTTTTTTTCCTTTTTTTTTCTTTTTTTTTTTGACTGTAGAAGTCAAGCATGGTACATGTGATGGAAAGCTGCCTGCAGGAAGAAAAACACATCTGCAGCATCCTTGCAGGGCTCAGCTAGTGAGCTTTAACTCCAACCAATATTACTTGACAAGAAAACGGATGTCATGGAGGACAAAATAATGCTCCCCTGCCATGCTTGGAGCAGTCTGTGTATGAAAACACCTGGTACCCAGTGATCATCTGGGGCCTGGAAACCAAAATCTAGCTTCAGTTTCTGTCTTCTGTATCAAACCAAAACACATGGTTGCTTGGGATTCAGATGGCTGCTCCTTCTCCTGACTGCTATCTCACAATATTTGGACATTTTTATAAATGAAAACATAGCAAACTATAAGAAGCTGAGCAGATGGAGCTACCGAGTTAAAAGCAGGATTTCAGAGGATGCTTAAGGAAGAGAATTGTAATGTTGCATTACTGGAGGAAACCCATTTATCATGATTGCAGCACATAAACTGCAGCAGAAAGTCCTGTCTTTCTCTATTTTGCTACCTCTACAGGCAAAGACAAAATGATTTGTGAGATTTACAGTGGATATTAAGTGCTTTGAACTGGATGAGCAGAGTTTATTTCACTTTGCTGTTGATAATTATAGTATCGTGACCCTGTAATTAAGGTCCTGTCAGCTTTTCCATGCTGAGCCTTATTTGAGGGATTAAATCAGCCGTTTGAAACTGCTGCAGGTCAAAGCTCACCACTGCAGTTGTCAGCCTGGAGACTTTTTTTTTTTTCCTCCAAACGTGTATATTGACAAACGCACTTCTTTCATGTTAAGATTGCAAAAAAAATGTTCTGCTCTCTCAGAAGCAGTGCAGAAATGCTGTGTCATTTCAGACCAGCACAAGACCTGCTGGGAAGATAAAACACTGTCACAGTCTCCCTAAAGAGAAGAGAGAAATTTCTGACCATGGTGCTGACTGCAAGAACAGAGAAACTTCGGTTATCAGGCAGCAAGCAGAAACAGAAGATATTTAGACTCACCTCCCAACATTGTCTCAGACTTATTAAAATTATATACCTATGGAGCGTACATAATGTGGAGGGGAAAAAAAAAAAAAACAAAAACACTCAGATGGGAGTTTTCTTACTTGTAGCATGATAACAAGTACCATGACCAATTAAATAAATAAATAAAAGCATAAAAATACATCTGTGTGTGCCACGTAGTTTGCACCTAGATTTTATATCTCATTAAGTCTGTTTTACTGCACTGAGGATCCAAGCAAACTTCCTTGAGCTTCCCTTGGCCTTTCTCTTCATCTTGGTGATCCCTGCTGTCAAGTCTCTGAAAAGTGGGATGGGGTTGAGCTATTATTTTTGCATGTAAGGAGGATGCCAGCTCTCGCTAGCTCTGAGAACATGGTTTAATGCTTTTCGCACCCCTAAAAGCAAAGGCATTGCTGTAAATCTGTGATGACCCAAACTGTTTGGTTTCACTGGTTATCCTAAATGAGATTCAAATTTTGCAGTACTCAGATAAATATGTATTCCTTCAAAAAATAGCAGTGGCTTGGCTGCCTAACTTAGATGGGAAAGCCTATCTGTTTTGCTTGTAGGGTTGTGCTTGGAAAAAAAATGCAAAGCTTTGGTATCATTGACAGGACTTTGTAACAAATATTGACAATAAAATTAAGATTGTTCCTGCCTAAACAAATGGCCATGTCTACGCGACAGATTTAAGCATGTTCTAATTATTAAGTCAATGCATGCCATTGGCTCCCCAAAATCATTGCTTTTTCCCTCTTGGGGAAATGTAGGAAAACACACCGACAAACATTTCCTTTTCTTCCCTGAAGAATCACTTTCTTGTCAATGCAGAAAATGCCAAGAGTTTAAAGCTGAGAATCTTCTATTCCTTGGTAATCAATAATTCCTCTCTCTTAAATAGCTTTATCTGTGTATCTTGGTGCTCCCTGCAAATGCCAGTGGAGTATCAGACATTACACAAATGCATTACTATCGATCTATCACTCTGTCACACCACTATCAATAGGTCAGATCAGTGCAATGTGAAATTTTTTAATACGAAACAAAAAAGGTCACAAGCCCCTCATGCATGCTGCTCCTTAAAGATAAAAACAACGAGAACTAATGCAAGAAAGAGAGAAGAGGAATCTGTGTGTTCTGTGAGCAGCCTGGAATGAACTTGATATTTATGGTTGTTTTCAGAGCTCTCCAGCCTATTGCAGATAGGAAACAGCAAAAAGTATTCCTCCAATTTTCCTCCAGAAATTATCTGTTGAAAGTAACCAAGAAACCTGATGAAACACGAGTACTCCTTTTTGGAAACAGATTCCTGCTGCTCAGCCTAATGTAAACTATCTCTGACAAACTCATTATTTTTCTTCAGAGCTAAAAATATTAAGATTGACATTTATCATTGGGCATCTGTAAGCCTATGAATGAAGAAAGATATACAAGAGAACACATCGATAAGAAATTCAATATACCGAATGAAGTTTTAAGAAAAGTTAACGTATTTTGCATGGCTTTCTCTTACAGAAAAGAAAAAGGGAACTAATGTAAAGGAACTATGGCCTGTTTTCCCTTTACTGTATAAAATTTTCTTTGAAAAACCCACAACTACTCCCTTATCCCACTTCCAACACACACAGTTGTTAAAAACAAATTTTAATCAATTACAGCAATCGGGTTAAAGGTTCAAACGTAACTTTTTGATACAAAGCCCAGGGACAACATCTTGATATGTCAAATTCCTCCTTCTGCTGCAAGCAGAGCTGGAGGGAAACAGTTTTCTTATCTGTCTTGCCAAAGCAGGCAAGATTTGAAATCTTCTCCTTTTTCCAGCTGCATGGCCCACCCACCCCTCTTCCCATTCCAGCCCTCTTCTGCCAGCTCATGCTCCAACAAGATGTAAGTATGAGCAGGTGGAGATATTTACAGCCCCGGTCTTTAAATTCAGAATACAAGCCTTTTTTTTTTTTTTTCTCTCTCTCTCTCTCTTTTTTTTTTTTTTCCTCTCTTCTCCCTCCCCTTTCTTTTTTGAAATCTAGTCTGCTCGAAGTTTGAAGATTTACAGGTATTATTTCTAATTTATACCTGCACCAGTGAGTTCAGAACTGAGGCTTGCAGTTCAGGTTCAGATAATAAGGGTATTCCAGTTAATGTCTGTTGTGACCATTTGAGCCCTGTTCCTAACAAAGTCATTTGTCTCACAAGCAGACCCCCACAGCCTTGACCGCCGGAGACTGCATGCACAGCAGTGCCCATGTTGAATAGCCCAGAGAAGGAAGACAAGAAAGAACTTGGGGAGCCCGGGGGTGTTAGAGGACGTGCTTTGTTAGGAAACAGACCTGGCAAGGGAGCTACAGCAATACAGCTTTCTGACCTTTAGCTGAATTTTTCTAAGCAACCAAAATTACTAACAGTCTGACTGAGTAACTTTCCATGGCATGGGAAACTGGTTCGTAAGGAGGTTTTGCTTTATACGAGAGAAATATCTCTGTATCCAGGGGATTAAAAAGTCCCAGTATGACTAAGACTGGAGGCTATAATTGCACATGCCTATATGAGCTCATATTACCTCTATGACACGAGTGGGATTCGGAGGAGTGCATGAGATGCATGGCTTTCTCCACGTAGGCAGTTTCGTTATGAACTGGAACTCTTCTAACGTGTTCCTATACCCACATGAACAAGCTAATGTCTCTCTGCTATCTGCATCACTGGCACTATTTCTTGAGATGCTTTGATGTTCATTTGAAAAGTTTGGAAAGTGGTCTGAGCTCTTATGAAGATTACTGATAAATTCTTCAGTGGACTTCTGATGAGGGCTATGACCAAGGGAAACCTCTGTGCATCATAAATTGATATGAAAATCTTGAAATAGAGTTAAAGACAGCTAGATACTGAATTGAAGGAACCTAAAGGAGCCAAAAAAGTTAGTTTAAAAGAAATAATTAAATGTGGCTCTTAATATCACCTCTCCCTGAGAGTTCAAAATATTTTCCCCTTTGAAAGAGGGACCAAGTGTGATGCTGAAGATATGACTTGTCCCAAGTGAGGCAACAGGAAACAGCAAAATGCTGAGCTAATGCTGGTATGTCAGTGGGAGGGCCACAAAAAGGTAGAAGGCGAACAGCTTTCCTGGGTTATCATCTGTTTAGGATAATTTAAGAGCTCATCATTTTAGATTTTTGCAAAAAGTGAGTGAATTCCCATGGGTGAATAAAATCTCTGCTTCAGTGCATACTCTGCTAAGAGAATTATCAGGAGGCAGGTTTACAGAGTAACACCAATTAATAAAATGCACAAGGGGCTGTGAGAATCTTGTGTTAGTGTTAAATATTGAACTCTATTTTGGGATGTAAGCAGACATTCTGCGGATGAGCAATTCAGAGATCAGGTGGAAGCAGTCTGAAAAAGGATGTGATTTCTACCTCAGCATTCAGGAGCATTCTGCAATTTATAGGATGAACTAAGACCATATCAATCAGTATTAAACGATTTGCCTAAGTTCACAGAGCCATTTGTAGTGGTGCTGTGGAATGAACCTAGTTACGGCCGCTCTCTACCTCCTGCTGCAAGAAATGAACATGACTGCAAATCAAGGAGAAAATGAATCACAAAATGATTCCCTCATTGTTCAGTTCTCCATTTCAGGAAAGAATAGACACAGATTGGCACTGTATAAAGTTCCCCCAAATCCAGCTATAATCACAGGCAACTTTTACTGCAGTCTGACAAGCAGATCTCCTGGTTCCTGGACTCACCCTGGCCCCAGAGGGTGATGCACTGCTGCTCGTGGGTCTGGCAGATGCCGTTGTAGCAGTAGCCGTCCACCCCGTGGCACGCGTGCCCATCGTGCAGGTACACATTAGCTGGGCAGTGAGGGCTGGCTCCCGTGCAAAACTCTGGCAGATCGCAGGAATTACTTGACTCTCTGCAAGAAATCCCCGCTGGTTTTAACTGCAAAACAAACAAAACCTTAACTGCTGTCGTTCCAATCAATAAGCGTTATGCAGCGGTGTAACCCTTGCAGCACACAGCTTTTTTTTTTCCACTGGCTCTGCACCAACTGACTGCAGTGGACAGCATAAGGATTACGCCACTCTTTAAATGTATTTATTTGATCCGTGTTGCAAAGTTGCTCAGGTCAGAAGGTAAATCCAGCATCTTGTTAGTTTTCAAATAGGAACAAAATTTTTCAATGCACCTCCTGCAACCATTCCTAAACACACAGATGCTGAAATATTTTGGGGCTGTAATGCAAAGGATGCTCCTTAGTGCTGATGGGAAGTCAGACCAGAAACCTTGCCATCCACACAGCACCAATCCCAGGTGATTGCTCTGTGCTGGGGCCAGGTGTGACAACACCACAGTGACCAGGGCAGCCAGATGACCACAGAACATCTCCAGCTCCAGCTGGAGCAGTCACTCACAGGGTCACCACCCCACCTGATGCTGGTTTCACTCCCTGAGAGCTTCCCTGATAGCTCAGGGAAATGTTGCTCTCTCACAGGCTTCAAGATCTTCTTCAACTTAACAATACCACCAGTCCAAAAAACTACTCCTCTCCTGTCCCAATTTCTCTAGATAACTCTGTTGTTCAGAGGTGAAGGCAACTAGGGAATGTTAAAAAAATCCCAGTCTGAACATTCACACATCACCAGCAACGAGAGACAGGTGTGCTCTGGGAGCACCATTGAACTTTAACTGCATCACCAGTGTTTTTGGTGAAAAGCAAAAACACATGAAGGTAATCCTCCCTAGGAAAATGCTGCAGCAGGTTGATGCTGTCCTGACAGCTTGCAGGTCTGAGCTTTTAGGCAGATGGTTGCCACAGACACAATGGAAACTTGCTGAATGCTTTATTAGCCCATATGCAAGAGTTGGTGTGAGAATTTGAGAAGGTAAATGCCTGCAGCAAGTTGGCTTTTTATAGCACATTAGGAGTCCACAAGAGCTGATGTTCAGCCATTAAAAATATATATGCTGTTGACAGAATTAATATTTCAAGAGTCTTCCCATAAAAAGAGGGTCCATCATTTAACGACTGCTTGCCACAGCACAACATCCACATAAGCATGAAAAACAGTCAAGTATACAAGTTCATGAAAAGGAAGAGGTTTTGCATGAACAAATGAAATGGCTACAAATAGCACAGGCACTGTTAAAGAAGTCTGCCCTTTCAGTAACTGTTAGAGTTTGATTCTTTTTTTAATTGCTCACAAGAAATGCAAGGGTCTTAATGCTGCTAATTTGGGTCTGTGTTCTTGCTTACTCGTCTGCTGTTGAGAAGATTATGGAAGTGTGCCCACCCCACACAAACAAGAAAGATTTCCGTCAGTTCACCTTGCAGTCTTCACAGCAAAGTCCATGTGCACACACTGCTCCTGGTCTCAGAGTACAGGTAGTTGCATTACAGCACGGGTTTGTACATTCCTAGACGGGGGATAAATTAAAAGCAGACAATTTTCAATCACAAAGAGCTGTAAATCAAGAGAGGCTGACGTTCTCAAAGAGGTGCTATAGCCCTGCCAAGAAAAGCTAGGCATGAATTAATGAATTATGTATGAAATTCGACAACTTGATCCAAACAGTCTTGTCTGTCCTTCCTTCCTACAACTGCAGTAATTGTAGTAAAACCAGAGAAGCCACTGAGGAAGGCTGGTTTATTCTAGCCAGGGGTCTAGTGCCAAACAGCACGAACAACTCAAGTGTGCTGCTACCTATCCTGACACAACAGTATGGTGTTTTATTTCCACTAAGTTCAGTGGAATTAATCACCTTCTGTGGAATTCACCACAGCTGAGGATCCCAGACCTGTGCCCCAGGTACTGAGCATCACCACTGCAGCTCTCTGTTTTGTGATAGATGCTTACCAAATTTCTGTCTTGCATAGAGTCTGCTGCCTGCTGCAAAGAAAGATGATGACACCATTCCATATAATCTTTTCTTGGGGTATTCCAGTAATAGAGCTTTGCGAAGAGCATGAATTGCATTATTACTAACTGATACATCCCAATTTCACACTCATGGATTAGATGGCTGCACATGGGCTTTTACAAACTTTATTCTCAGTAGAATGAGCTGTTAAGAAGTTTCAGAAAATAATGGAGTTGTTTTTTCCGAGATTATACTCACAAGCTGCAAGTTACATCAGCTACACTGGAATCTCAGCTCTCTAACAAAAATAGCAGCAGATAAAATTGCTCTTCAGCTGTGTTAAGTCAGTTTGACTTAACAAGGGATCACTAACAATACAGGGAACACAGGAAAAATAAGTGGGTTAGAATGATGTTCACAGCCTCTTGCTACCTTATTGGCTTTTGTAAAGCTTTCCAGCTGGAAGATAGGGCTGCCATTGCACTCGCAGATGAGCAAAATGATTCTCCGAATTTCACTGTTTTCTGCCTGAATATACAAAGATAACTGTGCTGCTCTGAAGCAGCAGAACAACTTCCTGCACCTATTTTTGATCATACTGGAAGGCAGCAGGCTACACAAATATTTCTGCACAGCTGCTGTATTTAAGAAGTAACATTCCTCTGCACAGAAGAAGATCTTATAAATTCATCTCAATAGCAACCTGAGAAAAGCAGAGTGAAGGAAAGCGATGTCAATCCAATTAACATACTTCTGAAACTGTCAGCTCCTATACCCCATCATCAGGCCATCCACAAAGCAACCCAAGGAAAGCAATTGGCATTCCACAGGCAGCGTGGGACAAAGACACAGCTCCCTGAATGATGTTGCTGCAGCCTTTCAAATTTCCAATTGCTCACTCACTTATTACTCATTGCAGGGAATGAGCTTGGTAAATAGTTTTTGTGCCTGGGCTATTAAATTGTCAGGAATGGTTTTAACATAAACAAACAGGCAAGCAAAGAGAAAAGGCTCACAAGGTTTTTGGAGGCTGGAAGAGAGATGGGAGGCAGCCACCTGAAACTACCGCCCTGTCGTAGTTTATTATTATTAGTCATTGCTAGCTACAACAGCAATGATGGGAGGTGGGTTTCTTGGTGTAGATCTCCTGGGTTTATCAGAGTGTCTTAAACAGACTAATGCAATAATTATTCTGGCATCACCTACATGACACCTTGTTTTCACTCCCACTTTCTTTAGAATACAAGATAGACCACACCTCACCCATCTAACCTTGCTACACCCTGACAGCAGCCAGCAGAAAATGCTTGCAGACAAGAATATGAACACAGATATGTGATACTTTCCTCATCTCCTGGGTTCCTTGGATCCATATGCATTTAAGCACCTGCAACATTTGGTGGAAAGGAACTCACAAGTAAGCTACACAGTCTGGGGAGCAGCTCCTTCTGCTTGTTTGAAACCTGCCATTTGCTAACTTCATTTGCACAGTTCTTGCCGGGGGCAATTGCTCCCTATTCACTCCTTTCCAATTCACTCATGATTTTATCAGCTTCTGTCACTATTTCCTTCATTTTCTACTTTTCCAGGCAGAATGCCTCCAAAAGTTTAAACAACCTTGGTTGTTTTTCTTTCAGCCTTTTTTCATTCTGCTTTATCCTTATTGAGACCAGGGAGAGGTAGGAAAAAGCTGCACATGCTGTCTCAGACACATTATGAAGCAGATTTATAGTGGCTTTCTGGTCCTTTTCTTTTAAATTTTTGTTTGTTTGTTTGGTTGGTTGTTTTTTCCTATTTCCTTCCAAGTAATTTCTAACAGCCTATTTACCTTTTTGACTACCCTTGAGCACTGAGCTGACATTTTCATAACACTATTTATAGCAGTAAGAAGTCTTGCTCCTCTATGGTCAGAGTCAGCTCAGAGTCCATCATCCTATCTGTGATGTTTGGAACATGCCTCACTCTGCACGCGATCCCATTTTTCACCTTAATGCCCAGTCAAGCTATCTCAGAAGGTTCTTCTCTAGTTCTTCATAGCCAGCTTTCATCTCTACAGGCCTAGCTAATACCATCAGCAAGTTCAAGACTATTCCTCTTCTCAAGCTGTTTATGAATATGCTGAACTGTGTAGTCTTCCAGGACACATCTCACAGATAATGTCACTGTAGATCTTCCACTGCCATACTTGACTATTTACATTTGCCCTATATTTCGTGTCTTTTAACCCAGTTTTTGTCTGTGCAATATTCATTCATCCTATAGCCGTGTAGTCTTCTAAAGAGGCTTTGGTCTAAAGCTCCTTTGAAACAGGCTGATATAACTGGATCTTCCCTTTCCACCTACTTGCTAAATCCTGCAGAGCTCAGTGATAAGTTTGTAAAGCAGGTCGTCCTGGCACAAAAGCAGGACTCAGAACAGTCCCTGGCATGCCACAGCTACTCAGGCAGTAGCTCTTTATTACATTTGCCAGTAATTTGTTTGGAACTGACTTCTCATTTACCAATTTGTGGTATTCTGATCTTCCTTGTAGCCTGTTATAAAATTGGCCACATTTGTCACCTTCCAGTTCTTATGGACCAAAGGTACAAGGGTGTTTTTTTGTTATTGTTTGTTTGCTTTTTTTTTTTGCCCCCCCCTTTTTTTTTTTTTTTTTTTTCCTTTTTCTGTCTTTGTATGTATAATCCACATTAACCCTTCTTCCTGTACAGCTGACATTGGACAGCATATTGGACATTAAAATACAATCCCAAATTAGGCTAAACTGGTAATATCATCCTTGGTTGGGAGTCATACTCTTGGCCTGGTGGTGAGCACACCAGCTTCCATTATACTCAAGAAGCTGACCAGCATCTGATGCATATGAGACCATGATGTGTGAAGGTAACCAAACAGTCCCTACTGCATCACTGTGTCCGGGGTTGTCTGAAGGGTGGGAGGTGTACCATAGCCCTTATGAATCCATTGCTGTCCTGCTGATAAGGAATGTCACTGATGATCTCAGCATGGAGCTGATGTTTTAGCTGGGGGACAGAGCAGAGCTGTTTTTCCTTGGCAAGTAACACAGAGAATTCTTCAACGCCTCATCGAAATTCTGAGGGTAAAAGATTCTTGAGTAAAGGAGAAATGTCCTTACCCACCATCTACATCTATATATTCAGACAGATACTTAATTCTGATCAACGATATAATACAACTAGCACATGTTATTGCACAGCTTTCCATGCCATAAAGTACTGCACCACTATTGACAAAACTCAGCTGGTCTAAATGACTGGACAGTGAATTGCTAACTACTCTAATATATATATATATGTGTATATATTTATGTATGTATTTGGTACCACTTGGATTATAGCAGTAAAATCCAAACTAATTTAATTGGACCCAAGGTGCATTTTAGCAACATAATTAAAAAAGAAAAACATAGAAAGAAGAGGCAAATCAAGTCAGTGCTTGCTGATGTTAAGTGGCTTTGACTTGAAAAGGTATTGCTATCATTCAAAAGTGAAAATGAGAAAGATAACTGGGTTAGAAAGACATTTGCAAGCTGCTTGCACTCTATTGACTTTAAACTAGAAGATAAGCCTGCTTCCTCCAACCTTGTTACCCTGAAGAATGAGTGAACTGTCAGGAAATCCTTATGGCTTGTGTAAATCCAATACACTGTATAGACAGGATACAGCAATATCTCAGTGTTTTAACTGCCCCGATCTATTTTGTCTGCAGAGCTGTATTTATCACAGGAAACAAATCCCTCATCTGCTGATGTATTTAATTCAGATAATCTGGGAGAAGTTCAATACAGCCAATGAACATGGGGAGCCAAAAGGATAAGAATGTATGCTCGGATATTATTTGACCCCCAGGTTTTGCCTATCTCCTCCTGATCTGAGCAGTCCTCTGACACATTCTCTAAACTAAACGAAATGATTGTTGAAGTAGTAGTAATCTTTCTGGGAGTCAGTAAAGGCTATTTTTGTTAGCAGGGTAATTGGCTAACAGCAAAAAAAAAAT
This sequence comes from Aythya fuligula, assembly GCF_009819795.1. NCBI lineage: Eukaryota > Metazoa > Chordata > Aves > Anseriformes > Anatidae > Aythya > Aythya fuligula. The sequence goes on from NC_045565.1 coordinate 34,584,348, forward strand.
CTCATAGCAAAAGAGGGAAAGGTGTTGTACGTAAAACCTGAAACTGGCTGCAACAAAATAGATACCTAAGCAGTATCAATTCAGTAGGTTCTCATAGATGGAAGAGAACTTTCAGTTAATGTGTGGTATCCTGAGAAATCTAAGTGATGTTAAGAAATTTATTTTGGGTTTCGGTTATTAGCTTGTTTGTACAGGCATCTCTGTTGTTAGGACCGTGATACACATGGCTGGTCTGTTGGATGAACCACGAGAGATTTTGTTCCTTAATGGCAAACTGAGCACATGTTTAACTAATGCTTTGCAATTTCAGCAACCCAAATGCAAGGCAAGCAGAAACCCCGCATTTCTGAGGACTCTGAGGCTTAAGCTGATAAGATAGGAGCAGAGAAGAGGAAGTTCTGCTTTACACCAAACATGCCAAACCAACTCTGGAACTTCTCTACTGTTAAAACCCAGCAGATAGGAGGTGAGTAGTAATTCACAGGTGGTATCTTACATCAGGCTCCCCACAGTCGCACTCCTCTCCATCTTCCACGTAGCCATTCCCACACTTCTGTCCACCAAAGGACTCCTTGACTTCAGGCAAGTTAAACAGACACATTCCCACTCCTTTCTCCAGGCTGTTTTCCAGGTCCTTTCTGCTGCAGCTACTGAATACCATGGGAAATGGGTAGCTGGAAGAAAAATTCATGAAAAAAAAAATCATTATCAGATGAAAACATCTCTCTCCTGTCACACTGCTGACCTTTAAGCACACCTGTGCACAAATAAGAAGGCTGTGTTCAGTTTTTTACCCTTTAACACTAGATTGAGATACAGCAATTCACTGTGAAATTGTGCCAAAAATGTTTATTACAATTTCTGATGACGAGCAAGGAAATTTCCATCATTTGCATTTAAAGTTGTAACTGCTGGTAAAGACTGGAAGCACTCGTACTTGGATTTCCTTCTCCCCCTTCTGTGCAGGTAGTTACAGAGCAAATTTTGATTCTGACCCTAAAGAAATGCTAGGCTTGCAGGGAGGATTCTAACATTCAGCGGACTGCAAAACATCCTAAAAAGTCTTGGAAAATGTAGCCTCAAATGACAAATTCATTCACTCTCTGCGGAGTGGCAAACTTCCCGCATGTTTTTAGAGAAAGAGAGAGAGAAAGAAACAACACGTTAATTGGTGAGAACCTGCTACTACAGTTCACCAAAGTTGAGCTTGGGAATTGAATGATTAAACCAAATGCAGTTCTTCTTTGAAATCTGGCTGACTATAAAGACACTACTGAAAATGCCCATGTTTTGAATTCATATTGATGAGAGCAGAATTTGGCCCTGCTGTGCAGGCACCGAGGGTCTCTATTTAATTTTGGAAAATGCATGGACAGTTAGTGAAATGATCCAGTGGAGTACAAATGTCACCAGATAATCTGTGTTTTTTGATGGAGGACGTAATTCCATTCTCATTAATGAACATTTGCAGTTTGACTCAAAGAAATGAGACAAATGACACCTGGGTCTGGCCATCAGAGTTATATCCTACAGAAGTCTGCTGTGCCCTCTCTGCACTGAGATGAACACACAATTACATTGAATCTGGATTACAACCAAGCAGAAAAACAGCTTTCAAGCTGCCTTATCTCCCCTAAGACCCAGGACCTTCTTTACTGCTGCTCCACAGTCAAGCGGTAATTTAACATTACAGCAGCACAGGGAGACAACCTGATAATGACTGGACTTTATTCACTAAACGCTTTGTATCAATCATGTATTATTAGGGACAGGGCATAATCCTTGCCAACAAGCAAGATAATAGATGGAAGTTCTGCACTGCTGAGCTTCAGACTTCGATGAATCAACTGTTATTTCTAATATTCTGAAATGAAAAGCTTGCTTTGTGGATGATAATACCTACTGCTATCAAAAATGGATAATTTCTATTTAAATAAAAAGAAATGCTTGACAATTGCAGATGTGATATAACTTCCCATGCTTAGGATTAGCTAATTAGGATCTTGTAGAAAGGTTAGGGGTACTCTACAGAACAGAATTAATTTTATGCCCTCTTAAAATTACCTTTTTGCAGATTATTCTGCAGTAATACAGCCAGCTTGTTGGTAAATGACATAAACATGACTGTTAAGAAGAAAATAATTTTCATGTACCACTACAAGGCTTGTCTAGTTAAACTAAACAGTTCTGTGGTTCACTGACATATGACTTCAGAAAGTTAATAGGCCTCTTCACTTAAGAAGCTGATTTCTGGAAAATGTTAATGTTTAGGCAAAATGACAGAGTCTAAGATAAACAAATTTCAGAATAGCATGAGGTAGGAGTCAGGCTTCTAGCTGCAGCTCCGGGCTCAAGAGGAAATGGAAGGTACTGAGAGTAATGAAACAGAAAATAAAGGCACTTGGGAAAACTTCTACTGACCTTTTTATATTAAGCAAATGGAGATGATCTTAACTGAACACCACAAGTTCCTGTCCCACTCTTAGTTTGATTGGAAAAAAGGCACAAAGTTTTGTGTGCATGACTATGATCAAGTAGGTAGATGTCAAACACTTCTATCAAACAACCTCAAGAACCACAGATACATCTGAGTGATAAATCCTCTACAAAATATATGAGTGCTTGATCAGAATTGATCCTCATATCAAAGTGTGAATAAATGAATATTGCATCATCCAGGCAAGATCCTTCACTTCAGTGACACAGATTTACTTTGATATCCACTGAGAGGATAGTCATACAGTCGCAGGGAATCATACAGACCTTACACAGTCTGAAATCAATTCAGGAATACAAATAATGCATTTTTCCCTGTGCCAGATGTCTGAGCCACATGCAGTCCATAAGAACAGCTTGCCAGTCAAAACCATCAGTATTTTAAGGGCTGTTCCTTTGTATCCATGAATGCTCAGGGTCATTTGCATGAATGTGAGATGTGTCTGTCCATCACTGGGAGAACAGAATCCTTACTCTTTACCAGAGGTGAAATAATGTCATTGTTAATGAATGAGGTTTCTGTTTCCCCCCCAAAGGAACTTCAAGCTGTTTCCTATTTTGAACTAAGAGATCCATTCATCTTCTGGCTTTTCCTGCTCTTGACGCTGATTTCCTCAGCTGACATCAGTGCAGCACATGTTATTTGATGAAATTTTCTGAAAATATTTTTTCTTTACCAAGTAAGCCCAAAATAAAGCAAAGTAAAAACGAAGAAAAACACAACAAATGGAAACAGAGAGCACCTGAAGGATAACCACACATACGAGAGAAGATACCACATCAATTGATGTCAGTTGGTATATTGGAAGCATAACTGATCATTAATATCATGCATGTTGTTAAAAGGAATCTAGAGCCTGTGAAAAATCATGACTAGTCATGTGAACGATAGTCATCCTCTAAAAAGTTTCAGCACACTACCCTGTGAATAAGCTTCAGTCCTCACCTGGAAGGATTTCCTTTGTGTGGGAAAACATCATGGAGTCTCTTCAGTAAAGTCAATCCTTGACCTGCCTCTAAGATTTCAATATCATGATCAGAGATATTTGTGTTTTCTGTGGTACCCCAGGCACTTATCCTTTTGGAATAACCCTCAGATACCACTTTAGTCCAACCTAATTCCTATTCTAGCATGCTGAATAGCCCACACATTTGCTACACTCTTTGAATCTGTAAATTTAATACACAATAGATCATTTAGTTGAACCATTCTTGCTCTGGGTACAACTCTGCAGAACTCAAATTGTGCCTGGCACTACATCAGTCTCTTCAGTGGGTTTACAGCAAGGAAAGTAATTTCAGAGTCTTTCTACCCCTCTTGAATCCACAGCATTCCTCTATGTCTCCTTAGTGCTTAAAAGATGCATGTAATCTCAAGCAATGACTATCCTAGTTCCCAGCAAAAATAGCTTTGACTGCTCCTGCAAATGAGAGATTCACAGTAGTAAGATGATGGCTGGTAATTGATTCCTTTATAAACAGAGTCTGGTCTTGTCCCATTCATTTATATTTCAAGCACTCAAGCCATTCAAATGCCAGTTTCCTCTATCTACTTTTGCATTTAGCCTGTATTAGATGGCTCCTTTCATTAACTAAGTGAAGTGGCATCATCATGGGAAGTGTCAAGTCCCTTTTAAGAAAAGAGAATTCTTTGTCTGTACTAGCACTGCATTGCCCAGCATAGTTTCTTTTTTGCATGAACTATAAAAGTTCATCTCCATCATCTCCATTTCAGAGGCATTTCCCCTCCTAATGCACTGAAGAGTAAGAGAATACATGGACAGAAAAAGTCAGAATCACTGCCTCAGAAAATTACAGTTTTTAGAGATAAGACAGCCAAGGTATTCAGGAGAAAGCGAGTGGCTGCTGATTGATGCATGGTAACACAGCAGATCAGCTATAGCCCTAGCACAGATCCTGCTGCTGAGCAGCATTTGCCTTTTCTGTCTTTCTCATCCAATGCTCCAGCTGGAAAATGCCTGGAGGGGCACTGAGATGGGCTGCAGGAGATCCCTGCTCTATTCTAAGCCCCACCACTGAACTGCAGTGATACCTTGGGAAAGCCATCGGAAGTGAAACTCCCTTCGTTCTAAACTTGTAGATGTCTAGCTGCATCTTTAGGTTCCTGAACATTGAGTACCTTGGGTCTGCCTCCTCCATGTTCCTTCACCATAAAACATAAGGCTCCCTTTGAAACACATTTCGCTGTTTCTCAAGAAGAACCACTGAAGCGGTATCCCCATCAATACTTCTGGCAGTTCTCTGCATATTGCATAGGATGATAAACTGCTGATTCACAGTATCTTGGAAATGAATATTATGATTATTCTGAATTTTGCTATCTAATCTCAGATTTTTTCTTACTCAAGAACTGTAAGACATTCATAAAGTAACTGACATTATCTCCAAAAGGTTGGTATATGTACACACACACATTATATAAATACATACCTTATATATCTATTTATAGGGTTCATTTATTCCAGTTCATATCACAACCTGATTATTCAGCATTACAGCAATGTTTATACAGAGCCTTTTACCCAAGGCCCTGAAGTGTTTTACAATTATTCACTCAATTAAAATGCACAACAGCCCCAAAGAGCTCTACTAAGTACCACCAGGCCTTCTTCCCTGAGGTAATATGATAATTGGAGATTATATTAATTTTAAAAGGGCATTTTGATTTTCCACCACTTACTTATTGAAACAACTGTTGACTAGCTAATTTCCAAAGGTGCAGAAAATGGGACCTGGATTTGTCCAGAATGCTAAAAAAATCAAGCTTGATATGCCATATTTAGAAACAGCTCAGGCACCAGCAATTTTTTATTTTATTTTTTAAGAGCATGAAGGTGTTATTAACAAACCCTGAGCCCTGAGCAGTTAGAAATTTCACTAATTAAGCAAGTGAATTTCCAACACTTTCCATGAAAACTCTTGTCCAAACTGAACATCTGTGTCTCGTAGTGTCTGTCTTGACCCCAGGACCCTTTCAGATCCACAGTTACACTGACCTTTTTTTTTTTTTTTTTTTTTTTTTTTTTTATCTTTTTGTAGGTTTTTTGTTTGTTTGTTGCTTTTTCTTTTTTTTTTTTCTTTTTTTTTTTTTTCTTTCCCAAGTGAGGGACTAAGCCAAGAGCACCATTCAACAGCATTGTCTTTAACTCAAGAGGTGCCTGAGATAAGCAGCTGCCTTCACTGCCACCCTTTCCTATAGAACCTCACCACAGAAGTACAGGCTCTGACATTCAGTTGGGAATCCTGGAGCTCCTGCCCCACTGAATGGGAGACTGAAAACAACATCAAGGTTTCCATGTCAAAATAAATAAAAAAAATAAAAATAAAAATTATATATATCTATATATATATATACACATTTATATGTTAGGGTAGCCTACATGTAAAGACACTTGCTTGGAAGGAAAGCTCAGGGTGTTAGTGCTATGCTCTAAATTGCCTATTATTTTTATCCAAATAATATTCAATGTAAAAATTTGTCAGTAGTATCTGGAGAAAAGAAACCAAGAGCCTACTTGCTCTTTGGAATACCTTCTAAAGCGGACTATAACCATATTTGGTTTTACTTAGTTTCTTAGACTTAATTAGTCTCCAAAACTATTGATTTATGGCTGCACAGTAGCTCACTTTCAACTGGAGAGGAAGAGAGCAACTCAGATCCTTGTTTTGGAGGTAGAAGAAAGAAGTATGAGCTCCCTCTTCATAGATTCCTAGAATTATTAATGTTGGAAAAAACCTCCAAGGTCATCTCCTCCAACCATACTCCTACCACCAATGTCACCCACTAAACCATGTCCCTAAACACCATGTCCAACCTTTCCTTAAACACCCCCAGGGAGAGTGACCTCCCTGGGCAACCCATCCCAACACCTGACTGCTCTTTCTGAGAAGAAATTTCCCCTATTTTCCAACTTTTCACACCTCACAGAATTACTTAACCATGAATGTGTAGATTTTCAGTTGAAAATCCCCATCTTATATAGGAACCTAAGCCCAACTTTTAAAACTTGAAAAATCGAGAGAGTTTTGCTTTTGTTCATTGAAGTATATATGATTTTTTATAGACAAATTGCCAGCAGCAGAGACAATAACACAACGGTAACACCCTAGAATGTAGAAACTCAAGTGAAATGAGTGTTTTTAGACCCACTGAGGTGTTGATTTCAAAGAACCATGACAATTTACCCACCTCCTCTAACTCCTTATCTAATTGACATAATTCTTTCTCACAAAAAGATATCCCCCTTGGTTTTAACCTCCTAGACATTATTACTGCTCTCCATCCCTTGAAAATAACTTTTATTCTGCTCTCCTAAGAGATATGAGCCTAGCAGAACAAAACTGAATTTGCTATTAGATGACATTTTTAGAAACTTCAGCTGTTCTATACAGTGTCTTATGTTAATGAATTAGTAATCATAGAGAACCTCACAGAGTAGGGTATTGAGCAGGAGATAAATCCAGTTCTCTTTGATATTGAAATAGGTTTTCAAATACTATAGATCTCTCAGTCTATAAAGTTCTGTCATTGCACATTACTTCATACACCTCAGGTTTTAATAGCAACTGTTTAAAATTAGGCAACCTCCATAGCATGGAGGGTTTGTTAATCTATAATTTAAACAATGGCTTCATTTGTAAGTAGTTTTGGGGGAGACAGATAGTTTTAAAGTAGATCTCACAAGCACAATAAAGTAAAAGGAGATCCTAAAAGTAGCTGCAGATTTCTTCTCACCCAAAGGTTTTACATACAGCAGATTTTTTTTTTTTTTTTTTTTTTTTTTTTTTTTTTTTTTAAACATATATATTAAGTATTGAAGTGGGAAGTTGCTTCAAAAGCATCTAGGTGTCTGGCAACTCATACTTATTTTTCTAGCCTATTTTTCACTCTTGCTCCTCCGTTATAGTTTTAATCCCTAAAGCATCAATAAAGTAGAGCACAGAATTGGGCCATGTAGTTATACATGACATCAAAGCTCTTGCTGTCTGAGTTCATGGTCAGTGATTTAAAAGCAAGCCTAGATTTCTCCCACAGTTTTGTCATGTTCACTACATGGCAGCATTTATACTTCCAATAAATAACTGTGAATGCCACACTAGTGATTAAATTAATTGATATGTAGTGACAGTGGCTTGCTGAACTACAATGAAATTTCCAGGGTTATTGAAATAAAGTCTTTCCAAGTAAATGTTTAAACTTCACATGTAAATGCTTTAGGATCTTTGTAATTTAGCCCTGGGGATAATGCAGATTCCCAGGCTTCATTCAAGTAATATTACTTCAGGTGCATAGGCCGGATTCTCATAGCCCCAGCTGAGATCTGACCTCTCCCATTAAACTGAAAGTGAAAATTTTACTACCTGAAATATTCAGAAAAGCAGATTTATAGTATTGAATGTGGGACTTGAGGGCAGAAAGCAGTGGTGAAGTAAATGACTGGATGGTCCAGAAAAATACTTTTTGTAGAGGAACAACACTTAATGGCTTTATACAGTATACATTGTCATGACTTGATATTTCTGCAGTCACAAAACTGCCAAATAAAACATTATTAGCAGTTACTTTTACTTTGACAAATGTACAGTCAGAGAAGTTTTTTCTTGTTGAGAGGCCTGTTGTGACTTTCATTTCTGTGTTCAATGGGTGAAGCAATACCAAACCAATTTATCAATCTTGACAGTATTCTGACGATACTCTGGAGTTATCTGCATTGCAAAAGCTCCATGGGAATTGAACTCAGACAACTGTTCTTCCTGTTGGAAACTGGACAGCCAAGGAAAGTAGCTATAATCAGTTTGAATTTGCCTCTGGCTCATCTCTTGCTCTGTTTCCTTTTAGACCACTACCTCATTAATAAAAATTTGCTGGATTGCTTTGAGTTCAGGTTTCGCAATCTACTGCTTAAAACTTGATGTGAATCCAATGCTGACTACAGTAAAATTATTTAAAAAAAAAAAATCATATACAAGAGGAAGGGATAAAAAGGCCAGGTCAGGTCTGGTCCCAGGCTAAAGGAAAGCAAGGCAGCAGGCATCCCATGCCTCCATCAGTTACCAAGACTGAAGGAAACTGCAGATAAGAAGCATGACCAGCATTCTCTGTGTTTACACTTGTCACAGAAAACACAGCACCCTCAGCACAAGATAAGCAAATAAAGATAAATGCTCCATCTTATTGCTCAAAATACCTTGCTAAAGGTCAGATTCCCATTGATTTCTGGTTAGATAAAAGGCACTCACTGATCTGGCTTGAAATGCTAGGAAAGCCTCATGGCCTGATAACACTTCATTTATTCCCAATGTGATTTTATAATCAATTTTAGTTTTAGACAGTTACATTCTGATTTTGTCCTTTGAAAAACATTGCAATTGTTTTTTAAATAGGTCAGAAGCAGACTGACAAAAAATATAAATCTGACTTTGGGAACTGGGTTTTGAGAGGATTGCTTTTATAGAGAGCATGGTGAAGGAGCAGAACAAAATTATTTTTCAAAAACCAAGCCAAATCAAGCAAAGGGGAGTATCAAACCCGAATGGTAACAGAGAAAAATCAACAATACTTATTTATGCACACTTAGCTTTTTCACTAGTACAGTCTCCTGTCCTGCTTTGTGTGAATCCTTAACACAATTCAGGATATGCCACACCCAGAAGAAGCACAGTTATCCTCCTAGTGATGCTGTGACCCATCTGACCAGCCTGATTTAAAGACCTGCCACACTTTGCGTACTTATGTAGTAGACTCAGAAGATGAATTTGGGCTAGAATAAGCCTGCAGATCAAGTGAACAGATCAAATGACAACAAGGTAAGGGAAGAAGGCTCAGAGTATGCCAGAACCCTCACGAGGAAGAAGCTGGGTCAAGGTGAAGAGACTTGGGAAACATCTCTGAACAAAGCTCTTGAGGAAGCATTAGGAGGATGAAGCTCATGGAAACGCCAGCTGGTATGACAAGGGTGTTAGAGAAAAAATGGCATCATTTCCACCTTCTCAGTGTGTACCCTATAAGATGTACACTGAGAGAAGAACAGCATTTTCCCACATCACCTAAATAAAATCCTAAACAGAAATTAACAATCCGAGCTTCCCTTTTCTTCTTCACACAGCTTGGACCAAATAAATAAAATAAAATGAAATAAAATGAAATGAAATAAATAAAATAAAATAAAATAAAATAAAATAAAATAAAATAAAATAAAATAAAATAAAATAGTACCACCATACATGTAATTATCTCAAGCCAAGACAAAATAATGGATCCAGCCATGATCTATAACTTCGAGATCCTTAAGCAGGCAAAAAATTTAAAGGAATCTATTAAGATCCTGATGAAATCCTGAACATATAGGAACTTTCCTATCAACTTCAATGGAGCCTGGATTTCACATCTAATGCCGTCTGGCTGCCAGGAGAACGTCACTGATGAATATGAATGCAATTTTCCTGCTACTTTAGAAGAAGCCAGAAAGGCTCCTTAGGAGACTAAAGTTATTTCACCTCTTTATTTTCTGTGATTTCATGTTAAAATATGTGGCTTCTTATCTTCATCTCACCACTGTAGCTGTGGTTTTCAGTTTTGAAAAGCTGAAATGGAGCCTACCTGCCTTTCTGCCATGAGAATCCTACAGTAAGTGCATCTGGGTCTTTGTCATACACTTTGAAATAAGAAAAAAAAGAGAGAGAGACTGGCTTTGCAGGAAGCAATTGTGGGGTAAAATGGACTTCTTCTCTCTCTGAATTTTAAACATTTTGCACATCTATCCCAGACACAAAAGACTCTGTGATTCCCATGACAACTGTGGCAAATGTAGCTGTAGGCATCATTTAATTACAATGACTCAGACTTCCAAGTCAACACCGATTCCTTAAAGTGCTTCAGGGCATAAAACATATGTACAAAAAAGAGTGACCTTACGAATATGCCCTTTAAGGTATGTTTCCAATTATACTCTGGGAATTTGGAATTTATTAACACCAATTAAAATGGGACATTGTACACTTAATTCTCCGTGCCCTGCACTGCAGATTTATCCCTGCAGGTTGAAATGCTGTTGTTTTGTTTTGTTTTTGATGAAAGAGAAAGCTAAGATAAAGCAAAATGTCCTTACATGTTTTGTTCTCATGGGTCATGGCAATAGCAGTACTACAGGAGAAAAATGTCCCTTACAGAGCTATGTTTTGTATGGATAGTACACTGACAAGACAAAATGCAGCTGAACTCTCACATACCAGCATCCAAGCCGGTAAAACTGTACCCATTCTGGATACATCACATAGTAGAAAACATGACTTGTCCCTAAGTATCTGCTATAAATAATCAGACCAGAAGTAAAATGTGTTTTCATTTGAGAAGTAACCTCTCTCCTTGTCAGCTTCACTTACAGAAAATGCATGCTGTAAATCCATATGAGTCCTCCTCTAGAATACACAAAAAAAGTAAAATATTTTCCTTTCTAACCGCAAATCTACTAAGATGTGAGCAACAACAACAATAAAAATAAAATAAAATAAAATAAAAATTAAAAAATTAAGGACCTGCCCTGTAGCTTTGTGGATTAATTGTTAACAGTGATCCACTCTTGTAAAGGACTGAGAAAAATGTCATGTATTTTAACCATTGCTACTAATTCTTCAATGTAGACCTTATTTACTAAAACAACTAAATATTTCCATAATGTGTGGAAATTACTAACAAAAAAGGAATGCCAAATGCACTGCAGACATGAGGCTACTTGGAGCTAAGTGAAAGACTGACATAAATCCATTTTGTAATCTCATGACTGTTTTCTACTAAAGGAGGGACCAGAATGCAATGTGCTAAATTACTAGGGCATAGGGATATGTTGCTTAAGTTTTGTAAAAAAAAAAAAAAAAAAAGCAGTTGCACTGCTGGCACAACAGACCTAGCTCTGTCATGAACGATTTATTACATCAGTATATCAATTTTATTAAAAAAAGGAAGAAGACAATGAAGAAGAAGTCTTTGTGCAGAGCTCAGCTCTAGACCAGTTTGGAAACATAAACAGCTTCAGAGTTTAATTAGGAACTGTTTACATCTTAAAGATAATTTCATTTTCTTCAAATTGTAACAGAGGTAATTGCAGATAGTTCTGCTGACTCTTCAATTTAAAGTCTCTAAGCTGCCAGACTGAAAAATGCAAAGTAAGGTCTGCACAACTGAAAACAAACTGTGAGGGGTCAGGAAATACCGTGTAACTAATAATGGTTTGATTATTTAATGTTTAACAGCTCTGCAACTACAAGGTACTGTGGGATGTCTAGAAAGGACAAAAGAGCACCAACCAGTACATTAAAAAGTCCTTTCCCACACTGGTCTCCATCACATTTCCCACATGACCTTTTGCCTTTTTTTTTAATATATTATTTTTTTAGCACTTTATTTATTTAGCTAGTGAGTTGGTTTATTATTGTGAAGTGAAGTGAAGTGAAGTGAAGCCTTGTGAAGTGACGAATTAAAGGTTTTTTGCTTCAAGTTGAGTTTGGTACCAAAACCAAGATGCTGACTTCACAGCACACCTTACTGGCTCCTGAAGCTAGCATGCTCCGGAGGTACATTTTCATAGCCCAGGTCTGTATACTACAGAAGCTCTGGGTTTGAGCAACAAAAAGGAAGGCAACCCTGTATCCTCTCTCCTTGAGATGATTTTTCAAAAAGAACTGAGATGGAAACTAACACTAAAAATAGCAAAACATACACATGATTAGTACGTTCCTATCTTCTCCTTATCAAATTTTAAATTATTGCTTTATGCATTTAACTACATGCTTATAATATAGTTAAATACAATTTGTTATACGTCAGTTTAAAAACAAAAATCAAACAAAACCAGATAAAATAATAACTCCAAAGAAAAGCCTCTGAAATTGAAGCTACTGGGCAGAATAGTTCTCCAAGAGACACCAACCACATATCATGCAAATATATATTTATGCAATATAAAATAATCGTTACTGTTAGTAGCTTTCTTTGATGTGCAGTTCTAAATCTCATTAATGGCTATGGATGATCCACAAGGGAAGAACAGACCTTCAGCACCATCAAAGGGTTGTGCAACATGCTTCAGTGAGGGAGTGCTGGTCCCCCAGACACTGTCCTTGATGGTGAAGGGAGATGAAGAAGCTGCTGAATGTGTCCTCATCCTGCCCCAACCTTGCTGTTCACAGCTATCCCAACTGCACCAGGGTAACTGTGTGCCTGAGCTGTCAAGCAGATCACTAAGTAATCCTCATCATTCTTCTGCCCTGACAAATCTTTTGTTTAAGTTGGGTGATATCCATTATCTGGATAACCCACTAAATGCTAGTCCAGTTCACCAGCAGTGCAAATAAACTGCCACACAGGAATAAACCAGGTTGGAGTTTTGATCCACAGACGAATTTCTCATCCCAAACCAATATTTCAGTGTCTGCTGTGGGTGTAATGTGACAATCAGAAATACCTATGGCTATTGCAGAGAAACCCTGCATGCAGATTCTGTAATCCACATGTCTATGACCATTTAGCGTTACTTTAAAAGAGAAAACAAATACCCAATTCAAGCTGTGACACTTCAGGGGCTCTGGGGAGCATTTCCAGAACCACCCTTGAACCCTGGCAGCTTGGGGAAGAAGGTGCAAAGTGATGACTGGACTCCTGAAGTGCTAGCTATGTGTGAGTGTGGAAACTTCTGCTAGCCCTACCCTCACATTGACAACAAACACGGGGGAAAACTTGCAAGTCTGAGCACTTCGGAATCTGTATCAGGCCATTTAAGATAAGAAACACAGAAAACAAAACAAAATAAGACTCTCAACAATGTGAACAAGGAGTGGGAGCTGGGGGGGAGGGAGAGAGGAGGTGCAGAGGAGAGGCCAAGTAAAGAGCAGTTTTAGATATTGGTGATAATAAACTTGATACCATAGAGGGCTGTAAACAGAGAGTAGCCAATGCAACCAATTTTCCTTTGCCACCAGAAATAGATGCTATAAATGACACAAACTAGAGTAATGCACCTTCTGTTGTCCTCTGAAGTTAATGCATGAAAGTAAACCATCAAATGTTACTGTTTCTCACTTGCAGGAAAGCTGCCTTTCAGGGATAGTTTCTCTTCCCAGATCATGCAGACCTACATTTTCAAATCAGTTGGGAAGTGGCTTATAACACACAACAAAGAACAAATGCTTCCTAACCTAACACTTGGATGCCTACATCACTTGCAGTATAAACCCACGGACCACCTTATCATTAGTTGGGCAAATGAGGACATTTTCATTTATATCTTCTGTGCTACTTGCTTGGTCTTGCTTGGTACCACATTTTAGCCACTCATGGAGAAACATCATACACGTAGACATCTGGTACTATTACTAGGGAAAGAACACTATATTTCCACTTAAATATTTCACTTATCCTTGACTTGTCTGTAACTACCATACTCAGTGCCCTGTTCCTAGAGGGAATTAACTATAGCATATACTGATGCTCTTTTTCATTGGTGTCTGAAAGAAGCCCTTCTGATGGTGATTCCCATCTTTACTTTTTCCCCATTTCTCTTCACCAATACTTCAGTTAGTTTAGTTTGGGACTATCACCCAGCTGATTTTTAACAAATTATCATTTGCCTTCACTCTCATTCACAAATCTGTACGTTCCCATTGGCTGTATGTTTTAATTATAACCATAAAGGTTTCAGTTTTACTTAAAAACATTATCATAACAGTGGATGCTTTCGGGATTTATTAAACAAAGCCAAAAAAAAGATCATCTCCAAATTTCAAAAGTAAATGAACCAGTATTTCTCTACCTACCTTGTTCAGCTTCCACTATGTGCTCTTTATGTGATCTTGATTGTTTTCCTTCCCCAAACCCTGCCTCCAAAACTCAATAATTAAAGTGAAATTGTGGACTGAAAAACAATTACTCAAAATTATTATTATTTCTTTTAATTATTATTTTATACTGAGAGGCACAGTTCCACAAAAATCCTGTGAAATGATGATCAGTAGCTGGGAGGTTGAAGAATTGGTTTCAATTTCATTTCTCCTTTTCCTTCACTTATGATCACTATACAAAAACTTGGTCCCCAGGCTCCAGTAGAGCCCCAAGCTATCCTGCAGCCTAGGCAAATCACAGGCATTTCCACCACTACAAATTCACAGTTCAAGCTCCACTTCCCTGTAACAAATGCAGTCATATTTATCTGAGCAAATTGAATTTAAAACCTGACCAAATCAAAAAGATATACTGACGTTAAATTCTAGCTGTGAAAATGGAAATGGTAACACAAGATCCAAGATAAGAGAAAAAAAAAAAAAGGCCAGGCATAGAGGGATTCAATTCATTCTTTGACTTTTCAAAAGGAACATCACACTAAAAGTAACATGACAAAGTGGAGTTGTTGTGCACAGAAGTCCTTACAGAGAAGCTGCTTCCTTGTTTACGTTGCTGGCGCAGACCTTCCCGCGTGGCACCGAGTGGCTTCCCGTCCCTAATGCTACATGTCATTGCAGGGATACAAACCAGCACACAGCCTGGGACAAGGCAACGAAAAACAGGACTCCCGAGGAATTTAGATTAAAACAAAAGTTTATGAAGAGAGAGTTTTTCATTCAAATGTCTGTCAGGCAGATAGCAAAGGCCAAGCCTTCTCTCAACACATCAGGTTTTGCAGTTCCAGAAGAGCACAAACTTATACCCCTTGAATCCACATCTTGAAACAATAGTGCTTACAGTATAATTTATTTATTTTTTTTTCTTAAGGATTTGTTATTTTTAATTATTTTGCATTTATTTAGTCTCTTCATCACAGTCTTTGAAGAGAATCATTATATGGCCAAGGTAGAAACAAGAATCAAAGTAGACTTGCATGGCCTGCTGCCGGGCTGTGCTTGATGTGCTGGACAAGAAGACTGGACACAAAGTGCTGTTGCTTGATCCTAGAGTTCAAGGGAATGTCTTTCCCCTAGCCAGATGCAAAGGGAACTGGAGGAGAGACTGCAGAGCAGCCCTTATCCAGTCATCCTCTCTTCTATTGGTATGGTGAAAAACTGCTTCTGACTTATGGAAGTGCAAAGAGAGATGAATTGAACTTCTCTATCCTAGTAGCCTTCCTGGCATGTCAGTTACTTTTGGCTGAGATGAAACAGCAACAAGAATTCTCCTGATCCTGGTAAGAGCAAGACAAAACCATGAGATGACAAAGAAAGAACCTGTCTTCATGGCAAGTCATGGGGCTCTGGAGAGGGATGGAAACTACAGCAGGATCAAGCACCTGAATGTGCTTGATGAGACTTTGTGTCCTTTGTGGATTCCTGTGCTCTCATTAACACCTAAACAAGGTGAAAAACATGGAAAGTCAAGGAATACTTTCTGTTAGTGGTAAGGAATGTGTAGTATGCTCAACTGCCCCAAAGACGAGTGAGCTGTATAAGTCCCCCATATATAAATCAGAAGAGCATGTTATTGGTAAGGATATAGACACATGGGTGAGATGAAATATAAGCCCTTGGGTTTACTGAAGGGAAGAAAGCTATCTAAAAAGGTATTACTCCCCTTAAGGCTAGCTAGAAATTTCAAGCATTTATGATCTCTTAAGCATCCAACTAATTTGAGGGAACTCACGTTGTTTCAACAACCATGGAGATAACTGTGCATAATTTTGATGAAGGAGCACATTCCCAAAATTATTAAAGAAACAAGCCCTGTTAACTGGCATAATTTTTCTCCACAGATTGTGATAAATTCTGTGTTTAGTTGCGATTATATATATCTAGAGTAATGCCTTGGGTTTCACTATAACTCTTCTGGTTTTATCTAGCTGTCAGGAAGAATATTTGCAGTCCTAAGAGTGGAAAATTTAGGGAGATACTTGGAAAACAAGTGGAATACTGAAATGGCCTTGCTGATTCAGCTTAGTCCCTTTGTTTTCAGACACAGCCATCTCAGTAAAAAGATTTGCAAATCTCTTTGAGACTCCTTATTGCCTTCTTTATCACTTGAAACAGTTTATAGTCAAAACAATTAAAAGAAATGAAAAGGTGTGATTAAAACATATGCATAAAATGGGAACAATGTGTTAGTATTAAATATTTCCTTCTTGATACTATTTTTACAACAATAACAACAGCAAAATCAGAAACTTCTGCAATGGGATTTATGTGATTTCCATTGCAGGTATTGTGATCTCAAAAAAATCTAGAGTGCCGTAAATTCTGGTTTTGGTTTTATATGCTTAATTCCATTTATACAAAATATATTTTGCTAAAGTAGCAGGTCTTTAAGGCATTTGTTGCTCACACAAAATGGTACACATCTTGCTGGTATCTTTTAAGAGTGAAAGCTATAGGAAGCTCATTAAAGGATAGATCCAACAGAGTTTAAATTCCACACTGATCCCTTGAGATTTTTTTCCACCAAGAAGTAATTTCCAAGATGACTTTTTAATGCTAACCTCTTCAAAGGCTGAAACACAAGAACTGAAAGAAGATGGCAATAATTAATGAAATCACTTTTAAGTAAAAAGCCTTCAAACATTCCTTTTTGCTGCAGAACCAAACAAATGACTACAAAGTCAAGTTTGCAGAGGCATTTCTGTTATAACCCAGATATTTTCTATTCTTTTTAGATATCAGATAAGGACTTCTCAGGGGCTCATACTTTTTACCCTAGCTTCAGCCCAAGGATTTCTTTTCCCTTTTCTTGCACTTATTAACTCTAGCTTAAACCAACAGAAATTAGAAGGGCACAGAATGCCAAAGAGTATACAGAGAGAGCAAGCTGTCTCTCCATATGTATTTAGCTTCCCTGAGATGTTCTTTGTTTTGATGTTTTTCTTATTCTGAGAATGTTTTTCAGGCAGGGGATATTAATTTGGCCTTCTCTTAACTGACGCTTCCAGAGCTGAAAATTCTTCAGTGATTCTTGAGTAATGGTGCTCAGAGAAATACTACCATTGGTCAGTTGTTGGGTAAATATTTAAAGTGTTAATTTTAAATTGGTAAAACATAGTTTGGCTTAGGGCGTAAAGCATTCTCCTGGAATACTTATTACAGATTGACAGCACAGCATGAAGGTAAAGCCTAAGGCTACAAACCCAATGTTAAAATTTCCATTTATAAATCAATAGTCACTGCAAACAAACCAGCCTACTCTCTTCTGTGAATGCCTCAACTCTTCTTTAGGCATAAGATGTAGACAAAATTTGGTCAAAATCCAAAGACAACATGACAAAGCTGAATGAAGTGCACCTGCTAACCCCCTCCCAAAGCTGTCATACCTATGGTGCTGGTGTTGGGCAGGGCGTTGCTTAGGCAGTATGGCCTTTAACCTATAATATATATGGTGCTTTAACCTGCAATGGTGCTATTGAAACCCTGGCATAAAGCAAGCTGTGTTTCTCGGACTCATATGTGAGGATTAGGCTGATCAGGTACAACCTTACTCTGTCCATACCCAGAGCCAAGCGACTGGACTGGCACACCAAGCAGATGAGGACACCTCCAGATAATCTCACAGGACTGTGGTTCAGAAGGCGGAACCAGAGACAAGCTAGCTAGGTTCATATTAGAGATATCTTCCTGTTATGAAACCAGAGTATCTAGAAATTTATTTCCTGACTGCATCTCCTGTATTTATTTCCAAACGCGGAGTAACTGGATGCCCAACCTGTAGTTCAGCTGAGATGACTAAGGCTTGAATGCATCTTTCAGGAGCTCACAGCCCAGACTTGTCCGCCCACTGCATACCAGGTATCACATCACATCACTTCAGAGCCTTGTTTCCAACTTCAGTTTGTTTTCACAGTGTGTTTAATAGCCCTGATGTACTGCAGAATGCAATTCCGTAGGGATATTTACTACCTATTGTTTTAGAAGAGGCTGGCTATTTTTCTCTTCCAAACTGTAGAACCACTCTTATTGTCCTCCAAGCACACAACTCTCTTTTCATTGTTTGTCTCAACTTGCTGTGCTTGGCCTCTGGCCAGAATCTCTTTTTCTGCCTTGAAGGAGGGTGACAGCTTGCCTTTGAAGAAGTGCCAAAGCTGCTGTTTGGCTGACCAGCAGGGAGCAATCCTGCCCAACACTCCCTGCCCTCTCCCATATTGCTCCCCTCCTTTCCCAGAAACATGCAGCCTCAGAGCAATCAGAGGCTGACCTGATCAAATATCCCAGAAGAGGTTTTCAAGCAACATATGAAGTTTAAGCACACACAGGGAGTGCTGGAGCTGGAAGACACATCAGAAGATCATCTAGACCATTTGCTCACCCCAAGGCAAATCCAGCTGTACCTACAAGATGCTGCATATTTGTCTGACTGGTTCCTACCAGATTCCAGGCAGACAGTCACATTTCTGCAGGCTAACTAGTCCAACATGCCACTTTTCCATCAGAAAGCTTTGGTAAACCTCATCTCTCTTACTTCAATTTCATGCCATTGGTTCTTGTCTGAATCTGGACATGGAGAACTCTTTCATTATATAATTAAGTTTCTAATAGCATTTAAAATGCAGAGATGCAAGCTGTAACTAGTTACCCTGCTCACAGTGCCTGTGCTTTTCATGTCTACTAAACCACCAGGCTTCTCTGTTGACATATAAGCCTTTATCATCAGCAGAGCACTGACTCAGAGATGATCAGCCACAGATTCACTGGCTTTATTTTCCATGGTGCTTTCTGTCTTTCCTTTGAAGATCTTGCTCTGGCCACTGAACAGGCCTAACCCCACTAAGCTGACAGACCCAATTTGCTCACAGGTTAACACTGCTACACACTTACAACAGACAGAGAAATGCAAAAGTTTGTGCAAAACTAAAAACCTTCTCTGTGCAAGACAAAGGCTTTACAGAGAGTCTAATAATAATATATTTCCTGCATTACTTTATTTCCTACACAATCATCTTAGTCTTGGCCTTGGGACATTGCTCATTTCCTATTATGACTGTGATGCTCAGTTGGCAAGATGAGCAAGGAGGATATTCTGATTCATCACTTGCAATGCAGTTTGGTTTTTAAAAAAACTTAACCACCTGCTTATGGCGTTTTTGTCTCTCACACTGGTAACAAGGAAATGGAAAAGTACAATGGTACATGTTTTATACTGATAAGAAGTATAATTGTTTCAGCTTGAGGGGGATAACTTCAAGGAGATTTGACAGGTCTTGGAAAGTTTTTCTTTTTTTCATTTAAAAGTACCTGAGACAGAAAACAAAACCTGAAAATTTTCCACTATAACTGCAAGATACCAGTGCTCACGCTTGCACTTACCCAGTAGAGGGATTCATGATGCAACCCCCTTTCTCTGTAGATGCTTTGCAGTTGCAGCCCCTCTCCAACGTATCGTGATTCATTCCAAAATTGTGGCCCAGTTCATGAGCTAGGGTGACTGCTGCACCTAGAGGGTTTTCTGAATGATCCTTAAACAAATAATAATAATAAAAAAAATAAAATAAAATTGCAAAGTCAAGGTAAGGAAACATTAAAAATGCACATTTCCTTTTTAAGGTCCAATTGTTCATTCTTCAAAATGCTTTATGAGCTTACCAGCTGTAGTAACACTATTGTTAAATGCACACAATTTAATTCACATGTACCAGGTGCAGACTGGGAATTTCAGAGCAGCCTATCAGTTCTGGCCACCCATTTTCCCCAGACATTTGAGACCACAGGGCAGCTTTGAACCATCTCTTTTGAGCCATCTCTTTACTGAGGGCCTAAAATTTCCGTGTTCAGTAGCTCCCAAGACATGGCAGTGGCAGAAAACAATAACCCAAATGGGAAGCAATGGAAAGGATAAGGATTTATGGGATAGGATGAGTGTGATGGGGAGAAACAAGAAGATCCTTCATGTCAGGAGGTAAACTAAAAATGCAGCAAGAGATTTACTGGACCTATTTAATCTTCATCAGATTGTTTTTTTAATATCAGAAATTTGAAGAACAATCCATAAGCCCTGTAGGAAAAAAAAAAAAAAAAAAAAAAAAAAAAAAAAAAAAAAAAAAAAAAAAAAAAACAGTGACCTTTGAAAACCTTCTTTTAAAAATGAAAGGATGAAAGGACAAAGTAAGATGAAAACTTCAGTAGCCTCTACTTAACACCTATGAATATTCTAAATGCTGCAAGTGTCAAAATTGAAATATTGACATTAATCTGTGTTGAAATTCTGGTTTCTTTTTTTTTGGACAACTACTTCTAAGAAATTCACTGCATGGTCTGATTATAGGCTACTGATTGGACTGATGTTTTGGCCTAACCACAAGTCAGAGACCTTTCTACATCGATCACTTTCCTTGAGGGAAAAAATATCCATTGTGCTCATATAAAAGCTTTCCCCAAAGGCATAAACATGTAATATAAATGCATGATCTACTATTTATCACTCAGTAAATGGAATTACTATGTACAGCTGCCTGCTCTAAAAGCATATATGAATATATTCAGCTTAAATAACTCTTTTAGTATCATCTAAGCCAATCTTCAGACTAAAAAGAAGTGAAAGGTAAAAGTCTCTCAGACATCAACTATATATAAATGAAGCCCTTAATACATGTCTTGGAGTAGATTTAAAAGTTTCTTCTTTCATCTGTCTGAACTAATATTTTTTGTAAATCAATTCTTAAATAGAAAACAAAATCAAAAAGAGATCATCAAATTCTGAAAAAAAAAAAATCCCTTCTGCATTAAATAATTTTAACTTTTAACAAAGGATCTCTCTCTTTTTTTTTTTTTTTTTTTTTTTTTGTGTGTGTGTGTGTGTGTTTTGTTTTGTTTTGTTTTGTTTTGACCGGAATATTAAAATTTTGATATCAAAATACTGTGACTAACATAAAAGCCAATTTGTTTGCAGTTATATGTTAAGATATCTGAAGAAAGAATCTGTATAACCTGTCCTAGTAAAAGAAAAAACAAAGTAAACATATGCAGCAAAATAATCTGTAATAACCAAGAATATACATACTGTTGCACAAAGCCCATGTGTGGAGATGTCTTACCTAGATACAAGTCACATACATATTGATTTATCTTTGTACTTACAGTAATTTATGAAATATTTAGCGTATTCAGTGAAATTGAATCTGAAGTCCTAAAAGGAACACAACCCCTCACTCAACTGGAAAAAAACTGAGGACCAAAGATTATGAAAACACTGATATAATTCCACATAATTTACCAGCAAAGCACTGTAGCAAAGCCTTAAAATTAGTGCAATGTTGTCCAGACTCAGAAATTCCTCTGAGTTTTGAACCACCTACACAGACAACAAACTGAGCTCAATTTTTCTTCAATTTGCCAGTTTCTTTTCTGCTTACTGCAAAGGGATTTTGTTCATTTAAGTGTCTCCAATATTGGCAATTAAAAATAAAAGGAAGAGTTCACACAGTCCACTCCAGAACTAGAGCAACAAATGATCTGAAATGTAATTTGGGTCTTGAATAGGCAAACAATTTATTACAGCCCATGCGGTTCTCATTACTTGCTCAGATCCACTTGGAATGCAATTTTATCAGTTTCTAGAGAGGATTTTTAAAACAAGGAATGTGATGTCTCAGCAACAGAGGTTATTTGAAAACAGCATAAATGAAGATTATCAAAACAAACAGTGACATGTCCCATTTGATACTGAGACCATTTAAGTTTCCCAAGTACTTAAGAAATGAATAGCAATGTGACTGATTTATTCCACCAAGGTCTTTTAAAGCTAACTTAAGTAGTAAAAGTCATTACCAAACAGTTTCACAACCACTGAATAAGCAACCAACTACTGTTAAGACATTATAAGCTGTTGCACAAAAGATGCAGCTGCTTTCAGTTGAACTCTGCTTCATTCCACTGGGATTCAGTTCAAACCTCAATAATAAAGTCTGTCACCTACAGCTAGATGACCTGACACTGGTACTTCCCAAGTAGGTTCACTCAGTTGTAAAAGTGCAAGTTTTCTGAAATATTCTTTTATTTCATGTAAGCTATTCATTGAAAAGTGAAGTGCCCCTGTACCACAGCTGTTGCTTAACCTAAATTCCCACTAAAGACAATAGAAATTTGACATGAAAGAAAACTCTATGTTATGTTACTGCAACTCAGTGACATCTTAATTTTAAATCCATGAATTTGTTTAGAAACAACAGAACGAAGACTGAAGCATATGTCAAAGGCTTGTTTTAATGTCAAAATGTGTTTGGTCTGTAAAAAACACAACAGAACCATCACAGTGAAATAAAATGATAATACTCCTGATGCACCTAAACTGTCTCGTACTCAGATGTGCACTCTTCCCACCCTGAGTTTCTGTTAAATAGTGTGAAAGAGGGGATCACCTATCGCCGAGAGAATTCAGCCCTACAGAAAATAGAGAGAGGCAGGGTCTCAGACAGGGGAATTTAGATCGTATAATAGGTGTGGGTAACTGCAAAACAGTCAGGAAAATCAGATCACACACAGTCAACTCTTTCCAGATTTACATTCAGAAGCTATTTCTCATGCACTTATTCCATTGTTTATTCCTTCAGAACTCTTTAGAACAGTTTTCAAAGTGAGGAACTCTCTGGGGTTGGGTGTTTGGAGAGGGATGGGTAAGAGGCTGGTCAAATGATAACAACAACTAAATGTTCAGTAGCTCAGTGTTGAGATGTTTGAGCACCAAAGCCTCCCAGGTTAAAAGTTATTCACTATTTCATTTGCACATCTTGCAGACTTAAAATTTTTGTCTGTATGTATTGGTAGGTATCAAGACTTTTCTGGATATACATGAATTAGCTTCTGCTAATCTGGGGGGAAAGCTTGGACAGCTGCCCTTCCAGGTTTTGGAGGGAGTGTTTGCTTGTTTGGATTTGGCTGCCTTTTGAGGATTTGCCTGAAGAAGGAAAACATCTCTAGTTATGATGTGCAAGCATCGGATTAATTTGCACCTCAGAAGTTTCAATTCACTAGGGTGGGAATCTCCGGGAAACAACACACTCCCCTGAACAACTGAAGCTGTGGCCTGGCTACAATTTCTCTGCAGACACCGGGTTTCTCCTGGACATATAAATCAGTCTGTTCTCTGTCAGAGCCCTGAGAATACTTTAAAGAAATGCTGATTCTTGTTTTCTTGTTATTGGAATGATTTTGCTGTTTCTGTTGTTTCTGCTTAAAACACCAGTTTCCACAGTGAGGAGGACTGGCTTTGCAGAAAAATACTGTAGCATATCTTAAAGTTTATGCTATAAATTAAAAGACCAAACAAGTCATCATTAAGGGCATCATTAAGAGCATCTCTGCAGATAAAGCCGAAGCAGTGACTGCTACCCTGAGGGAGGAATGGATAAAATGGGGCTGGTTGACTCATCTATGCCTTTGCCAAGATTTGGAAGTGCATCTGGAGGCTCCCCCAGCTTTTCCTTCCTCTTTGCCTCCTTTTTCTTTTGTATCTAGCCCCCAGGTACCCAGCAAGAAGCTGTAACAAACACTGACTAGAGACTCAGCTTCTAAAGCTGCCAAGAGACTTAAGCCTATGTCTTTTCTACAATTTTGATGACTTTCTCCAACTTATTTGATTGTTCTTTCCCACTCTTACCTACTCTTCATCTTTCCCACTCACCTCATAAATCCTCCCAGTCTAGATCATCAATACATCATCTTTCATGAATGCATAAATTGCCTCAGCTTGGCTTCTTGCCTACTTGTCCCAGAGACCACAAAGGAGCCCTGCATTGCGTGTGGACCAACCTCAGCTTCCACGTTCACTGAGAAGCAAAAAATGCAGGGGCTTCAAGGGACTGTATCTCTGGGACTACTCCACTTAATCTTGAGGCAAAAACCTTAGTGTCTTGGGCTCCAGGTTGGCTCCATGATGCTTCAAAGAACTGGGAGGTTTGGGACCATGCAAACTCTGAGAGCAATGTGCATTTCTCAACTCCCACCTTGTTTACATAGGGATGTGTAACTGAGGCATCCAGCAGAGCTGGAGAGAATGGCTGGATCAGCTAATGTGGGGAAAGCCTAGACAAAACCATAGAAAAAATAAGGGCTTTCAGCACTTCCAAGCTGAACTCAGAAGTAGACAAAATTTATGAGGTTTGTAGGGCTTCATTACTTTCTGCTCTGGAGCTGAGCTCTAAGGCCACCAGCTGAGCCTCTTAGTAGCCTGCAAGTTCTTGGAGTCCACATCTAATTTTATTTAAAGTACTTGAATTGAAAAGCTTAGTTAATTCAAAACTGCTTTCACTCACCCTTAAAAAACACTGTTCAAAATTATTATTTTTTTTTTTTTTTCTAAATGAAAGTATTCCAGAGTTAGTAGCAGAAATTGACTAAAATGTTTATTTGTTTGTTCATTACATGTAGCATTGAGCAACAGCACTACTAGCAATATTCTCTGAGAGACATTCAGGTAGAATAAATGCTGCCATTGTTTGTGCTTGTTGTCTGGCAATGTAACAAAACCACTGTGCTACAAAGATGGAAAGCAAGGTCTTACACAGGGAACTCTGTAAATCCAGAATAAAATCGATATAATGAAAGATTCAGGGTAGACTGTTGTTGCCTGTAACGCTAGTATACTCAGGTGCATAACAAATACATCTTCTGGTTCTCATCCTTCATAGCACCTCTTCACCTGATTTAATGATCAGTAGGAGCAGAAGATTCTTGCAAAGAGGTCATGCTATATTTTAATACTATATATATATATATTTATTATTATTTTTTTTTTTTCAGTATGGAAACTATGAGTTAAAAACTTTACATGCAAGCTGCCTGTAGATATAGATAATTCAGACTGAAAATGGGACAAAAGGGGCTGATGTGCTCGTACAGAATACAGCACTACAACACGTGAGATCATGTTGCACCACTTGGGCCAGTTTCCAGCGCTGTGCTTTTACCACTTACCATGACGACCCCTCCAGACTGCTCTGCAGTGCACATGCTCATTATGGGCGCCATGCCAATGGTAGTCCCTTGGAAGTACACCCCGCTGCAGGAGGGCGAAAAAGGAAAAGAAGAATCCCAGAATCAACATTCGGTGCCAAGATACCGCCCTTATTATTTTCAGTCTTGTGTTTCTGCCAGTCTCAAACAAAGATCCTGTTTCAAATGTGTCAGCTCCAGACATTTGCAGGTTGAAAACAATGAAAAGCACAGATTAGTCATGCCAACTTGCCAAACTGACAATGACAGCAACCCTGCTCTGAGAAAGATCCATTTGATCACCATCCTTTGGATTTACTGCTGTAACAAGACCCCTTCTTCCTTTCTTTTTCTCCTGATTGATGTTGGGAATAGAAACGCAAACAGAAAAATACTGTCTCTAGCTCAAGGAAGGCTTATTTTAATGTAAGCTTATGTGCTACTTGTTGCAATACAAAACATAGAATTTAATCATTCTAAACAAAGTATTAAAACATATAATAAAATACTTTGTGACAGTTTAGAGTGACTCACTCTATTCCCCCACAGATAGTGTCAGAATATCTATGCAATGAATAAAGTGAGCTCCTTTTAATTACTAAGACATGTGGTCTGTTTTTGTCTATAGTATGGTTGATCAAAACAATACCTGGATCAAGAAAGAGGTGCTATTTTTTTTTTTTCTTTTTTTTTTTTTAGACTGCTTTTGATTTGAGCATTTTTACTCAGTTCAATCTAGGAAACAGCAGCAAGGTAAATGATGTATATAATTTAAATTGTAAGTCACAAATTCAAATTAATTTTCTGATTGAGACCGCATTTTTAATTTTATTGATGTCTTTTTATGAATGAGCAGGATTCAGATCATAAAAACAGAATGGTTTGGCATGGAAAGGACCTTAAAGATCACCTAGTCCAACCACTGCCATGGGCAGGGACACCTTCCACCAGATCAAGTTGTTCAAAGTCTTGTCCAACCTGACCTTAGAATGTCACTATCTGCTTGACAATAATACCGCCTCAGCTCTACTTTAAGGGAGAGGGCAGGACTGCCTTTTTCAATAACAGCTTAGATTGAGACCACCTTAAACCGGCTGCAAATTCATGCCTAAAGTCCTTATTGGCTTATTATACATCTAGATTTCCATGCATGTTGTATTCAGGAAATGCCTACAAGTAACAGCTATTGCATAGCTGTTAAAGGAAATTTATCTGGAGCATCTGCTGTAGGGCCATGAAAAGCACTTCTGTGTTTGTGGAGGGGAAAGACAAACCCTCAGGATCACAGATAGTCATCCCAACAGTTTAGACAACCGAAGAAGAATACAGTACAGCTACTCTCACATCACTGAAATACCAGCCAATATTAGATTTGACATCAACTCTACCTTATTAGCTGTGCATTGTCGTGGGGTTTACGAGGTAGTAGTTTTAGCTTTCTCCAGTCTAGAAACTCATGGAGGCTGGTGAAAGGATCTTGAGAAATGGAGCACTTATCCATGTCGTTCCACACCTCCACTCCAACCAGGGCTACTCGAATATTCAGTGGCCTGTAGAACTAATGAGAAAACAGAAACAAAAACAATTATAGAGCTGTTGGCTACTCTATTATCACACAGTTGCTGTGAGGGGGGAGCAGGCACAGTGTTACTGATGATGCAGAGATAACAATTCTAAGGTAAGAGTAATGTGAAGAAGGACTCAGGAATTGATCAAGTCTGGATTTGGCTGACAGTCTGAGAAAAGCATATACTAGATCTTTGTCTTGTTTATATGCATTACAGCCATTTGGATAACACTGCCATTTGTTGAGCATAAATTAAGCATGAAACATAAATATATTGTAACATGCAAAATTAATTTTGAGCAGGTAACATATAAATGCCTGTCTTCCAGTAATAAGTCAGCAAGACAATTACAGAAGAGGTGGAGGTACCTTCAGCAGCTTGTTTTTAATCACGAATGCTTCTCCTTGAGTTACTGTCCTTGAAGCATCACTTGATAAGTTCTCAGATAAATTAGACTCCCTTAGCTATAATTTGAGTACAACATTCCTAATTTTTCTGGCCATGCAGCACATCTAAAATAAACTTTATTATTTTATTATTATTATTATTATCATTATTTTGCTTTTAGTGGTTGGAGAGAAACCTTGCCCTGAGATACTGGGGCATTAGGAAAACAGCAGGTGTGTTCACTCAAATGAGGCAGCAGGAAACACACATTGCTCTTATTGATGGGCTGATGGCAGGCGGTGAACCATTGACAGAGGCCAGGTTCTCAGCTGCATGTTTTGCACCTGCACGGCATCAGCTGGGTGTGTAAGGAGATGGTCTGAGTGTGGTGGGCACACTGGGAGTGTGGGCCAGGGACAGCCTGTAGTATGAAAGGAAATACTAGAAATGTGACCAGTAAATCTGAGTCGAGCTCTTTTTCTTTTCATAGAGGTACAAATTTAAGCTTTAAAAGCTTTCTTAATTTATACTAATAAGACAGACATAAATCTCACAGCAATGTCCTTCAGAATGTGCAGTAATTTCTGAAAAAGTGGAATAATCCTCATGTTCTTACCTTATCAACATAGTTTGCAATTTCTATCAGCCTCTGCTTAATTTTTTCCACATCCTTGCCTTGTCTCTGAAACTTAGAAAATAAAGGATCAATGTACTAGCAGCACAAATACAGCAGCTTTTCTCCCCAGCATCCACCTTACTCTTGATGGCACTGTCAGTGATGTTTGGGGATTACAGGGAGCAAGCAAAGGACAATGGCAGATTTCTCTTGGCTTTCATGGAACTGATATCTGCCTCAGAATAAACACAGGCTATGGGAGAGGATTTTTTTCTTCATAGAAAGATTTTAAAATCCCTAAGTCTTACATAGCAAGCTTTCTAGGACTGAGGTTTTGTGAAAAAGAAAGGGCTCTTCTGTTAGCTATTTTGGCAGCAGAGTGATTGTTATTCCCTAATGAGCTGTGTTCAAGGAGAGTGAAAGACCATCATCTTTTTAAACAAACAAAAATGTAAGTAGCAAAATATTTCAAAGCAAGCCTTCTCATCTTTGGTTGCCGTTCAGCTCACTGAAACACATCTGTACAGCCTGTCCTGGTTCCTTTTTTGAAGCTCTGCTTCCAAACTGTCAGAAAGGCTTTGTGCAATGTGATGGTACAGTACTGCTTCAGAAGGAAATGCAGGATCCTACAGCATCTTCTGAACGGTGACAATCACACCAAGGGCAGGCAGGAAATGCAATGGTTTAACCAGCTCAAGGAAATCCTGGGCTGTGAATTTTTATTTGCCTTGTCTTGAATTACTGCCAGACATCCCAGTTATCTATGAGTGCCAAATTCCTTACAAAATATTGCAAAAAACATTTACAAATGACTAGCAGTCATCTATCTTAATAGTGCCTTCCATTGCTTAGCCTTAATTAGGTTAGAAGCATTACTTGTGAAAACTACAATATTTTATCTGAAGCACATTACTTGCAATCCCGTGGAAACCCATTTCCCACCTGTGCTTCCCATATATTTTTATGTTTAAGTCTCTTACCTCACGATTATCTGCCACAATAACAAGCTCCACGTACTTTGTTGTCTTCAGAGTCTCCCTCTTGTACTGCCAAAGAAGATGAAAAAGGTTTGGTTGTTGTTGTTTCAATGTGACCCTTGGAATCAGCTCTTCCTCATTTAAACAAAGTTTTTGCAAGAGGAGATATACAACATCTCAGACTTCCAAAGGTTTCATGGTGTACAATTTCTTATTGCATTCCTTCTCCTCATGTCCATGTGGTGCTTGCAAAAAAAGACCTGTACAACCAGGATTTGATCACAGCAACCAGGAAAGTGTTGCACAGTGTCTCTCAACCTTTCAGGTTTCTGCAGCTGCAATGTTTGAGTTATCTTTCCTCGCAGGAGAATATCATCTCCAGCAGAAAGACCTTTGCTATTTCCAAGGTACATTTAAAGAAATGATAAGATAACTTTTAGCAAACATTTCAAGCAACAGACAAATGGGCAACCAGGAAAAATGAGTTGTAGAGGGATATCAAGTAAAGCACGATAAAGTAATAAAGGAATATTGAGTATCAATCAAGTGGTCTACTTATAAACTGTGTAGGAAAAAAAAAAAAGAAAAAAAAAGAGAACAAAACTACGGAAAAACAAAACAAAACAAAACAAAACAAAAACAGCTAAATAAACTGTCAGTGTCTGGGAAAGCAAACTATAATGCTTTAAAAATAGCCTACATTTAATTTTGCATCTGTGTATTCATGCATGTCGCGTTACTTGCAGTTCTGATTGCAGGTCCAAAAAAATCATAATGCTTAGCTCCAAAAGGATCACTGAAAAAAATTAAATGATTTTTTAAGGCTATTAATCATAGGACAGCTCATTTGCTGCCCTAAATTTAAGTGACCTATTGTCACTTAAAGTGACCTATTGTCTGTGGAAGTTCTGTGATTTACACCAGCTGAACATCTATTCTATTATTCCTCCCTTGTTTCTGGAATAAAACAGTTAGGGAACAGAGGTCCCAGCAGTATGAGTGATCTTCGTGCCAGAACTTAAGGACCTTAAGCAGTTGTATGACCTACTAATGACTATGATGTCTCAAACTGTACTAGTGCTCTTTAACCTAAAACATGACTAAAGCTTTCAAAAGCAAACAGTGTGTTCCAAGGCAAACTATGCAATCCCCTATGAAGCTAAGTCAGTACTGGACATCACCTTCCAGCCAACTTTCACAAAGTTTTCTTCACATTAGCAAAGTGTTCCTCTTTGTTATCTGCAGATTGATGATTTTGAATGTTTTACAAGAAACATTATGTTTAGAGGAAAGTGCCAGAGGTAACTAACCTTCGGTAACTCTAACTTTCCAACACTAGGAAACTCATATTTAATAGTGTGACACAACCTTTAAACTACAGGAATTGAAAAATATTAAGTTCCACTTGGATGGTATTTCTGAACTGTGAAACCACTAGAAGCTGTCATTAATGAACTAAGCATCAATGGTACAAACACTTTGCAGGATTACACTCATCGGGGGCTCTGGCAAATTAACATGGGTAGGTATTCTTACACCTTCTCCTGGTACTGGAGCTCCCTGTCATCTTCTTTGGCTCTGCTGGAGGCAACAGTCTCCATCATGGGGAAATGGTGTGTGCATGGACCTGGTGCATGTACCCATGCCTCCTCTGCCACACAGGGCATTGGCAGTGCCTGGTGGTGTGCTGGATGGGAAACAGACACCAGCAGCCAGCACATCTGCTCCTGCTGCTTCTGTAATGGCAGCAGGTGCAGTGTAAAGGGCCTGCCACATCTCTACAGAGCTCAGCTGAACCTGCAGGGTTTAGGCAGAGCTTGATTCACCTCTCTGCAAAATATTGGACATGAGTGAGATGCCACGGAAGGCAAATGACCATATGGGTTTTGTTTGTGGCAGAATTGGTCTCTCAGACACTGAATGTCTAATATAAACCTGAAATTTATTATGCATCCCTGATTAGAGACATACCCCAAGATGCCTCTAGTCTTCTTCGAAATGAAAAGCAAAAAAAAATGAGACATGATTATCCAGGTGCAAAGATATAAGAAGGCTCTGTTACACCAGTCAGCAAGCCATTCATTTTTTACCAAAAATAAAACTGTTTGGACCGGAGAGAGTTAGCCTGAGAGAAATTGACTACCAAGGTATAATGATATAAGCCTCCGGTGACTGATTTGCATAACGAATCCTTTCCTGTGATTTGCCCAAAGGCTATGTGTATTCCTCGGATATGATATTTATTTATAAAATGTACCTAATTATCACTTCTTTCAGCTTGGTTTCTGCAGCCTACTGCATCAATGCACAATCCATTGACTGATTGAATCACTCAGAATTAAAATGAAGAGTCAATAATACAGCTATGACAGATATTCACAATGGGAGACAATACGCTTTGTTCAGCTGACTGCTGTCCTGCTCCTCTGCTTCTTCCATACCTGATCCTACTGCAAAACTGCTGTCCTATGCCACCATATATTCCCTGTGCTCTCCTGCCTGGGAATTGGCATTGCTTAGATTCACAGCACAATGTTGCAGCCTCTCTCCTTCTCTGTGATCTAATTCCCCAAAACAGCTGTTCTGGGATTTACCAGGACCACACAAATGGCTATTTTGTGTGGCTACAGAGAAAAGCCATACTGTAGGGACTGCCTTACATACTAGACTTGCTTTCTGTAGGGTCCTGTCTCAATGGAGCTCAACTGGAAGACATGTTCCTAGCTGCAATTTGACGGTCCCCTGCTTTGTAACATAACCCAGTACTTATAGAGACACAGCTCTAACAGGGAAAACTGTGTCTACACACACCTGCTGTGTTATTTGCTTTGATTTATTAAACTTCTTGTTTGGATCTGGGAAGCTAAGTTTATTGTTTGTTCCATCATTGATTTGTACTTAAATCTAACCTAAAGACTAGTCTAAATTTGTGATACATTGATCAAACATTTTGGCTCTGCTCAATAAGCATTTAGTGTAGGTATCTGAAGTGAAGGTTCAGGGGGAAATAAAAAGAAAAAAAGAAAAAAAAAAGAGCAAAAAAGCAGCTCCCCCAAAACCTGCCGAGAAACCTAAAATTTTCATCATGCCCTAAACCTGATGCTGGATTTGTGCTTACTTCTTTGACCCAGTGTAATCTGAAGCAGCCTTGTGTCTCCATATTTTGCAGTTCATTCTTATTCAGTGTGTCCTGACAGTTTGCTTAGTTGATGACAACATTGAAATGTGAAAATTCAGTCCACACATTACATTTGACAACTTCCAGAATTCATACATTAAAAGTGTATCCAGCATACTCATGATATGTATTTTACCTAACTCTATGATGTGGTTGTTGACAGGTTTTATAATTACGTCCAGTGAACCACAGCAAGAATATCTTTCAGATATTTAAGGTGAAATTTGACATGTATTTGAAGCCATCAACAAAATGTGAGAACCATGAAGGTAATTGTAAAATTGTTTTGATTGCATCAGCTAGTTATACACATGCTTTTTATTTCAGTTTCCTTGTGTTACTCTGATTACCTCTGCAAAGTCCCAAACATCTGGGGGCAAACCTTAATAAAGATGTGAAAAGAACTTTCCTATTCACATTAAATAATTTGAAAATACATTTTTTTTTTTTAGGTTGTTGTAGGATCTACAGAAACACTCTGGCATAGTGTAGGACCCTATATTTGAAGCTTCATTGAAAGGAAGCCCATTTTGGTAGAGTTGAATTTATAGAAGGACAAACTGGAAGGCCATGGCTTTGTTCTGCCATGTTTCCCAAAAAGAACAGAAAGGTCATGTCACATATATGTATATGATGTCAGGGAACATTAACAGAGAATGTTTGAGCTGAAAGTATAAACAAAGCTTACACAGACTAATGCTAATATTTTCAACCTTAGTGAGTTCATACATTCTGAGAAAAAATATAAGACAATAAAGTTGTAGATGTAATAGCTAATGCAATATTCATTTAGACAAAAAGAAATTTGGACAGATAATGCCTAATATTCCTGAAGTATAAAATAATTTAATTCTACTACATAAATAAAATCTGGTGATGCCATTTAGGTTGCTCTCCTTAACAATTAACTCAATGTGAAGGCTTAGTAGTACACCTAACTATAAACCCCAGTATGTGACAGATAATAAATTTTGAGGCCAGCTTTGTAACATTGTAGAATTTCTGAACACCTGAAACAGTCTTTTCTACAATCCCCTTCCAAAATGCACATGAAGTTATTGTACTATTTCTTCTTTCTGGTTTTCAGCTCATTTCATTTTCTAGTTTCCATGAGCTAGATGCATTTCACATTAAGGACATTTCTTCTTACATTAAAACAATTACAATAATACTTCTGTAAAATAATATGGTGAGAATTTGTTTTGTCTGCATAAGATACTTTCCTTCTAGAACGTAAAGGTTCATTTAGGTTTTAAAACACTATTTGCAAAGCATCACAGCTATCATGTTCTTTTCCATCTTGGGTGGGCAAGAACTTTTCCAGACCTTGCTTAGCGTTCTTATGGGTTCATAAATTGTTGCTATAATCATACATGAACCAAAATATAGCACCATAATTTGAAACCACAAACTTCTGTGCCATCTCATTACCAGAAAGAATGTATAAATACAATGCAAGAGCAAAAAAAAAAAAAAAAAAAAGCAATAAAGCTTTAACAAATCATGTAAGTGTATGATTAAATTTATGCATGTTCTTAAGTACATATCATCAACACAAGATGACTATATGGTTTAGTGGTTTGCTCAGTAGGTATATAGGAAATGAGGCTGGAACAAATATTTATGGTTGTGAAGATGCTTTCAGAAAGGTACTTAGTGTAAAACTATATAATCCACCTACCCTGCCAGCTTGAGAATGGTGTGTTGTGTCATGAGACCTCATGGTGGAGATATCCAACTGGTGGCCACAAGATCCTGGACCTATTTTCAAGTTCTCTGCTCGGTAGATCTTGTGTTCAGTCGTAGCACCTTCTATTGGCTCCAGAATGTAGCTTTTGTTTGCAAATACAATAATTCCCCTGTAGCACAAGAGAACAGAGTAAGATGCATGGCTTTCAAAAATGAATCTATGTTTGTCTTCAACAACGTTACAACACGTTTTAATAATGACGGAATACGAAAAAGAAAAATGCTGATTTACAATGTCATGGCCGGGTGGAGCAGGAAACATCAAAGCTGTATATTTGTCACTGCAGCACACTGCACCTTACAAGAAGGAATGGCTCAAAGAAAATTTTCCTCTTCTGAAGTGTTGTGCTGTAGAGCAAAATTACATTTGTATTTTATGTGTTTTTCATTCTCCCAGTGATGCATTGCCATTGCTTACTAGAGTAATGATGTGCGGGCTTCTGAGGACCGGTTGCAAACAGTAGTGAACAAAAGCGTGGTGAAATGCTTTTATAAGAAAAGGTACAGAGAAAAAGAATTCATTATGATCTGCAGATACCTTTTAAACCAAATGCTGGTGCAAGCATCACATCTGCCAGATGAAAGATGTATCAAAAAGGATTATTAAGCTTTACATCATGGGACAGTAAAAAGAAACTCAGATATATTAACTGGTGGATTCCTGTTTAATGTATTTTACTCCCCCAAATAATAATTTTACTGTAATATCATCTGCTGAGAATCTCAAAGACTTTTTAACAATGGAAGCACTCCTGTCACATTACTGTCAGCTACAGTATGCAAAGAGGAAATAGGGGTTTAGAAAGATATTCAACACCTTGTTCCAAGAAACCTGTGGAAGACTCTGGGACACATAGCCAATTCTAGGCTTCATGTGTTGTCTCCTTACCAAAAAATACACTGCCTGTATACTCCAGACCAAATAGAAGCTGTTCTTGGGTTCTTGTGCTGGGTTCTGCTTGATTGTTCTGAACTGCTACAGTAAAACAAGTTCAGTTCCTCCTGCTGGCATTAGGCTACAGAGATGCTCTGTCAGCTGAGCACAAGAAGAACCAATAGCGTGGCATGGGTGTCCATGGTCTGCTCATTCTGTGAATAAGATTTCTGGAAATATATGGCATAAAGTAGGATGATTTCCAAAAATACCACTTGAATTAGTAGTCAGCTGGAGGAAGCAGCACAGAGTAAGTGACTGCTATGCTGTATATCCAGATGGCATGATACCATAAGAAGACACAGGTTAGGTTTAGAGACAGGGCTCAGGTAGAAATTAATGTGAGAGAAAAGAATTTATCATTCAGTTTCTAATATACAAGTGTCATATCCCAAGCACACACCACACAGGAGAGTCCTAGATAATTTCTGCATTTAACTGGATATCCATTTTTGTTGGGTAATTATGTGACCAAAGTAATGGACCTTTTAAAACCCATTTGTTTGTTGTTAACTATGGATAAGCATTTTCTTATACAGTGTGTGAGGTATTTATCAATTGGAAAATGCAATGCATAGTGCACTGCACTACTGATTTTTCCAAGTCTTTAAATTAGGAAGGCATAAATCCCTGAGTACTGGCAAAGTTTCAGCAGTACCATTACAATCTACAGAAAAATCATATGAAACTTTTAATTGGCCAAGGTGTTCTTCCTCAATTCCTCTCTAGACATTGCTCTATACTCTCTCTACACTTTGCTAAACAGCTATTATTTTTGGCTCATAGCTGGCTACATTTTATTAGTTTGTCTTTTTTTTTCTTTCCTTTTTTTTTTTTTTTTCCCTTTTTTTTCTTTTTCTTTATAGGAGGCATCTGCTCTTCTTATTTCTGTCTGTACTACAGCAAAGGTGAGGTACTACAACCATTGTGAGACCAGTATGTGTCTCCATAAAATTCTGCAGAAGGCTTTAAGAAAAAAAAAAAAAAAAAGAAGAAGAAAAAGAGGAAGTAGCCAGGAGCAGGTTAATGACACCATAAAGACTGATTTAAAAATAAAAAATAAAATTATCTGGAAAAAGCTGCCCTAGCTATTCAAGACTTAGAAAGATATGATGAAGAAACTCCTAATCAATTAACTGAAACTTTAGTTCCAAGCTGACAGCCCATTTCTTGCAAAACATCCTTCTCATCAGTTCAGCCAAGCCAACAAATGACCATTTCACTGTGAACTATAATAGTTAGAAGTCTGAGGGAAAGACTGGCAATCCACAGTAATACGAAAGCTGTGCAACAGCATTCACAGAAATAGCTCCAGTGAAAGAAGTGTGTGCTTTACCGAAAGCACACTTTTTTTCTGAAACAAGAATCAGTCTCTAATACTCCATCTGCAGCTTCCTTAGGACCCTTGGCAAACCAGGTAAGATATGTAATATACCAGTCACAAAGGCATGCTGTGTATGATGGATGATAGCTGGAAAATCAGGCCTGATTTATCACAGCAACCCTTGTAGCTATAGCTAGGATATGCTATAGCATGACTGACATATGAGAGACCTCCAAGCAGGTTGCCCTGTGATTTTGTAACCTTACACCCTACAGTTCTAAGGCATTATTTTCAGATCTGCCTTATTCCCTGAAGAATTTAGGAAGCTCTGACAATATATCCTCTTTGCTCCAATAATCATCAACTCTATAATCAGCATAATCAAGTAAGGGTTGTCTCTCCCTTGTGTAATTAATCATTTTATTTTGGAAGCTGCTGGAACCAGCGATGGAGGCTGAAGTCCATTAGTCACTGTTTGAAATGGGCCAGCCTGGCCATCTCCCTTTACTAACAACTCCAAAACAACATATAAGCGTGTAGGTTTTATTTTTAATATTAAACTTCATCCTGCTTAAAACCTAAGCTCAAAAAAAATATATATATTTTTTTTCTTTAATTATTTATACTAAAGTGGGCAAGACTTGATAGTATCTTTTTGCTAGATAAAGCCTACTTACTGGGTTTTACATCTTGGTTTCAAGAGTTCATAGCCAAAATACCCTGAATGCCACATTTCCAGCACACCCTCTAGTACATCCAGCTACTGCCTAAACTAACTAACAACTCCTTTACCTCTCATTTTCTTTTGCTGCAGGGGTTATGGACAAATGAACACAGACACCAGAGTGATTAATTTTGTTTTCTACTGAGCATGTGAGAGCTAGGGCAGCCTATTCAACTTGTCACTGAAACTCCCATCCCAAGGGACAGCATGAGCCTTTAAGAACAGTGCCATCCTTTACATATGAAAAAATCCCATGCTAAAAAAGAAATCTGCAGATTCAGCATAAAGGAAAGTATACATTTCATTTAAAGCACCTTTATCCTTTGAGTGCTGCCTACAGGATATCTGCACCTGGCTTGTGACCATCTGTAATAAGATAATGAATATCAAATATGAATTATCTTGGCCAGCTCTCTGTTTTTCACTAATTTTCTTTTCCTAAAATTGCATTTTCCCCCATTGATCACTGCCAAGCACAGCACCTTAAAAATGCAACTGGTCAAAAATGACAGTTTCTTTTTTGGTGTGGCAGGATCAGATGAACAACACCTACCAGTCTTTCATTACTGAAAATTTGATATAAATAAAATAAATCCATAATTGCTTTTTTTTGCTTTTTTTTCCCCACTTTTTTGTCAGGTGTTTCACAGAAGCCTCTGTTACTCCTATGCTGCTTCTGTGTATTTGTCTTGTACATTGTTCTCGCATGCTCCTGAGGCAGCATATGTTCCCCCAAGACCAAGATGGGGCGAGTTCTCCATTTTTTCAGGAGGCATTGATGTTAAGTAATACAATGTTTTTCAAAAAAGGCAGACAGTATATTAAACTAAAAAACCCCAGCCAAAAATGACACAAGGAACTCCAAAGGGATTCCAGCAGCTCTGTGAACGCTCAAGCAGCAACTATTCTTTAAGACAAACTTCTGGAGAAATCTGTGAGATGTCTATCATTGCCTCTATCAGGAAAAAGACTACCAGAATTCCAAAGCTTATAAACATTTGGGGAAAAAAATAATATATGTATATATATATATAATATATTTTATTTGGTCTCCAGGTATCTAACTCACGGCACCTGTATTTTCTCTAGTCCCAAAATACAGTGATACCGGGAAGTCAGAAAGATCTCCCAAAACAGCTAAGCAGGAAAGACAAGAGACAAATTAATTCCTATCTAAAACAATCAAGCTCTCCTCTTCATCACCAGTAGCAGAGAGGGTGAAAAATAAAATCTATACCATACCGCATGTCCAGACATCAGTTCACAGGCTTTGAGCCAACTGGAAGCAGCTTCAGTGTGGTCTTGAGCCTGAGCTAATATTTTACTCTGCTTCTCAGCAGGGTTTGAACCCTGCTCATGTCTGGTGCTCAGCACTGAATAAACCACATCCACT
Organism: Aythya fuligula; assembly: GCF_009819795.1. Lineage (NCBI taxonomy): Eukaryota > Metazoa > Chordata > Aves > Anseriformes > Anatidae > Aythya > Aythya fuligula. The sequence goes on from NC_045565.1 coordinate 34,622,596, forward strand.
TTGCTGCTAATCAGCTCTAAACATGAACAACTCATTGGTATTTGCCTACTATACACCATTATATGCCACGTGGACGCACAGGGACCATGTAAATGGCATGGGCTATGATGGGAACTCTCTGTCCATCTCAAAGAACAAGAAATTAAAACATAACTTAAGTAATGAATTTGTTATTACTTTGCTGTTTACCTTGCCAGGAATCTCTCATTTAGTGAAATGCAATTTGATAGAATAAATCCTTTACTTAAATCAGCAATAAAAACAAATGGGATATTTTTTTTCTCTTAAAAAGAAGAAAAAACGAAACAAAACCTAATGCAAGGCCAGCCGTATTTCATAAATCAATAGGCTTTAGGAAATCTCAAAATATAAATGGGATTTTTCTTTTCCAACTTGTCAGCAGAAGCAAAGGCTCTGCCAACATAAACCATCAATGCATACTTGTCTGAGAAATTGTGATGCTGAAGTAAAACTTGGCTAGGACAGCATTACATGAAACTGTGATATATTATTCTGCTGTAGTATAAGAGGAAAGTTAAGTAAATCAATAAATCTGATATTCATGAATGCAATTAACCATTTGGTTTTAATGAAGCACAAAGTTATACTCATTTCTAAACAACAATAATAAAAAGCCCTATTACCACTGGAAGAGGAATGTAGATGTTTTCAGTTTGTAAGAAATTAGTTAGACTAGAGTTGTCGTGCTTTCACACCACATACTGACACTGAGTCTGCCTCTGTCCCCAGTGAAAGACCATGCAGTACTCTTGTGCTACTTAAAGATCTATAGAGTCTCCATTTCACAATTAATGGTACAGCTTCAAAAGAAAAGGGTCAGATCCCACAGTTCTGCCACAGATTTCAGTGAGTTTTGTCTGCATAGATAACAGAAGTGGAGCCTTGTGGCCCTGGAGTATTGCCCTCCAGCTGCCCTGGACAGAGGTACAGCAGTTACTCACTGCAGCGTTTCTCAATGTGTGTGATATCAGAAGGCGACCCATAAAGTGGTGGGGCATTTTTAATTATTTTTCCTATGTGTCTAACAAATTCACAGGCATGCAAGCAGACAAACAAAGAGGGAGATCAATGTAGTGAATAAAACCTTCACTTTTAGCCTGGTTTAGTTAGTTGCAGTTAAATACATGTACTATTGGAATAACTGAGCAAGATGATGGACAGACTTTTTTTTTCCCTTCTAATACATTAGGTACTCTTTAGATATTTTCCAAATGGTTTGGTCTTTATTTAATTTAAAAGACTGAGAAATACAGAGAATGGGAACTGTACTCCTGAGGCAGAAGTACTCCTGTCTCTAACAATGTCCCCCATGCAGCCTTGGCCAAGCAATTCACCTCTGTCTGCATCAGCTCCTCACCTGCAAAATGGGTTAAATTTTAGTAAGCACACAAAATAACGATCTGTCGATGAAGAGCATCACATGAGACCCAAGCAATACCATTATACTGGTATACTGCACATCAGAATTCTATTAAAACAACAAGTCTGGCCCAAATCAACAAACACTAGCATCTCAAAGGGAGGTTAGAGCAGTAGCATTGGTTTCACATATTGCAGTAGTGGTAGAGGTGTTCTCGCTCAGACACATCATTAGTCAAATACATGTTTTATTCCAGCCAATGCCTTTCATTAACCTGAGAATATATTCTATAGCACAGCGTCGAAAATGTAGTCATACCCAGAGACTACTGTAGCATGCACTTAATCCTTTCTCAGTGCAAGACAGATGTGTCCAGAGTGAATGCATATTGGTCTGCAACTGATGCCTGGAATTTAAGCTGGGCGTTACCCGACTCAAAAAGGGTAATGCAATTCCTTGTCCACACTTGGGTGGCAAGAAACATCAATTGTGTTATCAGAGAAAGTGTCACATGTGAGCTTAACTGGGAGGATGACGAGGCAGACCAAGGACAGCAGAGAAAACTGAAGAAGGAAATACGTTGGCATCGCTACCCATCTAGTGAGCACATTTTATAACATTATGAAGCAAATAGTGTAGCCATAAAAGCAAGCTTGATTTAAACTTGAACATCACCTTGAGGTTTGGGACTTTTTCAAGTCATAAAATGTATGAATATATATATATATATACACATTTACATATAAATTTAAAACTTTATTACTAATACATTAATAAGTATTTTTAATATTATTTACATCTCAATTATTTTTTATATAGTAATGTATGTTATATATACATAAATGAATCCTGTCAGACACAGACTGGAGGGAGAAAGGGCAGGCTCAAATGACCAGATATGGATCATCTCTTATACTTCTAGCAGCAGCAGTGGTGCCTGGGGCATTACCGTGTACCCAGGGACTGTACGCAAAAAGTATTGTCAAAGAGTGGACATAATGTTCATCTCAGATCAAAGAAGTGATCCACAAGCAGTTTACCATTTAAACAGAGAGAATACAGAAGCCATGAAACCCAGAAACTGAATGCTTTCTGATGTAAAGCTCAAAACCTCCAGTAGTTTCACGGTCAGATAACTTACAAACCATGTGAGATGTTTACATGAACTAAAAGCTCTTCAGAAAATATGAGAGAAAGCACACATCCAAACCCAGGCTTTTCTCAGTTGGGATTTTCTTCTAACTTCTTTTTTGGATGAAATCTCTCCTTCTGTGGGGAAAATATGCTTGAAGAGGTATGAGGAATTATTATTATTATTTTTTTTTCCCTCACTGGTTTCCTACTTCCATTGCATTGTTAAATAGTTGATGTCTGGAGTGCCGTATTTAAATCCCTTCTTCAGCTGACTGTGTCTGGGACAGTGAATTTGGCCAGGCCATTTGACAAATGGATGGCTGTAGTATTGGCGGCCTCATTTGGCATAGCTATGTAATCCCATTAATAATTACTGTGTCCTGCAGCCATATTCCCATTGCTGTCACCGTGGACACAGCATCTTTCAGTCACCGATGGGGACGTACAATGACTGAATACTTTTATACATGTGAATGGGCTTATTATCTGGCAATTAGGTAATGCTGAGAGAGTCTTAAGATTTTCAAGAGCTTTCTGTTGCTTTGGAAAGAAAAGTCTTCCTATGAGATTTGTATCCCTAAAGTACCAAGGAGTCTCTGAGCAAGCGCTCAGTATGTGCGTTTGGGCCTGCATGTCCCCCTGCCAGCCCCTGGCCTTCAGCACAGACCAAGGAGGTTGTGCTCTTCTTCAGGCTGCTTTTTTTGTGTGTATGTGCCAGCTCCTGCACTCTCAGAGAAAGTAATAGGGGAAAAATCATTCAGGTGTATACAAATTTATCATAGATGTGTGTGGTGTCTGCAGGCAAAAATTATTTGCTAAATACTTGAAGAGCTTCTGAGCTAGATAAACAGAAGGGCATTTCCACAGGACAGGAAGGAAATGACTTTACTTGGTTGGTCACCTTCCCCTTCACCTTCCCACAAGCTTTGACAATCTAATTGGCTTTCTTATCCAGATGGAAGCCCCGGAAATCCTGATTACCCATTGTTCCCTTTTGGTACATTCAGCATATATTGTCTCCTCTCCACCATTCACCTCTTCCTCCTCCAGAGGAGCCAGCAGGACACAGACTGTGGCATGATTGTATTCCCCTCTAACCTGCATTTTAGGCTGCTATCAGTGTCAATCCAAGTATTTATGCCACTGCAATCCTATGTGAAGTGAGGTACTCGAATGTTGTGCCTGAGAGGATGTAACATAGCTGGAGTATGTGGGTGTCTGTGTTTAACAGAACTGAGTCTACCTTTCAGTTATCTTTATATTTCACTCCTCTACCTGTCTGAAAAACATAAACTAGTCAAATCTGTCTTAGTTTGCAGATTTCACACTTTATTCTTCCTGTATCTTGTGACAGGCAGGCTAATCACATTGTATTTATAAGCTAACAACGTGTCAAATGCCCAACCGTGTCTGTAAGAACTTATTGGTCATATTAACTGACAGCAGGGCTGCTCCAGCCCAGCACCCTGCCTCTGCCTCTGGCCAGTGGCAGATACTTAGGGGTAAAATGTAAGAACATAACAAACACCTTCCAGGAGGTATTCCCAGCTCTGGCAGCATGAGTGTCAGGGACATCTTTGGGTTTGTCAGTCCTGGAGAGGCTCCTCTCCCCAAATTGTTTCATCATGTATTGAATCTACAGATATTTTTGCCTTTGACACCCACCTGTTACAGTGAATTTCACAACTTCATTATAGGAAGGATAGAAAAGTACTTTCCTTTGCTCTAAAATTTCATTTGATGCCTCCTAATTTGGGGGTTATAGAAAATATTCAGTAATTGTCCCTTCTCCAGCATGACATTCAACCTAATTTTATCATACCCTTTTTCACCGTCATCTCCTTTCAAAACTGACAAATCCTAGTCTATTTTCCCTCCTTGGATAAAAGCTGTTCCATACCTTTGATCATCATTTTTGCCCCTCTGTGTATCTTTTACATATATAATGGATATAATGCTTCCTTTTCTGAGATGGGGATAGGGAAGGAAAAACAAGAACTGCATGCAGAATTCAAGATGTGAGTGCACTATGGATTTATAAAGTGGTAATGAGGGGTTTTGTTCTATCCTCTATTTCTGTCTCAGTAATTCCTATGATCCTTTTTGCTTCTTTGACTACCGCTGAGCACTCAGGCTTCAGAGCAAGCTAAAATGTGGAACCTCTTCTTTATGACTAGCTTCATGTCTTTTAATGAACTCTTCTAATCTGGGGGAACAGATGATTATTCCTACCCCTCCTCACCTGGAACAATGCCCAAGGTGCCTGTCTAACAGGAGCGGGAGGATATTAGTGCTCTGAGATTTCAGTGAGCTAACAGCTTGCACTTCCTTTCACTAGATGCTTTTCAGACACTTAAACTTTACCCTCATGTAACAGCCATGTGAGGTAGGTAAGAATCATTAAATGAATTTCACAGATGGGGAAACCGAGACAGAGAGATTTGCCCAATTCACTTAAAAACTGTCACAAAGCCAGGAACAGCCTCCCTGAGAAGGAGACCAGCATTTCCTTCCAGTTCTTGCTGCCAGCGAAATGGCTGCCCCAGGGACTGTCCTCTCCCGGGCCATGCAGCCACACGCTGTCGCATTGTGTACCCCTGCAGCTTGCTGTCCTTACCATGAAATGGGAAAAGTCCCTTCTCCACCAAGCTGGTGGGAGAGGACACCATCCTGTCCCATCCTATCCCATCCCATCCCATCCTATCCCATCCCATCCCATCCTATCCTATCCCATCCCATCTTATCCTATCCTATTCATAATTATTCTTTCAAGATCCAACAGCAGCAAAGGTGTCAGCAAAGTGAGCTGTACAGTAGTTTTGAACTGTCCTATTTCTCCTCGTGTTATTTTAGACTGGATCATATGCTGTAAAACTTTCCACCCAAATTCTCAAAGGATGCATTGCTACAGTAATGTTTTGGTGGGAGAGGAATATTGTGACCTGTGGGCCACGTTCTGAAAGGTGCTCAGTGCTGTAGGGCCTCAGCACAGCCATTTCAGCCCTTTGTTCCCAACCAGCTTTAAAGAGAGGGCCTGGATGGCTCAAGAAGCTGGCAGTGCATTACAAAGCCTTACAACTAGACACCCCTGGCTCAAATCAAGCACAGATGATGACTAGGAGCTATTACTATTGGCTACAGGCTGTGAAATGAGTTTTGTGGAGTAACTCAACAGGCACCCTTATCGCATGCTGTTATCGCTCATAGATGATCTCTTGAACAACCTCAGCAGTGAACACAGCAGTTAAATGGGCATGGATAGTGAGATATATCCTCAGTTCTCCTGCTAGAGCCAAAGATCAGTTGTCATGAAAATTGCACTGAAAAAGATGCTGCTATGCTTTCTCTATGGGGAAGGAGCCTAATAAAGGCTTGTACTTTGAGGATTAATCTGCAATGGTGCCAGATGAGAGAAAAATGTCTCTGCCAGCATATGTTGCCTTGACATATCTTACTACCTAAAACTGGGAAAAGACTCTGTGAGCTCAACATTTGTAAAAAGAGAACGAGCAAATTAGAGAAGAAAGAGCACGCATTTATTGTGGGGAAGAGTCATTTGTCCTGAGCATTCCTAATTTATGAGGTAGCTCTGGAACAAGACACTGGTGCAGATCCTTTCCCACACAGCGCACATTTTCCCTGTGGACCTTGCAGCAACGCAACCCCTTTACCCATGCATCGCTTAAAGCACTGCATTATATTTTTGCATATAAAGAATGACTGGTGAATGCAGGCTGCCATGCTCTATGCAAAGCGTTAATTAGAGTAAGCTTGTGGAATACGCCTGATACGTACTGCAGTGCCCCCAAAATCCCTCTCCATATGGGAATGAGCCACTGGAACCCAACCCACTACAGCAAACAACAGGGAGAGGTGTCGTAGTAACAAACTGTTCTCTCTGCAGCTCTCCATTCCAGAGCTCTGGTATAATAGCCTTGATAATACCACTATTGCACAAAATGCAAAATCAAGGGAAAAAAGACTCCAGCTACTCATGCTGTTTGTAGATAAATTAAACAAACTCAGAAAAGGTTGCGACAGCTGGAAACCTGACAGGAAAACTGGGTTTTCCAGGGAGAACACTAGAGCCAATTTACAGTTAATTACAGTGATTTGGAACAGCTCTGTGAGTAAATACCACTCTCTGATTGTCCAAGTAAGGAAGATAATTGTTTCCTGAACTGTGTCCATTGTGTATTTAAAATGTTGTCAGCCTGTTCCTTTCTCCAGCTCAGAAGAGATTTTCTTTTCAGCAACATGAATCTGCTACTTTTCTGTTAACAAGTGGCTAAAATCCTAATGCTGAGCATCATACCTGCCATGAACGCTGTTTATTGAGCTCCACAGCCACATTTCTAAAGCAAAGCCTCCTAATGGCTAGGCTGTTGGCTGATGCATCCGTTCACAGCTGCAAGCAGTCCTGCCCTTGCTCATAAAACAGCTCTGAGGACCAGGAGGACTGGCCTGCGGGCCACAGGGCCATGGGGCACTGCCAGCCTCAAAATGGGCAACCCCGATTTTGCATTTTCTATTCCATTTTTCGCTTCAGAGCAACAAGATAAATGATTTTACAGAGGTTGTAGGACCATTTGAAAAATAGATTTTGGTACATTTTTAAAAAGGTAAAACAGAAACCTTGTGGGTACTAGGATGATTTATTAAGGAGCTCAAGCATTACTAAAACTTTGGCTCACCTGAGTCCAGAGCAGGTACTGAGGCTGACTGACGAGTCGGGGTACCCTTGTACATTGCCGTGGTAATAGCAGTGACCCTGATTAAAAAAAAAAAAAAAAAAAAGAGAGAGAGAGAGAGAGAATATTATGTTGCCGTCTTGTTTTCTCATGGATTTCCAACCCCTGTATCTCAAAGCTATTTTCAATTTCAGGCTTCAACATTCAGAAGTACACTGACAGCATCTTTCCTGACCCACTAAATATTCACTGAATCAACAATCCAAGGGGTTCCAAAATGGAAACCTTGGGTGTGTTTATACCATAGAGAATGGGACCCATGTTTTTCTCTTATTTTACTTAAAGCTTCAATATAGAATATTTTATAAAATTAATCAGATGAAAAAATGAGCTGTCACATTTTACTACTTTCTATAGACACACATATTTATATATAAGATCATTCATATCTGTGTACATCAATAAAGGTAGCAATGTATAAAGGGAGGTATAAAAAAATTAATTCCAACCCTACAGTTTGAGAAAAAAATCACAGAGTGAATGAAAGGAAGGGAAGCAAGTTGGAAAGGAAATCTTTTATTGAATTACCCAGCTAAGTGGCTGCATGTTATTAAGAGCAACCACGAATAAGAAGGTCTTCTATTTTGAGAGGCAACAATCCAATTTCATTTTGTGGCTAGGTTATTGTATTTCCTTAATAATCCACTGCTTGCAAAAGCACCCACAACAGAGATACTTTCTCAGCACATACACGTATCTGTCTGGAATCAAGGTTAATTTTATTGTTGACTAAAGGTTATATTACATTCCCAATTATGTGACAGACTGGAAAGCAATGATTGTGTCACGTCCAGCATTTCTTTTCTCATGGCTCCTTTGAATGCCACAAGGAAACTGAAAATACCATTGTAAAAGGTTCCTATCTTATTAGTGCGAGGGAAAGTTATCACTCATGCTTCAACCTGACAGTCACCTCACTGTGCCTTTTTATTACTTGGTTCATTCACATCTATCTAGCTGCATTAATTAACCTTTTCAGTGTTGGGGCATGGTTTTCACTTACAAAGCCTCACATAGCAGACTTCTAAAGACCACCTTGATTTTGTTAAAGAAAGCAATAACCGTGAAAATGCTGGGCAAGATGGAATGATTCAGATATATATTTTCTGCAAATGAGGTTATACCATGAAAAATATTTGTTTAGAGCATTTGTATTTCTAATGTGAGCAACTGAACACAGCACAGCAATATCTGACTTTCTTAATACAAGTCTCAATAGCTTTTCTCGGTGATCAGAATGACAGAAATAGGGTAATAGTGTTTTACTCTTGGGTATCTTTATCACCAGTGCTCATAAAGAGCCAGCAACCTGTTAGCAAGGATAAAGCAACAATGAAATGGAGGAAGTCATCCAACTTTTTAGACACTTCAGTAACAATTGCTGTGGATGTCAAGGTTTTCAGCATGAGTAAACTATTTCACTTTATTTTAATATTGTCAGCTACATTCATCCAGTTGGTAAGAGAGAAAAAACAATAACCCCCTCCAAACAAATACTGACTTTCATACAGTGACCTTGAAACAGTGCAAAACCAAACACAAAGTAGCTTTATTCATGTCACTTAAATTAAGTACAAGGCAGAGATGCAGTTCAGAGCTCTTATGCTGCCAGTCTTTGGGGTTTAGCATCACTGGTGTTAACCAAAGTACTCAGTGAAACAGAAAGGGCAAGCTGATATCTCATCCTATACAGACTGCTGCTGCAGAGAGCTGTCTTTATCAAAGAGTGAATATGGCAAAGGTCCGGATTGCTTTCCCTCTCACACACAAGTTGTTATTTTATTAACTTTGAGCTCCTGGTTGTGGCCCATTTCACAACTTCTCTGAGATCCACACACTATATGTATGAAGCCAAAGTTCCTGCAAGTTCAGTACTGAAAATGTAAACTTATCAGACCATGCCCTGCAATTGGACTGGTAGAAAATTGATTTCTAGCTCAGTAACTCCACTGAACTGCAAGAGGTTCCTTCCCCCTTTCCCTCCTCCCCTCCCTTCCCCCCCAAAAAAAAAAGGTTTTCGTTTTTGTATCCCAGTATATGAAATGGATAGCCCCCTAAAAACAAATAATTACCATGGATGATTTGTCATACTTAAGTATTCTACCCGTACTTGAGATCATTTAATTATGACTAGCTTTTGACAACTGCAAATTTTTCAAGTGCTACAGAGCAGAAGAATAACCTGGGCTCTAGAACGTGTTAAAGAAACCCCAAAGCTACAGCTCCACAAAGCCACCTTGGTTTGACCTCCAGGCAAAATTTGACTAAGCAAATTTTCAATGAGAAATTGGATTTGGTTTCAACTACAAGCTATACTGATGTCCTCGGTAAAGAAGAGATGTAGAAATAAAATCAGAGAGACTTATCTGTTTTAAACCATATTGCAGTATTTAATGAAAAATGAATTCACTGGTCTCAAAAAAAAAAAAAATTCTTTTAGGCAGCAAAATGAACTGCTAGTATTATTCAGGACTTACTGTCATTATCTAAACAGTTTTTATTATTTTTTTCTTTTTTTATTGTAAGAAAAGCCTAGCTATCATTAGGCATACTCATATTCATGTTAACGTAGTTAACCCTGACAAAGTACTGTGTATGTTTTACTTCCTTAAGGAGTGTCTACAGCTTCCCTGTTTCTAAAACAAATGACTATTTTCTACTGAACAGGTTTTGAAGAAGATATGAGCACCCAGGAAACAAGAAAGCACTGAAAGCTTTCAAAATGATTACTTTACTTGGGAGGTCTGGGGCTATAATGAAGATGCTTCTTCAGAAGGAAAATATTATGCACAGAAATAATGCCTTTCACTGATATCAGCAAAGCCCATTATGGGTGGGAACAGAAAGCATGATGCTTCTTCAGACTATGTTAATAAATAAATAATGTAAAGTAACAAATACTTCATAGGAGCTGGAAGTACTTAGGCAGATAAAAGATAAACTTTGTAATTAAAATCACTTGCTGCATTGTTTCTAATTAAGGCGTTCTTACTGTCAGAGGACAAAAACATTACTGCCTTAAAACATTTTTTATTTATAAAAAGCAGTTTAAATTATTTATGATAAAAAGCTTTTTGTGCTGATTTTAACAAGGAGCATATTAGCCACACACACACATACACGCATATATCCATAGCAGTCTTATGGGCTGGGATAAAAAACACACCTGAACAAACCTCCGTCTCTCCCCAAACTGGATTCCCAGTGCTGAAAGCCACCCAGGCCTTCCAGTCCACTGACATGAGCTTATCTTAACTTGGGGCTTTCTTCCTAACTGAACCAGGACTTTCCTCCTTAACTACTCAACAATGGCTACCTTATTACAAAATTTTAATGGCTATATTTCCAAGAAGCAGAATAAATCCTACAGAAATGAAAAGTCACCTGGTTAAAACCCCACAGTTTCCCTTTAAAGTCTCTCTCTAAAAATTGATGCGTATGATCACAGCAGTCAAAAAGGTACAGAAGGCAACAATAAAAAAAGATCACTCGTATTGCTTTTTCATCCCATGGCTCAGATCCCAGCAAAGAGCACTTTGGGTTTTAATGATGAAGCATCATCTACCCATGAAACACCAGCCTTACCGTGTAATTGCGTGAGAGAACCACATCAGTGCCGTCTTTCAAATAATGTGTTTCTGTGAAGCTGCTGGCTAACAGGCCCCTAAAAGGAAAAAAACAACAGAGGACACAGGTAATATTAAGGCCACATCACCTTGACTTTGTCCTTTAATGGTTCTGTTTGAGAGAGCAATCAAAGCACAACATTAACAATACAGTGACTACCGGGGCTGTGTGTGAACTAAGAGAAAATATAGCTCCAAACACTGAAGCTGCAGTGCATGAGCACTTCCTTCATCAATTGTGAAAAGTCTGGGCTTCCAGACTGCTTTGTCTTCCAAATGAAGTCTGTATGCCAGCACATGTCGGTACTGACTCTTCTATATAATTTTCAACACATTTTGCATTAAATCTGTAATCTAGACATGGGGAACATTGTTAAGCATTGGTGTTTTTTGGAAAAGGAAAATGTTCTCCCTTTGTTAGTTTGTTGTATAGTGTACTCTTTTCATCAGCAAGTCACCAGCAAAGCCTAGGTTAGCTCTCAGTAAATGCAACAAACTTCTTCCATTGACAGTTGAGGAAAATCACCTCAAGAAAATTACAGAAGTCAGACTACTGAATTTATTTTGAGCATCTGAAAAGGATACTCATGAATGGAAATCTAACAACTTGAAATGATGTCTCAGGAGACAGTGAAGTATCCTGCATGTGATGAGTTATTTTGTTCTCATGCAGTCCACATTTCCCCTCCTGTCTTTGACAATGATACCAAGAATTTTGACTTGCAATTTCTGTTTTCCAGAAATGCCCAGAAAGAGTGTATGTGTGTGACAACTATGAAAAGTTTCCTTTTGTAGTAAACACATGGAACAGGGAAAGCAGCCCCTGCCTTGGCAACAGTCTGCTATTGGTCTGTTTTTCAACTCCTCATCCAAAGAGCATTTCTAACAAGGCCAGAAGGAATAGTACATATCCACATTGACTCTCAACACAGGCATTAAAACTATGTTCCTCAGCACAAATATGTTTGAGTTTTGACAGACATTGTAGTGAAATGCAAAAGCAATATAAAAGTAACCAAAACCAAATGCCACCATCATCTTTGATGGACTCTAGAGTTCAGACTACAGAAAATCTTTGGCACAGGGGTTCAAAAACTTCTGTTCCACTGCAGAGATGCTCTTCTCCTTTGGGATGTTCACTTGAACAAAGACTTTTTAAATTGAAATCTGATTAATGCTGCACATATATTGCGTGAACTGATACATAGTCTTGGTACATATTTGTTGCAATGCATATAAACTTTAAAGTTAGAACATGAATGAACATTTAATTTTTGTTATTGTCATGATTTATTTGGAATATATTAACATTCAGCCAAGATGAGGACCTTCAGGACCTGATTGTGCTAGGAACTGTACAATTATTAGAGAGGAAACCCATTTTAAGAGTCCTTATCTTAAGGTAGAAGAAAAAAAAAAAAAAAAAAAAAAAGTGAATGAAACAAGACAAAGAAAAAAAAGAAAAAGAAAAAGAAAAAGAAAAAGAAAAAGAAAAAGAAAAAGAAAAAGAAAAAGAGAGAGAAAGAAAGAAATATCAATATAAAAGGATGAAGACAGCAAAGGTCAACACAATAAGTATTCAAGCACAACTTCTCCATTCACATTTTACAGCTTGTGAGAAATATTAGCATATTAATAGATAACGAATGTTAAAACACTGCAGTGGTTTGCAGGCTGTACAGGAACTGCTCTGGATCTCAGCCATCCACCACACCTACAGCAGGACTCGGTTGCCTAAGCGAGCACCCAGCGTCACTTTAGATGCTCCATCCATTTCACCAAGCAGCCCTGTGAGGACAGCTCTGGCACCCTGTGGTGCCTCGGGTGGCACTTGACACCCACGCTTATCTCAGCCCTTGTGCCTGCAGCCTCTGGGAGGGCTGCTTGAAATGAAGTGTGCTGTATCTCAGCTTCCTACTGTCATTCTCATTATCACAAAGAGCAGCTGCTTTCTTAATTATCATTATTATTTATATAACTACACTGCAAGTTCCATGCTTAGCAGGCATTCATTAACTTTGTCAAAGCAAAAGGTAAGATCCCATTGCTGATGAAGCCAACAGAGTTCTGCTGTGCACTTGGAAACGTTATTTCACATTGGATACCACAGCAATTTTTATTTAATGGGACAAAATTCAGGCAAGGGATAAGGTAACAGATGTAGCATAAGGACAAAGTGATTGAGCAATAAACTCACTGCTCTGCTATTTCCAAAGCGTTTGACAGCAATGATGATATAGGTGACCTTTCTGCTGTTGGTTCTACCCTAAGGCATAGGATTAGAAAATATTTCATGGATTCATAGATTTTAATACCAGAAGGGAGCGCTGTGATCAGCACTCTGACCTGTCATATTACATAGCTCATTTGACTTGAATTATTCTTCTGCTTCAGTGGCTGTGATGGAACCAGATTGTCCATTTTCTTGTTGTACATAGTCCTTGTCCAGATCTTGCATAATGAAGAAGCTATCACAAGCCTGGTAAGTTTTTAACAGTTAATTACACTCGGTGTAAAAACACAGCACTTTGAATCTAGCTTGGCTTTGTCAATGTTCAGTTTCCAAGCACTGGATCTCATTCCCTTGCATCAATGCTTCATTTTCATTTGAGTCTCTCATGGACAGTTCTACTTACTAAAGTGAGGAATTGCAGCAGGTGAGCAAACTTCTGGTGTTGCTGTCATCCATCTCCCTACCAGGCATGTTTCATCAGGATGAGTTTCCTATCTAGGCTGATGAAAACGCCAACTGAACATGAGAATTCCCTGTGTGAGTAGTAAAAGGCTGGCAAGAACACCAAGATGACGGAGTCCTGCTATTGGACTAACCTAATAAAACTTAAACTATGCCCTAATGTAGAAGCCAAACTAAGATTTCAAATCATGGAAATTTCGAGTACAGCTGAAGGGCCTTTTTAAGAAAATGAGAAAGATTTTTCAGGGGTCTGCATTAACGCTCTTTCGGTTTACTAACTAAGACATCACTGCTAAGACATCTGTTTTCCTGCCACGTATGGTGCTAACGCAGGCTTGAGAGCAAGCCAGAGGAAAGATTTTTTTCCCCACTGTAAAGGTTGGGGACCTGTACAAGACATGTCGCTGGAGAGTCCAACAATTTCTGGCAGAGAAAGAAGCTGTTATCCCCACTTTCAGAAATGTCTAATATCTTAAAAGCTGTATAGCAGAATAAGCACGCAGCATTAGTATCCGGGGACAGCAAGTCATGTGCTGGCATTTCGTGAAAGGTTATCAGAAATAAGTGTAACAAGCACTCAAATTCCACAACTGAGTGTGCACCACTTCACTTTGCAATTCTGGCAATGATGTTTAACATACTGAACAACAAATTTAACATATGTATCTACTCAGTAATTTAATTACCTCCCACAAAAAAGATATGCAATGTAATAGATTGATTTACATTTCTGTTTCTGACCCACAGCAAAGGAGATTAATAGAGGAAAGTAAATTAATTTAGATGGCAAGCTACTTAACCTAATTGGATCAATGTAATTCTGAAAGAGCAGGGATCAAAATAACATTAATATATCATAGCACAATTCATCACCATGTCTGGAGTTTCAAATGTTGCCAGCTACAATGCTCAGCAGTACCAGACAATTATCAATTTTTTGCACTGCATGAAGAGGTGGAAACAAATGTTATCAAGAACAGCAACAACTGCTGGATACAATTAAAAAAAAAAAATCAATTAAAAGAACACCACTACTTTCTAATTAATTCTTCAAAGATGTGAAAGTGTGATTCTTGAGTTAAATTACTTATGTATTTAGTCACTGTGTTTGTCAGCACCGTGGATATTTTCACACTTCCCAGAGCTGAATTAACAAGTAGAAGCTTCGACAGCCCAGGACTACTTTTATCCCTCCTGATCTATGACAGACACAGCACAGTCTTCCTCTGTAAGTCAGCATGAAACTTACCTGTCAAATCTGCTGAAATGTTTTCAGGTGTCAAGCAACTTCCACTAACCTGAGCCTCAGGGAATATGATGAATGCTGTTTAAACTTCTAACCCTTACATTTCCTGCCCCCACAATGTGGAGTCTTGTTTAGGGAGGGGGGAAATGTCCTGTTTTAAATACAGCAAACTCTTATCTGATCCATTTAAGAAAAGGAATGGTAATTTAACACACTGTCTCTCACTTGCAAATGAGAATGTCACTCTCTGCTCTCTAGGTACCAATATATTATTTCAAAAGGTTATAATGATATTTCATCACCCAGGGAGTGTCAGAAAGACAGAGGCGCCAAAGTTAGAGATGGAAAAAATCTAGTGGATCATGCAGACGGCTTCCCTGGAAGCCAAGTATGCTGTTGATCAAATTTGGTTCTGTCTCATTGAGCTTCAAATGTCAAAAGCAGTGCTGATCCCACCACTTTCAAAGTGAGATTACTTCACGTTCCAACAAATGTTACTGTCATGATGCATTTCCTGATATTCAGCTTTTTCTAGTTTTTCCTAGTTACACTTCTTTTACTAGCTGAAACAATTGCTTTTCGTTCTTGGTACATATATCATTCAGAGAGGTACAGATTATTATCAAATTCTCCCTTAGCTAGCCATGTGCCAAGTATAGCATGACAGGCTATAAAAAATGACAAGAACTGTGTACTGTTGTGCTAGGGCTGCTCAGGAAAAATCTAAGCATTATCACAGTAGGAGCAGGCACCAGGGTTCCCCGTGGTGATATAGGAGAAATATGTAGAGGAAAGACTAAAGAGTAAATCTCTTTCTAACAGCATCAGAGCGCATAGAGTTGTTTTTCAATCTGCCTCCTAGGATGAAACTTCTTTGGTCACCCACACTGTACCAGGTCATCCCCTTACATTACAGATATAAGGGGAAAGACACCGACATTGTCGCCCATCAAAATGGAGCTGCAGGCAGTGGGACCTGTCTCTCAAAGCTGTTTTATGAGACTGGACTGACACTGATTCAACACCGCTGCTTTATAGCCAGACAGTATGATATCTGTACAGTCTGGTAGATGTTTCTTCAAAGTCCTGTGTGATGTGTGACTCCCTGCTATGCATCTTACAAGGAACATGTCTTGCTCTGGCATGACACAGAGCATAAAACTTGGCCTCTGTGTCAGAGAGGAATCAGGGCAGGAAGAAGAGACTCCTTTTAAATTATTTTACTTTTATTTTAAATGAATCACTGCTTCTGCTAGTACTGCCTTCTTAGTACTAATGAGTGAGCAGGGTCCTGGGGCTTCTTCTCAGGCAGGAGCTCTGTGGCATGCAGCTCAAAGCCACCCAACACTCCCGGGGATGTGGGGTATCCACCTACTGCCACCAGTCATTAACCAGGACTTTGAGACAAGTTAACGTGCAGCAGGAACTGGACAATTATGTAAAATGTCTAATTTCATGCCTGAAAATTAGAATTTCATGCCTGAAATGGGGATAGTAAGAAATTTCTAGAAGTTCTGTGTTTTCTTTTAAGTATCATGGATGTGTAAAGTAGCCTCTAATCTGAGACACAGCTTTGTAGACTGTTTGATCTGAGGTCTGACATGCCTAAGAAAGGATTTTGAGTGCTCTGCATACACATTGCAAGACTGACAGTATGGGCATGTATGAATTGTTTTTTGTTTCTGCAACTCTGACTCCTCATTCTGTGGCAAGGATGGATGGCTGTGGAAATGCAGCCCCTAACCCTCATCTTGTATCTTGATTCAAATATGGTAACACTTACACATCTCTCTTCTGGAGTCCATCATCACAGCAATGCACTTTTTGGTTATGATGTTTGACATGGTTGCTTTAAAAATACAGAGAAGCTACTCCGAACCTATTGGGCTTTGGACATATGCTTTTATACCTCTCGGGTTCATGCTCTTGATTTTGTTTTTCTGCTTAACTTCTGTTTTGATTAACATCTTAATGTAGTTACACTACTTCAAGAACTGTTGTTTTAGGAAAAACACTGAATATTCCTAAGACCTCTTAAATAGTGAGTCAGCTGTCTAGCTACTCTATAGGAGCACTGGCCCTATTAAGCCACTGGTAGTGCAAGGCTGTCTCAAACCTATTACTTTGCTTCTTGCAGATATGCTGCCTACAGCTCAGACAGACAATCAATCTGATCGTTACTTATGTTCATTACTATTTCTCCTCCTTCTGAATGCTAAAATACCTGTTTTCTTCCCTGTCCAAGTAATGCCTTACTCTGTTACACAAATTCTTACTAAAAACCCTCCTGCTGTGCTTTTTAAACTTAGCCTACAAATGGGGGAGATGAGAAGAGAGGAACAGGATGCCATGTAGGAAGTTATAAAAAAAAGTCATCTACATCTCTGCCTAGTGACACCAGCATACTCCTTTAATTCTTCAGCATCACACTTCAGGTCATCTTGACCTTTACAGTGGAGTTAGCTGTTATTTCTTCAATTGTTGTATTCCTTCAAATGGTTATTTAGAGGAATAAGCATGTTTGTTAAGCCTGCTGTGTCTGCAGTGGTTCTCTCAGTGCAAGAACCTCCCGGTATTCACAGAAGCAAGCTCAGCAGTGCAACTTTTCAATTCTTCTTTCTCATTACAACATAACAAATGAGTGAAGCATGGGTAATGAGTTTCCCATGCATAGGCACCTAACATCATCCCATTCGTAAAACCACCACATATTCTTAAACATGCCACATTCTTTCCCCTTATTTAATTATCTTAAGTGATTTGAAATGCTTTTGGACATTTTCCCATTGAATGCCTCCACTTCTTAATATCCTATCTGCTACACTCCAGTGTGTTGCCATAGAGGGACTGCAATGTCATAATTGAAGAACCTGAGAGATTAAAATTCAAAAAGCTTAATTAGCACAACAATTCTGAGGAAAAGAGGGGAGGAAAATAAAACTATAATAGCTAGGGAATCAACCAAGCATCCGAAGTTTCAATATAAAGTTTATGGTAGTAGCCTCTGGCCTGTTTCACACAATTTGTGGATAAATGATTTGAATTGGTCATATGCTACATTTAAAAATGGGTATCTGTAATTCTAAACATTTGTTTGGATGCAGAAATTCCTATAATCCATGTTAAAATCCCACCCTCATCCCCCTGCATAAGTGATATAGTATCTGACACAGAAAGAGCAAACTTTCATAAGGACTTGCTGCTATGTCAAATGGTAGATAACTGCTCTGAGTTGTCCCTCATCATGCTAGAACACAGACACTGTTATGGGGAGCTGCTCTGCAGTCTGCTGGGGTGGGGAGATAAGAGAGATGAGCACACTGTTTAAAGATAAGTGCTGTCTTCAGAACTAGTCACTACATGAGGTCGCATGTATAGAAAACCATGGAAGAGTCTAAGCAAACACATCTGAACTACTAAAGGAGAACACCACCTCCTGAGCTGGCAATCAATGAGTGATTGAGATCTCTCTTGTTTCCTGACTGCTAGGAAAATAAACCATAACCCTTACCTCTCTAATCTTCAATAGAGAAAGATTGAGATGAAATTAAGCACGTCAGTGGCCTCCCATGCTGTTTCAGGCTCTCGGCTGCACACTCTGCTTCCATCACTCATTGCAATGTTTACAGCAAACATTTACTTGCCAAAACCATAGTATTTATTTTTTCATTCTAATTCCGAAAGATTAATGAAGTGGCTACTGCTAATGAGTGTTGTGGTGAAAGCATGTTCTCCCTTAGAAGAAGATGCACAGTGTGTTTTCCAAGAAACCAGATGTGTAAAAGCATGTCCTCTCCCTAAAATGGTGTAGGCTTGGGCAAAACCCTCAGCATGGTCATAAAAGGACAGTGTTAGGTAGCCTACAACTCAGATGGAAATTTTATGAAGAAATAACCCATACGGCATGAAGAGAGGAATGAGATGAATACCAGCAGGGTTCACTCTGTGTCATATTCAGTTGGAAAATATCTGATGAAATAACAATCATGTTGTTTCTGTACCTGAGTCAGGGACCCCCAAAAAGTTATTCTCCACTAAAAAACGTGATTAGGCTTCTGTGTGTAATGATCGTAGATTGTCCACAGCCCAGCATAAAGCCTGAAAATTGCTACCCCATACAGGATTGTGGCAGCAGGAAATGCTTCAAGAGGTTGAAGAATTTTCATAAGAGATGCAACTAGTGTTGAGTCTAAAATAAAAGTAAAAATAAAAGTGAACATATCTAGATTTCCAAAAGCACAGCCAGCACAAATAGTAAAAGCAGAAAACCCCAGCAAGGAAGAATATTTTCACTAAAATTAGGTCCCTGAATGAATATCTGTTAGGGTTTATTTGAGCTACTTGTTAACCAATAGGTCTGAGCCAAGGTGATATTTCAGTCCATACATGGAATGCTTTTGTACAAACAAACTCCATTTTGGGGTCTTCACAAGAAAGCTTGCAGATATAGTGACACTTCTCCAGCAGAAGATGGAATGGTACTGCTTACTGCTGTGAGCCTGGACTCACACTGCTCATCTTGCATCTGCCAAAAGCCAGACTCAGAACTGGTTTCCCACCATCTAGCTTGTGTGAACCTCAAGACGCTCTGACTTTGTCTCTCACTGACCAACTCCAATATACTAGAGCAACATTTGACAGTTTCAGCATCTCTCTCACAGAATTATCCTAGAACTATCCTATAATTCTAATCCTAGAATTATCACTCCTCGTGAGTGATATCACTCCTTGCTTCCTTGAGCTTCCCTGTGTAGCAGCATAATAGAAGTCATGTTTTTGGCTCAGCCAGGCAGCCCGCCATAAAAAGCAAACACCTTCACTAAAGGCTCCAGAATACCACTGGCCACAAATTGCTCTCAGCTAAGGAGGGATGACAGGGCTCATTGGCTAACTGATTTCTGATGGAAAAATACAGTCCTCTCCTTTTAGGCAGACTATGTAGTCTGACTTCTTTAGAGATATTTTACTGTTAGCTACACTGAGGAGTTTTAATTTGGAGTAATGGCAGTGGCCATGAAACCTTGAAGTAACATGCCAAAAGTTAAAGAATTATTCTGGAAATAACTACTGAACTACTACATCTCCGAAGTAGCTATGGCAAAGATCAAAAGTAATGTGCACTGCTGCACTACAGGCTGAACCCAGACAAATTTACACAGCTCTGAGTACTCTCAATTGGCTTTGGCTAGACTAAAGACTAACACGGCTCTGAAATTTCTGGCTCCCCTTCCAAGGATGACAGTACTGTGGTTTCTTATGAAATGCATACTTCCTATTATTATTCTACCACTAAAACTTGTAGAAGATAATGCAGGGGCTTTTTTAACATACTGATCTTACATGCAGGATACGGCATAGCAGTTACTGGTTCAAGCGACGCAGGATATACCAGCAAAATTGTGGCTCAAAAGATCATTAGAAAATATTGAGATGTTTCATAAGCTAAGAAGTACATATATCACAAGTGGCAGACATAATATTTTAATGCATTCTTTTCTAACTTCACAGTGCTGCCTTTCATAAAACAAATTCTTTATAGTCCCCGTGACACTTCTAGGATGGCATATTTTCATTGAATTGTAAGTTCAGAGATGCTGGGCTGGAAAGCTGTCAAAGTCTATTTGAAATGTTTCATCCAATTAAATGTCATTTGTAGCCAAGTAAGATTATACTGCTGAACAGATGTCATCAGGCAAATTGTTTAACTATGCTTTCATCTCAACATTTCTAGAAGAGCAGAGAACTCAAAGCATCCAGAAAAAGTAGTCTTAATGTGTAAAATTTTTAAACACAGAAATTTAAGCAACTCCAATGAAAAATCAGAATTTATTAAAGACTAACTAACAAAACGTAAAATGTACTGTGGGATTACAAAAGGTTACATGCAAGCGTCTGCACTGCTTTTACAAAGTTAGAAAGCCAGGCTCTAACATTAACAAGAAGTCATTGAGCTTAGGTTTATTCTTAGACTCTCACTGAAAATCACATCCTCGTAACTTTTTCTTGCTTTTGAGTGTATGCCCACAGGCTTGCATTTGCATTTTTAACTTAAATTTCTGCCAGTTCAGTGAAACATGAAATAATATTTTTGTTTTACTAAAGCCACAATTTTTCCTTGCCACAAGAATGAGGTATTTGCCCTAATTAGGCTGTACTCAAATTTCACTTGTCAAACACCATTGACTTTTACAGATACACCTTCATTTTGCCTTACGCCTCACTGCCTCTCTCACTAACATTTTAAAATTCTGGGTGAAGAAAGCAGAGGTGTATGAGGAAACCTTTATGCAAAACCTTTGTTTTGGTCTCAAGCTTACGGATATGGTATGCATGCTCATTTAAATGCAAGCATGTGCAAAAGCCAAAAGATTGCCATAAACTGCCAGCTCAAAGGTCCACCTAATCCTATATTCTACCCCCAATAGTGACCAATACTATTGAAGTAACACATGAAGAGGGCAAGCATGCTACATTTCCCCCAGATATTGTTTCTTCTCTGCCTCAGATGCTTTACGAGCCAGGGATGAATGGAATACCTTTGCAGGGCAGAGACTCCGAGATTAATCCAGAGCTCACAAGTCTTCTCACTACCCATTACAATCTTCCTTTCTTATTAGAGCAATAACTTGCATGAAGTAAATCAATTTGGCAACACAAGAGGACTGCAGCTGCAGATTGCAGGCAATGTGTTAGGGCTAATGGCAGAAATGAAAGCATGATGTGCTGCAAAGTCTGCTCCTGTGGAAGTCAATAGGTAAGAGCAGTGATTCCAGTGCCTAGCACAATTTTACTGGGACAAAAAAGAGAGCCAGTATGATGCCCACTATCTCAGTAACCTATATGCTTGTGTGGAGACCAATTAGGACTGCTCGTGTGTTTTTTAAGTGTGTAAGGGTTATTCTAACCAGAGCAAGCAAAGCTTTGTGAGATCATGGCCTCCTGTTGACAGTCCTCCAATCCAACAAAAAAAACACAGCCACTCTCTGGCTTCATTAGCGGCACCATTTCTTGCACAAAGGTGTAACTACATGTTTTATGAGCCACTTCTGAAAGGAGCACACCCTCCATCATCCAGCCCCAAGGATGGGGGCTGCTCCTGCCCTTGCCGATGGCCTCATCCCCAACACTGAATTAGCTGTTGGCAAACAGCACTGCAGGTGACCTAGGAAAGCCTAGAGTGATTTTTCAAGCAACATTAGACTATACTCTCAGAGGATGATGCCTCATTTCCAACTAACTCTACTGCAACATATGATTTGGAATTAGGATGAGGTAATTCAGTAATTTTGCAGAACAAAAGTGTGGGCCAAGGGTATCAAGCTACCAGTAAGTTTATAGGGTGGAGGAATGAAAGAAAAAGGATGGGGGTTGAAATAATCCTCCTTCTTTTCCTCTTTCTTATTCATTTTAATTACTTTTCCTACAATCCTTGCTTTATACCTCAGCCTTTCATCATCTTTCCATTCCCCCTGCTGTTCCCCACATTATTCCTCCATAGCCCTCCTTTCATCACTTCTTGCATGCCTATGTTTGTTATTATGCTGTTAAGCAGGAATTACATTTTTCTTAGTAAGCAAGACACATGAGAAAAATCAACACAACCACATCAGTGTTTTTCTTTAAAAAAAACTCAAACCTGGGGGTAGCACAACTCAGTATATGAGGCCAGCAGTTGCCAGGCCATCAGGCCACCAGCTCCACCAGATGTGACTTAGTGGGGCCCATAATAGAGATAACAACGGCCATCATCCCTGTTTCTGGTCAAGCTCCATGTTCGTGTTTTTTAGGCAGGAGAAGAAGAATGGGCGGAAAAATCTGGGCACCAGGGTAAGAGGTTTTAAAAAAATAGTTTTAGCTTTTTCATTTGTTTGGGTATTGTTTTTCATTTCTCTTTCTGCTGTGCATTTCAACTGTATCTAATTCCTTGACCCTTCCACGCATTAGGACCATTTCTGAACCACTTAAGCACATTAACTCAACAGAAAATGACTGCAGGTAAGCATCAGATTAGTGCCTCTGGTTTTAGTGAGGAGAGTGGCTCAGCAGAGCTGCAGGTACAGAGATGCAGGGAGAAGAGGCAGGCAGCGCTACTGGAGCAGGAGCAACCCACCTTCCCACTCCAGCAGCAAGTCTGTAGCTAGGAACACAAGGAAAAACCCCATAGCATCTGCTCTTCAACTTTTACTTATTTAGGAAATTATTGACGTTAGAATTTTTTTTTTTTCCTGCTGGCCCAGGGTCCCAGCATGTTTCTTACCTACTTTGAGGGCATTTTATTGCACAGAAATCACTGAAGATATGCTGGTAGAGATGTTGGGTGAAAGAAGGAACAGACACTTCAGCAGTTAAGACACAAAATAATAATTTTCTTTTCAATTCAAGGAAGTAATTAGTTTATAATAACATTTAACATTTAGTTGCTGACAGAGATATGACACTTATCTTACATAAGTCATTTTAATTATTCCTACTAACCAAGACCTCAAAAATACCATGTAGTATAAGCTCACAATGCCTTTCCAGATATTTTTCGTTCTACTGTCATTTGAAAAAAATGATGCCTACAGCATCAGCATTTATCAAGCTCATTATAGATTTCATCAAAATGACTACAGATAATTAAAAGTATGCTTCATTTTTATGGAAATGTTTTCCCATCTAATACTGCAAAATCTTGTTTCTCAGGGTTCTAGGAATTAATGTAGATTCATCTGCCAGAAAATAAAGTTTCACACAAATATATACAAACTATTCCCATATACAGACTTGAGTCACACATGCAGAAATGCTATGTGAATACACACACACATACACACAGACATTTTGGGGGCACTATATGTTTTTGTACATGTTAAAAATACTGTTAAAACTGAATGATTACTTCAGACACTTGAGACACCTAGGTAACCATCCTTTGAAAAATCCATCTCCTCTAAGGAAATCAGTCAAGGCAGGCATTAAAACAAAACAAAACAAACAAAAAACTTTAGATTTTTGCCATTCTCGTATTTGTTTATTACATATAGGCACATGATATCCCATTATTTTACACCACAAAGAGTTATTCATACTTAATTAGGCAGATGTACACTACTACTACTGACTTGAGTGGAGAAATCTTGGCAGTATTTATTTTGTTTTATTTTGTGTAGGTGTTGCTATCTTAGAAGGTGCCAGAGTGAAGAAACAAATCTCCTTTCAAGAAGCTACCCTAAACCACTACTAAACAGGATTCCAGAGAATCCTTTTAATTAAGCTGAGATATAAGTGATATGCTGAAAGTTGAAAAACCCATTAGGAGACCTCTGAACTAACACTATTTCATCTGTGTTGGGAACAAGATGGTTTCCATGCAAAAAGTTGGATTGTTCTGTAAATGTAAGGCATACATTTCCACAGAGCCCTGAGTTAATACCAATTTAAACATTTTTTTTCCCTACTATTCATGCACCTGGCTATGTCTGTCATATCTGGAACTGTTACCAAAATTGTTAGCAATGACCAAAAAAACCCATATATGTATATATAATGGACTGTTTATGAGTTTGTAGTAATTAATATAACACTGACTTTGACTTGTACAAGTATAAGGCATTGTACATAGAAACCTGTCTGATTCTAGGAGCCTTAACAGTGCTTCAGTTAGATAATGTCTTGTATGATGAACTTTCCTTGGCACACCTTTATCATCAAATGTTTTATGTTTTTACAGGACTGTTCAGCTTACTTTGAAACTAAAATTACCCATAAATAGCAAATGGGATTAAAAAGCAATTACAGATACATGCCTTTTTAATGGCCCTGTTATAATGCATAATCTGGTAAATCAGAGAGAGTCTATTTAACAATATGGTCATAAAAAATCTTCTGTAATTCGGTATTAAGATCCACATGAAGCAGAGTTAACAAGGGTGTGGTGACGTACTTTCCTACTGAGGAAAGAAAAAGGAAAACAAAAAACCATAATGAGATGAATATGATATAAATATTAGGAAATGGATCCATATTTTATGAAGGCCGTTTTACCCAAGACAGTTTAGGTTTCCTCCCACTCACGGAATGAATTTGCAGTGAATAAACCCTTGACTCATGAGACTATTTCACATGCAGATATGGATTTTATGTAAATTATTTAACCATGTTTTAGAAAGTCCAAGCCATTATATAAAAGTTTTCCCCTGCCTATGCATATCAGTCAAAGAAACAGCGCTCGTGACCAATCAATTCATAAGGTTAAAAGTTCTGCCTACAGTCTTCAGACTCGGCTGTGGCACACGTAGCCCTCAGTCCAAAAAGACAAGACTGTGATTCTATTCCCTGTATT
This sequence comes from Aythya fuligula, assembly GCF_009819795.1. Classification (NCBI taxonomy): domain Eukaryota; kingdom Metazoa; phylum Chordata; class Aves; order Anseriformes; family Anatidae; genus Aythya; species Aythya fuligula. Next base: position 34,647,753 of record NC_045565.1, read on the forward strand.
TGCCTCCTCCTGACCACAGAAAGAGCAGTGCCTGGGACCAGGCTGTTCTGGCAGCACCAAAACCTCTGCCCACAACAGCAAACTGGGGAAACCTAAACCCAGAGAATGTGGAGCCATACATTAATGCCTGTCAATATCCAAAAGGAAAATATTGCAACCTTAAATCTGCAACGTCAAAAGAAATGTTAATTAATTAAATGAAAAGATTAGGTTGTTTTTTTGCTTTATCTCCTGGTTATTTCCAAACCACTCAGAATTATCTTTATTGAGTATGAGTCAGACACAAACCAGCACATGTTCCTCTATGCTTTTGTGCTGGATATTAATGGATAAAGCAAGAAAGTGCTCTTAACAGAGAGGTAAAATGCCAAAAGCCCAAGAGTAAACCCCTCTGAAAGAGGTCACCAAAAGAGAACTGTCAAGACACAACAAAAGGCTCAAGATAATTAATGTGCAATTATCTATTGCACTTTCCTGTAAATTGCTGTATTTTTATCCTTTTAATTTATTTATGTCCAGGAAAATATGTGACAGTTTATTGCCCATTGTTATACCTTAAATATATATATTTTTAATGTAAACCAGGCTCTGTTATTAGGGCAATAGTGACACAGAAATCATGATTCTATCTGGTTTGATGAGAGATGTTAGGCTGTGTTTCCCCACAGGAGTTTGCTACAATACTTCCATAGCAAAAAGCAGGAGATAAAATGTTATCAGTACAGCACCAGCTGCCCAAACAACGAATCACAGGCTGAAGGTGTGAGACTTTGTAATGCTCGTGTGTCTGTCTGCTACCCAACGCTGGACAAGCCTACAACAGCGTTGTCGGCAAAGGTTAAAGAGAAAGCAGGCACTACAGAAGAGATGCCAGGCTGTCAGGGAGAGCTAGATATAATGAATACAAAGATTTAACCCAGCTCAGTTAGGTGAGGGAGCAGAAGACACAATCCGAACTACTAACAAAATAGCAGAGAATTCAACAGTTTGGGAAACATGTTCTGGTATACTGAGCCTTTCCCCTCTAGACTTCTGGTTTTAATTAGATCCTTGTCTGAAATAATGGAAAGCTTTTTAGCAACTGATGGCTGATGTGTAGATTGTGAAAAAATGAGCTTGTTGCAGATCAGACAGTGATATCATAGTCCAATTCGCTCAATCTAGCCACATTCCCCTTTCCCCCCTCAATTCTGCTCACTGTCTATTTTGTTATCAGTCTGAGCAGGAAGGAGATAGCGTATAAATTCCCAGATATTCTCACAGTATTAGGAGAGAGGAGGCAGAGCAAGACTGAGGTAGACGAAGTGGACAGGCTATAGACGGGTGCACTAAAATTGGCTTCCACATTTTGCAGGCAAACTTCAACAGTTCCCAAGTTGTTAGTCTGGCATTTCAGACAGCTAGCTAATGCAATAAAAGGAATAAAAGAAAAACAGAAACAAAAATAAACACCCAGGAAAATCAAAGCAACAACCACAAAAGATGTATGTACAGTTTTCCAAGTGTCAGTAATGCTTTGAGACATGCTTCTACTGCTCTAACTGTTTTTCTTCCCTGCCTATCAACTATTTTTATGGGAAATGGTTGTTTTTTCTCAATTTAATTTTCACTGCATGTTTAGAGCATCCAAATTTTGGCCTAATTATCCAAATGGGAGTCAGGCCCTTCATTTCAATTAAAAAATATATGTACCCTGCCTGGTTTTTGGGTAGGGTAGGAGCTTTTATGACAATTGCTGCTATCAGAGCCCTACCATTTTTAGGTGCCATTAATGAAATACCTCTGCACGATTCTGCCCTTTAAGGCCTATCTGCTAGGTCCTGGGTTTCCCCTTGGTCTGCTCCAATTTGTCATGTTCCAGAGATGAAGAATATTCCAGATGTACTTTGGAAAGTGCAATGGCTTGCAATTCGCACGACCTTCTGAGACGTGCTGTTTCCCCATACTGTAACATGCCAAGAGAGATAAGCTTTGGTCTGCAGCCCAAGATACTTGTTTTTTCAGCACTGAGAGCTATGAGGAAGTTTTCCTTGGAAGGTGGTCCTCTAGTTTCTTTACCTTGATCTGAAAAATCCTTTTATTCTTACAGAGTGCATCAACTGTATGCATATACTTGGGTTCATAAACATATTTTTGACACACCTACAAAGTGAACAGGAAGTAATATTTCCTAAATATTAGTGCAATTCAACAGAACTGCATTATCCCCTACTGAACTATGGTGTTTCATATCAGCCTAAAAAGATACAACAATAAAAAAATAGAATGCAGAAGAGATTGAATCACTGGATAAAAATCAGGCAGTAAACAAATGAAACTGTTTTGAACTCAATGTGAGACAGTTATTGTAGCATATCAAAGAAAAAAACAACATCACAGTGCACTGGAATTCCAGAAATCTGCTCTCCTAAGAGGAAATTTTTCATATTCTTTCTGATAGATGAGAGACTCAAAGTACAGTGTCACTGAAACAGGAAAGTAAGAGCTGCTACAGAGACCCAAACCTGCCAAGATACGGAGAGAGCTGCCAGAAAGGCATTTTAAACTTTAACAAGACCTGACCAAAGAGTGTTTGGCTTGTCTCAACTTCCTGATGGGTAAAAGCTGGAAAGGTAGCAGAACCTCAGCAAAAATACCTTGAAAGCCTAGGTGGCAGAAAAATAGCCACTAGTGTGTCTGGAAGGCACATCAGTTTTCTGTGAGGTTTTGCCACTGGACAGTTTGCTGCTATCCAAACTAAATATCTAGATGATCCAAACTATCTAGACTAAAAAATATATTGTTTACTTAAAAGCTTTTTTTTTAAAGCTGGCTTGATACACAACAGACCGGCTTCAGTTGTGACTGCACCTTACTAAAGAGAAGGCTTTCCCCTGCATTTCACTGAGTTTGCTTTTGGTTATATGCCTTCACATATTTTTTTGTTTTGATGGTGTGGAAACAAGGAAGTCTTATAACTTTTGAGAAGCAAATGGTTCCAGTATGAAAGTAATGACCAAACACTCTACAAAAGGATCAGCAAGAAAATGATGACGTTTTGTATGTTTGTTGCTATTTGAAGAATCCCTGTGGCCAATTACAGTTGGCTGTTGTCAGAGAGCATTACCCCTAACAAGATCTCTAGAAATACACAACAAACATGATCTTGAAGTTTCCAATACTCCAGATTAGTAGAAAGCTTGAGGACAGTGATATCATGCTGCCAACAGCTGTCATAAGTAGTATGGTTTCATCTCATCGTTGGCCTAAAAACTGTCTTTTCCTTTCCCGTTTCATGCTTCATCGTATCTTCCGCTGTCATAACAGATATGTCAAGCAATATTACCCTCCGAACAATATCAGTTCAAATTATTTCCCAGAATATTCCTCTTCTGTCCTCTCGAAGGCATGAGCCTATTTTTCTCAACTGCAATCAGTGCAATAATAGAACTAATTCACTCTGTGGCAGTGTATCTTTCCCATAGAGCACCAAATTCTTGATGTCAAAGATTAATCTGAAAGGCAAATTCATGTAAAATTGCTAAATCATAGCACTTATTTGCTGATTTGCTATGGAAAACTTCCTAGTTAAAGGAAGAAAACATTTTGCTTATGGCATCTATACCATACTGAGGTAACAGAAAGACACACTTTGCAGTCCATACTGACAGACCACTTGTGCATTTTTGCCCACCAGCAAAACTAAAATTGTGCCATGATCTTTTTAAGCTCTGCTACTTCCTAATAATTATCTGCTCCTAGATTCACAGACGTGAAGAACATAATGGTTAATAGAGAAATCCTCAAGAAAACAACATCTTTCAAGTGGTATAGATTTAAAAATATCTACAAAAAAGAACACCTAAATTGGGGGAGGAAGAGAAGCTGTCATTCTAAGGGCTACAATATCAGACAAAGCTGTGATGTGTAACAAACACATTACAGGTCAGCCTGCATTCACTGATGCAGCTCCAGGTGGACCGTTCAGACCTTTTTTTTTTTTTTCCCTGTGCAAACATCAATGTTTAGGAGTGCTGTTTGTTCATGAAGACACGGCTCTTGCTATAGCAGAGCCTTGAACCTACCACATATTTACTATGAGGTGTCAGTTGGGGGTAACAGCGAAGAAGAAAGGCTGACAAATCCTTTCTTGTTGTATGTCTCTATTAGAAAGCAGGTGTGCCATAACATGAATATTTTATTTCCACAGAGAAATTATTTCCCTCATTATAGCATAGTAGCTGCTCCACACAACTGATTTCACACTTGGCTAGTGCAGATGATGCTACAGGTCATGCAGTTGCTTTCTGACACATGAGATAAAAACCTGTCTGGTGGAGTCAAAAGCCAAGCTGTCTTCATCAGGGTCAGTATTTCACTCAAAGCATTATAGCAAACATGGCTCATCCATAGGCAGAAGAAGAAAGGGGTAAGCCAGCAGACAGGACAGAATTTAAGACAGACATCCAGAAACATATCATATCAGATAATACATAGGAGAGCTAAACTGTCTCAGTACAGATGTAGGCATGCATCAAATATCCCAACAGTGAACTAAGGCCAAGAAAATGAAGTCTAGTCAATTTGAATTGCAGTGAAGAGTATTTGCAATTTTTCTCTTTTCCCTTTATTCTCCTGCCAATGGTGTGTATGGGGGTACAATTTCATTTTCCTGTTTTGAAAAACATCTCCTCCTCTTCCCAATGGGTAAAGCCTAACAAAACTAAATAGGAAACTGCAGTATTATGGCTAGGATCCAACTGAGATTTCAGCACCCGTTTAAGTAAAAACACATGCTCATTTCCAGCTTTTTTTCAGAGAAGTCTTTAAGCACATGGCTGAAGCTTTTTAAGTGACTCATAACAGTGGCCCATTTAACAAACAAAGAAACCATCCTTAAGACACAAAGAGCAATAGGGAGTACTAGTTTTCTGAGTACCTATGAAGTGCGAGATCATGATCTGGACTGCACTGGGTATTGCATCCATGCAGAGAAGACAGGAAAATCATGAAAACTCTGGCTCCTCTGAGCATGAAAGCAAAACACCAGGAGGCAAAAGTATGGCTCAACCTATCATGAAGGAAACATGGACAATTCGGCAGTAATTCTGTAGGCACAGGAAAGACAAAAGGTTTTTAATTCAAACAAACATACAAACAAAAAAACAAAATAAAATCTGGCTTCTTAATTCTTACAACTTTACCAATTCTCTCTCTACAACTATCTTCAGACACTTGGCATCTGGCCCAAGTGGCTAAGAAAGCAGTGTCCTCTGACTGCTTGGTTCCTGCCTCCAAAAAAACGGGCAAGCCCTGCGCTGCTGAATATCAGGCTGATGGGTGAACACAATGAAAAACAGAAAAAATCTATAGAGAAATTGTGATACATTTAGAGTAAATATAAGACAGAAAATATGTCTCTGAAAAAAACAGAAGACTGTAGAAACCTTAGAGACAAAGCAAAGTTTAGAGACTTCACAGGTTATTTATAGCAATTTATCAGCACCATGGAAATGATGTTTAGCTTCTACAGTTCCTCACTTGTCTATCTTCTCCAAGTCAACCCCACGTGCTACCTAACCCAGCAGTTTGTGGTAGCAGTGATCTCCATAACATTCAGGCTCTCCAGTATCTTAAGCCAAGCAGTGCAGAGGAGCAATAGAAATTGTGGTACAGTACAAGAGAGGATCATTATCCTATGTAAGTGGTCCAAATGGTACTCTGAGGAGTCAGTGGTTACACAATTTCCAGATTACAAGTATCTTTTCCATGTGGTCCCCTAAATGTTCATAGTCAGTTCAAGCCAACCACTATGACTTATTAAACATGCAACTGCAGCTAGTTCACTATTTTGTACTGCTTTGTTCTATAAAGTTAATATCTCAAGCTTCAATAATACTAACAGTATTTAGACTTCTGTGTGGGTTTGTAAAATGCTGAGTCACTATAAGTGGATTTAAAGCATTAGTTGATAACAGAACAGAATTTTCAACATAAGCCTGAGAAAAGAAAGACAGACTAAAATTGTCAAGAAAAGCCTTTAGTCTGACTACGATAGACTGAGGATGGTGCTCATGATAGGTGAAGGCTTTTGTAAAGGTATCAGTTTGTCACTGTAAAATGAAATAAGTCAAGGGTTAAAGTACAAAGAGCTACTGGCAGACTTTTGCTTATGGAATTGCACTACAATTGTATCTCACTGTGTGAAGGTGAATGAGTTTTGCCGTTTTACAAGAAGACTGCTAAGAAAATTGAAGAGTCTGTCCTTTGACATAATTACCCATCCCTGCCGGATATACTGGGAAGTGCTATGATAGACTTAACCTTTTTATCCCTTACAAGAATAATTATTTATCCACCATCCTTGAAACATGCACTGAGGTTTCCTTAATATGATGAAAAACAAAAGAAGGAAAAACTAGTACATGTGATACTTAAAGGTCAACTAAACAAGAAATATCTGAAATAATACCTGTGAATAGTCATTAATGAGGAAGACAAAAGAGAAAAATAAGCAGCAAGAACTCTTTGGGTTTGACCTTAACTCCTCTACTGAAGTACCTTCAAAAGCTCTCTTCATATGTCCTATTCCTCAGTTTCCTCATCTGTGAAATGGACTTAGGGTGTCATGCCCCAGTACTGCGGACTAGACAGTGGTACATGTAGATCTTCAACATTTATCCCCGTGGAGTTTGCTGCTAGAAAATACATGGTTTCCTGGTTACACAACGTGAAGAATTTTACATCTATTTTAAATCAGTCATCTAATGCAAGCTCTTAAAGGGAAATAAAATTCCTAATTAAAATCTAAGCTTAATTTGGACACAACTCCAAGACAGGAAAAGGAAAAAATACTAAAGTTGTAGAAGTGTTAGGGGACAAATACTGAAGCAAGGACCTTCTATGGTCAGATGAAGAAACCTGCACAACAGGTCTAAGAGGACAGTAGACGGTAACATCATGGATATGATGATGGAGAACTCCAGTCAGAGGAGAAAAGGGAATTTATACATGGGTATGTATGGGCATTTATACATGTATATTGGCTAAAGCTGCAGGCGAAGCTGAGTAGACTACATAACATCACATACTATTCTGATAATGCAAAATCCTAGTTAAGTGGTTACTCCGATTACTGCTAATTCCAACACAAACCATACCATCAGATCAGCAGTAGAGAAAGGCTCTATGGCTATTGCACAGCTCTTAGGAATTCAGGAAATAAACAGAACTGTATTTCTGGTAAGACAGAAGACACAGAAGGAAAATGTGAAAACAAAGTTATTCCCAAATAATAACCCACCTCAATGTATGCCATTACAAGTGACTTAATTAATGAACTTAAAATATATTTACTGCTATCTATATAAAAATACACATCTTTTTACTGTCAATTTATTTTAGGATTGCATCAATGCCTTTATCTTTAGCTTTCCAAATGAAACTCCAGTGTAGCCTTTTAGACAGTTGTCTTCAGACAAATGTGATGTTGTACTGTAAGGTATTCATGCTGCAGTACCTTTAGACAACCTTCAACAGCTAAGATATTCTATTAAAATATTTAGTAATCATTCCTTTAAAAAAATATTTAAGCAGTAAGAAAGAATGAGCAACAGCATGAACACAAAAGAAAAATGGCAGAAAATGGACTCTCTTTTGTTCTCATTCACAGTATGCTTCCAAACACTCATCTAAAAAGATTATTATTACATGTACACTCTTATCTATTACCTTGGTCCCATTTCATCAAAAGACAAAGCTCAGATTCACAGGATGAGTTACAAGTGAATAACTACCTTTGCTTTCAAGTGTAAAAACAATTCTTACATAAAGTATTCAAAAAATGAGAGCTTTCAAAATCATTTATTTTTCAGAGGAGATACCCAAATTACTTCTCAATTTTAATATCAATTCATTAGTTGAATGATAACCTTCTACATTACCACCTAAAATAGGTTAAAATTATAACTTATCTTCCCTATTTTAGTATTGCAAAGCACGTTTTTAATACATGTTTAATACATCATACCCTGTTCTTCAGGAGGACTTTCAAGTGATTCGTAAAGTACAGACATGCAATACAAAGGCAATACAAAGCAGCCAGACCTCAATTCTGACATCCTTTAATGGCTATGTCTCCAGCTCTAAGTTTTGAAATAATTCTATAGAAAGAGACTTTGTCTGCTCTTGCACTTATAGACTCTGATCTTATCATCTTGGATGCACCTTACTGAAGAGACTTCTTCAGCTTCCCATTATACTCTGTCTCATACCTTCAGCATTTTCTTCTCCTCAGCTCTATTCCAGCCTTTCTTCTGCACTATTATGTCTATCTGAATGGTACCCATTTACTTCCTATATTAAGAAACTGAGGTTTTAGAAAGGAATATATGATGGAAATTCTGTCTCTGATACCAAGGGGCTCAGAGTTTGACCAACTGCTGAGTACATCTTAAAACCCTAAGCCAAGCCAGTCAGGCACTGTTCAACAGGCTAAAAATTATAGGCAAATAATAATAATAGTACAATTGTATTTCAATTCAAAAGAAGAGAACATGATAATGAGGCCAATCCAACAGGCAAGAGAAATGTTGATGGGGCTCTATTAAATCCAGGCTGTTTAATATCTAAGCCTTCAATAACTTAACATCTTTGCAGCTTGTTTCTTAAAGTAGTATCACAGAAGCTTCCATCTGCTATGCTTTTTATTTTTACTTCACATCTCTAATTGACCTTTATTTCTTTCCCCTATTATCAGATGGCTGCAGAAGACACTGAACTGAGTGTGACTTCCAGCTCACCTACTCCTATTTGCAGAGCAATATAATAGCACTATGCCTGCAGGGTTTTCACTATGAGCTGCTCTCCCTGTCAAGAATGTAAGAGCTTAACATGGATTCAGGCAGAAAGCCACTGAACTAGCATTTTAAAAAGTCTGAGACCTATAAAACAATTATAAGCAAAAGGAAATTTTGTAACTCAATCTTTGTCAGCATTTTTTTTTTTGAGGAAAATAGGTCATGTTGAACAGACCTGAATTCATTCTTTGATATGATTACGTGTTTGCTTTTATAAAGATGATTACATGGTTTAAACTGTTATAAAGCATCTGACCTAGTATAGTACAGTGAAGATCCATGTTCAAGACATTCAAAATGAAAGATGGATTAGTGAAGCAAGAGAACTCGAAAAATTAGTGTCAGCAAAGAATGCTCTTCTTTGGTTCCTAGTGGGATTCCACAGGGTTTTTGTAGCAGGCATTGTGTTATTCTGCACTGTGATCAACAGCTTTGAAGTAAACATGAAATAGGCAGCTTACTCAAACTTGGAAGGAATTTTATGAGATTTAAAAGAAAGGCCTACACTGCTAATTGGGCTACTTCAAGGAATAGGTGTACTAGAGCAACAAAATACAAAGACATTGATCTGTTAGAAACATCTCCATAACAATTATGTTTTTTATATTCTTATTAAGGTATAAATGCAGAATATACTTGCAGAGCTCTGAGGAAGAAGAGGGAGATTTTTCTTGGAAAGCAGTGACTGTAGAAGAACACAGGATCATACCTTAGAAAATAATTCATCGAAGTCTCTGAATATAATAAAAAGTAGACAACTGAAAGAATTACCCAAAATTGAGAGAATCAAGAAAAATGCCCCCAAAATAACAGAAAATTGAGTCAAATTGGAGAGTGGTTCAAAGGATATTTAGAATACTTGTAAGACAGAGGAAAGAAGAAAGAGATACAGCTTAACAGCTCCAAGAGCTTCACAAAGAAAAAAAATAAGAAAGAAAAACACTGAAGGAAGATTGTTCTGGACCTCTGTGGAAGGTCTGAGTTAGCTCACCAGGAATGTCAGGCAGCACTGTGGCGGCCCAGGGAGTTGACTCTGTCCTGCCAAGCAAAAAGCATGCCCCGGATAGCTAAATCTGCCAGCTGCTCCAGCACAGGCACAACTGAACATCATCCAGTGGCCTGGAATAAATAAAAGGTCAGACTGGAAAATACAACTGTTGTGTTGGATCTCATATCCTATATGCATCTATGTGTAAATATCCAACATGGAAGTGGAAGGAAATGTTATTAGGGTCATTCCTGCAAACAAGAACAAAGAGATCAGATGTTGTAAGAGATGTTTTGTTTTGTTTTGTTTTGTTTTTTCAGGGTGCAAAAGGCTGCTGGGAATGCATGTCCCAGGACAACGCAAGATGAGTTAGGAGCCATGGGTGCAGGATGGTCTGGCACTTTTTACTGCACCCATGGAGGGGATAGGCAGAAACATATAAAGGACCTTAGAGAATGCCAAACACTTAGGACTCTACAGAGTACCAATATTTTAAAAATTAAACTTAAAAGAGTGAGATCTCAACTCCTGTGTCACAAAAGGCCCTATGAAAGCTACCACTATCTTTAGCAGAGAACACATAGATGAAGAGTGTTGCTGGCAATAAATCGGATAACTCCGTCTCAGAGGCTTCCTTCCTCTTTGGGTTTAATTGAACCCTTCACAACTGTTATTTTGCATGTTTCCTGTAATTACTGAACATCAGTTAGGTTATCATGATGCAAATTAAAATACATAGAAGTAAAAGCTGATTTTATAAATACGTACCTATTTCTTTAAATTATACTGTGGTCTGAAAATGCAATTGGTCTGTCCATGTATTAAAAGCTCAGAATTAATGTGAATTCTCAAAAAAAAAAAAAAAAAGTTTTATTTGGATGAATAAATTGGACATTGCTTTTCAAATGGACAAGTAGCAGATAAAGGTGTTCAGAGTGCACCTTGACTGCTTGCACTGCCTGCAGGGTATTCCAGCTTAATGAGACACTGCAGACCATAAGATTAGTTGTTTGTTTTTTTTTTAACAAAATAGTATTTCCCTGACACAAGTCTTTCAAAATTCAGTATGTGGAATAGCTACAGTTTATCTGAACAAAATCTAGTCTGTTTCTCTGAACAGATCATATCTATTTTCTATCCAGCATGTAATCTAAAAATATCAAAACCAGCAGATTTCCCTATGGTTCACCCTCCACACTTACTGAAACTAGGGGTGCTGCTTTCAGGAAAATCTATGAAAACGCTACTGATGCTCTGAATTCACTGGTTATTTTGAACTATGATTATTTTATCAGTGAATTTCCTACCTAGGTTTTGAAATATTTTAAAGCCACCAATTGCAGCACTTTTCCACTCCAAAATTTGCTAAGGAGCAAGTTAAATAAAATTAATTAAATAATAAATAATTAAAGAAATTGATCTGTGTGCAACACGAAATAAGTAAGATTCAATCACTGGTTCTTACTAAATACAATCCAACTGATCAATTTCATTTACTGTCTTGGTATTTTACCTTCCCTCTTGCAGTATGTTTTCTTTCCAAAGGTCTCCCCTTTAGCATTGATGTAGACCATAAATTCTTGTACCATTGTAAGTTTTGTCAAAATTTAATATGTTCTTTAAAACACACCTACTCTTTCTACAAGAACTCATTGAAGACATGACTTATTACCTCATTTTTATTTCATCAGCCAGTAATCAAATTCTTAATATGATAATATTAATGCCAAATAAATTTCACAGGAAGAAATATGAAAACAATATCCATATGCTCCATTATTCCTGTTTCTTGACTCTTACCGGCTGACACAGCACAGAAAAAAATCCAAAAATCTGAGGGCAGTGTACAATGTTCATTTCAAAAGCTTTTAGTGGTGATGTAAGGTACACAAAAAAAAAAAAACAAAAAACAAAAAAACAAAAAAAAACAACACCAAAACACACCAAAAGCCTAAAACAAACAAAGAAACAACAACAACAAAAAATAACAACAACAAACAAACAATCATTTGGGGGGGGGGGGGGGGGGGGGGGCTACCTTAAATACAAAGACTTGAATGTTGTAAAACTGTTTGTACATTAAACATCTGCTTATAAGATAATTCTGCCTTCAAACCACAGATGACAGCCATGGACATGAACACATCTTTATTCATGGAAGTGAAAAATTTGCAGGAGAATATCAAATACTGGTCAAAGATGCATTTGCTTGATGTTAGAAGATGTCACACGAAATTCAATGTCAATAAATACATTTAATTCCCTCCTCTCCATCAGAATAAGTACAATCTAGGTTGGCCCAATGAAGTGTCAGAATGCAAGAGAGGAAGACTTGACTTGTAGCTACAAGTGTTGAGTAGAAAACCATAAATTTATTATAATTTCGTCTTTACTGACAAGACAAATAGTAGGCGGGCAGATTCAGACACTGTTTCCACTGGCTCTTTCAGGGAGACATTTGCCATCTGGTTTTTGGAGGTAAAGCAAGTTGAGAGAAAAAGCCAAGATATCTCATTGAATGTTAAATGAGTTGTTTCTGTTGGAGAGTAGATATTAAACTTAAACTGCCTTGGTAGTGGGTTCTTTCTCTTCCTTTAAACAACCATTCAATTGTTAATACACTATTCAATTATAAGTAATGCAGTATATATGAGAAAATCTAATGACACTATAACATTTATAAGTTAAAAGGAAAGGTATCATATGCTGACAATGAATCTCAATTTTTATCTCAGAGTATGTACGCTTACCCTTTCCAATGTTCACTTTCAATTCTGTAAACTATTTTTTCACATTTCATGTATATTTATGAATACACTATTACTGCCAAATTCCTAGCTTAGCTATCCTTGCTGAGCTTAATACATATTCAAAAGTCACAGCTGTGACTAGGAGGAGATGAGTATTTTTGTGGAAACCAATTTTTCTCACATATCAAAATGTATTTCCTTAATTTATTGTCACATGCTTGTTAAACCATATTTTAGATTCTTTTCCTAATGCATACTTATGCAGAATATGTATTGCAGTTTAGAAGACTCCTACAATTGCAGTCCGTACTTATTTAAAGAAAGATTTCCTTCAATTATGAAATACTGTGGGCAAAACACTGGCAATAGCATTTGGCGCTTAACAGGAACACTTGGAAAACTAACAAAACTCTAAAATTTTATTAACATGCAGAGTGCTGTTGACTCTCCTATAATATCTGTGACAGTTATTATGGCTGCTCTCAGAAATTACTAATTAAGTAACGCGGTAATAAGGATAAAGGATGACAACTTAAACAGATTTAATTCATGATAAAAATCCCTCTATATAGTACAGAATTTACTTGTGGCTTATAAATTTGGGGAAAAAAGTATATTCAGAAAAGGAGAATGGGAAATTTACTGCTTATGTTTCAGTCTTAACTGAACAAATGACTTTTAAAACCTTAGTTTCAATGAAAAATGTGTCTGTTGGGATAGCTGCAAATGTCTGATATATATGATGCTACTCATAGGTAGAGTGAAACAGTATTGTTTCCTTTGAAAACAATTTCGTGTAAAGGGAAGATATAAAGAAGACTCTAAAGTATTAAGTAGTTCTGTGGAATAAGTGGATACTAACCTCTAAAAGCTCATCTAAATATTTAATTTAACATGTTACAAATTTCAGTAAAATCTAGCTTTGGGCCTATAACAGAATGGAAATTTTCAGGTGGTCTTCGGTATAACTGACAAATCTCCACCCAGGCAAAGGCTGCAATGGAAACCAATGAGACTACTGAGGCAAGCAGAAGTACGTCAGTTAACTAACTAGTACTTAAATAATTTTCTATCCAGGCAACAGAAATTTGATTTTATTCCATGGTTGTCCTCAAAACCTAGGTTATTGCAGTGCCACTAATACCATGATTTTAACCCTTGTATGGTCAAAACAAAATGAGATACATGATATTTAGGCAATCGGAATAATCAGGAGAGAGCTGGTAGATAGATCAACCAGCTAAAATCTTTTCTGTCTCTACCAGATGAGCATTTAGCTAGTGCATCTAAAATACACATTTCCTTTCCAAGTCTGGACAAACTCAAACTACAGTAATTGCTTAGTTATAATAAGATATGCAAAGAATAAAACATCTGGCATTAAGATACAGTTAGTTCTGGAAAACAATGTAGATGTAATGTTTCTGCATAGTTTGCACGTTTATAATGGAATGGCACTATCTCTAGAGTAAGGATTTTCCCAATATCATTTTCATCTGGTAAGTGAGCCAGAGTTTGTTAACCATCTGCATATGTGCAGTATAGATTTTTAAAGTAATTATTTTTATAGCATTCCAAATTGCTATTGCATAAAATAACATATATTTTTCAGCTAAACAGCCGGAGGTTACGTAAGTCATAAAATACCATTTTGTATTCATTTTAGTTTAGCTGTTGTGCAACTAGAAGATTGTATGTATGTTTTGTCTCAAAGAAATGCAAACATTTGTATTGAAGTTTTAAGGTTCCTCCCTGGTGACAACATCCAAAGGGAGAGGTTTTGGTGTTTTATTTTCATGTCTTTTGGGATATATGTGGGATGGTGTCTATCATGACCAAAGTCTACAAAGATTTAGTTCAGATGGAAGTTATTCACTTTGGTTTTGCAGGGGAAGTGTCTTTATTAACATGTATGATTTTTTTCACTCTTTTTGCTTGTTGAATGAATGACCACCACTGAAAATCCCACTGATTTACAAAAGCAAAACATAATGTCTGCAATAACCATTTAAGGCTAACCATGGGCTGTGGCTGTGTTTTCTTTATTGTTTGTGTTTTGTGAAGGAGAGGAGGATTTGGTCTAAAACCTTCTGCTGTATAATTTGGGAATTAACTAAATTAGAAATACCCTAATTTTCTGAAATATTTACAAATCAAAATAAAACAGAGCAGAATTGCAACTAAGTAAAAATGACTTGGCTTCAAATGGCAACTTTCAGTAGACAGATTCATGAAGACAGTAGAATTAAAGCTGTGGTTAAATCTTCATAACAAAAACCTCCACTGAAATTAAGTTAAGACTAGTGTGCATTTAAATTTTTCATGTACCCAAAGACAGAGCAATTTCTCTTCAGAACAGCCACATCATACCCAAAATAGCTGCTCAGTGCAGTCCCAGACTGGCTGAGCTGTACAATCACGAGGACAAGATCCTTTGAAAAGATCTCTGCAATTATTTGAAAGGTCAGAATGAGACTGCATACCTCAAAACCACTGAAAAGAAGACAAGTTATACCAAAGGCTCTTATTTTATTTTTTACTTTGTTTTCTTCCAGAAAAGAGCATGGCTGGCAGTTAAATCCACTGAAGAATTCACACAAGGTTAGCAGAGGTTTTTGATAAGTGTGTCTTGCAAAATACTACACTTTTTTAGCCTCAGGCAAACAATTTTTTTTCTGGTAGGTAAACAACAATATCATCCTACTAACATGTGTAAATTCTATTCCTTCATGCACAAATTCCATAATTATTTTTCAGGCTTTGATAAATAGCACAAATTCTATATTATGTATGGTCCTTCCCTGTAATGAATAAATTCACTGCAATCCTAATACCGTAAATAGGAAGTAAATAAGAAAAGCAGAAAGAGGAACTGTTTCAACATGATGATTGTAAATAAAGGGAAGGAAGGAAGGAAGGAAGGAAGGAAGGAAGGAAGGAAGGAAGGAAGGAAGGGAGGAAGGAAGAAAGAAAGGAGGGAAGGAAGGCAGGCAGGCAGGGAGGGAGGGAAGAAAACCCCCAAAGTTTATTCAGAGTTAGATAATGGTTTCCAAATGAAACCATTCTAAATATAACACCTTCAGAGAGCTGTAAATTTGATCTACAATTGTAACAACTGTAGCAGTGATTTCTAATCAGGAATTACTAGCGCTATCATGTCTGGTACATTTTTTATTCATAGTTTTATGTTTTCTTTTAATCATCAATTTAAACAGAATTGCATTATTATTATTATTTTTTAAATTAAAATGAGAAAACTGTACCGTGACAAGCAATTTAAAGCAAATGCAGAAATTAATGTTTTTGTTTTGGAAATGCCACTGCAGCAGAAGTCTTTTTCCCTAACAAAAATTGTTCACCAGCGCCTAGAAAGTTTTAAGATTTTAGATCCATTTCTATTACAGGTAGATGCAAATGCCTCCCATTCCATGCCCTCACCCATGCACCTTGTGATCAGCCCTGAAGTTTAATCAACGTAATGAGATTACAAAGAATATAGGAAAACAAATTAAGTAAATAATAATATGAGGTGCATTGAATATGTAGATAGATATGCACAGCCTAAATCCTTTGAGCATAGTAGGTTGTATCTGCTGATGTCATCAACCAATTTGATCATGGAAAAATGTACATATTTTTGTTGTTGTTATCGTTGTTAGGTCTGCTTTCTGTATGCATAACCATAAGCAAAAGTACCACTGGAATCAACATTATTCATATACTCAGGGTTCGCACAAGCTGAACACTTCAACAAGAATACGATATTTTGGACATGAAGAGAACCAAAAACTGACTTCTTTTCTGCTTTACGGCATTTTTTTTTTTTTTTCAGAAAATTTGCTCATGTTAATTTATTATTATTGATTATTACTTTGACAATTAACTCAAAGAACCTCATGTGAGGTTCATGAGCATTACTTCATGTGAAGTAATTTTTTCCTGAGTGCTAAAGAAACTTACACTAAGGATTCTAAATAGCTGTCAGTCAATGTAGATGAGCTTTATTTCTTGATCCTAGAAGACTCCCAGAAAAAAATTAAAGCAAATGTAGACGCCAAAGAGAACTTGCACACTGAGTGACATACTTTAGAAATCAAAATATTTAATTCCTTCAGAACTAATTTAGCTTAAAGGAACTCTATCATTCCCACCATCTGGGAAGACAAGCTGGTTTTATGTGCTTCCATCTTCCCTGCCATGAACTAGTTAATGCAAACCTACAGTTTCATCCACTCTGTAAACCAAGTACTTCTCTTCAAAATTACATGAAGATATAGAAAAACCAACCAAACAAACAAACAAAAAACAACAACATGCAAACAGCTCTACTCTAAAGCTCTAAAAACATCAGCTAAAATGTTGATGTATAGAAGCCTGTTCAAAATATATTTTTAAAGAAAATATTTCTTTTTTATGCAAAAGATAACTGCTTGCAACTATTTAAGCTAAAGTCTCTATGTAATTTTCCCTTCTGAAAAGGTAGCGCAGAAGAAAAGCCAAGAAATTATTACAAAAAAGCTGGTGATTCCTACCTGGCACTACTCAACTACTTTGAGTGCCACTCCAAAATACTGCCATTGCAGCGTAAGGTAGTGTCTCTACTAATAGTATTTTATTAAATCAATGTCTTGTTCAGTTCCAGCTGTTCTCCATATGACCAGTGGAAAGAAAGGATTTCCCTCCTCATGTGTTTTGGGCAGACTCTGTGTGTAATATAATTATTCAGCAGTGTGAGATGACACGCCATTCAACTTTTGCTCAAACAACCTTATAAATCTCTGTTCACATCACCTAGATCAACAAAACATGACTCTTATGATTAAAGCTTTGCCTTTAGTTATTCTTTCATTCTTTGTTTTGTTTTGTTTTCCTGTTTGTTCAGGGGTTTCTCTCTTTGTATACAATTGTATGTGCTGAGGGACTCAATTCCCAGACTTCAAATAATAAAAGAAGGTCCAAGAAAAAAAAAAAAAAAAAAAAGCCAATTCTTGTCTACTCCTCCTCTCCTCCTGAACAAGTTTTGGAGGAATACTGGAGAAAGTGCATAATTACTGTGAAGGTATGCCCCTCACAATGAGTGAAACCATACCTGAGCAATATCCAAACACTTCTTGAATGCCAATAGGCTTGGGGCTATGACCTCTTACTTCCCTGAGGAGCCTGTTTCAGTACCCATTCACCCTCTTGGTGACATTTCAGTGGTTATATCCTCTCCATGAAGAACAGGGTTTGGCTGTGTAGTCATTACAGTTTTATACAAACACATCTCCATTTACCTTTTGACTGCCTGTCTTTTGGGGATGCCCTTAGGACACTCAAGTGCTGAAAACCTAAATGAGGACACAATTATAATGATACTCACAATAAAACCAGTTGAGTTGACAACACTGCCTCAATGTGGAAAAGAAAAAACAGATGAGTACTCTGCAGAAGAAACACTTGTGTCTCCCTGACAAATGTTGGGTTGGAAGTGCTACAGCAACAAAAAAATTTTCGTTGCACATGTTAGCACAAAAATCTGCATTTGCAATGGTCTTTTTGGTTTCACTCCAGCACACACATTTCGCTCTGAGGAAGATGGTAATGTCAGGTTCTCCTCGATCTCCAGCTCCACTCATCTCTCGCAATGCAGTCTATTTTCTTTCAGGGTTAAGTTCTTGGAGTAATTCCAGTGCAAGATAGTAGCAGTATACTGAGCCCCCTCACTCCCAGCATCCTGCCCCAAACTAGCTCATTACCTTCTGGACTCCAGCTGTAAAATCAAGGTCTTCTGTACAACATAGCACAAACCTCCTTGTTCCTATCCATCAAAGTACATGAAACGATTACAAATGACAGCTACTTATGTATGTGGAAACTGCAATTCTTTTTCTAGTATAATTTAGTCTACAAGCCAAAATCAACTCTGTAAATGTCCAAGGGTATGAAGATTACAGCAAATTAAGTGCAATTCACATCTGAATGAAACCATCTACTGAAGGGAGAGTGGTGAGAGTAAATGTAGATATTTTCACTTAGCCTGTATTAAATTTGTAGTTTTGATTAATTCATCTTAACATCCTGAGCTTCCCTGTGTACAGAAGTCCCCAGAGAGCTTGCAAGAGACTGTCACTAGTGCTGCTGTAGCAGCTCTTGTCACTGGAGGGCACACTGTTGCTGCTTTCTCAGGCTTTCACTGGCTCATCATAATTTTTTTTTCGACTTCTTTTTTTTTTTTTTTTTTAATGGCATTTTATCCCCCCACATTACCTGAATGCACAAGTCTTCCTTTTATGGACTTCTGACTACTAAATTATGCAAAAAAAAAACAAACACAAACAAACAAAAAACAGCAACAAAATCTCCAAAAATAAAACGCTGAAAAGAAAGAGAGATTTTATTTCCTGTGTAATGTACCGGACAGTGTAACTATTCATTAACTTTAAAGCATACAGTTTAAAATTCTGTTTTTTCTTATGATCTCAGTTTTATATCCTGGAGTTCATTTAGACCAAAACCAAATCCCTGGCTCTAACTCTACCCTTAATATTAGGAAAATTGGGCTTCCATCCATTTAAGCTGTTATGCTTATTCAGCATTTCCTCTAGATACTTGAGGAAAAACCTGATCCAGGTAAAAGCTCTTACTTAAGGATATGCATTGTACCTCAAAGGAAAGCTTTTCCCATTATGACAGTGAGCCTCTGGCTGAGCTCTCCCAGCTCCCCTTTGTCCAGATAACATTAAACACTGAACCATTATAGAAATTACAAATGAATTAGAAGAAAAAGAAAAAAAAAAAAAGCTTTTCTTATGTGTTTAAAGCTCACCTGATCATAAAGCAATGAATACCCTGAGACTACCTGTCTCATGCAACCCCTCCCTGGTGCATGGGGCAATAGCAGCAGAGCAGCCCCACTGTGAATTTCTGCCCAGCTCGTCTACATTGTGCTTTTGCTCCACTGGACCTGAGGAGGGAGACCACAGAGGTAAATGCACAAACAGATTCTGTCAAAATGAGCCATCTGTGGGGTTTCTGCTCCCTGCCACAGCCTACGAGATGCAAATTTGAGCCATGCAGGGCTAGGAAGTACGTTTCACAATGCTGACAGGCTCCTCAGTACTTTTGTAATCATATTGTGACCCATGGCTTGGAACAGTTGGACAAAACTACTGGAGAAGCTTTCTGGAAAGCAATTTCATTAGCACACAATATTGGCCTGACTCTGCCTGAAAAGTCAATGGCAAAACTCAAAGTGATTTTAATGAGAGAAGAAGTAGGTCAGTACTGGAAAATCTCATGCACAGCCTTTATATTCTGTCACTGATTCCTTGTGATCCTCAAAGACGAATAATTCTGAATCTCCACAAGTAAAACTGTGCACAAGGAAAGTCACTTTTAATGCCCTATCTGGGCTTTCATAAAATCTTTAGAAAAGTCCCTTACAGCACTAGAGCTTGACTGACACTTTCAAATAAACAGCAAATGCATCTTTGCTGCTGTCCCATTATTTCAAACCATCCATCTCACTGTACCAATTCTCCTTTAAAATAACTAAAAAAAAAAAAAGAGCCCAGCTTTACATTTACAGAGTTTTAGATGAAGATATTTGAGTGTGCAATGTAACAAGTCTCACGCAGATATAAAAGCTGCTGGAAGACACATAAGAGTGCCAACAGTTCAGTGTCAGTCCCTAAAAGGATCAATTGTTAATTCCCTGACCAAATCAGGTTATAACACAGCCTGCACTGCTCAGACTCGGAGGGTTTCTTAGCTCCATTTACAGTCCGAGTTTTCTTTGCCTAGAATGTATGTTATTTGATCCTTCATACCTCTCAGCCAGACCCTGAATGCTTCATTTATTAATCTGATATTATTTCCTCCATAGGCAAATGAAAGGATTCACGACTGATGATTCGGACTGCTTGCTAAACAGCTGGGTCTTCTTCCAAGCCTTTTTCACGCTATGCCTTTTTGCATGCTTGAGAGTTCAGCTACAGCTAAGTTACACAAACTCTTCAGCTAAAGGAACAAATCAAAACACTGGAATCCAAACCACTTTAGACTGGCAACTACATGCAACTGCTGAATCTCCCTAAGCCATAACAAAACTGTTGTGGAGATCAGACCCCCTATTTCCAAAGCCTTTATGGAAGTTCTCCGTTCTGGCCTGGCTGGTCACATCACTGATACAGTGACATACTGATCCCCACATCCTTTCCATAAAGCCACACTCTATGGTCCTCACGCTAATTACAATCTTCACCAGCATTGAGAGGGCCCAGAACTGTCTGCAGGGTTCTGATTTTCTGAGCATGCTTTACATTGTATGTGTGTAAGTCGCATTCCCTGCTCTGCCCCCACATGGTCCACATGGGAAAGGGGTGGCCTGTGCTCAGGATGATGCATCGGTCCACAGAAACCAATTCTGGAGAGGCCTCTGGAGAAAGAGCAGCTAGATATGGACTGCAGGTCTGTCCCAGAGGTCATGCAATCCCCTACCCAATCTGCATTTCCAATCACCAGCTTCCTACAAGTGAGGAATAAAGCAGCAGAATGTCTGAAATTGAATAAACATGGCTAATTATCAAGGGGATTATAATTGTGACAGTGAAATATGATGATCTATGAGGTCAAGAATTTTCTTCAAAGAAACATGCTTGAAAATGATATTAAAAGCTTGACTTAGACAGATTGCAGGGAACTGACCCAAAACTATCTTCAAAGGTTTTTTTCCCCTGAAGAAATCAGTCATTGCACTGCACAAGACTTGTATGGGCACAAATGCAAAAATAATTTAATGTTTATTTTGACTTCCTGCACTAACATAATTAGTACTGATCTGTACTGGAATACTAACCAAATCTTGCATACACCTTTTCTAGCAAGTTGATGTCTTAAATGATATTCTGAAAAGTTGAGTTCAAGACAAGTAGAAAAAAACAATATGTTAGTATCAGAAATACTCTAAAGCACCATCTGCAAATAATTTGTAACTGATAGAGTAATATTTTCTATTCAGCAGATAAGACCTTGTTATGTATTAAAAATGGATTGTAACTTTGCTTTCAGGAAGCCTGACATATTTGTATGCTTAGAGCCCACTTGAATTCAGTAGGTCTTAGGCCTTAACTACCACTTACCAGTCAGACAACCCAGGAGACCCCTCACAAGACACCACAAAAGTTGACCCAATATCTTAGGTCCCCGAGCTAATCTTGACATTTCTTTCCTCAAACAAACAAACTGTGTTGTTGCTTGATAAAGATGCATGCCATAATAGTTTGCAAAAGAATTTCAGGAATATAGGACTGTAAAGAATCACCTGGCAATAAATGTTCATTTCAGAAGGGTGCATATAACTTCAGCTACATTCAACTCAGGTTGAGAAATTCCCAGAATCTTATATTAAAACAAAAGCCTCCAGAGCAAAAGCCCGGAAGCCACAAAGCTCTTCTGTGCCACAAGAGGACAGCAGGAGAGATCAAAGGTTTGCTACTATCATCTTAGATCACTCCATCAGCAGCAGATTTTTTTAACGGAAAATGCCCAGATAATCAAATTACCTGCAGACATTTGCACTTGTTCATCTAGGTCCATATTACAAAGGAGATCCCATGTTACTGGCTACCAAAATTAATAGAAAATTTTAAGATAATAAGAAACCTTATGCTCAAACAATCTTTCTACAGAGAGCCATCTAGAGATAGTATTCATCATAAATTAAGTACAGTCCCATCCAGATAAGTTACAGTTGCATATCATTATCCACATCCATCCAGATGTTCTGGAAATCATTCACTATAGTTACATTTGGTAACTATAGTGATAGCTATGTTCTGTAAACATCCTATGATTTATTGTGTTTTTAATTTCTATAGGAGTGAAACTAGATGTCTAGAGCACTTTTTTTTCCAATGATGTCATGATACAAAGATCTTCAAATGGGACCAGATTAGTAGCCATAGATATGAAGAAAGCAATCATACAGCAATGTTACAGTCAGGAGGACACTGCTTATCATGACTGCAGACCATGATATTAATGGACATTTTTACATCTTTGAAAATCAAGATTATAAACTTATTAAGCAAAGATGAGCATCAGATCAATTAATCTTTTAGCTAATGATGAATGCTAGGTCATTACACCTATTCACTCTAATATATTTTTTCTAATAAATGTTGAATGAAGTCACCTACTACTGTAAATCAACATAGCTCAGTTAAAATCAATGGCCCTATACCAATTTATGTCAATGACAGATTTACTCTACTGGCTTCTTTGATCTTATTTTTCAGCTTTGCCTAACTTTTGCTACTTCCTTTACCTACCTCTGCCATGCTAATATCGTAATATGGTGCCATTCTGGCAAGCTGATGCGTACATTATAACAGAGAAGTAAGAAGATGGAATTTGTTAAAAAGGGTGCTGGCAGCTGCAAGATGTCAGCTGTATATGCAACAATGAAGCATTCTTTTGGGAAGCACAAAACCGAAATTTTCAATAATTAATACAAAAATCAAGCTAAGTCAGTAATGCTAACAAGGGTGGTGACACGAGAATTTTTTAGTAGTAAAATGTAATCCATTCATTTTTACTCGTTTACAATATTACTGCTTAAATTCTTTCATGGCACCTGAATTTGTATTATGGTAAGAGTTGCTACTTCATCCTTAAAGCAAAGACCTTTATTTTTTGGCATACCAAGATTTTGTGCTGGAGAGAGGAGCTGTTTTTTCACCCCGAATTCTCACTTCAGAATGCCCACTTGAGGAGACCTTTTAAACATATCCAGCCATGCAACAACAGAGTGCTAAAATAGTGTGTTACCTTTCCCTGCACAGGGTGCACTAAAATCCTGCTGAACCACTGATTACTGCAGCCTGCTCCAGGATTAAAAAAAAAAAAAAAAAAAAAAAAAAAAAAAAGTCTCTTAAAAGATAAAGAAAACTGAGATTTCATATTAATATCAACAGACTTTGATCTAGCAATATATCTACCAAATGTTATTCCAGTATCACATTCTAAATCTTTGTCTCTGAAATGATGTGGATTGTCAGAACTTCATACATAAATTTATAAGAGAACATCTTTAATTTCATGCAAATGACAGTCCTAAATGTCCCTAGTAAAATAGTCATTGTCTTCTACTATAATAAATTTCAAACTTTTTCTAGTTTTTCCTGAACTCTAAAGATGAATGATATTCCAACTGTTCTCATAACACATTACTATGGCCTTGGCCTTGCACTATGCTGCTATGTTGAAATATTAAGTTTCAACAAGAAAAAAGCTGATATAAAGCAAAAGTTGTAGAAGTTCTGGAATAAAATTATCTATGAATTTGTGAAATGAAATGTTCTAACATGTTCTAGAAGGCTTTCTTATTTCCTAGACAAAAATGTGTGCAATATTCAGTTCAAGTTCATGATTTCATTGGAGTCCCATAAAATGTATTTGATTCATTTGTTAACAAGTGCTGTGCCCAGGTATTCCATATTTTTCTTATACTAATGACACTACCGACTTCTCCTTGACTAAACATTTTCTTTCAAACTATTTTCTCAGGAGGAAAAAACAGGCTCTAGGGACTTTTTCCAGAAATGCCTGCCTGCAAGACAAAACACTTGGAAGCCAAGGGATTTCCCAGCTCAGCTCCTGTAACTATGCTGCCATCCTACATATCACTAACCAATATTACCGTGTTACTGAGCTAATTTATCAGGTGGTCAGGCTGCAATGTGACTATACAGGGATGCAAAAGTGCCCATAATTTGGAAGATTCCTAGCTAATGCATGAGTCCTAATGAATCCATTTTCATTCTACTTGTCTTTCAGGACAAACAAAACAAAACAAAACAACAAAACAACAAAAAAAACCCACCTGCTAGGTCACCAAGGACAAGATATTTGTTCTTGTAATGCATCCAAAGCTGTGGCACACTGTTAGAGTTGGGTCACAGGTGTAAAAATAAAGAAACAGGAAAGATGTTTCTTGCTAAACATTAGCAACACAGCCAAACATTTGCTGCCTACATTTCTACATTATCAAGGACTAAGGCATGCCCCCTGCAGAGCTTCTGTGTACTTCTGAGACATGAATCAAACATGAAGAGAATATCACAAGTCTGATCATTATATATTATATATAACTCCTACATCATTACAGAAGTTTTACTGTGGCCTTTCAGGGATAATAGAGTCAGAAACCAACTCACTGCTGCTGACACAGGTATTCACAGCTCTTTCAGGCCCACTGAAAACCACAGCCTCAACTCTTCCCATCAAAATGTTACAAAAACAGGCCTTGGAAGTCACGACTGTATAATAAGTATCTGTAACATAGAATATAACTACTACATGTATGGTTAGGGGTCCATATGAATGCATGCAGTGAACTCCCTACATCATGATGATAATGAAATAAGAAATTCAGAGATACCCTGTGAGGGAATGCAGAGCCAGCAGTGTCTGCAACCTTTCTTAAGCATTAATGATTAATTTTCAAAAGGAGAAAACAAATCAGTGGCAGAAATGAATGGTGCTAGGATGCTTTTCAGATGCAACAGAAAAGAAACAGAACAAAACAAATTCATTATTGAGAACATTAAAATGATAAACAAACCATGACTAAGGAATCAGTGGAAACAAGAATAAGGCTTCACCATGCTCCTCTTGCCTTTTTATCCATCAACACATTCAAAAAGGAAATACTTCCGAATTACCTCTTGATGTTTTTATTTAAGAATGAGTGTTACAGTTCTTATGCATTTAGGACACCGAGTATGTTTGTGAATGTAAATATAAGAATCAGTCTTTAAAATTTTTCTTTTAGGTTGATGATAGATGTATCACATCAAGTAGCTGTGTCCTAGCAACAACATACTCTTGCTAAACTCAGGCAATTGGAAAATCAGTCAAATTCAGACGTAATTAAGATTAAATGTCATAACTGACAAGATATGAAAAATACTAGGCCTTTCTAATTTAACCTTTTTTTTTTTTATATAACCATCTCCAGATCTTTTGCAATAATTCATGCAATGACATTAGTAATATACAGAAATAAATTAGAATTGACTTTTGCTAAAATATCTGAATAGTATATTAACTCTTCTTGAAGTGTGTCTGAGGGGAGTTCCTGTTTTCCCTCTGAACCAAACGCATGCAGCTGATTCAGAGGCTGCATTAGTGCTTAAGTTACATCCTAAAATTCTTTCTAAACTTGAAGCCCTCTAATTTTTTCAAAACATTTTAGTCCCCAAGTCACACTGTCAATCATGTATTTACCATTCTTCATTTGCTTGGGATGAGGTATTATCTTAATTTTCCTTATCCCTTGATTTCAGTAAAAAATTCTGAAAAAAAAAAAAAAATCTTAAAAAATTCTGTTCTCTGGAAGTGAAAACCAAAGCAAGTTTCAACAGTCTGTATGAATGCGTCCATGATATCCTGACTTCCAAGGCTCACCACAGTGACACTGTTTTCGTCAACAGCAGTTCCTGTGCCATCTTACTGTACAAGAGAAGCTTTCCTAGAAGAGTCTTAAGTGTACTGCCTTCCTGAGCCTCTTCTCTCCTCTATCACATCCACGAAGCGGATGTTTGTCTCTAGTGCTTCTTACTGTGCTGTGAGCTCCCAAGAGGAACCACCTTACTGAATGATTTCATGAAAGATACGTGATTTAATACCGTGATCCTGTGGTATCAGCAAATCCAAAAACATCTGCATTCAGAATGACTGAATCCTCCTGAATTTCTAACCCTCACAGTATTAACACTGTCTCTTAGATCTTCCAGCCTATGTCACAAATTCTCTACTACCTTCAGTAGGTCCGATCCTGAGGTCTGATCCCAGTTCTGTGGATTTTGCTTGGATTTTTTCTGAAGATAATGCAAGGGCAGGTATATCTGTGAAAAGAGGTTACTTACTCTCCCCATAGTCTACCTGTAAGGAAAACCCATACCTTTTTTAATAAGAGAGAAAGCCAACAAAAGAGAGATTTTTCTCCTTTAGTTCTACTGCCAAAACTGAAAACGTTTTCCTGCTGAACTGAAAATAGGTGAGGATGCAACCTTCTCTTTTTAATTTGCAGATATTGTCAGACTGCTCAAAACCTACACAGTAAGAGTACTCAGGTGAAAGTGATATTATAGTTTCAACTAATTGTGTAAATGAATATAAGCATGAAAAAGTAACTCAATACAACTGCTACACCACTAATTGTTTTAACAAAAGGTTAGTAAACAAAAGGGAAATGTACACCTATTCACCTTACTGCAGAAAGCCTACACAAAAATCCTGCACTGCAAAAGCCCTAGAGATGTGGTTTCAGTACACTACATGATCTGCCACAGTCCCTTTGCTCTTGAAGTGATTTTCACCCTGTGTGAACTTTGCAAAAAATGTTTATAAAGAAGCAAAGAACATTTGAGATGAGAAAAGCAACCATGTTATGATTAAAAATGTATGGTAATGCCAGTGCTTGTGGTAGTATACAAGAAAAGCAGCTGGCTATTAAGCTAAGTAACATAAGACAAGGCATGCACCTCTCTGCAGACTTCTCATATTGTAAGGACATTTTCCAAGGAGAAAGCTAATATCATCGTGATACTTACTGTTCCCAGTAAAACATATATGCTTTTACAGAACAGGATTCACTTCTGAAGCTGTACCAACAAGTAAATTATTCATAACAGAAGAGATAAAAGACTGAACATTTCACAGAGTAAAATATTTAGACCCCCCAAGCTCTGTGAGTGTGATCACACACATACTAACTGGGCATATTGGGAATTTAAATGAACTTAAATTAAGTGGTACAAACTGTGCATATGAAATACAGAAAGTTGATCAAAAAAAGAGAGCTCCCCTATACCTACGTTTTGTCTTTCATGTTGAAGTAGTTCAAATGGAATTAAGCAAAGATGCAATTAATCGGTGATCTTACATTGTGCTACTTATCAATATGTGAGCGTAAAACTTCAATAAAATAGGATGCTTAAAGGACTTCTAAACGTATCAATATTCAATTAAATAATGTTAATAAAGTCATTAAAAGGGAATTAACAAGGGTTTACACAAGAAGTATCTCTGTCCAACATTAGGTGGCTCTTTAAACATTTTCTAAAGAAATACAGTAAAAAGCTATTAAAATATTTATGGGATGTTTGCATTAGTTCTATTTAACAGGCATAACAGAAATAATATCAGCAGTTTAAAATGCTTTGCTTCTCAGCGCCACATGATTATTCGCTAGTTACAAGAGATAAATAAATTCCCACTTCTAAAATATTAAGGCTTTGTGTTATAAAGAAAAGATATTTAAATCTTTCATTAAAAATCATAGCTTCACCAAAGTCGGATGTTTACAGCTATTCATTGGGTAACTGATATTAGAGTATGCTGCAGCAGGAACCTGGGCTGGAGCTGCCCACCGGAGCTCTCACCTGCTGCTCATTATTTCAGGTAGCCCCAAAGGACCCAAAGCCCAAAGCTGTGTTTGCTGTGAAGTCAGGCCTACCAGGCAAACTCTTCACGGAGAGCTTACAAAGTAAGGAAGATTATTTCATTCAAAGAGATTGTGCTGGTGCAGCAGTTCTGGAGTTTGTGGCTCCTCCTCTATTACCGAGTAACAAAAAGCCTCCTAGGACTTGTTAAATTAGCCAATGTAATGAAGTCCAATTCTGTGTTATTTGCACAGGGACTGGAAAAGATTTCATGTTTCCATGTACATAAACAAAACCTGGCTCAGCACACCAGGGACTTGGGAGGTTTATAAAATATAAAAGACATTCACATTAATCTGTTAAACAATTCATTCTCTACACTGCCCTTTCCTTCTAAGTGAATTCATTACTTATTAAATATATTTATTTGTTGCTGGCCTTTTTGTTCCCAGTGCTGAACCCCGAGACTGTGGGGCTCACCAGTGGTGGCAGTGATGTCCTCTCTTAGGAAGTGTCTGGCCCGGGGATATGTGCTGCACTGGCACCAAAGCACTGGCAGGAAACTGAGAAGCATTTGTCTCTCTTCCTCTTTCTACAAAAATTCGGGTCCACAACAACGTGAGTCTTTACACTAATAAGGACAGGAAGTCTTTGGGACAGCAGCATTGATCTGGGTTAAATTACTATGAAACAAATAAATTCACCTTGTGGAAAGCAGAAGATTAAGCAGTCCATCTGATGCTGCTCAGACAATGGTGAGTGGTTTCCTCCCAAGAAATCGCTAAGCTAACAGAAAATGTGAGTTACTTGTAAAACAGAATGGGCAAACTTTGTCAGGGTAAACCCATCTTTATATTCAGGACCTGTGACTCTTCCTCTTCTCTCAAGGAACTGTCACTTGCAATTTCGATGGATGTTGCTCCAAATTTATTGAAAATGTATTTTCTTCTGAAAATAACAGCTCTTATTCTTTAAAAAAGATCAAAGAGGAACCGCTGGATAAAAATCTTTTAAGGAGAAATGTTTTCTAAAATAGGATGTTATACTAAATCACTACACCTTTGAGTTCATAAAAAGTATAGTGCTTGTTCTACTTGAGCAGTATTCCTGTAAATAGTTTGCAAAGACACTAATTGCCAAAATTTACATTCACTTAATAAAGCGATGAAGATTTTAAAAAATGATGCAACTCATCACTTCTTTCAAGACATCACTTCTCTTCAACCTTAACCAAAGTACAGGTGAAAATAGCACCTACTTGCTTTTGTTTTCTTTAATGTCAGCAGGCAGCAAGAACTACTCATGTCTTTAACAAGAAACAAACAATTAAACAAGCCTTCTACCACCTTCCTTCCCAAAATATTTTAGTTTCAGAAACATTTGTTACAATCATTGACAGCTTCCATGCTTCCCCAACACTATCTCACACTATCTCTTGCCTAATAATATCACCTAATCACATTATCCACATATTATTATTATTATTAACTCTATTAATAATATTAACATTAATATTGATATTAGAGGGGAAGTTGTTGTTTATGTACAGGTTGGAGATATATTTTTCACTTCTTGTGTAGCACTCAGAATACCCTAGCTACACTTTTTTGTCTCATAGATCCCTGCTGTTTCAAGCTTTGGAATGGGCTGCCCAGGAAAGTGGTGGAGTCCCAATCCCTGGAGGTGCTTAAGAGATGTGTGGATGTGCCACTAAGGGATATGTTTTAGGGATGGTACTTGATAAGTCAGGGTGACAGTTGGACTTGGTGATCTTGAAGGTCCTCCCCAACCTAGATGATTCTGTCATAAACTGTATTATTATTTGTCCAACTAAAACTGCATAAGCTATTCAGTGAGTCTGTGGAACATGTAGCTTCCACCAATTCACTCTGATCTAACTAGCCAAGTTTAGGGCTAATCAAATACACCTAACAGGTACTAGTCAGTCCATAATGGGAGACTTGCCCATTTTCCAGCCAAATACAGTAGGTCTGAACACTCTTATTTTCATTTTGAATCCTCTGCCAAGTTATCGTGCAGTCGTCTTTCATCCAGTGATTGTAAGAGTGTCTTTTTTAAAGCCGTATCCAGCCAGGGGACACATCTAACACAGGAAATGGTGTTGCACCGGACTTGACACGTACTGCAAAGAAACAAATGTGTACGTTGAATTTATGAGTCACCCCAATACATTTATTAAGCATTAAGTTGTGCTTTTACAACTGGTCTTCATCAAAGATATTTCATCTGTTAGCCAAAGCGTCATCTTTTCTAATGACTCATAATGAAGACTCATTCCATTTAGCTTGATTTTACTGGCTCATCAGCCTCTTGTTCTCAAGGGGCTAAGCTGTTCTTTTCAGCATGTTCAACCCACATACAAGTGGCCATTAACTATGCTTTCTCATTATGTAAGAATCAGCTAATCAAGACTGACCAAGAAATAACTGATGTTGTGATTAGAGAAAGAGAGACATCTGCTTAGAATTATCCAGACCGCTGTTTCAAAACTGATAAGGCATTTGCTGCCTTGGTATTAAATTATAGCAAGTATAAATGATTTTGGGGAGGCAGGGAAAATGTAGAGTTAGCTTTACCTATCACTTGGAAGAGGAGAGATGGATAGCACAAAGTGGAAATGAGCACCTGTGTCGAGGAGAAAAGACAGAACCTGTCTGCAAACCTCATTAATATACATCAGAGAGGGAAGCAGAGAAAAATTTTGGACTATCTTCGAGGTGCAGTATAAAATTATTTCCATTGTTCTCAGGAATGTAGAAAAGGCCAAGTTGTAGAAATAACTTCTATTTTCTAATTTCATTCAGATTTTTTTTTTTTTTTCATTTTATACTATCCAGAATAAAAATACTATTCATATATATCAAATTCTTCTCTCAGGTAAATCTGCTGCCATTCCACTGAAGACTGTGGAGAGCATATTTCTGATTTCTGATCAGAGTAGTTCTGATTAAATCTTACTAAGCAACATGCTTAGACATTTTTATAGATGTCATGTACAACTTTTCTGAAGCCAGAAGTTTACTTATTTTGATCCAAGAGCTGGAGATGCATATTTCCTCTTATTCCTTCTTGTTACAGAAAATCTGTAATCAGATACGATCATTTTATACAAATAAGCACCAGCAAAATGCAGATTCCAGAATACTGGTCTAATAAAATATGTAACGTAATAGAGACTGCATTGAAACTGAACCCTAACTCAAGCTGTAACTGAACATAACTCTTTTTTTTTATTCCTTGGGGAAAAAAGAGCACCAGATAGGAGGAGGACAGTGTGCTTTTACTGGACTAAACCACACTGAGAAAGTGCAAATATGTGGGTCAGATGAAGAAACAGGCAAGCTCTGCTCTCATCCCAAGAGGACTCGGGAAGTGTAAATTGCCAAGAACAGTCCCGTTTAGGGGGAGTGTTACAGTGTACTCAAGTTACCTTATTCATGCAAAAAGCATACATCTACATACAGCCAGGTACTCGATACTTTTTGCAGCTACTTCAAATGAACAAGTAGCAGGTAGTAAGATAAAAGCACAGAAATAAGTTGGACCAATTTTTGAAGGAATCTGTCTGGATTACTGAGGCCAGACATCAAAGAAGGGGAAAAAAACGTGTCCCATTGCCAAGCTTATGTTTCCATATATGTATTTCCTCTGCGCTAGGACTCTTCATACAGGCTCTGCTTTTTGAATCATCCCTCTTGGCTGATATTGTAATACTCAGCACTCATACGCTGCTTTTCATCTACAAAATGTGAAGGAATTAATCCTCACGGCTCTGCGGGAAGGAGATGCAACACCTAAGGACGGCCATCCCTGCTTGCCGGCGAGCGAGCTCGTGGGGCCTGCACGCCTGGCAGCAGCCCCAGCACACCCCAGCCGCGTGCTCCCGCCCCAGTGCGCTTCGTGAGTGGGGATTTGTTTCTCCGGCGGCACTTTCAGCCGTCCTCTGCAGCCCTGAGAAACTGCTCTGTCACTTGGACAGGAACTGACATTTTCTGGAAAGCGTCTGGGGTTTAGCGTCCAGGAAAGTATCTGCTTCGCCTCTGAATCCAGCTTCATGCAGAAGATTCTTGTCCTTAAGTACCTCGCAGCTGGCTTTTTCTTTCTTTCTCTCCTTTTTCTAAAGCTCCATTTTTTCTCTTTTTCATTTCTTTTTCTTCTTTTATTATTATTATTACTTTTTTTCCTGAAGAGGAAAACCTTCCGCAAGTAGGTGCAGAGCAGCAGCTGTTGCAGCAGGCAGCCCCACAGACATGCCTGCGGCCTGAGTCACCGACGCCTCTTTCAAAAAATGTGAAAGAACCCTTACATCAGTGAGCTGAACCGCACCGTGCCCAAGAACAGCCACAGGACGCACTCTTCTCCTATTGACACAAGGCAGTGATTTCTTCCTTGCACTGGCCCTCCTCTTTCCTTGTATTTTGTGAGGACCCAAATATTTTTACAGAGTAAAGAGCCCAGCAGCCTCCTCACCTGCTCCCCGAGAACAGGAAAGATCAAAATACTGAATGTTGTCCTGCTTTGTCTATGGAAATTCAGATACACCTGGAAACGCCTTTTAAAGGGGTTTTGAGAAAAGGGTGGGAAAAAAAAATAATAAAATAAAATAAAAGAGAGAGAGAATGAAAAAAAAAAAAAAGAAGAAATAAAGAAGGAAAAGAGGAGAAAAAGAGAGCCAGATTACATCAAAATTGATGTGAAAGTTCCTGCACTCCATTCCTGACAGGTTTTTGAAAAGAAACAAAGGTATGAACTCTTCAGGAGAACAGGATGGCTATTTTCTCTTTATTCTCTTAATAACATCCTATACTCAGTTCTTCAGATTTTTATTTTTCCTTGAAGGTTACAGAGGTACAAAAGCAAGTCCCAGGAGCTCAAAACACTAATAGTTACAGATTTTGCCATGACTGTGACAGTACTATCAGGGCATTTAGTTAGTTAGTTAGTTAGTTAGTTTTTTAAACTTGTAATGGAGTAGAAAACTTGAGGATATGAACCTGAAATATCACACCCAAAAAAAAAAAAAAAAAAAAAAAGACAATGCTGAGAAGATCTTCCATTACTTGCACTTTTTTACTGTTGTGATTTTTTTCCCAGTTTGCACTGATATGGACAAGCATTGCAAACTCAGGGAAGGGACAATCACCTAACGGGAACTGCAATGCAAACAGGTGCCACACAACAGCAGCAATCTGACACAGAGATATCTGTCATATTAAAATCTATGTGTTTTAGGGAAACCACAAGGTTCACTTCTTTGCAGATGTGCATCTTGTGTTCTACTGAGGAGGAAAGCTTTGAGTGGGTATTCACTCAGATGTAGAAGAAGAATTATGTTTTACAAAACTTTGACCCTCTATAAACATTAATCTGTATTGCAGAACCTTTTTTCCATTTCCCAATATTCACAACGAGGAATCAATAACAGATGTTTGGACTGTGACTTGGGAGGGCACGCTGAGAGAGCCCCTCAACCATACAGGCAT
The DNA here is from genome assembly GCF_009819795.1 of Aythya fuligula. Lineage (NCBI taxonomy): Eukaryota > Metazoa > Chordata > Aves > Anseriformes > Anatidae > Aythya > Aythya fuligula. The sequence goes on from NC_045565.1 coordinate 34,681,263, forward strand.
GGAGAGGGAGAAGAGCTATTAATGCTTCTAGAAACCATCGCTTGAGATTACTGCAAAGAACTGCAGCAAGCACTGGGACAGTTTGGCAGAGATCAGTCAAAATCTGGGAAGCCAAAGTCCACACTGGAAGAGACACCCAGACCCGTGCTGGTGGGGGTGGGACCAGGCTCCCAAACAGGGGTTATGAGCAGAACTGAATTGTTCCTTTTGATTCCTCATTTCCAAAAGCAACATGAAATCACAGAGAACTCATCTGAAGAACTGTACTTCAGTGTGCTCTGTGTTTCCTAACCCTCTAAAAATAAATACATGAAACAGTGAACACTACAAGTGAATTAAATAGCTGGCATCTTTCCCTACAAAATTTTGCAAGGCAACACTCTTAGTTTCTCTCTGCAAAGCCTTCAGGAGAAGCTGAGATCCTAGAAACTGAGCGTGTGCCAGTAAAATGCCACTGCATTCAAAAAGAAAACAAATTCTTGAGATATTAGACATACTGTCACATATCTGCTCTCATTCAAAGACATTGGACCCCTGGCACTGAGCATCAAAGTGAAAATATCTAACAGAAAATTCATTAAAAGCAGGCTCAGCCTCAATTTTTACTTGAAAACCCATTTACAGTCCTCCCTGTCTTTCTGAGGCCAGAAAGCAATATAAACAAATGTTTCTGAAAAGCAGGAGAATCCTCTTGGTTTTGGCCTGGTATCACTACATGTGTTGTGTAAAGGAGACCAAACATCCTGGGTAATGACAGGCCGTGTGATGCTGCAAAGCAGAATTCAATGCTTCCCCTTCATTGCTGTTGAAATGCTGCTCACTCTTGTTAGAAACAAATTAAAAAAACAACAACACACAACAAACAAAAGCCATCTGAAACCTGCCTGAGCAGCAGATAGCAGAAACATGTGAGGAACACCCAGGAGCTTTGTGAGCAAAGCCTGGGTCCAGCTGGATGCACCCCTGCTTTACTTGCCAGCCTGAAAAACGATTCGGCATTGGCCATTGCTCCTTGGGCAGCCAAGGCTTCTGCAGCACACGGGCTGGCGTACAACCATCAGGGGGAGATTAGAGGCCTTCCAGAAAGCTGTTTTTCTCTCTTGTCTCTCCCCTAATTATTTATTTTGCAGTCACAGATGATTATGTTTTGCCTGTGTTTTTATTATCACGGCGATGGAGCTGACTCCAGCAGGAGGGAGGGAGCACGCATTCCTATTGCCTTCTCCCAGCCAGCTCTCCTCCCCGACCTCTCTGCCGAGTGATGCTGAAATGAAATGCTGAAAGCCTCACACGCTGCAGTACATGGGGAGATTAAAACACAGTTCTGAAAATATAATAATCTACCACTGCAGTATATCTGGGGAACAAAATCTAAAGCAGGCACTTCTTTATTAAATTTATTGCACCAGCACGTACATTTTCCTCTCTATTATTGTTATATATTTAATTGGAAGGTGCAGCTCTAGGGTTGCTCTGAGTGACAGACACTGAACAAGCAAAACCTTGTGTTAAGTTGGTTCAAAGCTGTCAACTGATGCAGCACTGGAAACTACCATTCTCAGGAAAATATGCACACCAAGAAAACAGCACCTACCCATCAGGCTTTTTGTTTTCCCCATGCTTTTTTGTATTACAAGCTTTATAATTCTGGGATAAAACCAGAAATGCTAAACTTCTCTGTGTCTAAGTTTTTCCAAGGCTGCAGGACAAATACAGGCTCTCCTGACCCATGTGCTCACCCAGGACTTGGGGTTTGCACCATGAACAGGACACAGCCCTCTGTCCTCTACAACAGCCTCAGCACAACCCCATTGCCCTACTGTTTTCTGGGACATGCGAGGAGGAGAAGCTTGGTGATGTTAGAGGTTATGACATTCAGCCACAGCAAGGTCTCCAGAGTAGGAGTTGCATCCCCTCCACTTCCAGCATATTGTTTCAGCCTATAAACATCCTCTCTAATTTTCCTTTCTGTTCATATATTTACATCAGGAGAGGAAGAACAGCTCAAGAAAGCAGTAGTTTCTCCCCTCGTGGATCTGAGCCCTTTCACTGAAACAGCTCCAAAACCACGCAACAAAAGCCTCCAAAAGCACACAGCCCCAACCACAAAACCTTGACTACCATTGCTGATACCATCCTGTGCTACCTTTCACTGTTACTGAGCAGATCTCAGTATTTCAATGCCCACGCTACATACTCTGTCCTTACACCACAATCCTACAGCACACGCATGTACCCTTAGTGTCACAGACTGACACCAGCTGTTCTGCACCAGCAGTAGCTGAATCTTCACATTTTGCTGTGGTGTAGGCCTTCTGACTGCTGCCAGGATGGAAGGGAAAAATCGTTACTTCCATTAAAGTGAAACTTTCATGTCAATTAAAGAGAATTCCCAACTGTCAGCTTGCACTGAAATGCTGCAGTACAGCTGCTGGCTCCAGCATTTGCAGATAAAACACTCAAGGGTCACTGTTTTTTGGCCAAGTTACAGCACGGAATTACAGCAGCAAGTACAGCAAGTAATTTCTGAGAGGTCCTGCCTCTCCGGTTGGCATTTGTTTGTTTAGATTTGTTTTCTCTATCTGTATTTCAAGCCATTGATTGGATATAAGCGTGTCAATTCATTAACAGATTTTGTCAGCTACTTTCTTTGGCCATGGAAATGGGTTGTTTTCTTGCTAAATTAATGCAGTTAGAATGCCACTTGCACCCCAATCAGCACTCCTATTCAGAAAGGTCAGGCAGAATTGAAGAGATAGAAAAGAGAACTCCTTATTTCTTTCCTCTTTTTTTTTTTTTTTTTCTTTTCCTTTTTTCTTTTTTTAAGAGAAAAAAAAAAAAAAAAAAAAAGATTTCTGGGACAGGACACTGTGCATGAAGAATTTTATTGTCTGCTTCTGCAACCAAGGGGATACTACTGGAACCTCCTTTGACCTGGGGTTAAGCTTTCAAAGTATTCTTTGATGCTAGACCAGTACGTCCCAGTACACCCCTAGTATGGTGTTGATGTGAAGAAGTGATGAACATGCAAGGGGGACAGTGAAAGATGCTCTCAACTTCTGGAGGTCCTGGGATCTTAGGGGATTTAGAGGATTAGATGGAGACTTACACCGTGGCCCGGGGTGGCTTTTGCCTCCTGATAAAATAGAAGATTTTTCACTGGGGCAACTAGGCAGCAGACAAACCTCATATATTTCCCCTTTTTTTATGCTGTTTTGTTAAAGGTTGTGTTTTGAATCTGACCAAAAGGAACACGAGGTTATGTAGAAATAAACAGTAAACAGCTACTCTGAACCACTCGAGCTTTGCCTTTCCATTTACAGCTCCCCCAGACCTGCTGCCCCTTACAGCTGGGGAACACATTCCCACCAGAAGGAACCCATCCAAGACACACCTGAGATATGAAGCTGATGCCGACATCCTTAGGGCAAAGCAGTCCTACCTCCCTGCTGTCCTCCACTTATCTCAGCTTTTTATCTTTAACTGCCCTTCACTCCGCTGTACATGGATTTGAAAAAGCTCTCTAACATCTGTTCAAAGTTACATTTCTTTGACATCCATAATTATGACCTTTGTCAGCAAATCATTTAAGCATGAAATTAACTTTGAAAATAAGTAATTCCGCTGACTTTACCTGGATTACTCATATGTTTAAAGTTAAAAGAGTACTTAAGCGCTTTGCTGTATTCAGACCTACTTCTGACAGTGTAAAATGTTTCCAGTTGAAGAAGAACAGCAAGTAGTCACATACTGTTCCACTCTGCAACTCAGATTTAATCTTATGGGGGTTTTGATTCATTTTCACAGTATTAAGACAACTTTCCTCTAAGATCCACATGCTGCTTAGAGGAATTTCTATGTGCATACATTATTGTCCCTTGCACCACAGAAGTGCATCAGTATTACTGACGTGATGTACACCAGGATAGCCAGCTGCTCCTAAGGGTGGTTTATTTTGCAGCTGAGAGATGATTTGCTGATTCTGGAAATCTCTCTATGTATGACAAGTGTTTCTAAAACATTTAAGGTACTACAGAGCTCAAGGTTCTCAAGAGTGCAATCATATTTTGCAAATAAATCATAGCAAGAAATGTTCATTGCAACATAAGCTTGCTAGTCAGTTTTCTACAATCGACAAAGTAAATTCAAGACAAATAATTTTGTTTTTGCAAATACAAATGTGCAGTGCCTGAAAATTAATCACCAAATTATTTAAAGAATAAACACTTTAGCTGGAAAACACAGAGAAGATTTTAAACCTTGAGTGGTGAATTTAGGTACCAGCAACCCTTCCAAAACTAACTATAACATGTTGCCCTATAAATACAAACACATTTTGCTGAATATAAAAATCAGAAAAACATCAAACTGACATTAAATATTTCCATAGATAACAGATGGTTTAACACATCAGTCTCCACTTGGGGTTGCCTAATACATCTGAATCATATTTTGAATATAACTGAAGGTTTGGAAAATCTCTAAGGTTTTCGATAAATGGATTTTAATGTCAAGGCTACTCAAAGCAGCTGTTTCTACTAAGTATGGAAAATCATATCCAGTTGTTTTCTCTCTCTTTTTTTTTTTTTCGTTTTGCATGACCCAATGCAGAAATTATGTAATTTAGGGGTCCCGTTCACCTCCACCCCTACCACCCTCCAAGGAACAGCATGCTTTACATGAAACTGCAGTAAAACAACAGCACACGTATCAGAGCTTCATATCTGTTGTCACTTACTACTCAAGAAAATATGTTTGTGTTTGGCACGCAGCTACTTAAAGCACGCTGGCTTAATGGCTACTCCAGTGCAGAGCAGCAAGGCTTTCAAGATATTTGAGCTGGTTTGAGCCAACCTCAGGAAGATGGGCAGGCTGGAGGACACAGGGTCTATAAGCACATCTGCTGGTCTTGCCTGCAGTCTCAGACACTCATAGGCAGGAGCTACAGCATGGAAATGTTGCAAAAAATGTTGTTCCTTCCCCTCACCTCCTCTGCTGCCACTCGCCTCTTGGTGGTGGCAATGACTCAGCACCCAACGCTGTCAGCAGGTCCGCGCACACACCCACACTGACTTGCAACTCAGCCCATTATTTGTCTTGAAAATAAAAGTTAGTAATGCTAAATGGAAAAAAAAAGAGGAAAATGATTTTGCAAAACTGTGACCCTTTTTCTGTGGTTTGAGATCTGTGAACTGTCTCATATGCTACAAACCCCAAGCACAGGCAAGGGTAACTTTAGTGATTTACAATAGTAAAAGTACGTTGAAACTCCTTTTCAGACAAGGAGCCTAATGTTGTCGTCACCATACAAAACCCTTGTAGAACATAAACCTTCTGGTGGATGCCCCACCACAGAGACAGGTAAACTAGAAAATAACCATTACTAAGTATTTCTTAAGAAGCAGGGCTTGGAATTCTCCAAGTCTGGTTAGTCAAACAGATGTTCATGAGAGTTAATTTATAGTCCTGTCATCTCTGTTTTTAAAAAAGGTGGAGATTGTATCTTACAGTTTTCTAAATCTGATTTTATTACAGGTACAAGAGAGTTTGGTATGTTCAGCAAGGCCTGTATTAGCAGTTTTATGTTCTTTTAATCGCTGACAGGAATGCAAATAGTTTCCTCAATTGCTGCATACTTCACATTCCTGAAGGAAGGCACACCCTTTGACAAAGATTAAGAGAATATAAAGTTAAATTCCTGTTTACTAAATGAATTAAATCCTCTTTTAGTTGCTCAAACAGAACAACCTATGCATCGGGGATCTACATTCCTTTCAGGGATAGCAAAGGAACAATAAAGAAACATTGAAAATAATGTGAGGAAAGCTCATGATTTGGTCCTAATGTCGAATAATAAAGTGAACTGGATTCTATCACAGATGGGTAATGTTAGGGTTTCTCCAAATGACTGGAAATAAAAAGCATTTTATAAAAAGCCAAGAGGGAATGCTGCCCACAGCCACCAGGCTGGTCCCTGTCCAGCTCACATGGCTAGGGCTTGGTTTCTGCTCACAGCATCATCACTGCTGTCCATCCCATGGACTCTCCATGCAGCATCCCCTCGTGTCTACCACTGACAGCTTCTGCACATGAGCATGAGTCATCAAGAGGACACAGAAGAAGATGCAATACTTACAGCCCACAAATAGATATTCAAGCTCTGCTTTGATCATGAGCCTCATGAGCAGCATGAACATCCATCCCATCATCAGCCCCTTGCCAACAAACCCACAGAGCTCCCATTTAAAAGTCCAGCAGGGGTTAAGCCCCATTGCTTGGCTCATACTCCCTGACCCACGGCCACTGGGAACCATGATCACAAGCAGCAGCAGGAGGGATAAGTCCTCCAAAAACTGTACCAAAGGCTGTAGAGTTTTCCACATTATTGTAAATAAAAGACTTACTGTGGAAAAGGAGGACAAACCCAAACCAAAGAGGAACAGTGATCAACACAACAAAAAAGCAGTGAGAGGCAGCTTTTCTTTTTTCAGCCCCACATAAATGCAGGTCCTTGCTTTCTTAGCAGAATACAAATGCCTCCAATCAAATTGGAACACAACACTCCAGACAAGGGGGGCCATGTTCTGTAAGGGACCAGTAGCAAACATGCCTCCAGCTTACTTTCAATCCTTCAGTTTTAACATTAACCTCCCGCTCTAAGAATGCCAGTACAGAATGAACATGCACCAAGGGTACTCACTCGTTTCTCTCCAGCTGGATGACCAGATGTTTTCCTTCAGCTTGTACCACCACCTGCAGCAGGGCTGGGTGATTCTGCAAGAGGAGAACAGAGTCGGATGAGTCCAAAACTAGAGCCAGCACCTCTCCCAACCAGGGATCCAGGCACACCGGTTGCAGGATCTGGCCCTGCCTGGTGCAGTGCAAACACGTGGGGCTTCACACCGGTGTCCTCAGGACAGCATGGTTCACACCATGACATCTGGAGAACTTGCATCATTCCACACCAGAGCACATCTTGAAGATCAGTATAGCAATGAAATCCACATCATTCCCACGAGATACCTGATACAGTTCTGAATTTTCTCTCTTTCCTCTCCGTATAATAGCACAATGAGATTAAACGCTAATATAATCTCTTATTAATGTTCAGTATTGATGTAGGATCTTTTGAACTGAGATCAAGGTAATGAGGTTTGCACTTTGCATGACCATTTCCAGTCTCTGTTAGCCGTGCTGGAAGCTGGTGCCTCTGCCCTCAGAGCAGACCTGCAGTGCTGTGGCCACAGTCAGCAGGGTGGCTCTAACAGAAATAGCTCTTCCCTTAGGGCTGAGCATGTTAAATATTTGTGTGCAGGAAGGACCCCACATGTGATGCAGATCTAAGACCATCATGGAAACTAAACATCAAGTATCGTCATGCTGAACTACTTGTTCCCTATAAACAGCTACATATTTCAATATATGGTGTTTCATAAGGAAAAAATAAGATTTAGATAAAAAAAGAATTGGTGTTGGAGCAATTAGAAATATGGCTGACAATATTATCAAGAATCTCTGTGAGAACAATAGACAAAGTATTTGTACACATACAAGCATGCAAGAGAAATTTCTAAACAAGACATCAAGAGCTGAGCGCACAGAAATCCCTGTTGCACTCCAGCATGGAGCAGGGGTCAGGACATCTGGATTGCATTTTCAGCACCGACACAACTCCGTGCAATCTTCATATTGTTGTTCCCCTGACGGTAAAACAAGTTCTTTTTCATCTCAAGTATCTGAAGGTGAATTCACTACTTTGGGGGCTGTGAATGAGCATCAGAAAAGTCTGCACAAAGTGGTGATCCCTTTGCTCCTGCGAGTGGGGTGCTTAACCACAGCAGGAGGGGCAGAGCACCTATACGGGCCTTTAGAGCACCAAACGAGAAAGCACAGTTTACAATATGCTAGCTACTCTTAATCCAGAAGTCTGCACTCACATATATTCTAAGACCGTTTACACTTAACTTACATTTCATTAAACAAACTTACAGGGTTGTGAGACAGTATTTCCTTGTTTTGAAATTCTGACAGTAGCTCAATAAATCAGTTGTTCCTCTGCATGCTCAATACACTTTTCTGAAGATTTATGCCAGCCAATTGCCAAACTGAGCCAGTCTAATCTTTAGGGGTATTGTATTTAATTGATTTATTGGGAAATGTGTCTGAATGTGTGATTGCTACAGCGGTGCCGTGATGGAGCCTTGGCTGTGTGACGGTCAGAGCACCCCACCCATAAAATGCAAGAATTTTTAAATGATTTGGAAAATTGTAAATGTTTATTAAAAAGTGAAATTATGAGGAGACTGTTGTAGACTAAACAAAATTGTAATTTTGTTATAATAAAAAATAGCTGACAACTCCCCGGTGCTCTCAGGCATTATTAAGTGCAGATTGTGACTGTGATACCATTGCTTTCTTCTCAGTGTCCTGCCCCACTGCTCATGCAAATTCATACATGTTTGCCTCTTCCCATGCAAAATAGCAACAATATTGAAATTCTGCATCTACGTGAACTTTGCAGGAACTAGATCCCTCCAGAATGCTAAATAAAAGCTTCAGCCTATCCTTGGCATTCAGCAAACACATGGGAGTCATTTATTGGCATGAATATTTAGAGACAATGTTGATTACCACTTTAATATTAGTGCTTTGGTTCCAAACCCTGTAAGATATACATACTAGAGAGTTTTGAGAGAGTAAAATACAATTAATTACGATATAACACAGTAAATAATTAAGATATTGCAGGAGCAGAAATGGGTTCCTTTCAGATAAAGGCCCTCCGTTAGTATGTAAATGATAACCATGTTTATTCATGAATTCTCACTGGTACTTATTTGACAGTCAGTTGATGCTGCTAAGTTGTAAAGTTAAAAAAGCAGCTGCAGAATAAAACAGACTTCTACAAGACAAAAACTATCTCTCAGAGAATTCCTAAAGCTGAAACTACTCATTATTGAACACAATAATGTCTCCAGTTAGGATGCTGGACTGTTTTGCATGAGACCCTGGTTTGGATCCCTGATTTATCATAGAAATATTTTTCAAGCAAGCGGCTCATTTTCTTTTATGCCATCTGAGGAAGAGATGAAACTATACATTTTCCTATTCTGGTTGGTAGTTGTAAGCATAAATACAGTAAAAATTACAGACTGCTCAGGTGCTATGGTATTTGGAAACACATAGGTACTTAAAATGATACATTTCTAATGTGAAAGAAAAGCAAAGATCATTCAGAAAGTTTTTTGTTCTTGATGTTGTTGATTTTTTCTTCCTTGCTAAAGTATACACTTGTGAAATTATTTTTTTTTTTTTCCCCAACAGTACCAGTGAGCTCTCCATTAAAGTATTTACAGTGTTCTGCTACAAGACCCTAAAAATTCATTTCAAGTCTCATGAAACATTGTAGTACTCTCCTTACAATCAATATTTTCAAAACTGAATTGATAGATGAAATGGCAATTACTGTAAATACTGATATTAGATAGCTGTTTTATATTTTCTGTTTAGAATAATAAAAAAGTACATTATGAGTACACAGACTCTTCTGCTCTGAAACTTCTACTTGTATAAAGAACAACTTGCTATAAGACTTTCTTAAGAATCAGAGAAAATAATTGCTAAGGGATGTTGGTTTGGTCATAGTGATAATATTCTGAAATAAGTGAAACAATAAAGTGATGATCTTTTAGTTAAAGCCAAGCAAGAACTCTCCGATAAAACACATAATAAATGAATATAGGCTTTCTTGAACAACTGGAACCTGGTGAGACAGTAGCCTGTTTCTGAGTCTCAGTTGTTTGTTTTCCCACAACAGAACTAAAATCAATATGCACACATAAAGGTAGTTTAATTAATACAAGATTTCAAGTACTTTTAAGTGTTCCTAGCCTCCCACCCTTTAATTCACATTGATCTCTAGATCTCTAATTAGAAAGAGAAAAGGAAGGATGGTTTGGGGACTGAGGGCTTCCCCTGTGAGCCTGGAGAGGGTGCGGGCAGCCCAGCTGTACCACAGAGTCACCTCTGGGCTGGAACACCTGAAATCCACTGTGGGAAACAGCTAAACCCTCCAGCTGAGCCTAGCTCTTGCACCTCAACTTGTTTTTTGTTTCACTCACCCCTTCTGCCACTTTTCACCAATATGGCATGTGGACGACTTTTCAAACTCCTGTCTGCCTACTACACAGTGTTTTAAAGATGTGATCCCTAAACACAGCAGTGAGCAGATAGGCAACTTCCTTCCCATGAAGGCATCAAGACATTACAATGGTAGCTCAAAACCAGCAGTAATATATATATATATATATATATATATTTCCTTTAGTTGCTCATGTTTTATCACATCAACATGAATACCAAGATAGAGCCTCTGCAGCAGATCTTGAAAGTCTCATGCTTTCATGGAGTACTTTCTAATAATATTGATATAATAGCCACACACACAAACACACACACACAGTTTTCTATGCCTGAAATACTAGTAGCTATCCATTTGGAGTAGATTTGTTCACCTTGGTGGGATGCCCAATTCTGGAATTTCAATACAAAGTAGTTGTCACTGAGCATATTTTTCTGCACAGTAATCTAGGAAAAAGTCTTAATCACTGCTGGATCATCTCTTCCTTTGGGCTGTGGATTTGGCACACACTGTAATCACGTTGCAGTGCTATTAGCTTTTCCCTTGATACTGACTGTTGAGATTGGGATAGAATATTTTGAGTCATTTCTTATTACATCTGAAGAGAGAGAACCAATGAAGCAGACAGTCCTACTACATATGTTTTTTACACCTTCCTCTCCATAAAGGATTTTATTGGATTAAGATATATGAGTTAGACCACCACATAAAAGTTTAAAGAAAAAAAATATTCCAGTAACTACATAATAGAAATAAAAGGAGATACCTAAAGACAAGAAAAAGAGTGTAAATAAGCTCAAAGCAGAAGCATTAATTCATTTGGAAAGCCAAATGCATTTTCAGCTGTCTCAGATATCCAAATCCAGTATTTGAGAATAAGGATCAGCACAAGAAATGGAACCAAAAGGGATTATTTTGTTCCTCTGGTTTCAAATTAAGTTTTCAGTAATATCCTTGCATGGTAGATTGAAATTGGCAGATTTGTTTAATCCAACAAAGTGGTTTCCCCTCCCTCCAGAACTGCTACTAGCTTCACTAAAGCCAACCTTGCAAGAGGGCTGATTTTGCATGTGCCATCAAGTTGACCTATATCTCTGAAGTGCCTGTGACAGACATATCAGGCCACAGACTCCATGAATTGTCCTCACACCTCAGTGGAGGGACATTCCTAGCCTGAAATAGGTTGAGATGGGCAAGATTGCAAGGAAAAGCCTTCTACTTTTTAAGCAAACTGACTACAATTAGTTGTATCCACCAAGCTTCCTAACATCCAACTTGGACCAAAAATAAAAACACAGCAAAGCTCATAAAATGTCACATGTAATAATTACTTGCCTGGGCTTTAGTTCAAAGTAAAAGAAATCACATTGTCAGTGACAAGCACAAGAGAAGAGACTTTGGAAGCCACGCCAGCCTTGCCCAAAGCTTCTCAGAGATATGCATTGATGTAGCAGACCTTAGCAGCCTAAGTACGCTTTTCCCATAAGATACATGATGATACAAGAGGTGAGGATATTTGTTCTGACTAGCTACCATGAAGGCAGCCCAGCTCTGCCATGTATGTAGCCACAAATGGTGGTTTAACACAGTGTCATACAAGGCAGTTGAATGCAGAAACAAATCAACATTTGTTTATGAATACAGAGGGGTAGGGAGGAGATGTCTCCAAAGTGCAGAGAAACCAGAAAGTGCTTCTAGAACTTCAGTACGTATTTAGGATTAAACTAAACACATAGCTTATTCATGCAGAAATTACCCACTCTCTGTTGTCTGAAGACAGTTGGTGAGGACTTGCATTTTGGCAACCCGATTTGCCCCACTACTGACATGGGTCAAACAGGAGTAGATGATGTGATAGCCAAAGTATTCTACCAGGGGAAAATTTAGAGGTAATTTTTAATCTAGGGAGTCTTAAATTGAGCAAAAAGCATCAAGAATTGCTCCAAGGATATGACCACATTTACTTTATCCTCTACATTTCTGAAAAGATAAATTCCAACACACACATACAAACAAACAAAACACACACACACAGACAAAAACAAAAAACAAACAAACAAAAACAATACTGCGAGGGTCATAAGTTTATGCTCTCTCTTAAACATAGCTCTGGAAGTCATGGACATCTGAGATGCATCAGATAGCTACATGCCATACAATCCTAGGTGTTTCTTCTTGTATCTGATGAGCTAGCATCAGGAATTAGAAATTGGTTAACTGAGAAAAGAGTACATTATCTCCTGTAGGGATAAATTCTATGCCATTTTGTGCTATCTACAAGAAAATAACTTTTTGTCCCTTATTTGTTGCAAACTGATGTTTTGTGTTGGTGCCTCCACAATCTAAAAGGTGTGCTTACAGGTATTAGATCCTTGAGCTGATATTACCCCTCCACTACCTGTAGTACACATAGGGGGAAAAGCTGGAAAATCTATAAGAAATAAAGCCATCTGGGGAATCTTACCATGATAACTGGAATCCAATCCAATAATCTGCAGTGCAAGCTGTCTACAAAGTATATACATTTAAGATAATTTCAAGTGACAAAGAATACAATAAATTGCATGCATTACTTTTAAATCGATAAATATTTATTTCTTTTCTTTTGGCTTTAGTTTATAAGCGAACACAAGAGGCTATGTTTCTTGCAAACACCTCCAAAATCAAGTGATATTTCATGCAGACGTGAAAAGTATAAACATTTAATTCATATTGTCTTGCAAGTTCCTCAGGGCAGTGAACTCAGCTGTGCTTTCCTTACTGTCAAATGACAAGCATGTATCCCTGTGGCTGTATATAATGAGTAGTAACAAAGAGAACAGAGGGTTTTGCGGCAGATCTTTTTTTTAATGGAGTAGCAAAGAATCACAGCCCCTTAACAAATTGGCTGAGCTACTCCAGTAATGCACAAAACCAAAGGACTTCCAAGTTTGTTCCCAGCTCTAAGATGCACTGACTCTTCGAAAATGAAATGATCTACTGTTTGTTTTCTTGCTGGCAATACAAACAGATGCAAGCTCCTTCTATCTGGAAGACAGTTTCTAATCTGAAACTCCTTTTTTTTTTTTTTTTTTTTCCTTTTTTCCTTTTTCTTTTTTTTTCCTTGTAGAGCAAATCAACCTGTTTCTTGGTGGTAGTCACTCTTTTCCATCTTCTTCTTGCTCCTGCTTCCTACACCGCCAGCCAACTGCATGTGGATAGCTGCACACCACAAGGCACAGCAGAAACCAGCAGAAACCATCACACATGAGGTCCCAAAGCAGGGACAGGTCAAAGACAGCAGCTCTTCTGCCTCTTCTCTACAGGAATACAGAACTCCGAGGAGTGTCACGAACACAGAGCTCATGTGATGGGCATAAAACAGGAGCTGTAGGACAATCTTGGGAATGACCCAAATTCAGCAGGTTTCCTTTCACAGACTAAAAAGATGTTCAATTAAAGTTAAAATAAATAAATAAATAAATAAAGAGAGCTGCACTGCTTCTATACCACTCACAATCCAAGCCTCTGGCCATCAGGTTATTTGGCAACATCTGACAAAGCTCTTACAAATCTCAATAAAAGGCTTTTTAAATTAACAGATTCCTGCTCACTGTTGGTGTCCCAGCATCCCTGTGCAGAGTTAAAAATTCAAGCAAATAACGCTCAAGAAAGAGGAAACTGAGAAGTTAATTGTGCCAGACCAAAATCAATAAAACTACACAGCTCTAGCACACAGTTTCCTGGTTTCCATGCAGAAATACAAAGCCAATGACTGCTCTGGGAAAAGGAAAGCTTGCTTACAATTTAGCTACAGCCTTTTCGTAAGTATTCCTGATTTACTTTTTTTTTTTTTTTTTTTAAATTAAAGAATAACCTTAGTAAAACATGTTCAGAATGTCATAACGTTATGGATCAAACATTCCAGGAGGAAATCCAAAATAACCAGTTTGATGTTTTAAAGAAATCTGCATCTTCTGAAGTTGACTTGTTACGCTATGAATTTATTTGGTGTCAGTAGAAAGTCAGGCATGAAACTGAGTTCAACATTTGCACCATATTTGCATTATCAAGCACGGAAGTTGTGCTAAAACATATTTAAGTGCATATGGCCAGCAACACAAGGATTAACAGTAAGTACACAGTTTAAGTGTTTAAAAAAAAAAAAAAAAAAAAAAAAAAAAAAAAAAAGTCAAATGTGTTCTTTCTATGTAATTACAACTAAAAAGAGCAAATGGGCCAGCTTTGGCTTTCAAAATAGTTATGCAATTATCTGCTGAACTATACTTGTTAAGAATAGGTCAAAATCGAGGCTCACTTTTTGGGACAAAATTTGAAAAAATCTTTCAAAGGTTCCTAAAAACAAGTTCAGTGAACAAAAATTAGTGGATTATGACAATGGAGCTGGTGTTGCCAATACTCTGAAAAAGCTGATCAGGAGCGAGCTACGCTATCCTTGGCCTCAGGATGTGGTTTGGGAGAAGGTGGCGTGTTGTAACACAAACCAGCCAATGTGAAGTATTTAAGCCCTTCCAGTATCTTTGCAGCAGGATGGATGCAAACCAACACAAACCAACATTCAGCATGTATTTATTACACTTCCCTGCATGCCTGATGACCTGCAAGGAGTCTGCTCGGCATCTGGAAGCAGGCGATTCGTTAGATTCACGATTCACAAAGGAAGGAAGAAAGGAAAAGGAAACAACATATGTTTTTGACTGAATAGAGATGACTGCACCAAACTGCGAACTCAATTTTGTATTAAGAACAGCTATTAAAGAAAAAAATTAAATAACACAATATGCTTTCAGCCAGTTCTCATTTATTGCGCTGTATCCCAAACAGGCCAGACACCCCTTTGAAGGACAATCTCCATAAATCTGCCTGATGCCACCAAATTTTGTAATCCAGGTGAGGACCTGCCTTCATGAAGCAAAGGACTTTCTACCCAGAGCATCAGTATAGGTGGTCAATCTCCAACTTGGAAACAGGTCTTGAGAAGTGATTTTTAATGTGAGTCTGGTGGAGAGGTGTGGAGTTTGCTATTGCCACACGCTCGCTGAGATGGCTGGAGAGCCCCTGCCCCGTCTGCTCTCCATCATGCTGGCAGGAGGCTGATTGCATCTGTGCACATTTTAGCTTTCTGAAAGAACTGTAAATACAGAAGTCTTTTTAATGGTAAAAAAAGGAGAAGGATAAAAGGCTGGTTAAAAATGTCTTCCCCTCCACTGTTTTTCCTTACTGTGTTACCCTAGAAGAATAAAATGGAAATACCCACTGCCATGTAAGCCTCTGGGGGAGTATCCATGTTGCCTTCGAGTTGGAAAAGACTAGACAGCCTCAAAGCTATGAAAAGCACATGGCATCTGATCTTCCTGGTACCTGCTGTGCTGTCAGGGCTGCTCGTGGCAGCCTATTACCACCACCCTGCTCGATGATGGGTTGTTCTGTTAAAAGTAGGTTTAGCACCTGAAAAGATCAGCCCCAACATCAGAAGTCTCTTGCTAACTCAAAGAGGGACTAAAACCTGGCACAGGAATGAAATAACCTGGACTTTGCTCAAAGTAAACCCATAGTCATTATACAGTATTTACACTGTACGTACAAATCACAACTGTTCATTTTGCTATCAAACAGATGGGAGCAAAAAGTACCTCATTGTTGGAATACATTATGTGCTGCTTAAACAATGCTTTGTGGAAGGCTGTGCAGAGAAAACAAACATGTCTGTTCTGTAGTAAACTGTTACAAAACAAAACTTAATAGAGCTGGCAGCTAGAAAGCAATTGCAGTGGGTCTGGGTAGTCTGAGTTACTAAACAGAACTTGTTGCAGACAGTCCTTTGCAATTTGGGTAATTATAATGTGAAAGAACAGCTGTTGATATTTGCCAATTTTAAATGTACATGAACTTCTTTGAGGACTATGCCATGCAGATTTAGTACATCCCATTTGGGCTTAGTAGATTGTTCCACCATGTGTAATTTTAAAACTTCTCCTTTCTATAAGGACAAGGGGGACAGTGACCTCCTTCTACCAGATACGTAATTATGACATTGTGGTCTTCTACCTTCCTCAAAAAATCAAGGTCAAGCATAGACTCTGTCAGAGACTACATGTCATTGTAATTATATTTTATGCACCTTACTCCTCTTGTCCTGCCACGCTTTCTATGAGTATTCCCATCTAATAGCTCTCAATTTTACCACCCACACATCCACTGTGCTCTAACAGACCTGGAGCCGAACAGCAAACCTGAACCTATTTAGAAACATCTCTCTCCTTCTACACACATAATTACTGCAGCATACATTTGTGGGGAACCCACAACCAGATTTAACATCTAGCCACTGTGAGGAAAAGAATTACCATGATAATTGCCTCTGATAAGAAATGACACATCATCTAGATTATTTCTGAAAATGTTCTCCACAGCAGTTGTCTGGAATGCTGAGGAGGGATGAGCTGCATATATTACACGTGGCTGCTGCAGGCACAACGTATTTGTGTATGTTGGGGAATTGGCAGATCAAGAGAAGTGTGTTTCAGGGTCAATAGAAACTTAAGTCCATTCTCAATTGTGCCCATTACGGACGTTATCTGAGCTACCTGAGCACTCGTTTAACCCTTCAGTGCCACCAGCATCCTCACAGCACTCAGACTCAGACAGTCTCAGGATGGGGGTTTTTCTGTCCTCATACAGGTTTGCAAAGCCGTTGAAGATCAGAAACAAAAAGCACAGTCAGAGCCCTCCCAGTGTTTCCATAGTTCAGCTATCTAGCACAGAAAGAACTGACACAAAATACTGCAACAGTTTTGTCCACCAAGAACCAAACTGGAATGGCCACCCATTTCACTGAACTGAAAGTCAACTCCAAACGCTCCAAGAAAGCCCATAAATTATTCTATCACTGAAAGAGGATTTCAGATGCTTTTTGTCTCCCGTCAATATAAATCTGGCTGTGCTCAGTAAGTTATATTAAACGCACATGTATCTCCTTCAAGCCACATTTCATTCTCTCCAAACATCTTTCTCTAAATTAGATCCTTTCATATTCCTTGAAAAGCTCAGTTCTTAATTAGGAAAGAGTTCTGATTTTCCATTTTCATTAATTTATTTGATTTCAAGATTTTGAAGCCAGAGTAATTGCAACTAAATGAAACTTACTGAAAGACAAAAAGATACAATCAGGTTCAGACAATGAGAAATTTAAGAATTTTTTTTTATGCAAGTAAAGGGTAGGTCTAAATATCCTGGCTAAGCTGAATCCTTGACAATGCAACAATCTCCAGAGAAGCAATGATATGTATTTTGCTTCTCTGAATGAACTCGGAGGGTTGGCCAGATTAATGCTTAAATCACTTAATTATTTGGCTTAATTCACATGCTGTTCTTCACTTTCAGATCGCTCCTGCTCCCCTCCAATCAGACTGCTCCACTGCACCAGGTCTGTGCCAAGATCTCTGAGCTCAGACTTCATTCTCTCTAAACAACTTTTCATATTATGTGCCTCAGATTAAATCTTCTTTGCTAATTTGTTATTGCAATCACAGATGTGCTTCTGGATTCAAGTTCCCTTTTGCATCACAAATACTGGAATGTGAACCAGAAGTAAGGAGCTGGTGTCTAATTTCCACTCTTTCAAGCTGTAATTTGTCTCTGATGATCTTTTGAAGGTGATGAATGAGTTATATGAAAACAGATCAAATATTAATATTTTTTAAACTAATGGAAGGGGAGATTTCACCCCAATCTTAGGCTACTCAAGATAACTTGACAAACTTTCCAAAGCTGTACTTCCAAGATACATTAATCATTTTTATGTTCTGGAATGTGCCCTAAGAGAAAGAAGGATCTGAAGATTTCCTAGTAAAGCAAATGATATTGCCAACCTGTGGGCAGCATCTCACATTTTTCTACTTAATTTGAAAGATACTTTACTTACAGATACCACATCTATACGTATACTTTCTCATAGAAAATAAATGACACAAAGCAGCATGGAAAGCTCAGAAAAGCTATCTAAGAAAATATGTCCTAGAACAAAAACATATGCTTTAATCTGAATGATAACCCAGAGATCAAAAATATTAATGACCAAAATATTTCTTACCACAAAGACAAAACACAGATGAAAATGCCTTTTCCACTAACATGCTGTAAAAAAAATGTAAACAAAATGTATTTATTAATTATAAAGTACATTTTAAAAGATATTTAACTTGGAGAAGATAGAACGCTAATATACAGTTAATTCCTCCTGTAGATAATATAGTTAAGTATTTTCAATTGCTAAATTATCTTATAGAAAATCTACTTCATTATTGCTTATAGGCTCAGTAAAAATGCTGTAAAATGGTATTTCTAGAACAAGCTCTCATATGACATATTAGATACACCTGTGGGTCTAAAAAATAACCCCTCTATCAAGGTTATATAAATTGATATTAAAGCTCAACAAAGATCTCCTTTACACTAAATCATCTAGAAATAGCACACCCTTTCTCCATTGAAGGACATGAGGTAAATAACTGAAGAGGAGGTTAAAAACAGATAATCAATTATTTCAGTTAGCTTCAGGGTTACTGCTGAAATTTTCAGCCCTTTAGAGAAAAAGCAAAAATCGATATAGCAGAGCATTTTAAGATAACAAAGAAAGAAACATCTCAAAGGCATTTGCAACATGTGATAAAAGTATAAAAGAAAGTTTGCTGTCACCTTCAGCTGCTCTACCATGAACAAAAATATTCTTGCTTACTTGCTGAACTGGCTGCACAGGGTAAGAAAACAACAATAACAACAAAAAAAAACACCAATTTTGCAGAAGGCTCATAAAACGTTTCAATTACCCAGCCTCGGTCTCAGGGACCAGTGCAACAACACAGAAGGAGTAAGAACATTTTTCAGTTCAGCCTGTGGATGCTGGAGCTGAATACCCATAGGAGCTGTGGGAAAATAGACCAGACAGTAGCACTGAAATTATGGAAGAAAGCATCAGTTGTTCCTGCAGCTAGAAGATGATGAACAAGTACAGTTGCATGCTGCAAACTCTATTTTAATTCTGTATGCAACAGGATCTATTCCGAAAATCTGCCCCTGCAAATTCAGGCTACCGGATCATCCCATCAGGACAGTACAACATCCATCTGCCTTTCTGGACAGCTCTCAGTTGCCTTTATGCATATCATATGCATATCATTCAAGTATGCTTCTACATACACTTCTTGTAAAACCATTTTTTTGTACCAGTTCTGCTTTGCTTTTGCCTGCCTGCCCCAATACCAGAAGCCAGTGAATTACCAAAGATAAGAGACTGATAAAGATTACCTGAAACAATCCATTGTATGCAGTGTTTCCTAAGCAAATGCAGTAAAGCTCTGAAAACAGGTTGATTTAAACCTTGGTGATAGTCTCAAATTCTCTGCTTATTTATTCATTTATTTATTTATTTTATTCTTTTCTTTCCCCCCACCTCCTTTAAACTGGAATGGAAATTTGAATACACCAATGTCCCCTAGGCTGGACTAAGATTTCAGTATTCGCACTAGATGGATACACTATGCCATATGTGGCTGAACTCCCATCAGGTTTATAGATTTATTGTTTTGTGAGGGAAAATTCTCACTTTTAGACACAGAGGAGCCTTCCTATCCAACCTAGAACAACAAGCTAACTACCTTAAAAACAAACAAACAAAAAACACATTTATTTTCAGCTTAACATTAGGAAGAGTGCTACCACACTGAGGAGCACAGAGTGAACAAATATGTGGAACGCCTGAAAATTTCCAACAGGCCAACCTCACGTTTCCTGCCCCAGATAAGCCACACTCAGCATCCAATCTACTTTCTGCACAACTTCTAATATAAAGCTGCAGAAAAGATACTGAGAGGAAAAAAAGAAATTAAAAATAAATAAATAAATACAAATCTAACAACCAGCTCTGGACTGAACATGTTTCCATTCAGTTGATCCTTTGAAAAAAAAATAAATAAAAAAAATAAAAAACACCATGTCTCTGTTCACTGCTAATTAAAAATAAAACAGCTCTGAAACACAGCCCATGTGATCTACCAGAAGGACTTTACAGCCCAAATGTCCCAGAATGTGTTTTGAATTACTTCTTGCTTATTGTAAACAGTTGAAATTGTCATCTCAGGATTTGGTCTATTTATGATGCACTGCAGTTAAATCCTCTCCTCCCTTCCCCCTTCCTGAAAAGCTTTTGAAGCTTTGATGCTTCTCAGAGTAACAGATGACACAGATACGAGTCTGCTGCTGCCACCCAACATTGTTTAATGGCATTATACTCCCAGAAAGCCTCTGGTGAAGCCTGGATATTTCTGCATAACAAGTTTTCTGTAAAATCCAAAAAGATGTACAAAAGAGACTTTCAAAAGATTAATCTTCCCATGAAAGTTTGTTTACAATATTTTATACCATATACTTTGGAAAGTGGCAATAAGGTAAGTGTTATTACAAGGCACAGTCAACAGTTCACATGGGCATTGTATTTTTTTGTAACCTGTCTCGACAGAATGGCTTATATCTCCTTCCCGAATCTCCAAAACTCCTGAAAGAAAGGATTTCCTCAGGCTGTCTACTACTGTTTTCTAAAACTGTCATGCATGTTTATACCAGCCTCTATCACCGCTCAAGTGAGAACCTCCCCATGCATAAGTTGGCACCAGTCTGCGAGACAGAGACGTAACACAATCTCCATTTCACAGATGAGCAGCTATGGCAGGGAGAAGCTAATTGACTTGTCTGTGATTACCTGGGAACTCTGCAGCACAACACAAAATTTAACAAGTCCTTCCAGAGCCCTAAATAATTCCTCCCTAAACCCAACCTCCTCAGGTTATATATATCCCAACCTCCCTGGCATCCCGATCTGCTTCTGTGATTTCAGTGCATGTCCTTGAATTAATAATAACATTTAAAGCAGCAAAAACAAAAGGTTCAACTTCTTCTGGAACATCTTCTCTTCACCCAGTTGAGACAGCATTATAGTTTATGTTGTCTATATACTATTTAGAATCTGGTTTTAAACTGTGCTAAGTTATTAATTGGAAGAGAAAGAAAAGACATGGGTCAACAAAGTCTTCATCTTAGACAAGAAATTGAAATATTCCCTGTGAAGGAAGTGTTCAGGTATCAAAAAATAATAATAATTAAAAAAAAATCCAAACTTTATTCTTTGAAATCTAGAGATGATAAAATCTTTCAAAGCAGATTTTTGTATAAAGGAGAAAGAATGGTCTTCGCTTCACTTCAAATCATAGAAAATGTGGATTAAGGGACTTCAGAGGTTCCTGCCCCATGTCAGGATCAACTATACCTCTCTCGTTAGCAGCTGTTTCTCTGGTGTTTCTGAAAACCGAGTGCACTCAGAGACTTCAAAGCTTCCCTTCCTCACTGTATGCATGTAAATACATCCTTTTCTCATTATCTTCATTACTGAGCTCTTACTTGCTGCCTTGTAAGGCCATTCTTCTTGTTGCTGCTAGACAGGGTGCATATCTAACAGTGGCACAGGAACTAATTACTGCCTCTTACTTTCCCGCAGCTTTTACATACTTGAAGATTCATTATTTCTCCACTCAGCCTTTTTCTCTTTCAACTGGACCGACAACCCAATTGTTTACTCCTCACCACAGGCCACGCTTTCAGACCTCTAACCATTGCCTGCACTCCTTCCTGTGTTCCCCCAGGTGACCTGTCTCTTTCATGAAGAGAGTTGCCCCAAACAGGATATAATACAGCAGCAGAAGCCCTACTGATGCTAATATAGGGAAAAATTTTACTCTGGTAAATACTGGCATACTGCACCAGACCTGGGTTTTGTACTCCTATCTCATACAGGTAAGCAAAGTACAAAGAAGAAAGCTTCTGAAAAGGTTCATTAGCATCTGTATAAATAGTAAATGTTTGCCAGATATGGATACTACTGCATTGTCATGAAGTGTCAACAAACTCAGCGTGTTTAGAATGGGACTTTGAAGCACAGGAGCCAGCCAGAGTCTTCTGACAAGTATAAAATTATATATCATCTTTTTGGAAATTTCATCCAGGCTTGGCAACATTAAATAGAGAAAGGCTCTGTAGGGTTTCCCCGACTGTGGTGATTTCCTGAGATGTTTGGGAAAGGAGGGTTTCAGAGCCATATCATGAAGCTTAAATGAGAAGCTTTATTTGCCAGGAGACTGGAGAGTTTCAGAGAGGAACTCAGATGGACAACTCATTGGAGCATCCTCACCTGCAAGGGCCTCCTGAGTCCTAAGCAACTAAATCTGAACTGCCCTAACTGAGAGCTGCTGTATTACTGCCTCAGACAGCAGTTATTCGCTTTTACATAGAAACTCTGGTGTTAAAGAAACATAAATTTCACCATAAACTGGATAAAGAAGGTATATCAACTTCCTCCAACACAACTCAATCAAATTTTGATTTGTAAATCAAAATTCACAGATAAGAATACCCTGTACATACAAACATTGCCTTAGGCTAAATATGTGGGACAAGTTATTTCCTTTCCCATATCAAGACTGTGACGGTGACATTGCATCAACAGACAAGATAAAACTCCATAAAATTGAAGAATCAAATCTGCACATTCCAAGAGATACAGAGAAATGATTTTGTGAGACAGGTAAAGACAGCAATAAACTGGCATATGACTTTATGCCAGTAAAGTCATATGCCATGTATGTTGAAGAAATGTCTCATTTGTTTACGGTGGACTGTCAGGAACCAGACATCGCTCCAAAGGAACAGGTCGTGAAAGCAATTTCAAAATTGCTCTTGAGGAACTTTAGAAACTCTCATTGTTAAAATGGGAAAATATACATATGAAATACAAAAATGCAGAATGTAAAAATTTTAAATGACATGGTGGCTGCTGAAGAGGCAATAAAAACATACTGTGTTGTTTCCAAATCATTTTCCTTGACCGTGTTAATTTAATAATTTTTCAGTTTAATAATTTCAGTTTAAGTAATGTGTCTTGGTGTGTTTTACCAGTGATGTATTGATTTTTCTTTCACCAAGAAAAGTGAAGATTTTGCTGGGAAACAAACAAATATGCAACTGAAAAAAAAAAACAAAATGAAACACTTCCATTTCCATAACATTGAAAGAGACTTAAAGCAGATTGGACTCCTCTGAATTATTTAGCAATGAACACTGTTAAAAACTTTTGGATATTTCGCTAAAAAAAAAAAAAAAAAAAAAAAAAAAAAAGAGGAAAGAAGGAAGGAAGGAAGGAGGGAAGGAAGGAAAGAAAGAAAGAAGGAAGGAAGATGGGATATTCATCAATGCAGTGAGGAAGCCTCAGGAATATCTTTTAAAGGAATTGTCCAAACCTAGCTGACATTGTCTTCCATCTCAAACAAAGGTTTGGAGAAATTGCTAAATACTTACTCTGTGCAGGCTGAACTGGGAGTTGCTTTCAATCATATACATTGAGGTTTTTTTTTAAATTAGTCAGTAAAAGAAGCATGGACGTGTATTAAAACTAATAAGTTGTGTTTTAAAAATAAATTGATGCTTGATGATTGAATTGTACATTTGAGGGCAGTAAAAATGTGCACTTGAAAGAAAAATACATAATACCCTAAAATAATGTTTCTCAAATGTTCCTTAAAAAACAGTGTTTTCATGTCACTGTCATTTCCACCAAAGAAAGGTGATTGTGCTAAAGGGGACTTGGACTGATTTATATAGCTCATCGTATACTATAAAAATTTCAATTAGTGTTCTTCATAGTACTTACAAGCTGCTCTTAAATTGCCTCTAAGATTGTAACAGTGAAAACCCTTGTACTCAGCATTGCAAACACTCCTCCTCTTTAATTCTTTGGAAACTAAAATCTTGAAAATATTTGTTCCCTTGTTCTGACAACACATGCATGATTTATCCACACATGCAAGACATTCATCTTTCCCCCAGAAGAGCAAATCCTTGCTCCCTAAAAGTTGTACAGTGTGTGAGTATGAATACAAATAACTTTTTTAATCTGAAAAGGCCATTACCAAAATCAAATTTATGTCCCATGGCTTGGATTAAACTTTATTCCCATTTTATAGATGGAAAAGGTCAAGGCAATAAAAGGGGAGATGTTTGACTATACAAAGTTAGGTTTCCATCTTAAAAAAAAAAATAAAAGAAAAGAAAAAAAAAGAAAAAAGAAAAAAGAAAAAAGAAACCATTTCTATCCATATCTTAAATTTGCCCTCTGTGACTTGCACTGTTCCCAGGCTCTCAGTGCTTCGTCTCCACAGAGCAGCGGTTTCCTTTCCTCTCTCCCTCCTATGGGGATCCTGGGAAACAACCACATGTATTTGGAGGGCTCCCACAGATCACAGCTTAAACCAGTCCACCACTATTCCTTTTCTTCCTTTATAATCAACATACCAAGTCTGCAAGCAATTCTGCACTAAAACGTACAATGAAAATGGAGGTCAATATTTTGAAATATATTTTTGTTGCAATTAAAACTTTTTACAATCAGAAATGTTAAAGTAATAAATAGGGACTCAGGAAAGTATGAAACATAGAACTTTAAATTTAATTACAGGCATTTAAATTGATTTAAATTTCTCTCTATGGGATGTACTTTTATGATCTTGTTTTGGTTTGTTTTTTTACATACACCACTCTCTTAATTTACACTAATTTATATGCTTCAACGTATCTCAATAGCTACTCTACTAACAAACATGACGTCTCTTGGCAATAAAAGGTTAAAATTCACTTTGCCTTCTGACTATAACAGAAATACCTTTGCAAACTAATGACTGTAACAGGCTGGTCTGTTCCCGAATAAACATTCTAGGGATTTCCTGAGGTGTTTTGTTTTGTCTTTTTTTTTTTTCCTTCCATCTTTTTAATTGACAGAATTGAATTTGGAGGGTGCAGGCAGTTTAGATGCCATTTCATCAAAAATGTGTATATGTTGTCTTTCTATATGCTTTTAAATTAAAAAATAAAAAAATAAAAAAAAAAAATACATTTACACAGCTTCTGGATATTCATTTTATAGAAAAAAAAAAATCTTTAAAGCTTATCCAACTCATCTCCTTCTGCCAACTTTCCTTGCCAACTCTTTCTTAGTAATGCCAGTAAATGCCAAAAAAAGTCTGGTTTAAACAATGTTTCTGTCTGTTGCAACCAAGAGAAAGGCATTTTCTGTTGGAGATACTTGATTTAGGAATCCCACTTTTTCTTCTGTTGCTGAAAACGCACCCTGACTATGCCAGTGTAGGCTGAAGGGAGGGTGCAGTATTTAAATGGTAATATTCCAGAAGTAACTTTAAGGACAAAATTACGCAGTTTCTCTTATTGGCTTTTCCCGCAACAGATTCATTTCCAGAAATTCCCCTCTCCTTTGAAAGAGGCAGATGCAGTATCTGCCAAGGAACCGGTCCTTTTTGGGGCAGGGATACTACGGCTGTTTAGATTAACACATCTCCAAGCTTTTGTCTCATTGTCACTTGCCAGGAGTTGAAGCAGACCTCCTTCAGCAGCATTTCTTTTTCAGTACAAGATGTACTTAATGCAAAAACATCTAGGGAAAGATGATGGAATGGGTGAAACTAAAGTAAATAATGTCATCTGAGAGACACCAGTGTAGGATTTCGTCCAATATCACTGCCCGAAGGAGCCTGCCATCTCCAACACTCACACAAATGAAGTGTACCGGAAAATAGCATCCACCAGTGTGCAAAAATTAGGCATCTCTATGAAGATCTGATCCTCCCATAGCTAGGCAGCTTTGACATAAAACATTTGCTCCTGTGCTCAGTTAAGTGGACTCAGGTTATGAATATATTTCTCCCGAATATTAAAATTATATACTGGCTTCACTTTTGAAACATGATGTGAACTACTGCCACCTCATGAGGCAAAGCACTCCAGATGGCAATTACCGGCCAGGAAGGGCTTGGCAGGTTCTCCCAAATAAGACCAGTTTAGTGCAGGACTCTGAAGCCTGTCACAAAGGTTGCGGTCAATGGGAAGGAGAAAAACAAAGGAGAACAAGGAGAAAAACACTGCCAAGGAACCACCCAGCAGCTCCTGGTGGAGGGAGATGGCCAAAGAGAAGAGGGAACAAGTTCATTCAGAAGAAGGAAAATAAAGCTGATCCTAAGGCAGAAGACACAGTAAGGGCAAAGGAATGAGGGTAGGACCTACGAGCACTTCATTTCCTGAGCATGATTCAAACTTCAGAGGAAACAACAAATAAGCATCCTGGGATTTGGGGCAGAGGATGAAAGGGCAATCTCAAAGGCAGAGCTGCAGATTTAAATGGAGCTTGATGTATTTTGGTTCGCCATGGACAATGAGCGGCAACGAGACCTCTCTGCAGACTCGACACCCCCGCCTAAGTGACCATAAATATCTAGATGCTGTATTGGTGTGAGAAAACATACTCCATTGCAACCAGTATCACTAGCAGACTTTGCATAACACTGACCAGAAATAACACAAGCACATCCTTGCAGGATATGGATGAGTTCAATGCCTGCAGTAAAATGCCTGCAGACTCTGGCAGCACTGCACATGCATCATACACATGGAAATGCATTACACAACTATCACCAAAAGCATTTTGTCTCCTATCTCATTAAGCTTCATCACTCCACTGTGTCTACAATGCCGTAAATTGCAATCACTTTGTTAAATTAAGCTTCGAAAGCTCAATAATACTTGAAAACTGTGTCCTTGAGGAAAAAAATTGCACAAAAGGGACACACAATTTCCTCAAGACAGGAATTGAATGCAAAATTTCTGCTACCATATCTAAGGGATATGGATTATTTTTACCTCATCTATATGAGCTTTTCAAAAATAATTGGCGGGTTTTTTAGCAGTCATTTTATTTGTAGAAAAATAGCAACACTTTGAAATCCTTTTTATTGTCAAGATATTACTATTGCATTTTAAAAAGGCTTATTATCAATTTTATTTTTCTTATCAGCATAGTACCACTATGAGTTTCTGTTAGAATTCTGAGGAACGAGAAATATCCGTATATAAGAGGTAGATCATCTGGGGTTCAATTTAATTACATTCAAATAGAATTATAATTCAACAACAAAACCATCAGGGTTAATGGGATAATGGGACTTGGTAGATCTACCAGCTAAATTTACCCCTTCATCCCTAAAATATGCATACACTAAGTACAATTTAATTTACTATTGCTTCCTGAGATTAGGGTCTTCATCATAGAATATGTCAATGGCTCTTGGTCATGGTCATCCCCTGCTCAGAGGATTTTAGTCCTTGGAAATGTCCCTAGTCCTGCTGCTATCATGAAAAGGACTCTTATCAGGAGGATGTATGGCAGGAGAGAGCCTGCTGTAGGGACTACACTGTTTTCAACTTGACCCAAGGCAATCTCAATAAGAATTAAGAACAAGGGAGATTCTCCTTTTTCCTGTAAAAGAATGATCACATGTTCAGGGCTGGAAAGTAAAGCATTATTTTAATCCAACACTGAAATTCATACCTTACGCTCAGAAGATCTGTTGCAAGAGATGTGAAATAGCCAAGTATAAGCTAAATTAATTCAATATGAAAATGCCTCAGTGCAAGCACTTTACAAAATCGGTATAATGCCGCATAATTGCAAGAACTTTATTTTCGATTTCAATACCACTTTAAAGGGCTACTATCATTAACTGGATCATTAAGATCAAAATTGTTTTTCTGTTTTCTTAGGGAATGTATGATCTGTCTGTTGTTGCCTTTTTTTTTTTTTTTTTTTTTTTTTTTTTTTTAATAAGAGGCTGAAAACTCACATTTAAGAACATCACTTCAGCCCCATCACCTTACAGAGGAACATATGAGCAGATTCCTCAAGCCCAGATCTGAGACACTACCTCATAGCTGGTGGGTCAAAGTCAGTGAGCACAGCAAAGCACTTCTGCAGAGCCCCATCGTATACAATTGCTGGCAGAGGGAGCCCGGGTGGTACGGGGAGACAGAGCTTGCCCAAGACTATTATATCACTGGCGATCTTCACTGGCCAAGTATGACAAAATTCCTCCCAACAGCTCAGCGTGATACAACCTCATGAAAGGGAAATTCACCCTACTGAGGGCTCCAAAATGCTAAGGGGGCTGGGGTATGTGTGGGGGAAGCTGGCGGAAGGTTTATACAAAGCTCTAGGTTTTCTCTTTATTGAAGCAGCAATCTCTCTCAATACTATCTGCTATTTATATTGTGCTTGAACTATCCCACAGAACTTTACAAACTTAACACACTGTATCACTTAAGCTAAAAATGAAATGGACCATTTTCTGGGATGAATCCCAATTGCTTAACACTTCCCAGTATGCCCAAGTGTTTCAGGCAGGAAATGAACACTAGTGTATCTCGTTGAAACCAGGGCACTGATTCAGTGCAGACAGAGAAAAGAATTTCCCCTACTCAATCACCAACACAAACTTTTTATTGGTGGTCCCAGCTCCAGGAATTCATCAACCCTGTAGCTGCTGTGTAGGATCCAGCAAGTACCTAGAACCAGGGTGCACCTCCCAGCATTTTGTTTTGTGTTAATTTCCTAAAAGAAATGATAAGACTAATCAATTGGTTGAACATAGGTGAGGCACTGACTGAGAAGAAGATGTTTTTGTGAAGACCCTTTCTTGCATGAGATGAGGTGGTGGGGACAGCTTGAAGCTGCTTTTTCTCACCCAGTAAAGTGGTCCAGCCCTACTAGCACAGTCGTAGAAATTCAGTGAGAACAGAGGAGGTGACATAGCCCCTTTTCCCCATGCACCCCACACCAGACCTGTGTGGCAGAAGAGCCACTGAACAACTTTTTGACCCCATCTCAGGCTGGCTTTCCTGTGGCTGCGCTGTGAAAGCAGCTTCAGGGTTGGGAGGACCTGGGCATTTCCTTCCCAGTAGCTTCCACAATAAATAAATAAATAAATAAATAAAAATCACGCTATTCCTGAATTAAACAAGTGCAGGACTGTTATTAAGTAATAGAGCATATATTTTTCTAATTAATTAGTTCTCACAGTGGCCCTACAAGGCAGGGCTCTAGGTATAATAACAAGCAAAAGAAATAACAGATTGTTTACCGGGCTATTAAATTAATGACTAACAGGTTACTAATTAAAGCTCAATAAGCAGATCTCCCAGAGAACTTTATCAAGGTTTAGTGCAGTTTCTCACACCACTGAGGCTGTCCGTGCCAAGCTGCATTCCCAGCTGATGACACAGCCATAGCAGCATGCACAGCTCTGCCTCTTATATTTGATACTCATGAGTCATAAAAATATGGAGAGGACTATAAATTCTGTTTATGCCTCTCTCTCTTAAGATATGTAAAACAACTATGTAAAAGAGCTATGAAAGCTGTCCTCTCAGCCTTCAAAGACTTGTTTAAGCAGCGCTGTATGATTCCCCTTAATACAATTGTCTGGAAGTCTAAACTTTGGTAATTATTTCAAATGAAAAAGAACAGCAGGAGGCTCTGTTGGAGGGAATATAAACAATTATCACTTGCACGAAGGCTATGCCAGTTATGAAATAAACTTGAATGGGTTTGCTCTTGAAAAGGCTGTGCTCTAAATTAATGATCTGACATAGAGGGCCTCTCAGCTGTACTCCTTGCATCAAACCCTGAGTTGGAGTCACGCAAGAAGATGGCGAGGTGCAGAAAAGAGGGGAAACGTCAACCAGCTTGGAGATCCTGTTAAACTGGGATCTTTCCACTGGGTGCACCAGAAACTTCATAGGAGCACTGGAGGGAGAATGCACACATAACTCAAGATGATGGACTCGATGATGGCAAACTGTGCCTGCTCTGCTAGTTTGCAAGAGAAATGCAGCAAGGGAAGAGCAAAGGATGGGATCAAACAGGATCATTGCTGTTTTGCAGATTCTGATAAATTCTCAAATCTCCAGAATTATTGCTGTGAATTTTTAACACATTTAAAGTTTCTTCTTGTTCCTTCCAATAACTTTTTTGTTTCATTAGCGGTAAAACCTTTGTTCAGCAGGTGTTGGATTAGGACCTTATAGGGAAGTCATGGAAAAAAAAAAATGTGAAAAGAATCAGTGTAACCTCTGATACGTCTGATAAACCCAGAGAATCATAAAGATAACTAACAACTGTCCAAGGAGATGATGCTTTTACAGACAGCAAAGAATTTCACATCAAGATTCAAGTAATCAGCATCCAAAATGACATATCGATGATCAAACTTCTGATGTTTGTTTATGAACACAATCCGTAACACGATTCTTCACGAATGAGGCAGGCAGAAAAGCTGCTTCTCTGCGAGCTCAATGCATACTAAGCAGTAAGAAATGGTAATATTCTGCCACTTTACATGCAGAATCTTTTGGGCTGTGACAACCGTACAGTTAAAAACTAGAAGAATTATGGTCTAAGTATATATTTATAGATGGCCTTCATCTTTAGCTTTGAATTTCATTGCTAGAGTTTAGATTCAAAGTGTAACATAACACCAAGAAAGAATATAATGTTACTACAAGAAAAGGAATTTTCTGTCTTTTCATCTTCCTTATCTCCATTTTTGAAAACTCTTTAAGGTTTCAATCCACAAACCTGATTTAAAGCAGCCCAGCCA
The DNA here is from genome assembly GCF_009819795.1 of Aythya fuligula. NCBI lineage: Eukaryota > Metazoa > Chordata > Aves > Anseriformes > Anatidae > Aythya > Aythya fuligula. The sequence continues at coordinate 34,712,001 of NC_045565.1, forward strand.
AAGGAAGAAAACTGAGTCACACTAGCTCAGAATCTGGCCTTGAAATCTTCAGCTTGGTGAAGCAGTTTTAGCCTTCCCTGAACCTATTTTTCCCTCCCCTTTCTCCCCAAGGTAAAATGAATTTCTGATATATTTGGATTTAAAAGTTGTGAGTGTTGAACACAGCTGTTCTTCAACAGGAAACCCTCGGCAGCTCTCCCCATCCTTTGCTCATCACTGGCATCTTCTTCTCTTGCTTGTCTCTAACCCCAGTAGCAACAGACAAGAAGGTGCTGGTGTGTGGGAAGCCACTGCCCAATAAGAGGTCTGACTGCAAGCTTGGGGAGAAGTTGCTTTTCCAATATACCCTTTGTTAATTGAGATCAGTGATAGTACTTTAAAAAGAGACAGGTGAGACTCACTATGATACAAGCAGATTAGGAGTCTAATCCATTGACAGGTACATCATGTGCATATAGTGTCTCGTTGCTAATTATTTTTAAGAAGTTGCAGACCAAAATGTGCTCATTGTCCCCAATATGTGACCAAATTTAATACTAAAAATATATTTCTCTGCACTATTTGAAAGCAACCTGGATGGACAAATTGCAAACTCAAAGCAACCTAAAGGATTTCAGGGCTCTCTAGCTTCATACGGGGCTTTTCAGAAACCACACTCAGCTGCATGGCTATGGGTCCTTCAATACCTGCCCAGCTTCAGCTGCGTTCAAAATGATCTTTCTGAATTGTAATCATAGCCTGATTGGAGCATACATGTGTGTATGGAGCAGTCTAATATTGCACTCAGAGACACACAAAGATCAGAATTACAGAAGTATGTGCATAAGCACTGAAAGATGCAAAGCATCATCCAGTAAGGAGAGTTGCACCTAACTTGCTTGTAAGCTTTTGGAAACTTCAGAGGACTAAATCCTGCAAGAATCAACATTGTGATCATATTTCAGTCCTTGCAGGTGCCAGCAATGACATTACTGATGCTGCATGGCCACCACCAGAGAAAAAAACTACACTTGAGTGACAGATGACACCAAACTGAGGAGAAAAGATCTGTGCTAATTTAGCATGACCTCAACACTCTACATTTACCTGTATAATCAATTGTTTCATGAATGCACAAAATGCCTTCAGTTTCCCAGAAACTTCATGCATTTTAAGATCTGGATGTAGCCCTGGTTAGAGGAGAGAGTGCCAAGTTCCACAACAAGATGTTGCTCCAGGAGAACAAATATCGGCTCCAGGCAATGCCACCCTGGGATGCTTCTCAGCATTACGATTTCATATCTGCCCTCTAAGGTCTCAGATACTGGGCAGACACCATTTCCCACAGTTATAACCTTTAAAGTGTAGAAGTGAAACCAAAAAGCCCTTAATGCCCATGTAAAATACTTCCCACCTAGCTCTTGTGTCTCAAAGAGAAGGAATGTGCTTCAAGCTCTGGTCTAAGGCGAGCACTATTACCTGACCTACAGCTCCTGTGATGGTGGGATCTGGCACACATTAACCAGTGTGTGTCCCTAACAGGGTGTGAGGATAAAAGCTGAAGCCAAACAGATGGTCCTCTAAAAATCTTCCCTAAAGTGTTCTGTGTACTAAAACACCACTTACCCAACTCTCATCAAACTTGGCTTGATTTTTAAGTCTTGAGCCAAGTTTGAAGAAAAATATTCAGCCGGGAACAAGTGGGGAAAAGAGTTTTTTCTTTCTTTCTTTTTCTTTTTTTTTTTCTGCACTCAAATAATATAAAAATGAAAAAGAAATTGTTCAAACCTTAGAAATAAATAAGAAAACCAGAACCCAACCCTGTTGGGTTTAGACCAAGCACTGTGAAAAGAGTTGACAGCGAACACAGAACTATGAACAGATGAAAGAGAGAAATGGGAAGGGAACTGGAACTAGGCATTTAGTATAATGATCTATCAACACCTTTTATAATGCACACAAAGTTTCAGAGAAGACGGAAATCACATCTGCATAGAATATGGACAGCTATTGTTTGAAAGCACACAGCGACCTTGCACAACATTTCAGGGTCCTGATTGTGCAGTCACACACCCACAAAGAGTTACTCATCAGTAGTCCTGACTAGCAACAACTGGATACTCCAAATAGTAGCCACTAATTTTAGCAGCATGTTCAGAATTAGCAACAGAACATTATATCTAGTTAACAAAAGAATGTCACTGGGCACCATTCGAATAGTCCAACTGAAAATTATCTAAATTTTCTGACTTCATCAAAGGATGCCAAAAGAGTTAGCAACCATCAACTACATGAACAGAGTTGTACAGTTGCAAAAACATGTATGTATTTCCCTAGTACATTCTATTAATTATACATATATTTTTTAAATGTGTATCACTATATGAAGTGTTTGCATGAACATACACTTCTTTTCAAACTGGAAAGAAAAAGATAGCACTTCTGAACTAATAGTACCACACTAAAATCCTGATCTTGGCTTCTTGTAATTACAGTTTGAGAGGGCTGAGGGGAACAAAAAGAAAAAAGAAAAAAAAGCAGTCTGCCCAACAAATGATAGGTTCTCTCTTGAAACAAAGCACTGCATTTATACTTAGGAAAACCCAAATTCTTTAAATATAATTTGATTACATGTCTGATTTTAAAATTGGATTTTTCCTGCCATTAATTTTAACCATCATGTTTAGATAGTACCTATATCATTATGTATGATTAGATGTCCTTGAAAAAGTATATACTAAGTGTATTAAAATAAAACTAGGCTACAGATAAGTAACTTTTTCCCCCCTTTTCCTTTAATAAACTAAATTTTAATCTTGCTAGTGAACAAGACTGTGTTTGTGTGACTAGTCAGCGGGACTAGTGTCAGCAGAAACATGTTTTTTTTTGCTTCTGTTCTGCACAGTGTACTGCATAGAAGGCCCTCAAGAAGAAAGTCATTAGCTTAATAACGATTCACGACGCACCGTGAATGAGATATCCCAACAGATATTGCAGTGACTCCTGATGTAAATAAAGGGATGTTTTTATCCTTCAGATCACAAAGAAAGTGTATGCTACACTAAATGACTAGCATGGTTTCTAATTGTTAAGCAAGAGTATTTACGACCAGAGGATTGGAGAGTAGGGCTTTCATTGCAAGGCAATTATCTATACACAAATAACTTTAACACTTTGGCATTTTTATAACCACTACATTATTTATTTTACTATATATTCTATTGCAATACCATTCCCCTGGTTACAAGTACTTTGTACTTTTTATTTTTACTGCATTAAAATTAAAATAAAATAGGGGAACACTTTGAAATGAGCTGAAGAACAATAGGTCCTACTTAACCATTGAATTCAACAGTATTTAGCTTTTATGCTTTTGATCAATATTTATGTGACAAGCTATTCATTACTCTTCACTACCAGTTTAATGCTGTTGTTCTTCCCACAGCCTGATCTGCACTTCTATGCATTTAATTTATAACAGTTTCCATGGAAAAGAAGTATTCAAAGAAAAAAAAGTGCTGATACAGCACGTGGATCTTTCTACCAAACCACAAATCTTTTCTAATGTTCATCTTAAACTCAAAGCAATTCTGGGAAACAAATTAATGATATAAATCATATTATCATTACTCACATAAAGATACTCTGTTGTAAGTCTTTCAGAAAGCTACAGTGAGTAGCTAGACGAACTTTGTAAGGAGAATGCCTGTTTCTAATTAAATGATCTAAAAATAGAGTTGCACATACATCTAGGACCAAGCCATCTGTGTTATCTCTCTAAGATAAGCTATTATATATCCACAATGATATCCCTTTCATCACTGCAGATATTCAAACCAGGGACTGGCCTTTCTCTCCCATTTAGAAGGGTGAAAAAGAATAAGGAAGCAAAACTTTCACCCAGAAAACAGTTTTTGAAAGTCAGACCCACTGTCTGAAATGTCTTTTCACACCTACTTCTGTCTGTCAGCCACACAACTCAAAGCTGGGTCCCTCAGACAGTGGCAGTAGCCAAGAGGATTTCTCTGTGAAACGTTTTCCTGATGCTATAAAGAACGTTGCTTCTAATGGGCTCTTCAGGCTGTTTTCATGGTTTCTATGATGGTGTGTTCTTTTTTTTTTTTTTTTTTTTTAGTTAGCATTTTGACTGCTTGAAAATTTAACTTTTCTCTCCTCACACTTACTAGAAAATATATGTATAAATGAAGCCAGAACAACAGCGGGCCTAAAAAGCTGGTTTGGAAAGGTTGGGTAAGAGATTCTTATGACATCCTCGGTGATAATAAAAGAAACAATGACTTGTCTTCCAAACTTGAAGAGGAGGCTCTGGAGACAGAAAGCAGGCCTTTTCTCCTAAAAACAGCCACCAGTATCACCAGCCAATGGCTGAGGAAAAGAAGAAGGAAAGCTTATCAGGGTCTGTCAAGATGGGGAAACAATCTCTGTTCAGTCAAAACCAGTGGTAGATTATTCCCCCTCATTTTGGTGGCTGCTTTGTTGTTGTATTATAAAATCTCAAGCAATGTATGTTAAATTCATTAAAAATATGATTTTCCTTCCATTTCTGCAATCTGAAATAAGAATGCCATTTTACATTATAAAAACAAACAACAACAACAACAAATATTAATTTCAAATACCTCCTTCATTTTGTTATGTTAGGAAAGTAAAAATTGTTGACTGCAGATCCTCTAGTAAAATATAAAAAATAAGCTTGTAATAGCTATGATGAAGTAAGCGCATTAATTTCCCCCAAAGCCTTCTAGTTGTTATACACCTCAGAATAAAATAACAGGCAAAACAAAGACTAACCTTTGAATAAATGTTGTTTGCTGGTCTCCACTTTTCTCCATTCAAAAGGACGGGAGATGTTATCTCATAATCTTTTGGTGGGTCCTTTGGCATCAGCTGTTTTGAGGACTCCAATTTGCTTTCCACAGTCTCACCTGGAACAGGGGGAAGCACTTTGTGGTTAGTAGGGAGCAGTATCTGACAATGTGAACCTTGTCATTTAAGGGACCTGGCAGCATACTTTAAAAGGAAATAATTCAGAAGAAGCATTAGACATTAAAACATTGTGGGCTCACACAACCATTGCCCAAACCTATGCAACTTTGTAGGAGATCTGCGGTTCAGGAAGAGGTGTGTGTTGGTGGTTTCCATTTTGATCAGAGGTTGCATTTCTATATCAGCAACTCAAATACCACACAGAAGAGACAGTGAGCAGCTGATGACGGAACAGCAAACAATTCCGTGCAGCATCTGAAAATCAGTTTTAAAACTATATAGGTAATTCTTGTTCTATATACCTTGACATATGCAAAAGTTGCTATTATTTATGCAGGCATTTTCATATATTATTCTCACCTCTTTTTATTAAGTTATTTTTTATTGCTCTTAAAGAGTCCCATTCTGAAACTATGGTGCTCAGCACCGCACAAACACAGGACAAGGTGAGGAGCAGAGATACCAGGATGCAATGACCAGGAGTTTGGTCTCAATATTTGAGTCAAAAATGTGGACAGGTATTGGCACCAGCCATTTGAAGTGTTAATAATGACATCAGTGATTTATTTATTTATTTATTTTCATTGAAGATGACAACAAGGGGGAATGTGTTATGTGTCTGTCATTTCAGTGTCATCATTAAGAGTGAGCAAGCTGCAGGGATTTAAATGAGATAAGACTTTATCAGGTCTATTTTCCCATAATTAAGGTAAGAAATTCATTCATTATTCATTCCACTCCCTCGGTCCCTTCTCCTGGGTCTCTTCTCCCCATCTCTCTTCCCAGGTTCAGTCACACTGGCTCCAATCCAAAGCAGCAATGTCAGAAAGGAGGGCAGTGTCCATGGGGTGCAACTGGAGACCTAATTCCCCTAGGATGAATGAACCCTGTCATTGCACAACGTGTGCTCCAAAGAACAAATAATGATCCCAGACTAACCCTTATGTCCTTCCCATTTCTGCAGTGGGTCCACAGGTTTTGTGAGTCTGAGTCACAGCACAGATATAACAACCCTGCCTGCTTCAGGTTCCTGAAAGCTCCAAGCTTTCGTGATAGATTTACCAGACTTAATCCTAGGTATTAAACACTTTTTAACACACCATCTTACTCTGCTAAACATGGAAATATGTGGTTGCACTCCATTTGAACAAGTCTGAACTGAGTACAACAAAAGACTGAATTTTACTTGTCTTAGTGGCCTCAGCATTTCTGTATGGACATGCCAGGAGGTCATGAAATATCGAGAATCCAATAACATCAAGGAAGCACACTCATATTAGTGGAAAAAAAGAAAAAAGTCTGGAAGAGAATATAACCTCTCACTGAAATAATGCTCTACTCCCACACAGTCAAATTACTTCAATTCATACTACAACGTCAAAAAGCTATTTGCATGCAACATTTATCAACCATTTCTCCTCTCACTAAACATACTAATGGTATTGTGCCTCTCAGAGCAGAGTCCTAAAAAACAACCAACCAGCCAAAAAAACAAACAAAATAAAACCAAAACCTCTAGTACAAGACCTGGAAATGGTACTGAGGATGAATCTAGAAGAGAAAACACGGATGGTTTCCAGGAGCCATGGGAAAGTCAAAATGGTGGCGGGGTTTGCCACACCAACCAACATGCCGAGCCCTCTGGAGCACTCAGACCCCATGAAGATAAGAGCTGAGCCTTCACAGGTGCTCTAAAAATGAAGTGATGTTCCAAACCCTGCAGACAACTGGGCTCACCCCTGTGTAGGTGTATGGGATACCTCCTCACCTGCCCTGGAGGGTTTAATTAATAACTATTGAGACTGCACGAAACTTCACTGCTCTTTATTCTGATGATGAGACATGAAGCTCCCCTCACAGAAGAGAAATTTATGAAGCATATCGCAGAGAAATGAGAAAAGTTTGGCTCTGTCCCTGATTTCTTTTCCTCTTCTTGGCTCACTAGAGCAGTCTCAACTATATGAATTGAATGACTCAGGTCCTTGTATTATTTTACAGGATTTGCACTCTGAAAGCTCAGTGCAGTCTAAGTATTAAGAACCCCTGTGAGCATACTTCTCCTCCCACAGACACGCTGTCTGCATCACTTCTACAGCCTTACAGTGGAGATGCTGCCAGATACCAGGAGGCATCAAAGTCTTTCTTGTACTCCTCTATGTGCAAGTTGCCTTTCCTCTTAATTCTGCAAAGCGATAATATCCCTATGTTGCTCAAAACAAAAGAAAAAGGGAAAAGGGAGAGACCAGTGTTTGTGCACAGATGTGTTACTCCCTTCTTATACAGCATGGTCCAGAAAGTGCCACTGTGATGAAAATATCACATGAAAAGGGAATCTTATCTACACAAAGTGCAGCTCAATATTGCCCCTCCTATTTCTATTATTCGGGATCACTTACATGACAAAGTGATGCTTGTGGTGCATAAAGAAGCAAGGTTACAATAAGCAAATTTAATCTTATACACATGCTTATTTATGGGCACACTGGAAAATGCATATTGTGTAGAAGTGTTGATAGTCTGGAGACAGACATCAAGACAGGTTTATAGGCAGCAGTAATATCTTTATTGGGAAAGATAATTTATTCGGGGGAAGCAGAACAGACAAGCTTTAGGGCTCGCAAACTCTTCTGAAGCTGTAGCCTTTAGAAAATATGAGATCAGTTTCTGTCTAGATGCTTTCCTTCAGCCAAACATTTTGCTGCTTATCTGAATGTTTTTATTTAAATTATTGCGTGTGATAAAAATCACAGCTTCCTGCAAAGGCAGAGAATGCACTGCGTCCGACTGGTGTGGCCTCCTTCTGAAAAGCCCTTAAGCGTATGCCCAATGTTATGCATTTGCTCAACTCCCAGATGTCCTCAGTGTGAGGACAAGTTACAGTTTCTTTTGTAAATGAAGTAGTGATTTTTTATTTTTTTCATTTTTAATTTAAGGTCATTACATTAACATGCTATGCATATTTCGGAAAGACTACAAAATCGAGCAATCTGTATAACAGACAGGCAAACTTTAGATCAGTTTTTCAATATAAAAACAGGAGGAAGATAAAAAAACAAAGTAAATCCTTTATGTAGGATTCTGAAGTCTGATTGCAAAGCTTCAAAGAATGCCTTGAAAAAAACAGGGGATCACAGCTGATGATGAATGACTCCCACATATCTATCTGAGATGGGAAAGATGACAGCATCTAACGGGCCACCAGACCAGCAGAACAATAGGACACAGTCATGAGACTTAGGTAGAGAAAGACTCAAAGTCAGGAAAAGGAAACAAACAAACAAAACCCAACAGAATTAATAGAGACAGGCTAAAAATTAAATAGTCATAGAAGTTGAATTTGAAGCCTTGAAAAAAAATGGGAGAAACTGGCGTGCAGTCCCAGAACAGCCCCTAATCTGAGCTGTGGTTTGGACTTCAGATTTGGTAGGAAGGTGGGATGGCTGCTGGCAGCCCTGGAGAGTTGAAGCAGTGCCCTTGGCACACATGGTCCTTGCCTCAGCCCAAGTGTGAAACACCAAATTTGTCCCAGAGAGGGACACTACATCAGTGCCTGGATGAGCAAAACACTTCTAGTCCTCTGCTGGTTATGGGCCACCTGTTAAAGAGTGTCAGGGCAGCCCTCCCAGAGAGCTTCCAGGAGAAGGGTGTGATGGGATGGAAAGGAGGATGGGATGGAGGTCCATGCCTAAAGAGGGTTTCAATCTCCTTGGTCACTTCACATGAGGTCCCAGTGCCACGGTTCTTTACATGTGGATGTGCTGGTATTTCCTCTCTGCCACTCTGTTTCTTTTACCCATTTTCATTAAGATTTCTTTGAAGCTGCAGCCATTAGAGTTGTTTGCATTACTTTAATAAGAAGGCTTCTTCTCTACCAGGACTCTTGGTATTGCAGCAATACAAATAGTGTAATAAGGGAAATCAGAGAATTCAAATTTCAGTAACGTGTCATGAGAGGGGAAGAAAATCAGACCATCTGCATTATTAGAGGCTTTTATTGGACCCAGGCTTCCCATCTTTTGTGTCACATGCACCTTCTTCCTCACCTACTTATTTTCCATTTCAGTGAAATTCTGCCTGGTTCCTCCTGGTGCAACCTCGTCTCCCACTTGTTCACATGGAAAACTTCACAGTTGGGTCTATCTGTTTTCTATTTTCAGCCTGCACTGAAGGTAATGTTTTTGATCCACGAGCAGCCCACAAGCTGTTGTAGAGCCCTTTATTCCTTTTTTTTTTTTTTTTTTTTTTTTTTTTTTTTTTTTTTTCCAGGAATATAAAAGACACTTTGTACAAATAGCAAGATGAGTAGATGTTATCTGTCAGTGACTTTTGTGTTGCTTACACATTTTTCATCTGCAATGTACTTCTACAACTTTTTTTGTTTCACAATATCATGCAAGGACTTGTTGGCCAAGTAGTTAAGAATAGTTGTCATCTTTCTCTTTGTATTTCAGTTCCCCCAAGCTCTGTGCAAAATAAACTCCATGCATGTGATGTGACATCTCTGTTTAACAGCCACTGCCTCCTGAAGAAGCCCAGACACACTTCAGATTCCCATTTACTTAAAATTAATACGCTTTTAGTCAGGCAGCACAATTTATTCATCCCTATGATAAACAAAGAGGTGAGCGCTCCCCAGACCGAGTGGCTCTGGATGAGATGGGATGGAGGGGAAGGAGAGAGCTGCCTGCCCGGAGCATGCATCCCTGCTCATGCTGCCTGTGCATGGCATGGCATGGCAAAAAGCAGCCAGATGGGGGGCAGCTGGTGCACACCACCCATCTCTTAACCTACAGCTTTACCATAAAGCCAACCCATGGCTCTGTGCTGCCTTCCCGCAGCTCCTGCACCCATCACAGTCATCACCCACTCCCCAGTGCCGCAGGATGCCCGGCCACGGCCCCAACTGCAGCCCCCCATGCACTGTGCACTGCCACCAGCCAAGAAAAAGGAAAATAAAAAAGCTAAATTAAATTATCCTCGTGTTGCCTTCCATATTACAAATGGGCTTAGAGTTGGAATTTGCAGCCTATCTACTTTTTCTCTGCAACAAAGCAGCTAATCACCGGAATAATCTCAGGATAGAAAAGAGCAATAGATTTGAGCAATCTTTCAGCAAACGGAGAGCAACTAATGGTATTGCTCTGTATCACAGGCTTTGGCAATATCATGGAAGACAGAAATGGCATTCTTCATCCATTTCCCTCATTTTCTCCATCTTCCTCAGCTTAGCTCACTGCCAGTGGGACCCATGATTTAGATGGGGCATTTCTGGCTATGGAGGAAGGGCTGGAACCATGGCTGCTTCCAGCACCTGCCCAACCACTGGCAATCAGTCTTGCATGTCTTATTTGGGACAGCCCTGTTATCACCTCCAGACTCAAAATACAATTATTTAATCCATAATTACCAAGCTCACACACTGAGAACTGAAGACCAAGCATTTGCCCTTCCAAATGAGTATTAACATAGGAAAATTAAGAAAGGAGTGAAATTGGACAAGGTGTAGGGATTACCCACCAAGTACAACTCGACAACCAGCCCAGCAAAGGAAGGTTTCTACCAGGTTCATGAAGACGATGCATTAAGATCAGTCTTAGTATTTCCATCAGCAACCTTTACTCAATGTCCACAAGCATCCTCCTCACACCTAATGCTCCAAGTTAGGAGATGGCAACTGCACAGAAAAGGGCAGGAATAACACAAAAGAATCAGTAACTTCAAGGCCTGGGCAAAGTGTTGACAAATGAAACAAGAAGGACCTGTACATGATATTCAGTATATGAGCCATCCAGCACTGATATCGTATGAAGCAAATACAGCTCTGGAACAATGCATCAGAAGAGGTGTGTCCAGTGAATATCAGACCAGTATATACCAGTACAAGCACCTCTGGAATAGTGTGGGCATTTCTTGCCATCTGTGTTCACAAAAGATGAATTCAGCCTGGAACTGGTAGATTGGAAAGGCTGCCAGGGCAATCAGGGAAGTAGAAAGACTGAATTGCAAAAGGATAACTAAAATAATTAATTGCGCAATCTAGAAAAGCACAGATGATAGGGCCCATGGTTGTCCTTTAGCTTCATGGTGTTTACATCACCACTGATGATGTATTTATAAATGGCAAGAGTATAAAGTGGCCATACATAAAATTAGATTGGAATATAAAGTTTCTGAGCAAATAAACATTCAGCTCTCCTGAATCGAGAAAAAAAATGCTTTAAATGCACCTTATTAGTATTAGGAATCAGACTATATTACAACAACAACAACAACAACAAAAAATAAATTAAATTAATCTCAACTATCTATCCAGGGTTTGGGGGGTGTGCTTCCTGTTCTCTATTTCACTACATCTTCCAGCAAAAGCAAAAACATTACCCAAGCCATACATTAGCCAGGCACAGATCACAAGTTTTGCTGATGCCATCTTCAAGAATGGCACTCTCTTTGAGATAGGAATAATAACAAATTGTCACTGATGAATGTAACAATAAGACAGATTATATTACTATGTAATAATAAATATTTAAATGCTGCAAAATAAAACAATCTAAGAATTCCAGTGCACAGTGGTTAAAGTGTTTAAAGAAAGCAGGGTGCTGCAGGGAAAGGTGACTCCATCCCAGACAGACCCAACACACCTTGTAACTTGCATAGGATACAATAACGAGTAGCTTGCCTTAAAGCCAACTGTCTGTCCTCAAATTTTACACTAAGCACCAACAGGAAGTACAGCCATCCTCCAAAAAAAAAAAAAAAAAAGAACAAAAATGAGAAGCCCCACCAGCCTGATTTCTTCCCATTACCCTGCTAACAGCACTTACTCGGCTTTAAAAGAGTACACAGTGTGCCAGACCCTGCCCTCGTCTGTGTGTGAGCACAAAAGGCTGAGCAAGGTTTGACTGTGCATAAAATAAAAATCTTATCTCTTGCAGTAAAGTTTTTATTAGTTCTGAACCATAAATTACCTTTTAAACTAACCTTAGCACATCTGAGCAATACATTGATTCTCTCCACAAAATCTAGTTAAATCAGTTCTTTCATGGCCTGCCTTGAAAAATAATTCTTAAAAAAAGCCCGCTAATGGTACACAATGTTTTCCTGCTCTCACTCCTTCCCCCTTCCTACACCCAAGACCTCAGGCATTTAAGCACGAGTAACTTTCAAAAACACATTCCATGGATCTTCTTGGGCATGAATCTTTTGTTTTCTTCACATTGCAAAATTACGTCTCATGTACCAGATTTTTAGAACATCAAAAGTCAGCACAGGTCTTTGCTGAACCTGAGCACAGACAACAGCAAGATGACTCCACGCATTTCTGAGTTTAATTTTCTGTTCTTCCTGTGTCTAATGAAAAAGGATCCTCTCTCCATCTTGACACGTTTGTCAACTTCAAGCTAATCTGGGTGTGATTTTGCAGCGTGTCCACTTGATCTTTCACACTAAGCAGCTTCATAAGAACTGACTGCTCAGATGAGAAATCGGAGTTTGAGACACTGATTCCCTTTAACTAAACAGCCTGAAAAACACGCTTTTTAATATTTCAGTTTTATAATTCTAAGGACTGTCTCCTGTCATCACTTGTTCTTGCAGGAGTTATTCCCTTCCTAAATCCAGTTATGCAGAGGAAATAATCTGCAACAGGAACCAGCCCTCCCCCCCCCGACATCCCATAAACTCTGGCGAAATCACGTGTGCAGCATTTCAACGTGGACACGGGAGTGAAAGCTGCAAATTGAAGGTAACTCGCTGTTCTTCACCAGCAAGGGCTGCTGTGGTCAGTGTCACTGCGCGGCCAGCTGGACAAACCAGTGACACATTTCAAGGCGAAAAATAGAGACGGGGAAAAGAAAAAAAAGAAAAAAAAAAAAAAGAAAAAGAAAAAGAAAATGTTCATTGTGAAACATACCCCCTAAGCAGTTGGATCATCTTAATCTTCAAGCTTCTGTAATACAACTGTTGGAAGGCTCTAAGTCTGTGCACAATAAAGTGCTTTATTCAGGGAACCATATGACTCCATCAGTCATTCAAGCACATGTTTGGCACAGATTGAAAGTGAAAAGCATAGCTAAGTCAAATATTTCAAAACTGAACTTGTCTTTCTAACACACATGGTTTATATATTGGTGTAATATCTATATAACTTTTCAGTTCTCATATACAGTAATGTCATGGCTAAACTACAAAATGATGTCTGCTGCACTCGGCAGCATTGCACTTCTTTGGAGTTAACACATGTCAAAAAGCCATTTGCTCGAAAATTAAAAGGGAACTATCACACTTGACAGATCCTCAAGAAAACCTTAAAAATAGCTTTTGTTCTCCCTGATTCTTGAATATCTACCCCTCAAATTAGGATGCTGCACCACTCTCCGCTGGAGAGCTGTGCTGTAACAAAGCCAGGACAGCCAGTTCCTTCCCTGTCATGCGCCCGGGATCAGGCTTCTCCTCTGTTTGCAGATGAAATATTGCTCATCATACAGAGGTACCCCTGCTGATGCAAATGCGATTAAAGCAATCTTGGGAGAGCACAGTGTGATTAAAGCATAAGTAATGCGAGAAGGATTTGGGCTCTCATTATACAAAATACATATTGAAATGCACTCAAGGAAAGAAGCCAGTATATCTCAATATCCTCCCTGTTCTCCAGAACAAAATGTGACAAGTGGAGTTGGGAGAACATTTGCCACCGACTGCAGGAGGGGGCAGGGAGGCTGCAGGACATTTCAGATGGTGAAAACCAAGCTTTATTACCGGGTATAGGATATAGACGTATACTATATTTAGGAAACAGCTGCCCAGCCTCATTTGCGATGCTGTTGTGTGTGAATGAGGAATTTCTATTCAGGACCAGTCCAAAGACAGAGCTGCCTTTTTTTTTTTTTTTTTTTCTAGAAGAGAACATTTTGAAATTTGGGAAATTAAAACCAGAGCAGCACTGAACTGGAGGGCACACCAGGTGATGGGTGGTTACCCCAAGGTTCCCCTGGGGAAGAGCTGAGTGCTTGATTTCTACAGGAGAGGGCAAATTATAAATGCAATATTCAAACCCAAAGCAGCTTTAAAAAATAAGAAACATGACGGCTTTGGAGAACTTTTGTCCTCTTACTGGAAACCTTATCTTAAGCTTTCTTTGTTTCCAAGTCCTGATGCACACCATATAAAAGGCCCTGGCCATTCTGTTTCATGAAAACAAACAGGAAGGGACAAAGAAGAGGTAAAAAATTATCGAGGGTTGCACACTACCTTTCACGCAGGTATTTCCAGGATGCCATGATGAAGGACATCCTATCTTAACTCAGCATCAGCCCAGCATCAGCCCAGCACAGGTGCTACTGGGTGCATCTGCTTCTTCCTAAACTGCTGTTCCCTCCCAATGGAGGATCCCAGTCTCAGAGATTCTCATTCAGATTATAAATTCAGCCTCACACCCTTCAGCATCAGAGACACAGCACCTAACAAAAACACTTATTTGGGTGGAGAAATAATAACGTGTGCTTTACAAGAACAGACACCACCACAGCACAGAGCTCCAATGTCAAAGAAAAAAAAGCAGAGAAAGTGAACGCATTCACTTTTCAGTGATGAGTGCACATAATAACAAGAAAACCTAGATCCAGCATTCCTCTCCAGCTGCTCCCCTCCAGAGAAATGCTACTTTCCACTGAATTCAGTTCAAAATTACTCCCCCAAATACAATTTCCTCTCAGTCTTTTAAAAGGTACCGGACAATCTTTTTTTTTTTTTTTCTTTTCTTTCCCCCCCCCCCCCCATGATTTAATAGCCTCCCTCACTGAATACAAGGAATCCTTAGTGTAACTGTATTGAGGGACATTCTATCCTATACAATATACAATCACCAGTGAATAAAATTATTGAGTGGGAGTTTGAATTGTCCTCGTCACTTGCACACAAATCATTCATTCAGATGTTCTCTGGGAAATCACACTGAAAGCAGAGCATACCCAGCTGAAGCAAATTTCAGTATTAATTTAGGTGAATGTTCATGGGAAACCATTTGTGGTTCTTTCCCAATCCTAGCAAATGAGCTACTGAGCTGAGGAGTTAATATCCATCATGAGTTTTTGTTTGTGAGGGGAATACCTGCTACCTGCATTATACAGTGGGGACAATGAACAGTTAGGTGTGCCCATGCTGACATAAGTTACCACCAAATTTTGTCATTCATCTTCCAAAAAACAGGAAGAGCCATGAAAACTCAGAGTTACTTGATGTTCTTGAAGCCACCTAACCTGTTCAGGTTTATGTGTGCAACCTTACAAGAACATATGCACTGCATTGGCCCATAACTCAACTTTCACAAGTTCTTCATGAGATGAGACAGAAAGTCAGGGGAATGGGCTAAAGTTGCGCCAGAGGAGGTTTAGGTTGGATATTAGGAAGAACTTCTTTACTGAAAGGGTTGTGAGGCATTGGAATGGGCTGCCCAGGGAAGTGGTGGAGTCACCATCCCTGGAGGTCTTTAAAAGACATTTAGATGTAGAGCTTAGTGATATGGTTTAGTGGAGGACGTGTTAACATTAGGTCAGAGGTTGGACTAGCTGATCTTGGAGGTCTCTTCCAACCTACATGATTCTGCGATTCTGTGACAGGAGTAACGAATATTTATTCTTACTCTTTCCTCAGGGTGGGAAGAATATCCAGGATATCTTCCCATGTCACCAATAGGACTTTGTTCATCGGACCTATACATCCTCGGATCCCTTCAGGCAGACTCCAAATGAATAGCACAGAAAGTTGTGTTAACACCAATTTGTACAAAGGAGCCACATCCATGGAGGTGAGGAAAATTATCACAACTAAAGATCAGACTCACAAACAAGTCTTTAAATATATTATTATTTTGTGTAATGCAAAATAGACAAGCTCCTTCTTTCCAAAGGGTAAAGAGTTCTGCAATGACACTGCATTTCCCCTCAAACACACATCTTTACCCAAAGTATCTCTTCTGTGGGATAAATTTTCCTTTTTGAAGAGGCAATACATGAACCCATAAATACAATTTCACTTGAAATGTTTATCTCATGTTTTAAAGTCTGTGTCAAAAGGCACAAGCAGTTTTTAGCCTGAATACAGTTTTATGACCTCCAGTTCACAAAAGAACATGAGTCCAAACGAGATGCTATATCCTTCCCAAGAAGCTGCAGGGGCCAAATTTCATTCCCAGCTATAGCTGTCATAACAGTGTTCTCAGTGGCAGAGAAGGAATGCAAATTAAATAGTCTAGAATTGCTCTCCTCCTCACATCTTCTAATCATGGAAGTAACAGAAGATCTGCAGCACGTGTACAGACAGCACTGCTGAGTAAGGACAGTGGTGATGCCCAGCTCCACGTGTGGCCAGGCCCATATGCTCGCCTCATTTAGTGTAGCATTATGACAAAGTCCAGATTTTTTGATTTTTTTTTTTTTTTTACATCACTATATCAAAACAAAATCCCATAAACACTTGGATTTGGTGATGTTTATATTCTGATATGTTCTTTCAAAGGTAAGCAGTCACACATGAAGTTTATTTCTCTTGCTTGATCAGCTGTTTTCAGAATTAGAAAACATTAAATAGAAGCAAGAAAACAGCAAACTTTCACCACTGTCAGAAAAATGTTTTTCAGTTAATGCATCTGACATATACCATTAGACTAGATTTGTAAGCACTGACACTGTTTGTCTTGACAAATATCTCAGAATAAACTAGCTAAAGATCCTTTTGTGCCAAATTCTGCATCCAGCTTTTTACGCCTTGCTGTGTATTATCCAGCATGCATAACAGGCCATGAAACATTCCACTTCTCGCCTTATTAGCTCATATATTTTGGATGAGAAAGGATATGTTCATCCAAATGATGGTTTCATCACTGTGACTTAGTGGATGGACAACCTCTACCCCCGATCCAACCCAATATCTCTCATCCTAGTTGCAAATCATGGAGGAGAGCAACACCATTTATATGTGGTATAAAAAAAGTTAATTAAACAACATGAAGTGATTTAACAGAGGAGTAAACTTTTCTGATTAGATGATGCAGATGATCAAGTCACTTTCTGAAACACCGATGACAACACCACACTCAGTATCAATGTATTCTCCAACTCTTATGTGACACTAAATAGCTAATGCTAAGAACATTCATTCATTTCAACAAATACCATTTGGCCTCTTCCACTAACACAAGCCTTCCATGCACTTCAAGTTCTTTTTGCAGTGGTGTTGTAGCAATGCCTACACCCCAGTGTGAATTCATAGACATTAGGGTAACTCTGCAGTTTAACATCATACCTTAGACACCATTTTTCTTGCTAATTTTAACAGTAGGGTCAGTAACACGTGTATCCCCCAGTAGTAAGTAAGTAGTAAGTTCACCAGTCACTTCATCATAAAAGACAATTACAAACTTAAAAATGCAGATGAGAAAAAATATACCAAAAAAAAAAAAAGGCATAAAAGTGCTATTTTGAGATAATGACAATGCATTGTAGGACTGGTCAAAGTGAATAGCATTACCAGACAGATAGGCACCGTCCGTCTAGCTGAGCATCCAAATCACAGTGGGTGATAAACAAAACACAGAATCACAGAATCACAGAATTGTCCAGGTTGGAAGAGACCTCAAGATCATCGAGTCCAACTCTGACCTAACACTAACAAGTCCTCCACTAAACCATATCACTAAGTTCAATATCTAAATGTCTTAAGACCTCCTCTTGAGTCTGAAGTCTACTGAGAAAACCGCACCTTTCCTTGGGTATTATGTGACCCTTTTATCAAAAAGACAAGGACTGAATACAGTTCATAGAACAGTTTGGGTTGAAAGGGACATTTAAAGATGCCCAACCTTTGTTCATTGGGCACTTGAAGCATTTCACTCTGGTGTTCACCAGAAAGAAAACAGATTTTTTGTTGTGCTGTCCTAGAAAGAACCAACTGCAACCCTTTAACAGATTTACTCATGCCATGCCTTTTTTAATCAGTTTGTCATAGATTTGCCCTGGTCACTCAGCAGGGTGGAAGAGAAGCCCCTGCAGGTGGGACTTAGACTTTTGGTACTGTAAAATGTTGGAGATGACACATTTTTTCCTGGGAATAATCTGAAAGGCTAAATGAGACGCGAGTGCATGCAACATGAAGAGCAAAACCTGAGTGGGTACAGAGTCGAGGCAGCACCCAGCCCTTCATCCTCCCCCAGGCACATCCTCAGATGCCAGGCTCAGCTGGTGCGAGTACCCTGTCCTTGTGCCCCGCTGCTGCTGCTGTCCGCCAGCTCGCCGACAAAGTGAAGCCCAGCTGGAGTCCTTGGACAAATTGCACTGCCAATATGAGACATGTTAAAAACATAGAGACTGCCAGTGATAAATCTGTCAGGATTAGGATATGTGAGGTCTGAACGAGGCTGGTGGCAGACCAAATAAGCCCTTATGTGAATTCAGCCTTTTTAAAAGAGAATTTCGTGATCAACAGCATCGGCGGCAGCTGACAGTGGAAGCAGCAGATAAACACAGGCCTGGGCTGCTGTGGTTGCTCACATGTGGTTGGAGATGCAGCTCCTGTGCCATGAGCAAGGTGAAAAGCAGCCGAAACGCAGCCCATCAGCCATTAGGCTGAGGATGCTCTTTGTGGCTGGATGTGCCCTTCTCAAAAATCTCAAGGAAAGCAAGAGATGAGAAGCCACCAGCTGCTCACCAGCAAACTTGAGAGTTAATGATGTGAAAATGGTTGGAAAAGCAGGCATAATGTCCTCAGCTGGTGTATTTTGGCTGGGATCTGTGGAGCCCTGTGGACGCGGAGAGCTTGTGCCAGGCTATCTGCAGGGGAGCTGATAGGAATAATCGTCAGACGAGAAGGTGAGTATACACAGACCATAAATATCTGCCACATAAGGTCCAACAGTTTGAAAGAAGACAGTGTTTGAAAATGAGTTTGAAAACAGGAGGCACGTTGGAGAGATCAGTGTTAAAGCACGATACAAGGAATGTTATCTCCTCCTGTAATTTATTTCCATTACAGCCAAGGCAGTTGCAACCAGTAGCAAAAATAAAACCTGGCAGAAAAGTTATTTTAACTGAAGGTGAAGAATTTTGGACTGCAGTTTTAGGGTTTTCTTTTTATTTTTTTTTTTTCTGCTCTTCTTGCAGCTAACACCTAATATCTAAAAGAGATTTACGAGGTTCCCCACACACACTAATACGGACTTTGCCTTTACACACCATCACCTCGTTGTCTGCCCTGTAGATAGATACACAAAGGCCTTGACTCTGCAAAAAACTTACACAGACATTGAATTTTAGGCATTTGTCAAAACCAATAAGACTAGATCTTAACCTTCCAGACGTTATTCCCCACTAGGATAACAAAGCAAAACCAGCTTTCCTATCTTGTTGAGGCCGGTACTTCAGTCAGTTTTCCATGTCATCCATGGGGTCCTTTCGGGCAGCAGCCAAGAGCTGGAGATTTTGGCAACTGGAAAATGCAATTGTGAAACCATAAAAATTGGAAAGGAAACTCACTCTGAAAGCGAGAGGCGAGGCTACTTTTACTTGTCTAGCTCGTAACCTGGTAATTTCTGTTTAATATGAGAGCTGTCATGTTATGTGTGCCTCTTGCCTTTTCAAACAACCGCATCTCAAAAATTATTTTCAAGGCGTATCACAATTAAAATTTCTGTCTTAATCTCTAGGCGTGCGTTGCTGCAACAGTCAGGATGCCCTGGCAGCACCACAGATCATGGACACCAGGCCCGGAGCAGCCACGGCGGTGGAGCCAGCTGAGGTAGAAGTCGCAGGGCTTCAAAGCACCCGGAGGAGATGCGTGCCAGCACAGCTAAGAGGGCTTTTCATCACCGGGCAGCTCCGCCGGGTCTAGCAGTGTGCGGCCGTAACTTTCAGCACCTCTGCGACCAAGAAAGCAGCACACACACGCTCTGGCAAGGCTGAAGCTGTTCTCTACTTCCCCAGGAAAAAAAAAGAAAAAAAAAAAAAAGAGGCTACTTGCTGAGCACACTGGCTACAGATCCAAAAGAGCAAGTTATGGACATGTAACGGAAAGGAGCAGGAGGGATGTAGCAAAGCAACCGGAAAATCCGACTGAGCTGCAAGGGTCAGTGAGCACCACTGCTGCTTGACACCTAGCATCAGGACGGGAAACTGATGTACACTTCAGAGAGCTTAATTCATCAGCACAAATGTGACCTTAGAGACTCAGCTTGGCTCTTAGGGAATCCCAAAATACAGCCGTTGGGGTTTCCACTGCCGCTCACCATTTCTCATCTCATTGTCAGATCTCAGCCACCCACAGTGTGCCTTTGCCTTTAATTTTATTAGAAGGTCATTACTTTGGGGTATGTTCATTTCTTCATTTCTTGGAGCCCCTCATCCCACACCTTCCCAGGCAGGTAGCCAGGCGTACCCCATCCTAGCATACTTCCATCACATGGAGGGGCTGGTCTGACCACAGCAGCTCCCATGGCCAGGTCAGGACATCAATGCTCAGCCCACCCAAAGCCACCCCCTGTCCATGCAGCAGGGACAGCCACAGGGACACCATGGACTGATGGCTCTTCATCTACCTGAGACTTTCTGCAGCCTTTCTCCCCAATACACTGACTTGATGTAAGCAAAGAAATACAAATGTTGAAGGACAGAAGTTAGGATCCCTCACAGAGGCAAAAGTTTCAAGTCCCGTTAATCCATTCATGTAAATCCCAGGTTAATGCATCAGCTTGCTCTGCCTGTCCTAGGATGTCAGTGCTCTGGCTGACGTGTGGCCAAGCACACCTCTGCCTCTCTCCTAGCAAGCCCAGAGCCAAAGTCCCAGAGAAAGTCTCCGTGCATACATTTGGAGACCAACAAACATGTACAAAGTTTAACGTTGCAGTGAAAAAAAGTCCCAAGACGAGTTTGCAGGAACACGCAGAGATCTGCGTGCTCTTCAGTGCTGTGAAAGATATTTATACGAGAGGATCTCCCTCCCTCTCTCGCATGAAATATGCATTGTCAGCTGTGGCTACAGGGAGAGGACAGGGCCCGGGGCTCCAGCGATTCCCGAATGAGCCCCGGAGCTGCTGTGCAGAGCCAAGTCGCTCTTTCTCGGCTGTGAGAGGGGATCACCGGGCTGCAAACCAATGCTCCAAACGCAGCCAGTGCTGCCTGCCTGCGCTCCCTTTGAATGAGCAGGGCTGCGAGCAAACTTTTCTCCGGCAGGGCAGCTCGCACCGGCTGCAAACAGGCTCCAGACCCCAAAGGAGCCCCCGCACCCCGCACTCCGCACCCTGCATCCCGCACCCTGCACCCAGCCGGGGGCTGCCTGCGGGGCTCTGACCGCTCCGGGACCGGGAGGGGGGATCCCAGAACGGGCCCCCAAGGGGCAGGGAGGCCTCTAGGGGAGGGAAAAGAGGGGGACAGCAAAGCGAGGAGGGCTCGGGAGGGGTGCGGAGGGGTGCGGAGAGCCCCCCCGGTGCAGCTCACGTCCGGGCGGCTGCCGGTGTCCCCGTAACACGGAGCGTGGGCTGAGGAAAGGGTTTCGAGGTTTCCAAAGCTCTCGGTGTGCACGTCCAGCTCTCGGTAACTTACCTTGGGCTCTGGGTGATGCTACGAGGAGCCAGCCGAGGCTGAGCAGCAGCACGGCGAGCTGGGCTGGGGGGCGCGGAGGAGGGAAGCGCCGCTGCCCCGCACGGAGCCGCTTTGACATCTTAGCCCGGACTGAGGGAGACAAACTTTCATCAGCTGGGGCTGGAGAGCAGCACCATAATATACAGTTACGGCGAGGAGCGAGCCGGGACTCAGGATGTGAGAGATTTCCTGCATGCAGTTAACTCCCAAACCCCTCCTGCTCCTGCCGCACGGGCTGCCGCGGGGCTCCGCTTTCTTAGGGGGGGAGAAAAAAAAAAAAAAAAAGTTGCTCGGCTTTTTTTTTTTTTTTTTTCTTTCAGAGAGTCGTGTGTGTGTGTTTTTTGGGTTTTTTCCCCCCTTTTTGGCAGGCGGGATGCGCTGACCGTTGCAGCCACGGAACAAATGAGGCCGCCCCCGCCGGGTCCTAGCGCCCGCCGCCCCCAGCGCCGAGCACCCCCCCAAGTTACCCCCCCTCGGGATCCCCCCCCTCTCCCTACACACCCCACCCCGAGCCAAGGTTTCCCATTTTCTGCTGCACACGCAGCCCTGGCTGCTTCCTCTGGAAAGTCATCTGCATGTGTTCGAGCTCAGCGATTATTTATTGGTTTCCTAATTATTCCTGGTGCCGCCAGAAACTTATTTTATATTGTTTTTTTTCAAAAAAAAAAAAAAAGAAACAACAACACGCCCACAGAGTTGCCAGATGCATTTTTTAAAATCTTCCTCATTCAAATTATCATTACCGACTGTCTGGGAGAATAACCAAATACAGATTATCTAATCCTTGGTGTACCACCAAAATACATATAATGCCCACATGTTGTGCAGAATGCTGCAGAGCAACCGAAAGAAAGATCCCAGTCCTGGAAACCCTTATTGTGCAGTTTTGCTTTTTATTCAGTGAGATTCTTCCCCAGTCTCACTTTTTGGGTATTGATACTTAGTTCTGCCTATTGACCCCATGCTCCTTGTACCCGGAATAACCGCTGAAGGTGGCCTAATAAGGTTTTTGGACATCTCAGGCACAACAGCCATGTGATTCTATTAAAATATATATCTATATATTATTTGGGGTGCACAGATTTGTGTCTGTTCACAGTGATCTGGACGATGCCTTCCCCAAACTCAGCGGATGCAAATCCCACAGTTCCCAAGCCAGAGCCCTGCGCTGTGCTTGGCTCAAGCCATTGAGCCCCTGCTGGGCTGCCTGTGGGACAGGCACGTCCATGGGATAATAGTGGTAATGTCAGGTCATCTTGGAACAAATACACCTAGGAAAGAGCTGGGCCTCCTATCAGCTGCTTTTCCCCACAATTAAAACGTTTGTTTTCTTCCACCTCTCCCCTCAGACTTCCACCCCAGACCGCTCACCCCAAGTTGCCCTCAATTCTGAATGCTGTCTACATCTATCCCTCATTTCTTATCTTGGCAGCATGAATTTTCTTCATCACATCCCTTCCCGGGCAACCCCTATCCTTGTGAGCAGTTAATGTATAGCCTTAATTACCAAAATGCTAAATTATCCCTGCTTCCCCAGGATCAATTACATTTCTGTAAAAACATCTAAACTCAGCAATGTTTAATCCCTAAAAATATAAACTAATGAACTCCATTGACTATCTTATTAAGGACATGCATAATCCACACAGCACACTGGTTAAAAATGTGAAAATTAAACCAGAAGATTTGTTTGTGGCAGGCCCCTATAAATGCCACGTAGACATTTTTACGCTTTGAAGCTTTTTTTCCCTCACTTAAAAAACAAACAAACAAAAAACAGTCAAAGGGGGCTAGGGACTTTTAAATACAGTTTTGGTAATCCCATGTGGCTTTTCACTTAAATGGCAGTATTTTTATTTTGAGTAACTATATTTGCTAACAGAGAATGTGGAGCCAATTATATCTTGGTCATTCACTAGCATGAATGAGCTAGATATTATCAATGTTCCTCCTCCTCCTCCCCCAAAACTTAACAAGAAAAGAACGCTTGCATTTTACTGCACTAATTTTATGGGGTTGAAGTTGATAAATTGATAGTTTATCAGAAAACAGCCCCAAATACTTTATTAACAACATCCTTAAAGGAATGCTACTGAATTGTAGTTACTCTGACTCTGAAGAACAGCAGTACGTTTTCACAGCAGTCTCAAAACTCTTTTGCTGAAAAAAGAAAGAAAAGTGAAGTTAATCTGAAGTGCCCCTGCCTCACTATGTGCCTACGAGAGACCAAACCTTGACTTTTCATTTCTCATGTCAAACCACCTCCCACAATTAGTTTTACGAGGCTTGGCTTATCCACTTCAGAAGAACAAGGCTGAGTTTCCCTGCAGGAAATGAAAATTGCATCCAGGTTGTGTGGCTGCTTCAAAGGGGGCCACAGCCCCGATCCTGCAGGTTGCTCCCGCGGGCGATGGGCTGTCCGCTCCTCCTGCCCAGCTTTGTTCTTTAGCACTCTCGGGGACGGGGTGGGGGGATGGCTGTAGGGGGTTTCACTGTCTGAGATTTTATTTACCTTTGTATCTTTTGCTACTGTTTCTTTAAGGTTTCTTTCTTTAATTCTTCCTTCCTTCCTTCCTTTCTTTCTTTTTCTTTTTTCCTTTTCATTTTTGTTCTCCTTATCTTCCTTAGCATAGGTATTTAGTTTTTCTTTACTTCAGCCACGCGTAGCTTTTCTTTCCAAAACACACTCTGCTCTCTGTCCTACAATAGCAGCAGGATGTGAACAGCTAAATAATCTTTTCACTCCTCGTTTTTATCTCTCTGGGAAAGGGAAAGCTAACAAATGGCCATTTCTTCCCTATAGATAGGGGCAGAGGGTGGCATATGCTGGCAGCTTGGTTTGCGCTCAGCTTTAAGGCTCAGCCTCTGCCCTGCAGGAACAGCAAGCCAGGCATCAGCTAAAAACCCCAAACCACAGATCCCTCTGCTGTACTGTCTCTATGATTTGGGATGTGTGGATGAAATATCCCCCCCTGCAGCTGTGGGTCACTTGTGGCTAGAGGAAAGCCTCAGGAAAGGAGAGGCGAGGATCAAGGATGGCCGAGGTGCCATCATGGAGCCCTCTTTGGGCACGTCTGTCAACTGCATTGCCTCTGTTTATTCTTCCCCCACTTCCCCTTGAAGTTGTTTGGAAACACTTAACACTCCTCCTTCAGCAGGAGGCTGAGAATTGGTAACATACATGGGATGCTTGGCAATTTGGCCTCACTCTTGGTCAGCCCTGAAGCAGGGCTGCAGGTAGGCCTCCGTTTCTCTCCAGCCGCCATCCCTGCCCCTGCCTGGTGTCACTGTGTCACTTTAAAAGATCGGGTTGGAGGGGCTTAACCCTCAGCTTGCATTCACTTTGATAATATGTTGATGTAAGAAGCACACATGATTTTTAACAGTTCATATTTGACTGTATCAAAATACAGGCGCTCGGCCTCTGGTTATCAAATTACACGTTCAGGCGGGAGCTTTAGTTCACAGGGCACTGGAAAGGTCAAGTCAGAAGAGAGCCATATGGAAAAGACAAGTATGGAATAAAGTATGGAATAACTTACCTGGAAACAAGCATAACATGAGGGCTTGTACAGACAGCTAAAAGAAAGGAGATACACTGAGGGAAACATCAACCTCCATCAGTTTCCCCTTGGTTAAAGAAGAAGGAAATTTTAGAAGGAATTAGGGGCTGCTGGAGACAACATGAAGAAAAACAAGGGGGAGAATAAATTGAAAAAAAAAAAAAAAAAGTAAGAGTGAACATGTTTTAAAAACTTCAGACTACAATACCATATGCTCTGGTGACATTAGACAGGAGGTACAAACAGGACCTAAGAGTATATACAGGAGTAACAAACTGTATGGCACTTGTGAGGTGGACTTTGGTACACTATGGAGCATAGAGTACTAAAATATGAAGAAAAAAACTGTGTTTGCTACCCTTCCGTGCTACAGCAGGAATTGCATCCATGCATTATAGCTGAAGTTAATGAAGCATGGATAAACCCTTCAGACAACTGAAAGATTATTTCAAGAGGAGAGGTTCTGGTGGGGAGAAATCACCTCTGTAATGCTGCTCTCACATCTTCCCCAATCAGCCGTGATATCCTTTTGGATATCCAGGAAACCTCACTGTAATCACAGCATCGAGTGTTATCCAGAAATCTGAGTCCTTTTATTCCCATATGTGCCAAAAGGCATGAAGACTTGTCTGGGCTTAGCTACAGGGATCTACAGTTTTGGGGCCTCCAGGCTAAAGTTTTTGCTTTGTACTGTAAACAAAACAAAACAAAAAAAACTTTTCCCTTTGAAATCTGTGTGTCCCCTAGCCAGCTGCTGAGACTTTGTGTCTCCAGTCTTCCCTCACTTCATTAACTTGCTGCAAAATCAAGATCCTGCTGAATTGTGACTGCAGTGGCAGATTGCAGTACTCTGTAATTAACAGGCAGAGATATGGCATAGTACAGCCTGACCCTTTGCCACAGAGCCTTTCTGCAGACCTCTGCCACAATGCTCGGACACAAAATAGAATGCTCCCAAGAATAGCATCCATCACTGAAATGAAATACTTGCTTTATTGCATGGATTTGAATAGTTTGCTATACATACTTGGGAGAAGTTGCATTCTCTAGATTTTCTGGTCTGGGAGGGCAAATTTCCATCCTCCGTATCTTCAGGGAGCACGCATTCCTGCACGCCTTGATGGGCTGTCATGCTGCCCCAAGCAGTGCACAGAGCCTGCAGCAAGGCGTTAAGCCCATGAAATTCAACGCAAGGTCAGCAATCCTACCTTCGTGCTATTGATATATTCCTATGTTCCTGCTTGCAGGTCCTTGCTTTGGTCATGGCCTTTTTCACCTCCTGCCCCAGAAGTCCCACAATGCCAAATTCATATGAAATTGCTGCCCTGGAGCTCTGCCTTTTGCTGCTCCATGCCCTGCTCAGGCGAGCCGGTGGGCACCCAGTGCCACTAGAGCTCAGCCTGATTCCAGGCATAGCCTCCTCCTGCCCTCTCTAGAGGACCAAGGATTTTCTCAGTGTCTCCTCTGCTGCACACAAACTTGCAAAACTGAGTTTGGTGTGGTTGAGCAGAGACTCCCTCCTGAGACAAACCCGCGAGCTGTTTGAAGTAACACGGTTCTTTGTAATGGCAGGGAACCACGAACAGCTACATCCCATGGAGA
Source organism: Aythya fuligula (assembly GCF_009819795.1). Classification (NCBI taxonomy): domain Eukaryota; kingdom Metazoa; phylum Chordata; class Aves; order Anseriformes; family Anatidae; genus Aythya; species Aythya fuligula. Next base: position 34,738,777 of record NC_045565.1, read on the forward strand.
GGTTACAATACTGGATTCACCTCATCACTGACTGCAGAACCCCAGAACTAAAGTGCTTCTAGGTACATTTCTTTTTAGATACAGAAGAAACTAAACCACCCTCACTTTGTTTGAAGGCTAAAGCATTATAACATGATATTCAAATATAAGTAAAACTGACACGGCCATCCTGAAGTTATTTACATATTTAATAAATGAGACAATAATTGTAACCTGTTTCAGGCATAAAATGTAATTTGTGTTTGGAGAACGCTGCCAGCCAGCATGACTCCCACCTGCAAGGGGGGTAGCAGGGCTGGTGGCGAGTGACACGTGCTCATCACCCTCCTCTGCCCTCCCTGCTCTGCCCAGTTTGTCCTACCCCCCCACTGCAACACTGTTTTGGAAAACAACTCCTTTTCTCTAACAAAGCAGGGGAGTAGGCTCAGCTTTAATGCTGATTAAGCTCTATATACTACTTTATAGGGAAACTACACAGAGACTGTTGCAGCCTGCTGTAACAGGGCCAAGGGTGAAAAAGCCAAGAGGAGCTCAAGCGAGAGCAAACAAAGAAACCCACCGCTCCAAGGATACAGGACCTTAACAACAACAACAGCAACCCCCTAAATTCTTCAGCACTTAAAACACAAAAACCCATATCTCATGCGCTCCCTCGTTACATTCTTTTCCTGTAGCATAAACCCTCGGTCATGCAAACACAGAGCTCTGTGAGCACGGCCACCCCCGGCAGTGGAGCCTCCCCGTGCCCCAGTGCTTATCTTCATAAATCAGAGAGGGGGTCCAGCGTGGCTGTGCAGCCCCAGAGTGACACTTTTCCTTCTGATGCTGCCATTTTCCTGGCCAAAGCTATTGTTGCAACTGGTGACCCTCGCCCTCCCCTGCAGCAAAGACACGTGGCACTCTGGGGTAGTTGATGTTACCAGGTGGGAATTAATATTCTGCAAAATCATCGTTTGCACTCTCTTCTAGTTTGGTGTTCTGCTCATGATCAGCCCCTGGTTACTGCACTGAGAAGGGAATTATGCCATGTGGGAAGAAGCAGCAAGGATTTTCTGCCCAACAGCCTGCTATAGAAGATCCTGGAAAGTCCAAACCAGAGTGATGTGGCCCTAAGTTCTGGGCATCCAACATCCTCTCCATGAGGACCTGAATAGCTCCTTCTTTTCTCATGGCAGAAAACACATCATTTTAGGCTTTGCTATCTATTTCAGCAGTCATTTATAGAAGTGACAGTTCTGCACCACAATCCTTGTATCAGAGAGAACAGTTCTGAGAGCATGGCAGAAAAGTTTCCTGCACTACAAATCTTTTAAATATGACAAATAACCCATTAAATAAGTTTTTCTGACTTCAGACCAGACTTTGAGAACAAGCACTTTGATCCATTGCTTCGAATTTCACTGTCTCCCTGAAAACAAAAGAAAAAAAGGACCACAAATTTTTACACGTCTCACAAGAGGATAGTATTCAACTCAGACCAAAAATTATGAAGTCATATATTTTTAACATTCCTGTGTAGCCCTCTGCAAACCACAAAACAATGCAACATCCATCATCATAAATGCTGGGACAGTAAATTAGAAGGACAGCATATTTTTGGATGCTTTTAAAGAAAAATAAATATTTCTAATTGGAAAGTTGAGAGAAATCATTAAAAAGTACTATGGTATGTATCATGGGAGAATGAAATCAATCAGGTCTTAATCTTATATTATTTATGAAAGGAAGAGTGAAACAGAGCTCTTTTTATCATAGACATTTTCTGATTGTTATACTCTGATGCAAAACTTTCATTTGCTTTGGGTCATAAACACAGCACGTAAAATCTCTCTGAACTAAAACAAATAGAAGTAAAATGCTGGTTTTGTAATATCTGCTAATAGTATTAGATAGAACAGTCAGCCATAATTATATATCTTTCATGCAGTTTAACTTATGCCATTACATAATTAAATTTAGACCAACGAGCCCTCAAAGTTATATTTTTACATAATAACAAACACAAAAATTATATATGTGCTCCCAGTAGCATTACAAGTTAAGTATATATTTGGCGACACTTTACAGTAAGTGGGTATTCATTACTAATTCCTCTGGTATTCATTGTAATAACATTAGTCACGAAGAACTAATGTGGATATAATATCTAAGAGCTGGTTTATTTCTCTATAAATCGACAGTGTAGAATGGACTGGTAATTCCCTGTCACTGACATCACTGCACTGTTGTTGAAGACCGCCACCAGGGCAGGTATTCAAACCAGGCTGTGCTGTTGTCATTGCCTGCCTGGGCAGCCACGGTGAGCATCCAGCTCGTTATTTATCCATGGAGAGGAGCATCATCTTTTTCTTGTTGTTCTTCCCCCAAATCATGGCACATATCTGTCTCCAGCCCATCTCCCTCCTACTTTTTGCAGTGACACAATTTCAGAGGACATCCCAACTACAAGAAACAGACTTCTCCTGTTCCAAATACGTGTTGTTCTTTTGCTTCTTGTTTTTGTTTTTGACTCTCTGGCCACATTTACATATTACAATTCATTAAAATGATTGCTGAGGGACCTATCCTTCAGACACCGGTATCAGATAATCTTCCAATTAACCCAGTTTCAGACTGACACCATTCCCATGACCACCCTTTTGGTCATAAACTTCATTAACTTTCATCACATCACCCCAGAAGGGAACACAAGGAGTTCACTTATTTTAGAGAACAAGAAATTGGAAAACAAACAAACAAACAAAAAAAAAACCTTTGAAATAAAATTGGAAGTCTAACAATTTCTCAGGTACAACTTCATGAACTACAAGAGCTTTGCTCTTAAAAGGTGTTGGATAGTGTATTATCAGATGATCCAAGTGAGAAAATGAAGCTAATGCATGTTTAAGAAATGCTGCCATTTTCTACTTTCAATTTCTGAAGTGATGTGCAGCCCTGCAGTAACTCCAGAACCACGCAGCAGCCTACGTTTAGTAAGTGTTTGCATAAAGGTCTTCCTATAATTATATGTGTACTAACGTCTAGTCATTGCAGGGTACTGTAGAAGGTAAAAGTATTTAAAACATAAAGTCTAACAATAGATCACTGTGACCAATTTCTAATAATAATAATAAAAAATCTCTGCAATTAGGGAGTCTTTTTCATAATCCTATCTATGCAACAAGAACCTCAAGCAGTTTATTCCACTTTTCCTCTTTACTAATTTTATATAATTGTGTGTACCATGAGCACATTTGTGCAGTTTCTTCTCATTTTTTAATCATTCTGCAGCTGCTAGGGAGATGATACACCTCATTATCTTATTCTGTGGGTCATCTAAAATGGATATTAAGTAATTCTGCCTCCTACAGCTTTGGTAAGGAGCCAAGGAGAACTAGGATAAGTAAGACGCCTGACAGAAAAATGGAATGTTTTTTTATTTTCAATGTAGAAGTGTGTTTTTACATGACATGTTTTTTTTTGTGTTTTGTTTTGTTTTTTTTTTTTTTTTTTTTTTTTCATCAGTTTGGCAGTTTTGCCAAAGCTAAACACAGAGCTAAAGAAAAAATCAGGACCTCCCCAGACACTTCCAGTTAGTTCAGCTGGGAAACAAGTTTCGCTTGCAGAGCCAAACCAGAATGATGCCACTATCAGCAGGCAGGCCAGCACCACCCAACAAGCAGCACGGGCTCCTCTCTCTGAGCAAGGACTTTGGGAAAGGATTTTTGTGATTGTGATTTCAGTGGTAGATATGTATTTAAATCAAAGCTTGATGTGTATTTGCATTCCTATATTAAACTTTTCTACAGTACATTTCAGTACCGTATTTTATCCTAATGCTTTTCTTTATGCTCAGGTGTCCTTCTTGCATTTCATTTGTGCCCCTGCTTTCTAATCGCCTTTTATTAGGAAGTTTGCAAATGGGGAATGGCCTCAGAGGGGGCTGGGACTTCACAGCCCCCTGTTGCCTGGTGCTGACCCGTGGGCATGACAGCGGGGGAGCACAGAGAGAGCACCTCCCAGGCATCCAGCTTGCTGTAACCCAGCTCAGCAAGAAGCGTACTGAGAAATAAACTACACAGGCTGAAGTCATAGTGCTTGATGAAATATGACCTTGTGGGACAACCCCGTGTACTGATCTACTCTGTCAGTGAACAAGTGGCCAGTCAATGCTCCCGGAAAGACAATTACCCACCCATCAAAGCACACAGGCATTTTTGTCCTTGGAGTCAAAGGAGCAAACATCTTTGCGGAAGAGGCAAGCTGGGGTATTTTTGGCCACAGAGCTCTTGCTGTGATGGATGTATCAGGAATGGATTCCTCCAGAGAGAGCTGCCAGAAACTTTATCCCTGCTTTGCTGTGTTGTTTTCCTTGTAAATCAGCCCTCTCACAAAAAACATTACGCTGACATGGCCAATCCCAGATACTAAACAACAAAACTCCGAGCAAGCCTTACCCAGACAGTCTCCTCTTCTATCTGACCAGCTGAGTAAACTTGAAGAAGTAACTAATGACTTGCATACACGTACACAGGAAAATATTTGGGTTTAAAATAAATCCCCAGAATACTGTAACCCTCAGCGCTTTACATTACAGTGACTTTCAGCCCTTAATGATGTATTGCTGTCAGATGAAATTAATGTTGCCAACGTGGAGACAAATGTGTCTCACACACCTAAACCACTGTGTGTCCCCCATGTGGGCGCCATTTTGAGCAAGGCACAACTTCAGCCCTACTTAGGGGCTTCTGGTTAGGAGGGAAAAGGCTGAGGTGGTGAGCCTTAACATGTTGAAACCATCTCAACATTTTACCCTGACTAGAACTCGTTAACATTGCTTTGGATGCATGTTCATATCAGCAGTGAGAAACCAGGAAAGTCAGTGAGGAACTGAGGAACAAGCGGCAGTGGCTGTCACCTGAGTGTCAATCCTTGTGCAGTTGCACCAGCAAGAAAATGCGTCCCCCGTAAAGACACACAGCATGGGCTGACAAATAGAGAACCCATGCCCAAACAGCATCCAAAGAGAAGGAAAATTCCAGTATTTAGCAAATGTGGGTGATCTCTAGCACAGGTTGGAGAGTTGTCTGTGGAGCGTACTGTCCAACGGTGAATGTATTCTTTCCTTTGAAATGCCTGAGAGTCTGAAGTGAAATTACGTCAATTTTGTTCCTAGCTCTAAAGTTTATTAAGTTGATGCCTACTTGTACAGGGCTAAGCCTGTGAGGCCCATGTTTTTCTGAAGTAACATTTTCCTGTATAGTCTATTTTCTATTACAATGACTTGATTGTAGAACCGAAATGAATGTCAGGATTGTGTGCTGGATACATTACCAGATACCTTCTTTTCTGAGGCCCAGAAAGAGAAATTAGGTTTGCAACAGAGATCATTTTTGTTATTTTGAAGTGAAGGTTTCATGTCATATAAAGCATTCCCAGACAGTGATTTGCATTAGGCATTTTGTTCACTAGGTGTACTTCCAAGGTTATTTATGGGAGACAATTCCCACCTCAAGTTGCCACATATTTGTCCTGTAGATTTTGAAAGCTGCATTTAGAGAAAATAAAAAACATTGTGAAATAACCTTTCTCCAAAGCCAAAAGATTTTATGAACAGCATATTAAGACAGAGAAGGTGGAGCTACCTATGAGCAAGATGACACGAGGATGCAGCAAGCCAATGCCATACCATCTCTGAGGATGGCCAGCAGAAATGACAGGAAACCAAGCCACCCCTGCCCCAGGGAGCCTGCTGACAGGGCTGCCAAGGGGCAGAAAGGAAGCTGACCCTTGTCACGCCTCATTTCAGTTGCTCTCATGTTTCCTTTTCTCACCAGGATGTAATGGATTTCTAAGAAGGATCAGCTCCTCTGTTCAATGAAAAGAGGCAATGGGCAAAACTGGAGGACAAGAAGTTCCAGCTAAACATCAGGAAACACTTCTGTACTGTGTGGATCAGGGAGCCCTGGCACAGGCTGCCCAGAGAGGGGCTGGGGGCTCCTCCTGGAGAGCTTCAAACCCACCAGGACCTGGGGCTGGGCACCCTGCTTGGGTGGGGAGGGACCTGAGGGATCTGAGGTCCCTGCCCACATCAGCCAGGCTGCGGTTCTGTAATTCCCAGCCAGACGGTGAGAAACATGTTAAATATGTATATATGTATTTACACAGGCATGTAAAATTATATGGGCATGAGGGATGGATATATTTGGGCAGTTAGATTAAGACGGTTAGATTAAGACCCATTTCTCTAGTTTCTTGGCATTCTACAAGAAAAATGTTGCATTTCCTTGTAAAATACTCTTTCATTCCCAACCAGGAAGGCTCCTGGTCTTCTGCTCTGCCAGAGAAGAACTAGGAGAAGTTTCAGGGCTCTCTTCTCCTGTTGGTATAGGATGTCAGTCCTACACCAGAGAAAATCCCCGACCCAGGCTGCTTTTCTTCTCATCCAGAGGATAGGGACCAAAGACCTAACATCTTGTCTCCATACCAAAGTGGTATGCCTCGCTGTGGCTCTAGGGAAGGACTACAAGCAAGTTTAAGTAGATACAGTAAAACAGGCTTAAATGTACATAATACTCCCCTATGGATGTGTGTGAGAAGCAATGCTCCTGATTCATCAAACCCAATAAATCAAAGCTGCATTCCTCCAAAGTCAAGAAACTAGAGGTTAAGGAACCAAGGGGGGAAATTTTAGGTTCCTACTGAACTCAAAGGGGATTTGGCACTGACTTCTATAGGAAATGTCTTCAGTTCTTGTAGTGAGCTCTAACTGAAACTAAGCTTGAAAGATAATCCTTCAGATCCAGTCTAGGAGACCATGTGTGTGGGTGTGCTCACTGCTGACATTTATCACTGTGTGGTGGAGCCCCAGAAGTCTGCTGAAGAGAAAGGCCCTCCTGTTCGAGGCAGGCCACATGTTTTTCCTGGAGAGCAGCAGAGGGATCAATGAAGCCACAGGAGAGCAGACCTACCATGCAGCTGAGCCGTGAAGCTTGGAGGATGTCCCTTCTCTCAGTCCCTTTCACAAGTTCCCCTGTTTGGAGCCATGTGTGGTCCAGCCCTGACCTCAGTCCCCAGTACAGCATTACTTGATTGGTTAAAAAGGCTTGTTTTGGGCAAAAGCCCTGGCAGTTCCTTTCTCACAACAAGCGTTTCCTTACCTTCTTCTCTCAAAATGTATCGAAGCAATTGTCGAGTACTTAAAAATATCTACCTGGAATGCAGTGTATTTGTTCAATAAATTTCTACCTTTTCTGTGAGCAAAAATTAACATCATTAATCCCACTTTACAAACTAGGAAGCTGAAACACAAAGAGGAAAAATAATTTAACAGAGAGAGAGAGCATGAGATACAAGCAGGCTCCTGGTGTCCAGCACAAGTCACGCAGCTGGAGGCTATCTAAGTGGCCAGTGCTCTGCTCACCAACATAACTCTTCCAAAACAGTTAACCTTACATCTCAGGATGGATTAGAAAAATAAAACATAGATATCAAAGGCTAAACTCCAGCCTCATTCAAACACATTCAATTGAGTGTTCATGCAACAGAGGTTAACGCTTGCAATGATTTTTATGGGCAATATTTTTTACCATAGTATTTGTGGCAGACAAAGGCATGACTTCTCAAGCAGTTTCAATAATTGTGTTATATTTAACAGTACCAAATAAAAACACAGCAGTTGGATAAATATTATATTCGTGTTTTATTCCATAAATAAATTCCATTGGTTTGTAAGCTGGTTGTTTTTACTTCCAAAATGTACAAATAACAATTTAAATATTTTTGGAGGAAACATTGCAGATGGTTTTAGTTCTGCAGTTTTGATGCAAACATACTTCTTGGCACTGCTTCTTAATATGCCATTTCTATAAATACTTAATGCTCACAGAAGTGGAGTAAAATACATATTACAATGAAAAACATGAAAAACAGTTAAAACCAAATTTTTAAATATCGTCTTTAAACAGGTAAACTTGCTATGCAGATTCACTACATAAACAGGAATAGAGTTCTTCAGAGAGATGAAATATTGGTCCCTTTTGGTATGTTAAGTATTAATGTGAAACTGCTGCTGCTATGATTATGTGGTAATGCTATTTCAGCTAGTTTCTAAACATAACAAATAATGATATTCATTTTTCTTTAGTTTGAGGATTTAACTCACAGGAAATCAATTAATAGAATACTTCAGAGAAATAAGTTTCCCAGGTCTTATAAACCCAGTTCTATTGCTACACAGATGTATACTTTTAAAAAGATTAAGATAAACAATACCACTGTAATTCAGTATTTGCATTAAAAATTCTTAAAATTATTTCCTCTGGGTAAACTGACCATAAGTTGATGCTCTCAAACAACTGAGCTCCCTTTTAGACCATATTTTGCTTGCTTGAAAGTTGCCTTAAAATTTCAATTGAAATACAAATGATCTTTCTTTTTATAAAGAGCCAAAGATAAGAAAAATACCTCCAGGTAATTAAGATAACAGTAACTTTTATGGCTTATCTAGCAGTCAAAGGCATTTGAGATCCAATTAGGATGATCGGCAAGAGAATCCTTTGTCACTCAGTGTTTCTTTGAAGGAGCTGGTCCAGTAATTGCTAGGAAAAAAAAAAAACAATTCAAAACAACCTTAAGATAGTGTTAAACTACATGACGTGGAAACAGCTGTAGAAACCTGAGCAATGCTGTGAGGTGGCACAAGCCTCCTTAGATCTCAAATCTTTAACAAAAAAGAAAAGGAAAAAAAAAAAAAAAAAAAAAAGCACTGAAAGCTTTTCCAGCTTGGACAGGAACAGTGTGATTAGATGGAGGAGTAGAGCATTTAAGGAAAAATTGAAAAATTGTTACATGTAGATGACACGGAGGAGGATTACCTGGCAGTTCATCAGATCTCCATGTAGATTAACTGCACTAAGGCAGATTTCTGCCAGGACAAATTACTAATTTTTAAAATATAAAGTATTGGGTGCTTATTCTGACATGAGGTTCATCTGTCAATTCCAAGGCCAAGGAAGTGCCCAATCCCAAGGACAAGATTTGAATAACATCCTTTGCTCTCAGAGTTTGCACATGATAGCAGAAGCTCCCCAGGGCGCTATGTCCATGGGCCTGTGTGAATACAGGTATCTGCCTCTCCTACCAGTACCCGCTACAGGGCTAGAGAGAAGAAAACTAGAAAACTTCTTTGCTAGAGAGAAGAAAACAAACTAATCACTGCAAAACCACAGGGCCTGGTGTCTGAGCATCCTACATCTCACTGTTCCTTCTCTGCTTCATAGGGGTGCTGAGGGCCCAGGAGGATAATAGCGAAGAGAAGTGCACAAATACTGATAATAAAGCCACAAATAGATTTAATTACAGACCAGTGGTCAAACACTCATATTTTAAAGCAGCAAGAAGGATTACAGAGCTGCGCTTTGCATTCACAATAAATCATTACCTTTTTGAAGATCTCCACACGCAATCTATTACTCTGGATGATTATCCGCTTCTGTTTTTCTTCTTGTTTCTTTTTTACTTCGGGTAAATTGTCATAAATCCTGGAATGAATTTGGAAAGTTAACTTCACGTCATCCCTGGGACTTGCAAATGACTTATTCTTCTATTGGAAATGTATGCCACCAATGCAATACTTGGCATTAATGGGCATCTCTGAGTATTTGAATTAGATCCATGGCACAAGAATTATAAATTATTAATAATAATGTTATTAAAAACATCTGAATTCTTGAAAAACAGTGCTGATTTTGAGCTAAGGAGTAAAGAAAGATGGGATCAGGTTATCTCAATGCAGCAGCATAATTCTGGGGAAGCTTCTAATGAGCTCAGTGCAAGTGGTTTTGATTTCAAAACAGAATTTGGCCTGTACACTTTTTTTTTCTTTTTTTTCTTTTTTTTTTTTTTCATTTATGTCACAAAATTAATACTGAGCAATTATTTTCAGGCATTCCTCTGAAATCTAAGAAAACCATCCATAGAAGACTGTAATCTGTTGATATTTTTTCACCGTCACTAGGAACTCTTTTACCAAAAAAAAAAAAAAAAAGACATTATTTGTCCTTTTCAAATATTACAGGAGTTGCCCTCAGAAAGGTGACTTCTGGTCTGATCTTTTCCCATCGAAAACCATGACAAAATTCCCACTGGATCAAAAAGGAAGGAGAATCTTCCTTCTTTCAGGGATGTGGCTTGCAGGGTATGGGCATTCTGTGTTGTCTGAAACTCCGAGAAAGACTCTGCTTAAAGGGCAGGCTTGGCCCAAATAGATCAAATTGATGCAAACAAAGCAAAACTTTAGCATTGTGCAAAAGCACGGCAAGAAGTGTGACAGACCAGCCCCAATGTGTGAAGGTGATGTGGAAGTACCTTTTGGATCTCATGTGCATCTCTTTCTCTGGAATGAATCTTTCCTTTGGTTTGAAGAGGTTATCTAGCAGAGGGAAAATAAAGTTAATATTAGATGAATCTGTGTTTACTGAAATTTCAAGCTTCTCTTTCCACTTAGTCATGCTATGGTATTCCTGATTAAACTTTCGATGACTTGAGGTCAGATCTGCATAAGTCAATAGAAAGGCTTTTAACAACTTCATCTGGAGCTCAGTTGGGTCCCAAAGCTGCCATCCAGCAAGGGAAAGACATTTATTTTAAATGTATCCGACTCGTCATTGCCACACGCAGCTGTGTAGGCCTCTGCTCAGCCCAGCGCCGGCTGCCAGCAGGGCTGCAGCAGGTGAGGCCCATGCTGCAGGCCATGTCCCCAGTCGCCGTGTGTCAGGATCCTGGCTTGGCACCATCCTTTCCACTTCGATTTATACCTATTTTACAGGGCTGCGAGTAATTATGCTGCATGCTAGGGGGAGGAAAATTGTATTACTCTTTGCTGATCGACTATGAGGATATCTGAGATAATTTCAGTCAACGTTTCCCTTGATACAGGGAAATAATTACTGATCTTCATAGTCAGTGGGTCCCAGGAATAGGTAATTTTAACACCTTGCTTGCTAAAATGGTCTCCGAAAAGTTTTTGCATGTCATTTGCACAGGGTGGGCAGCCAGGAGGCACGGAGGACAGGGTGCAGTGCCCTGAGTAGTCACATTAAGCTGGAAGTCAGAGGAATTTGCAAGTGCTTTTGCAGAACATATGTATAAGATAAATGTGTGCAAACTTTTAAGCACTTCCATTTGCCAAGGAAGTTTAGAAGACATAATATATATCACAGCAGGCACCGCGTCAGCCTCTTTCTGCCATCTCACTGAAGAGACAAAATAGAATAATCAAGACAAGGAAACAAATACAGTGAATAATTTGTTCCAGAACTGCCCAGTTCAGACGCTGGGCCAGAGCAAACCCAACTGCTACTACCCAAAAAAGCCCCCTTCCCAACAGGTTTGTGGGGCACGCTGTTGAAGACACCAAATGTTTCAGGGATATTTATGGGAGTTGTCGTAGCAACCTAACAGCCTCCAGCAGCATACGGGGCTACACCCAGAGGCAAAACCGTGCTCAGATTACCGCCTTGCTCGGGAAAATGCTGTTTGTCCTTGAAGCTGCTGTATCTCCATGTAAAAATAAAAGGGAGCTATGCAGCAGTTTCTATTCTAACCTGGTACTGCTTTCAAAATGCAAATTGTGAAAGGAGAGGAGGCCGTGAAGCTTCCTCTGCCCTAGGAATAACTTTTCTCCACTCAGGGCTTATCTAGGCTTAATAATTAGTATTACATCTTCAGTAGACACAAGCAACATACTCGATTTACTGGAAAAATATAATTTGACTTTTTTAATTAGTGTTTTAATGTTCATTTACATGCTCATTAATTTAAAAGGAATAAACACTTGGGTGCTATAGCTACCCAAATAATCCTAGTGCTTCATGAAGCAGATTGCCTCTGTGACCCTGCAGAAGGATTAGGGACCAACAACACCATCTTGCTGGGACCAGTGCAGCTCCCAGCACAGCCCCTTGCTGCTCACGGTTGCAAACCTCATTTGACTACTCAGGCTTGCAGGACACATCCCTTCCCCAAGGAATGTCCTCTAACCTGGACCATGGCACAGGACCACAGCCTGAAATCATATCAAGCCATCACCATGGGTTCTCTGCAGCACTGAAACAAAAATAGGAGATGCTTGGGCAGTCCCTGGTGTGACCAACATTTCCTTGGCTGTTCCTATGTCTTTGGGTGCAGCAGAAACCTGCACAGCCCACACCACATTAACGACACGTTAAATCTTCCAGATCTTTATGCAGAGCCACTGGAACCTGTGAGAATAATTCTCTCTGGATGACACAGAAATCATCTTGAACGGTATCAGGCTCATCACTGCCCATGATTCTACCTGGAATCTATATGTTTCTGTGCCAGAGGCTTTGAAGGAGGAATCAAAAAGAGATTCTTGGGAAAATCCTCCAAGAAAAATAATAAATCTGTCTTGGCTATAAATATACCCTTCGTGAAGCAGTACAAGGTCAAAAGGGTAACACTTATATAGGTAAACACTCATGTAGTATCTCTCAGCTTGCTCTCAGGTCACTATGTCTGAGAAAAAAATCATGTATAAGTATCAAACAAATAATGTTCTTGGGGAATTTTGGGATGAGAATTCTAAAATTAACTGAAATATAAATAAAAAATGTTTTAAATTAGAAAATTAACCAATGTTTAAACATGCATATGATTTTTATGTTCAGAACTGAACATAGGATTGAACAAAACATATTTCTAAGAGGAGGAGCAGCACGTACTCAGTGCTATAAAAACTTGCCAATCACACCATGAAGACCTGAATTAACATTCATCTTACCAAACTAAGACCCGGGTTGGGCATAAAATGGACAGTTCCCCAAGTTGATAGCCTCCTAAATTGCATTTTATCAAAGTTCCTTATCGGATCTCATAGTCTTGTAATGGTTTTGGTACAATCAAGAAGGATAAAAGAGAAGGGATTTCAAAACAGACATTTGGTATTTCCAGTGATGCACCACAGTAAAAAAAATAATTAAAAAAAAAAAAAAGTATAGACAGGCATGAAGAACTTCCTTGGTGCTTTATTCAAACCCTGTCAAACCAGCAAGCTTCCAGTATTTATACCAATTCTGTGTGCAGCAATGGTCTGTGAGATCTCCATGGCAGGGGAAAGAAGCTACTTCAGCAAGTTGTAAATGAAGGTAAATGGGTCATCACTGCAATGTATTTTAACTCATGCTAAACTGCACCTCAGACAGGATGAGCAACTTTCCTGCCTGGAAGTTATTAAGCGTTTAGACAAAGAACAGATAATAGGGTGTGTGGGAACTGTCCCCTGACTTCCTGTTTACCACTAACTCACTGAAACACTTAAATTGAAATAATAAAATAAAATAAAATAAAATAAAATAAAATAAAATAAAATAAAATAAAATAAAATAAAATATCAAAGGCTAAACTCTGCCCATCAGAATACATATACATTTTCCACTAGTATGAATGTGAATTCTCAAACTGTTAGGAGCTAAAATATACCTTTGAGGGTGTGTTGTCAGTTCCTGAAAGGCTAAGCACTGATAATAGTGATTCTTTAATTGCACTGCTTTTTCACTGAACTAAAAAAATAGTTCACCAAATGCCCATTCACCCAGAGAAGCTCTAAGATATATGTTTTTTTTTTTTTTTTTTTTTTTTTTTTTTTTTTTAACACCGCTTCCAAAATAAACAGTCCCCTAAAAAAATAAACCATGAATCTAAGATAAATGTCAAGGTGGCATTCAGCTTAGCATGCCCGTAGCACTTGACTGGGAATTCATCCAGAGAAACCAAAAAGTGCCTACACCCCAGGGTACTGCCCAAAGTTTTACACATTTCATGTCAATGACTTCATGAAATGCATTACATCAACTGCAGTCAACAGATGACGTTTTGGTGTTATTTATTAAAAGAATGCAGTAACCCACTAGATAAAAGTGTGAAGGCAAGACTGCCTGGAATTTCTGCTCATCTCCAAGAAATGCTGAAGGTCTACAGAGGTCCTTCTACCAAGAGGACCCAAAGGCAGGTGGTTCATGGGCTGTTCAGGTGTGGCCTACTCTGTGGCTATTGAGACTTCTGATCCTCCCTAGTATTTCAGTCTTAGCAAAGGAAAATGTCAGTAGTGTCTATAAAAACATTAAAAACTACAGGTTTATGGAAATACTTTAATGATAAATTCATTTTGGGCATGATATGGGAGACCAGTCCCCTCTATCCAAATGACATTTGAATATTCTTGGACTTCATCCAGAAAAAAAATAAATAAATACTATCTAACCTGCCCTTCCCAATTCATTCCTGTTTGACTACAGCACATAGTATTGAAAAGCCTATAATTTCCATTAAAAAAAAAAAAAAGGCATTAATAAAGAAGGTATGACAGATTTGGCAAACTGATCAAAAGGTTTGTTCCATCTTTAGTAAAACTTGCACCATCCTCTCAGTCCTGTTTTCTTTAGTTTCAGCTTATAATCATGGATGAAATCAGACCTCTTACTCCTTGATTAAAAAGTCCGTCATCGAAAATTCAGTTTTCAATTTGGCTACTTCAAGACCCTAATGAAATTATCCCCCAGCAATTTGACTGAACTTTGTGAGTCACCCTCTATAATGCGCAGTGTTTCAACACTGTAATTGTTTGCACAGAAAACTTCATATTTGAAGATTTTCCAATTTATCTCCACCTTCCTTGGTACCACCTTGGGACACGGACCCCTTGTGTTGAGGGGCCTCTCTCAGATGCTCACCCCATTGTAAAGAGCTCCAGAAACCCAGAAAGTTGGGCTTTTACATGCCCAAAAAGCTTTCTGCAATGCTGGCTGGATTTTCTCCGCTTGATATTAATTGGCAATGTACTCTAGCACACTTTCACAGGCTTTTGACTTCAGTCTTGCTTATTTATAATTGTCCTTCTTGCTCACCTCCCTGGGCTCTCCTATACATTTCCTATTTCTCTCCTGTTACTATTGCATTGCACAGATGCTGACTTTCTCCCCCCACTCATAAGGATGAGGACGTGGAAGGGACGTGCAGGTCAGCCCATTCACAACACCCACCTCCTCCCCTGCCACCACAGCAAGTCCCCACAGGACCTTGTCCCCTGGTGCCAGTGCCCTGCAAGGTGCCGCCCACGTCTAGCCGACTCACAGGCACCGCTGTAATCAAGGTGATGGATAATAATATCATAAAAATAGGTCATCCCTCTTCCTAATTCAATTACCTGACTGCAGCTTAATCTTTATTCAG
This sequence comes from Aythya fuligula, assembly GCF_009819795.1. Classification (NCBI taxonomy): domain Eukaryota; kingdom Metazoa; phylum Chordata; class Aves; order Anseriformes; family Anatidae; genus Aythya; species Aythya fuligula. The sequence goes on from NC_045565.1 coordinate 34,754,008, forward strand.
AACTGTCAGCCTTAACTAAGTGGCCAGGCGCCAACAGGATCAGTAGCGCTACCGCTAGCTATGAATATTGACAGGGAAAAGAAACCTGAGCAATGGCACAACTAAAGTCATATATGAGCAGAGATGGGCAGGAGGCTTCAAACATCCCATCAGCCACCAATGGCATCTGAAGAGCACAAGGATGCACATCTACTGCTGCAGGAGCTGCTGGCTGCACTCTTAGTGCAAATTCTCTGATTGTTGTCTTCTCCTCTCCCCAATGAATCTGCAGTCCCAGTAACAACCTCCAACAGGCACCTTGAAAACACAAACAAAACCAGCAATCCCTTGCCCTCCAGGCTTTTGAAGTTACAATAAGGCTTTTTGGAATGGTTTAGAAGCATGGCTGAGGAGGTATAAACTTGTTTCCAAAATATTGCTAAAGATACGGGGTTTGGAGTATTATTGGATACAAACCCAGAGGAACAGCAGGCACATCGGTAGGAGCTGAATGGCGACTTTCCACTTCCAGTGCCATTTCCAACGAACCACCACCCTCCCAAAGGAGAGCAAAATGGAAGGTATGAAAAAACCATATGTGCCTGAGAAATGTTTTAAACCTCTGAAAGTGCTTGTGTACACTAAGATCAGAAGGCTGTTCATTATGCAGATTTAAAGGCCTATAAACAGCTGGTAGTCCTGTCACTGAAGTAATTACATTACGGTTTTCGAGATTTAAATCCAGTTATTTGAACATTGTTTCTATTCAGTTCGTCACAGTGGGATCTCTAATTTGTTCGACATAGTCAACAGCCGAGTAGTCTATCTTGGACTAATTAGCACTCTCAAAATGTAGCACTACACATTATCCAGCACAAAGGCTAGTGTGAGAGTCTCATGTTCTTTGCCTTCAAAGCACTCTCGTGACGATAAAATCTTCTACAGGATAAACATTTTTATTTTTCCAAGATTACTTTTAGCCTTTCATAAAATCCTACTCATGAATTACAATTAAAAATCATAAACAACTTGGGTTTTTTTTTGAGGATGAGAAGGTAAACGGAAGCTGCACAGATGTTGGTATTTATATGGAAATGATGTTGAGTGCCAGCTATTTCTTTCATCTTCAAGAAACTGTAAAGTTGTAACAACACTGTCAAAACATTGGAAAAATGTGTTATCTGATATTTTCATCTTATCAATAAAGATATTTTAGCCTGATAGAACAATTTTAGGCAGAGGAAAATTTCTGAAGGTCATGGTCTTTCTTCTGGGTGACACTGAAATAATGCAAGTCAGGAGAGAAGCACATGTAACAAGCTTATTTTGGAGAGATTACATGAAATAGCGACAAATTTATGGAGTGCAGAAGGGAAACATCTCGGGCTGCAGAACCCCCCTCATTTATGCCTGAGTAGGAGCTGGCTGCCATCTGATGGGGCAGTCCCACCTTGACTTCTCTCCGCATGGACACAGACGTGCACATGGGGAACTGGGCCAGGACATGTCCTCTGGAGGCGGAAAAGGAAGGGGATAGCTAGCATTACTGCCAGTGTTTGTGGTGTGTGTGCTCTGCAAGCATCCCGGGGTTCGCACAGACACGCTCCTCCTGCCCAACCACAAACGCACTTATAATCCATCCTTGGGGTCGCTGTGTCGGGGTCAGTGGAAATTACCTTCCCCAGCCAACCTGCCCTTATGAAAATCACTGGAAAATGCATGAGGGTGTGCTGGCAATGAGCCCTATGAACTTCGAAGCCATAAAGACCTCTCCACACATCCCAAAGACAAAAAAAAAAAAAAAAAAAAAAAAAAAAGAGCAAAGCGGAAGCTATCAGGCTGAAGAGAAGCAACCACAAGATCACACCCTGAGGCCTAGGGATGCCATCAATACGATGCTGTATGCCTAAGCAAGTTTCCAGGTACTCGTTTTACTTTCCTGGGTTCTTAATTTCAAATGTGGTTTCAGTGCATGTTGCTGTGAAAGAGCAGACTGCTTCTGAGACCAAGAAAGCTGCAGGAGGGCTGGGTTTGGCAGAGGTTTTTCAGACTAGCAAGGAGGAGAAGCATCAGCACCAGAGGCTGTGGAGATGTGGCAGAGCCACTGTCCTGCATGCTCAGAAGTGTTTGGTGCCCAGTGCCCTTGACTTCTAAGGACTGTTGATGTCTAATAGCTGGTTTGGCCTTCATGACTGCAATAGCACAACACTGGACAGCAGCCACCAGGCCCGTCCCCTGCTTGGCTTTGGTGTCACAGCTGCTCCTGGACCACCACTGACCTACAACTGGGTGTAGCCAGAGAGGGTGGTGGCATTTAGGACTTTGTCTTTGGACCTGAAGGCACAACTTGATGTAGGATGGTATTTTTCCTTTTCTGGGCACTTTGTGATCTACATAAATCCCAGGCACTCAGCCACTTCAAGAGCTGGCTAAGAAACAGTGCAATAGTCAGGGGTGAACCTTGCCATGTTGCCTTTGCTCAGCCAGTTTGGCTGGCAGGCAGCTTTTGGTGTTGTTGGCACAGGGATGAGGTAGACATGCAGCCTGGGAGCCTGCTTTGGGAAGGGCATGGTCTCATTAGACCCATAAAAACAAGAAGCTGGTGCCAAGGGAGGTGGTGCTGCTCCCCTCCCTCTCCATCTCCCGTCCGCCCTCCCAGTCAAAGTGCTGCTTCATGAGCTGGATCTGGCTTTTTTTTTTTTTTTTTTAAATGAGACACAAAGCCCTTCCTTACTTGAAAAGCACATTTTATGTGCAAAAATGGCTTTTCCAGAGAATATAGAATAATGATGACAATAAATGACAACTTCCCTTCCTTCCCACCTGAGGAGCAGGCAGAAGGGAAGGAGCAGGCTGTGAACATGGTGGGACAGAGGTTGTCACCAGCAGAGCCACCAGCAGGACACAGGCATCCAACACCCCGGCAAGCATGCAGGGGAAACCCTTGTCTCTTCTAAAAGAGGTGCAGCCAAAAAAAATTTAAGAACATCTGTACTAAACAAAGATCCCGTGCTCTGGGACTCATTAATGATACTAATCCTTCTGCACAATAGCATCCACGAGGAGAAGTCCTAAAATACCAATTGTCAGGACTCAGAGCAAATTAAATATGCTCAGTACACTCCTACACACAGCCTTCTGAACTGCAGCCCACACAGTTGTGCTTTATCAGAGATCTAGGATTTACAACATTAATTACAGTTATTCTTCAACAACAGACATGTGACACTTCTGTCTTTATAAAAATATTAAGATTTTACAAATAGGAAATTACATGCGGCTACATGAACGCAGATGAGTTATGGAAACTAAAGATTCTCTTTAGACAAATTTATCTTTAATGACCAACTACTAAGAGAGGGAAATAGTAATTTACTTGAATGAATAATGAATATGTTTCAATATTATGCTTTTATTGCTCATTAAACAAGCATAAAAATTAATCATCATTTAAGGAGAACGAGGTTTAACCTTTCAACTTTTTGTTTCACAGAGTGTTTGCAGAGCAGTCTGGGGGGATTTTTAAGATGACCAAACAAAGAAGGAGATATCTGCCACTTCTTCAGAGACAAATGACAAACTCCTCCAGCCTGGAGTCCTCGCTGGGGCTGGGGCAGAGCCCCCACACCACACTGCAGCTGGGCAGCGTGGCCCTGAGCCATCTGAACCCAAACAAATTACCTTGGATAACTGAAGTGGGGAATAAATTTTATTGACTCATTAACACGCACTTCATGTTTTGTGCTTTGTTTATATGTGCTTATTTAGCTTGTACTGGAAATCCCATTACGTATATAAGTTAGACGCCACCATACCAGAGCAAACAGCATAGATTTAGTGATAGCAAATAATATTCCCCAATGCTAAGCATGCCAAGAAAAATAATTTTGAGGGGGAATGCGCAGAGCTGATGTAGTTGTTTTAAAAACTACAAACTAGTACACTAATTAGAGCTTCATCACCTTCTCATTGAAAGACTTGGTGAGTGTTACTGACCTCTGTGAGTCATTAGCCTTCCATCCTAAAGTCCATGGTCTAAAAGACCATCTCTGGTCTTTTAGATCATTTGGGTGTATTTTTGCTTGCTTAGGCTTTGTCAGAAGAAGAGTTGAGGACAGACTTAATCATAACATGGCTATTTAATGTTTTTAATTGTTTTATTTTTCAGCAGAATAATGTGGCTTCTGAGACACCGTTTAAAACCAAAAAGTTAAGAGGAATGCCAACCAATCAAATAAATCTTTTTTTTTTTTTTTTCTTTCGTCAACTGAATTAAGTAAAAGCCAGATGGCAATTAAAAAAAAAATAAAAATGGGTGATTTGTTTAACATCCTGTGCCTAGATAATATTTACAGAGATGCTATTGGGAGGGAGCTGCTGGATATTGAGGCTGTTTACCACAAGGGCAATAAAACAACCTAATCATTCAAATTAGGAAATCACAGAGTTTAGATGTGCTGATTTAGCAGCCATGCACACAGCTGCTGGGCAGACAAGACAAACTCACCTGCCGAGAAGAGCAGACTGGGTCTCCTACACCCAAACCCCACCTGTCCCCCTACCTGGGACTTCTCACCCCAGATCAGTCCTTCTGTGAGCTGTGGCAGGTAAAAAATGCCAATAATTGCTAATGTCTCTATAACGAGCAGCAACCTGCATCGTGCTGAATGTGACAATGACAAAACACCCCCAAGGAAGGATGCCATGGAGCACCCCATGTCCACTTATCCTGTCTCTGTGTTTCAGAGGATTTATTCTCTGAGCACCAGGACGTATGTTGGCACACCAGCAGGGTGAAACAGGAGCAGCAGGTCTCATGTTTTTTCACAGCATTAATACAGAAATACTATACACATGGCAAGGTTTCAAAAACAAGTAGAGAACCATTACTGGTCACAATTCAACTTACCGCTGAGCGGGTGAGGGATGGTGTATTGCTTTTTTTTGCTTGAGGCAGATGTTGAGGAAAGTTTGCGAACAAGAAGCGCTCCTTGGTTGCTTACAGGAGCATCATTCTGCTGGGCTTTCCTCTGCTGGACCATATGTTCCAGCTTCTTCAGCCTTTCTTGCGAACGGGAAATGAACTGAGGCTTGTGAATTTCTAGCGCTTCCTAAATGAAACAGAGAAAACACTTAACTTTAGAAAAAGGAAGGAAAAAAACAAAATGGTATTCATCTAAGTGGGTTCAGTAAGAGATTCCCCATGAAAATCATTGCTGGTCTGAATAAAGTTCATAAACTTCCAATCTGCTTTTGCTCTCTTTCACTGTTAGAAAGCTGCCTTAGCGTGTATATTTCCACATCAGACAAAGAATATTTATAGGAAAAAAAAAAATAAGAAGACATATCCAAAATGTTTTGAATTACACATTTTATAAGTTACCCGTATTCAAGTTCTTGACATTTTGCCTATTTCTTTGTCTCACCCCATCTCCAAAGCAGCTTGTCACTGACCGTTCACAAACTTTCCTGTTTACTTTGATTATCACGCAGATCCATTCATGGATGATCCAGAAAGAAAATGCTTTCCAGTCAAAGGCTGCTTCAGCATTTAGGAATGTTTCAGGGCAGAGGACAGGAGCAGAGGTTGCTCTTACATATGCACTGGACCAGAAGGAGGAAAACACTGGATCTGCTGATGTGGCTTTGTACCAACCTGGATCACAGCCATGCCCACGGCAGCTGCTGATGGCACTGGATGTCATGCAAAATTGGGAAAGTGCCCGTTTCAGGGTATGATTTCACAAGCACCTTTGGGACCCTTGTAAGCCCCCAATTTTTACAATTTTTATCATGGTTCTCCACGGAATAGCAGCTGGGACTTGCCCAACCAGGCAACCCAGCAAGTCTCGGCAAGTAATGAAAGCAAACAAACATCACCAGAAAGGAGAAAAATCAAGGACATGCCAACTTCTGCCCCCAGCCAGTTCCCAGCAGCAACACCATCCATGAGAAAATAAATAAATAAATAAAAATTCACTCCCCACATTAAGCCCACCCATAAAAACAATGAGTATTTTACCTTCAGTGTCAGTGGGGTGGGCAGTCTTCTGTCGGGCTCGGGGCTAACATCTGGCTGGGCGAGCGCGCTGCGGCTCTGGCGAGCGGCATCCAGGCGGCAAGGTGCAGACAGAGCTTCCCAGCTGGCTCCAGCCCGCTCCTCCTCCTCCTCATGCTCCTCCGCTTTGCCACTTGAACCACAAGATTCGTAATCACCTTCAAGAGATTTAAAAGTTCATTAAGAGTGCATGGTTAATTTTTTATTGGGTTCTCCACCTCATTAGACAGTGAGGGCAATTTCTGAAATAAGAATGCCAAGGTATTATTAATAGGCCTCATTAAGCAGAATAGATCAAATCTAATCATAGGTGCTACTCACTGCCCTGTGACACCCAGAGTATCTTTCACATTAAGCCAGGCACCGCATCGAGGCGTAATTACCCTGCTCTGATGCTTAGCTCCGTTTGATGGTAGTCACTTCCCAAAATCTTCGCTAATACGGTTACATTATGGAAAGCAGAGGCTATCACACTGCAGCTCACAGTTTATTTCAATTTATTGCATGTATCGCAGGAAATAACATAATGTTATAGATCTTAATCACGTATCATTTCTCTTTGACCACACGGAGGCTTTCATAAACCCTTCTCTTGTTTATTTCTTTGCTGATAATATGGTTTGCTTTCTGTCATTTCTATGTGTTCATTAGCCAGTTGAATGACTCCATGAAAAAACTAATAAACTAGGGCTTAATATACATTGTAGCACATTATTATGAAACCTGTCAATTCACAAAGTCCTGCATTAAGGAAAAAATAGTTGATTTTCTACTCTTAGGACTATGCTTTAATGCTCTCTTACTGATATTTCCTTCAAAAGTTAGGACCAAAAGATGGGATGTACTCAAAAATCAGACAGTTGACAAGATTCTCATTTAGAGAACAAAATTAAATGTAATCCAGAATAACAAATTAACTTCAGAAAAGGTCCATATGCAGTATTTTGAAAAGTCAAATTGGAATACTTCTTCCTTGCCAAATAATTTGATTTCTAGAACTAAATATCTGGGAATAAAGCCCATTACTGTTTTATTTCAATTTTTGGTTACAATAAACTTAAAATATTTTCCTCGCTATGACATATTGTACATATTATATTGTACTTTAAAAAAAAAATGTTAAAATGATCTGTTTTGGGTACATCTGCCTTATAAAAGCCTGAACTGTATTTCCTCCCTAATACTGCTCTTGTTAATATAATATTTTTTGGAAAAAAAAAAGAAAACTGAAACCTGTGAACATGAAATTAAAATTTTTAATAAGTAAAGATTTCAGAGGTGTCAATTAACTTTATCTTTAATAAATCTCCATGGATGCTTCACTTTCTTAAAACAAAGTCACATTAGGGTAGTGAAGTGGCATGATTTAACTTCCTGCACTGAGAGCAGAACATCGGTTTCACTTGCTTAAGTTGGTGTTATATTCTCTACCTTTATAGTCAATAATGAAAATGTTTTCCCTACCTGCTTACAAGAAAGAAATCTGTAAGAAAAAGGGATATATGACCATTGCAGCATTGTTAAGGTATAGTTAGAGTAAATTTCTTACAAATATATTGATACTAAAGCCAAATTCATCTACAGTATGATTCGGTTGTCTTCTGCAAAACTCTCTTATGCATGAGTTCTGCTACTCATCTCCATTTTAGCTATTTGTACAAATGTGGGAAATAAGACATACATATAGCTGTTGAATTAGAAGAAAATATTGGTTAAGTAGTGAAAGCTTGCTGATAAAAAAAGATTGCAGAGGTAAATGGTATCTAAACAAGGTTGTAAAAATAACCTTGGTTACGGTGTTTCTTGCTCAGACTGGGAGTGTTTGACTCTGCAGTTTTAATGTTTTTTCAAGATTTTCTTGAACCTACCTACAAAGTAAACCTATCTTTCTCATTTTCATTTTGTTTTCTATTAACCATAGCAATGTATACAGTTTGATTAGTTGATGGGATCTCTCACTAGATGACTCATACTCAGCACTTAAAGCTGGACAAAAATGGACTGAATTTCCATTATTTCACTTTTTTCTTTGAGACTGATCTCATCTTATTATTGAAACCATATTCCTAACAAGCACAGCAGGATTTGTACCTTACTTTTTAGGAGCTGGTTTTGCCTGTGAACATTTTCTTCCAAGAGGACTCTTGATGAAGTTTTTGTGTTGCACATACTTTTGGAGACAGACATTCTTGGTTTCAGGATGCCCTGTGCTTGGATCTCTTTGGGTATGGAGGTGTCCTTAGAGGGATCTTTGCTTTTCAATGAGCCACCAGCAGCAGTGGTTGTCCTTCTGGATGGTGTATCCAGAAGAGAGGCAGAAGCTGTTGTGCCTCTGATCGTGGTGGCGCACTGCTTCCTCTGGCTTCCAGACGACATTTGTGTTCCTGTGAAAAACAGGGGAAAAAAAAAAATCTATAGCATGAGAACTCTATTATTGTTTTCAGCCCTCTGTTCCTCATCATTTTGATTTCCAGCAAAACTGGAAACTGCTTTTAGCCATATATTTTAAAAGTTGTAACTGATACAAATATTATCATGACTGCCATGCAGCTGTACTGCAACAAAATGTTACTGATAGAAATAATCAGAGTATACTCTTCATAAAAATAAGCTTTCATTCTAAATAATGTATGTCCAATAGACAGTGTGGAAGGAGTCAAGAAAACCCTAATGCAAATGTATGCCATGTGGTTTTCCCTCGCCTCTTATTCACTTAAGAGAAAATTTTCAGATTGGTTAAACCTGGTCAAAATTATAATTATGGATCCAGTCATGGCTGTGATGAAAGCTAAGGTCCATGTGGGTTTGGGGTCAGGGTTTTAAGGTCTCCATAGTGGGATGCCTGCCTCAGAAGCATCACTCATCTCCAACATGTTAAGGTCCATGTTCTACCTCTCTACAAAGCCATGGCAGAAACCAGCAGCAAAAAGGTCCAATTTGTACAAGATTCACTTTCCCCTAAAATTGTTTTCACGTGAAGGCTGTTGCACAGCACCTGCAACTGCAGGACCTTGCCATGTCAAAAGCAACGGAGCGCTCTGCTACACAAACCTTGAAAAACAATTCAAACAGACCATCACTACAGCCTGCAAAACCCTAGTAAATGGAAAGTGTGGGTACATGAGCACATAGAAGTGACCATCTTAGGTAAAGTTCAGAAAGAAGAGGAAGTAATTACAAAGATATCAGGAAAGGGAATTTAAAAACTTGGGAACAGCATGGAAAGGGCATCAGGATCAGCCAGGGGGAGGAAAGACAGAAAGAGCAGATGGGAACTATTTTAGGTCCCTATAAACCACTCCCAGAGGTTCCTAAAAGGCAGACACCCACACAGCCACGAACACAGCATGACTCTGCTCTTGTTTTTTAATACTGTGCAAAAATTACTAATGGCTGTCCTAGTCACAGGCTGGCTGAAGATCTGAAGATTTACGTAGGTGGAAATGACTGATAGCTGTTAAAAGTTTGGTGAACTGAGGCAACTGGGAGAACTTGGAAGTGCAAGGTAAAACAAACAAACAAACAAAAACCCAACACAGGTGGTTTCAGTCCTAACCATAAAGACAAACACACCAGGCAGTGATTGTCCCATTTTTTACGTGGACATAAGACATTTTACAGAGTACTGGCATTTCATGACACTTTAAAAAGTGGCCACATAATTCCTCTCTCCTCTGACTCATTCCCAACAGCTGCCCCTCTCTAAACATTTCTTCCCTGTGTCTCAGATGAGGACAGAAGGAAGATTGCTGCTATCTTTGCCCTCTGATCCAACTGAAAAGAAGGGATGGAGTGGCACATTATGTTAAACCCTTCTTTATAGTCATTAGGTAAAATTAAATCCTGCAGTGAGGTGTGGGGTATTTTCAAGTCACTTTCCCAATACTTAATCTACTCCTAATTAGATGGGAAAAACGCTGCCACAAAAGGATGGTTTCCTACACACCTTAATGATCTGAATAACTCATGCTTTGTACTGATCTTCCTGTATTTTGGGGAAAATCAAAAACACTAAGGTACAGTTTCTAGCCTCTTCCTTAACAAGCAGAGCAGATTTTTTTTAACATAATTTCACATTTCTTTCTGTAAACTGAACTGTCAGTACAGGGAGGAGCCAGCTCCCCAGGGGAGTCTCTGGTGAGGAATCCCAGAAGGTCAGCATGGACAGAAAAAAGAACTTTTTTTCTAATTAAATTCATTGAGATGAACCACATCCTAAGAAATATCACATCCATACAGAAAATCTGGTCAAAGCAAGGCAGTGCACACAAAGCTCACATATTCTAATCTAGCAATCCAAGCTCTCCCACTTCTCTCTGGTATAACCAATTTTTCTCCTTGCTTTTCACACATTGCAAATATTTGCCTTCTCTTTTGTCAAACCCCATCTCTCTCCTCTCAGAGGAAAACAGTTTTGATGCAAATACTGTCAACAAACCAGGCAGACACAGTTTTGTACAGCCCCTCAGCTGGAGCTCATGCACATGCAGTGCTCTGCTCCCACAGTCCCTGACCGATCCTGTACCTGCGGTTACAAACTGTGTTTCTGCAAGTGTTTCATGACATACAGAGGGAAAAGACATTGAGACCGATTAATGGTGTCATGGGCATCAAAGAGTGTTTGTGGCAAGAGGTAGAAACAGGCAGCACAGTAGGAGAAGATGAAGAAAGCAGCAGGTAGCATTAAGTAACTGCAGAGCAGCAGAGAAGGAAGTCTTTTCACAAAAGCAGCCAAGACACTAGAATTAGGGGGGGTGGGAGGAAGGAGGGCAGCTCAGCCACAGAAAGAACTTGAATGGAAAACAGATTATCTCTTTAAATCATCTTTTAAATTAAAATAGTTTATTGGCCAGCAGAAAGCAGAGAGGAGACAAAAAGAAAGTGGGAAGCAGAAGAGTTCCTGCTCCTCCAAAGCAGCATCGCAGTAGGAGATCATTTGCCTTCATATCTAGAAATGGTCTGCACAGCAAATGCGTGTGTTGTGAAGCCAAACAGCTTCTTCACCAGACTGTCTTACTGCTCAGCAACCACCGCTGTGTTCCCAGTACCGGCTATTTGCTACTGCTAGGCATCGGTATCCAAAACTATCATCAGGGGGATGAGAACAGGCTGAAAGATGGCAAAAAAAATATTTGGGACCAGAGGTGTTAGAGGAGTCATCTCCTGGCCACCACTCCTCTGTAACATCTGAAAACATGGGTCAAAAAAACATTAAACAAATAAAATGGGCAAAAGAAAGAAGTGGTACCTGGAGCACTCATCCTCCATTTACCCCTAACTACCAGACCAGCTACTTGTGAATATTGGCTGCTGAGTGTAAGTACAGTAACCTTCAGAAACAGAGAAATTAAGCCCCAGGAACTTTCTAGTATATAGCTGAAGTGGAGACAGCCTTCCCTTCCACACTGCACCCTTTCTCCGCTAAAGGAAATGCCACCAGTGGCATTCTGCCCACAAGGTCTGGGGATTCCCTGCAAAGACATATCATTAGGACAGAAACAAAATACAGGTGTGAATGGAAACAGGAATGTGATCTGAAATTACAAAAAAACTAATGGCTGTTTCTTAGTATTTTATTGTAACACAAGGTTGTCTAAGAGTAATAAAAAAATAATAATAAATAAATCTTAAGAAATTCTGCTATAAGAACACTGCACCATTTCTGCATGAATATTGTCTACCTTAGACCTTATATTAGTATTATAACTAAATCTTAGTCATTAGATCAATTATTAGATACACAATAGGGTTTTCTGTTGTTGGTGGTGGTGTTTTTTGTTTTTTTTTGTAATTAATTAAGGTAATAAGAAAAGGTGCACCTTGTTCTTGTCTGACATTGAAGGCAACCAGAATAATAACAGAACCAACTTGGTAAAATCTTTCCTCTAACTCCCTCTTGAATTAACCTTTCAATTCAAAAGATACACCCAGGTGCAGTCAATCCCCAGGAAAACACAGCAAAGCAACACAGACATGGGCTCCGAAGACCAACTCTCTCATCCTCAAAGCAGCTGTCAATTACCTTAACTAACAAATGCAGATGCAAATGATATTCAGGGGAAGAAAAAAAGAAAAAGCAAAGGTACTGAAAGGTAAGATCACAGAATTTCACTCTGTACATTCAGGATCCATTTTTAATATGCCGTGTGGGGAATTAGGGCTGTTACTCTCATTAAGACTATCTGGAATCATATATCTAAATCCCCACGCAGCAAACTGGAAATATATATACCCCTCTGAGTATAGCTAGAATTGCAACTGGATGACTAGTAATATATATGTTTTTTCTATTATCCGAGCTGAAGAAAGACTTTAAAACTAATGAACAAAGACATGCAAGTGCAATGCCGTGGGAGATACAACAGAACAAAACTCGAAGAAAGGGAAAGCAGAATGACGCTGTCAGTAAAATTCAGTGAATAGGTATCCGAGTTGTAAAAGCTCAGCTGCCTATAGGAGAAAAAGTTAAGGAACAAAATCATAATTGAATCTGGAGAGAAGTCATTTTTGCCTCTGTGCGAGAACCAAAAAGACAACAGTTCAGTTCTTAAAGAATGACTTGAAAATCATGTGATGTTGGAGGAGTTAAAAATATTCTGTAAAACCAAGACTAGATTTTCAAATTTATTTATTTATTTATTTATTTTTGTCAAAGAATCCTTGATCTCTGAGTAAAATGACCATATTGTTTTACTGTAAAGTATCTTTTTACATTTTCCTCTCCTCCCTTCAGGGGGTTTTGCTAACAGGAAGTGACCTTGTATTAGAGCAGGTTAAGCTTGCCTTTCCTTGAAACATTGTCAATTCAGGCAATCATACACTTTTCCATTGTTACTACATTTTTTTTTCCTTTTTTTCACTTTACATCAGGATAAAGCAGCTTTTCATACTTTCGTATAACTCTCTTCCTTGTATTTCACTGTGGATTTCTGACAATTCACGACAAAATGCTTCTTTGAAATGGCCAAAGCTCATCTTAGCAGATGCACAGCACCACAAATCCTCCACGACCACCAAGTAAGCCTGACAAGACATGGCTGGGGAAGGAGACACACAGTGATGATTCCCTGTGTGTCTTTAATGACATCAAGCATCACCACTATAGGTAGGCTCTACATTATACATGATACACCAACTACTTTTTTTTTCTTTTTTTTTTTTTCTATTAGTAAAACTCCCATGCCCTGGGCTGCTGAGCTCTCCCAGACCTCTGTAATGGAAGCTGACAATGCCAATACCTCAAGCAGACAGGGTCAGCGATTAATATACCTTAAATGTAAGAAACTTCTACCGTTTTGGAGATTTAGACCCAGGCCTGCATAGGCGTAGGTTGTATGAGCAGTGATGCAAAATCCAAACCAAGACTGCAGCCTACTGATGACAAAGACTGATGACTCAATTCCTATCATGCACCAAGCATTACCATTGCTAAGCCATACGGTCTTATAAGTAAACAGACTGCATCATCTCAACAGGCTGGTAACACAGAAAAATGGAAACACTGAGAGCAGTGACAATATTATTAGTTATTTCAGGGTTTGTCAAGGCATGGAAGATAGGAAGGATAATTTATCGTTCAGATCACAGCTGAGGAAAGGACATTGCTTTTAATCAGTCAACAAGCTACAGTCAGCAAGGAATGCTACAAAATTCAGACATTTTTACTAAAATTTCTGCTGATCAGCAGCGAGACCTATGCCCCAAACTGCTTTTTGATGTTTGTCAAATGGCTTGTTTGTAAGAGGCAGTGTCAGGACTGTTCAGCATTAACATCCATGGAAACTATCCATGTTGCAAAAAAAATCCTGACAAAAATGTAGCCCTGCCTGTGCTCCCTAATCAAAATGTAATACTTAACAAGGTCTACTTTCCAATAGAGAGCTGAGGCTGGATCCTGAAAAACAGGGTTTGGCCACGTCCTCAGCTCCAGTTCTGGAGCTGTCATGACCGAAAGGCAAAACAACTTTGCAAGCTTAACCAAAGAGAATCAGCCACGCTGCTACTCCCTGTGAAGATGTCATTGTACCTGTGTTAATGCTTCTTCAAACAACCCTGCCCAGCAAGGATAAGGCTTCATTATCTCAGCTATATCAGTAACACCTCAAGCTAAAAGGCTAGATTAAAAAATTATCACAAAAAAAAAAAAAAAAAAAAAAAAAAAAACTTTTTTTTTTTCCTTTCCTATTTATTTGCTTTGGATTTTAAAATGATGTTGACAGCTGTGGACACATTTCTAAGAAGGAATATGTTGTCTTTTTTGTAAAAGCTAATATTTCATTATAGAAAGTTGCAATCATTTAAAAGGGAAAGCTTATCAAGTGTACCTAAGGGCTATTAAGCTTCAAACCTATAATCAGTCCAAAGTAGGAAGAGCTTCTTGATGTCAAAAAGCAGCTTGTTTACAGAAGGCTTTTGGCAAAATTAGAGTGGAGTCCAACCCTTGGCTTCAGAGCAAACAATCTCATAATGCGCTTAATCAACGGCACCTAGCAATAAGTCTCTTTGTGGTGACTTCCAATTTATTTTCTCAAAACACTTTGCAAATAATTCACTGATCTTCTCTCTCGGTGTTAAATAAGCAGACGCCACTTTAAATATGGAGCTAATACCTAGCGATGTGGTGTTTAGGACAGGATGTGATGCACTGATTCCTACGGCGCATGGAGAGGCTTGGTGGAACAAGAGCGTAATTTGTAATGACTACAGCAGCCAAAAGGAAACGCTCCTGCCTGGCACCTGCAGGAGATCATCTTACACTCTGACTCATGAGCGTGTGCGATTGCTGCAGAATATTTCAGTGGTCAGGAAATAATCCACCCACATTATTTGATTCGACTGCCTGCACCAGTGCATTACCAATATCCAGCTAGTCAAGAATCGCATTTGTATATTTTGTTAGCATTTTTCCCCTTTGATTCCTATGTGCTGGGACAGCATAAAAGGAAAAATATTCCCTTTTCATTAAACTTTTCGTAGAATCATAGAATATCCTGAGATGGAAGGGACCCACAACAATCACTGAGTCCAGCTCCTGAAACCTTTTATAACTTGGAAGTTGGTCAAGCACCTGATAATTATTTTCTCACTGATGCAAGTTGATCTTAGATTTTAGAGTCATACCTTTAATCATCATTTTTCTTGTCATGCATTTTGGCCATGCTACACCAAAGCCGTGTCTTTAACAAGCCAAGGACTTCCTGGTCCTTAGACAGAGAGGATCTCTGTTCATATTATTAACAATCAGATGAATGGCTATTGAAAAAACTTCAAAACTCACTGCTGTACTTATGAGACATTCTCTGTAACACCTGCATAACAAAATCTCAGAGTTGGATGTCCATGCTTGCATTTTAAGGATGTCATCTTAGAAGCTATCGCGTGCTGTTCTAGTGATTCAAGAAGTAATCTGATGCAGTGTGACTTTTTAAAAAAATATCATTCTGATTTAAAACACTTAAGTGGTGATTTGCAGAGTGAGAAATGCATTGACCACTTGGTATTCTCATCATGTCTAAGACACCTAGTTGTTCAGCTCTTTCTGATAATTTACCACAGCCAGACTGAGCCAAGTATTCATTTTGCAGACTGCAGAAGAGTTGCTCCTACATTAAACCAAGAATGAAGAAGGGGAAAATTAGGCCCTTTACTCTAGTGGCATAACGCAGTCACTGAATACACATAGCCCTTCTCTTTCTTTTAATCATTATTTTATTTATTTTAGTATCTACTGCTTTCCTGAGTGTTGACAAGTGACTTGCCCCCTCCAGATCCTTTCACTTCAAATTGTTTTTGCCAACTCTGGCAGGCCAACATAGAAATGGTTTCTTCTCACCTACTCTGAACAAGATGGAGAACAACAGAAAAATGAAATCTTTAACTTTCACATACCAAAACCAGGAGGGCTTAACTTTACTTTGGGTCTTCAGCAGACAATATGATTGTCTTGGGGAAAATAATGCTAACTCAGCAGGTTTGTTTCTGGAAATTCTGTCCATGATATCATTACAGACATATAATAACCAACCCCAAAGTTCCATGGCTGCTTGTTGCCTGAAACTGCAGAGAAATCGTTAAAGAAATTGCCACATAGAAAACTATGAGTTCACTAATCACAGCCAGGGGCACTGTGACATCTAATGAACCACCACTGAAGCACCAGTCCTGTCACTGGAAGCCAGTATCCATACAACGGGACACAAGGCCACATCATTCTTATGAGTCCCTGAGTTTTTTCTCTTTAAATAAGTAGAGTAAGAAGAAATGCCCCACAACACTGTTCTCTAGTTTTTCCTGTTAGACCCAATGAGCCTCCTCACCCCTTCCTTTGTCAAACCAAAGGATGGGCAACTGGCAGTCAGTGTTTGAAACGAGGACCAAAGCTCAAAGGTTCACTCTGTAGAAGTGAAAAGGCCCTCCTGAGAATAGGAGACATCATTCTAAATAGGGATTAAAAAGCTCCAAGATAAGGAGGCACCACTGCTATTGCCCATCACACAGGTTGGGGTCTGTGTTGAAGGGTGGGAGCATCTTCTAGAGTCACTCATAACTGAGGGCTGCAATTCCTCACTGAGTTTTCAACATCTATAAGGACGAGTCTTCAGCTTCTCAGCGTCTGATACAGTACACGAAGGTCACATTGCAGCGTGACAAAGATCCAATGACACAAAACGTCTAGACTAAAGAAAATTGACAACCTCCTCAATTTTAAATTTATACCAGATGAAGTGAAACATCAAAGGAGACCCTTCTAATAGGCTTTTTGGCATGTGGTGCTTTGTTCTTAACAAGTCAGCACCAGCTGCTATGTCCATAATGCCAAGTCAGTAATGTCCCTGGCCAGATTCTCGGCTGATGTAAATCAGCGTAGCTCCTCTGAAAGCAGATATTTCTATTGGTAGACATCAGCCAAAGATCTGACTCCTCATGTTTAGCAGGTGCATGCTAAAGTAAAATCTTCTGTGACATATTTCACATTTCTCCTGTCTTCGCCATCACTACTGCTCTACACATTCTCGGGCTGGAGAGTTAATTAGCATCAGCTGTAGGTACTCAAGTTTCTGTACAATAAATTCCATACTGTAAGGAACAACTTTCCTCTAATTATATCTTGTTTATATATAATACATATTTATGTGTACATATATACAGATGGGAATGCACTAACCTTGTATTCTAGGCTATTATGTGGTGACTTCCCATAAGCAGAAAGTCAGGTGAGAACATCAGGTAGGCCACATTCATTCATTGCAACGTTTCAACTGCTATTTAATAGTTGAAAGTAAACACTACTAATACTCTTGATTTTTAAGATTTCGTACTGATTTCCATTAGTATATATTAGTTCAAAGGTGACCTCCAAATATTTGCCTGATATACAAACGTCTCAAATACCAGAAGCTTTCAATATATTTTTAAAACTAAAACATTCTGTTTTGCAGATAGCAGCATATTGAAATCCCACAGCACCTCCTGTTTTGATTTTACTCCAATATAAGTATCAATACATATATATGTAACTATGAACACTATATTAAAAAAAAAAATACACTCTTGAAACAAATTAATATTTAGTTATTTCCTCCTTAGCAAACATCCTGCTAGATTCAGCACTTGTTATGAAACTCTTCTTTAAGAGGAAACAGAAATCTATAACCATCTGGGTTGTCCAACACCCCAAAATGCCAGATCCCAGTTTTCCCTATAAGCTGTCTTCTATTGCTTTAATTAAGTAAATTATTCTTTCAAGTTACCTAATATTCTCTTTGGGAAAAGAATATAAGCAACTACACTACTAGCTCACCCTTCTGTCTCATTCACTGATTTAAATGTACTTTCCGCCTCCTGAGTGCTGCCGGCTACCACTATTTTCCATTCCTGAATTCTGCAGGAGAAGGGGTGCTGGTAGGGCAGCCCCCCCGAGACTCCCCCATGCCCAGCACATGCTGCCGCCCCCACCCACAGTCACAACCGTCCCCATTGCATCACATTCAGCTCCAAACGCTGACTCATGAGCACATCATAATCCTCATGCCCCACTTTCAGCTATCTTACGAGCAAGGTGAGCGCTGCATCCTCCATGCTCTCCAGAGCTGAGCATACGCTGTGACAGCCCGTGCAGCACCCACCACCTCAACTGGATTTAAATTTCTCTCCATCACAGCTATTTTTCCTTAATAACACTACCTGGCAGTTCTGGGCACATCAACAAAAGAAAAACACAGGTGTAGACATTATAAGAGCTGAAGTGCTAGCAGAAATAACCTATAATAAAACTTTGTTTATAACAAAGCTGAGGTTTGTGAAGGTGCTCAGGCATCAAGACATTTATGATGATCTAAGCTTAAACAGATAAATTCAGATGTTGGCTATGTAAGATTTATAAAAGTGATGATTTTGTCTAATCAAGAGGTTAAAACGAATGTAAACGTGCCCTTTTTCCTTCTCCTTGCTCCTTTTTAATAATTCAGCATAGCATCAAGTAGGTAATATATCATAAAAGATGGATGTAAAGCCAGATATTCTTGTGGAATATATTCTTCATGAAGGGTAGGTGAGAAATTAAGTTTAAAAATGCTCCCGTCTTCAACAGAAACAAGACTAATCTCTTCATTTTTAACTTACCTTGTATTTATGAGACATTAGCTACAGACAGTAAAGGAAATTGCTGCATTGACTTAAAAGCAGCGTTAGCAAGTTCTGACAGCTTGTTAGAAGTAGTGATTGAAGGCCAGCTGATCCACATCGACTGCCTGTGACAAGGTCCTCACAGAGCCTGGCCCATGCTTATGTTGGCTGTATCTCTCTGAGTTGGTTCCTGTGGTTCTCAGTGGGGACATTTCTCATTAGAGGTCAGATGTGCCCCTTATGCTCCCCACAAGATTTAGATGCTGACCACTCATTTAAAGTGAATGCAATTACCTCCTACTTCTCTATGCCCTCCCACAGCTGAAGACTGACTTCACACGCAACCTGGATTTTCCAGCACTTAAGAGTCCAATTTCTTGCTGGCTAATGGAAGTGAAGCACCAAAAGCAGTGGAGCCAGTAGATGACGCAGTCCATAGTGATGAAGTCACAAAGTTATAATCCGTCCTTGGGATGATATAACACAAGGCATGGCTTTGAATGCTAACTAAGACTGAGAGTTTGGGATTTCTAGGTATAATTACCAACCATGAGCAGAGCCCAGGATTTACATTTCATAATATGCCTAAAATATCCTTCTGATATACGGTAAGATGTGGAAATATATACCTCTGGAGATTATCTGGCCCAACCTCCTGCTGAAAGAAGGGCCTTAGGTTAGGTTATCCAGGTCCATGTAAAGCCAAGTCTTGAACATTTGGATTTCAACATGAAATAGTATGAGTAATACTATAAGGAGAGTTGTCATTACTTTAGTGAAGTCACAAGAAAAATTAGGAAAAGGCACTCCAAAGAGACCATGACAACCAGCCAGCACCATAGGAAACAGCAAAGCTAGCCCCTGTGAAACAGAAGTATGGGGGTGCTCATTCCTCTTCAGGTACTAGTAAGACAGCCTATACATCCTGGAAACTGCATTTGCAGATTTCATACAGAAAAGTCTATTTTTCTATTTTTTTGGCCATGGTGATATGATTACCGCTTGAATTTCTGCTGGCAGGAAGCTATTGCCTACAGCTGCAAACTAATATAAACTCAAACTTTCTGGGTCATCAGAAATGTGATGGACAAAGAGCTCTCTGCGGTTCCTTCATCCGTAAGATAATTACATTAAAGTATTAACATGGTGTCAAAAGTTGTTTGTTGCCTCTTCTTTGCTAGTTCTTCTTTCTTCTTAAACATTTCATTTCACAGAAACTTAATTGCATAAACATATAATCGACCTTAACATGAATGGATTTGAAATAGTAAACGTTGGAGGAAAAAGTACCTAAAAAGTACCTGGGAGTCTGTGGTGGTATAAGGGACTTTGCTGATGGGGCAGTTGTCACTTTGCTGTGCTTGTAAAGCAGCATCATGCTATACAGGTCTTGCAGTTTTGAGCTGTATACGCAGAAATGCCAAATCACAAAGCAAGAAAGTAAGTTTCCCATTACAGCTTTTATGCCTTTAGATAATTAAAACTAGTCTAGAAAAAAAAATAATATATATATATATATAAAAAAATAATAATAAAAATAAAATAAAAATAAAAATAAACAAAATCTGTAGGACCATACCAGATTTACACCAGAAAAGAATATTGGACCTAACAGATCCCTCTCTCACTTCCTTGTTTTTTCAAACTAAGGAGAACTCAGCTTTTCATTTTCTCCCAGGTTAACATTGTACCAAATGCCTTTCATTTTAATGTGCAGTGTGGATGTCTCATGAATTTAACTGAGTTTCTCATGATCTGTCACATTTAATGGCTGACAGCTATGCAAGAGCTCATTACTTTGGGAATCCTGGTGAGAAAGGCTGTTCTTTTGAAGCATTATACTGGCTGTTTATACAAATTTCACACAGGAAAGTTGTAGTAAGCTGATAAACACCTTCTTATATACTACAAAAGGTCTGATCAAGAGAAGCATATATCTTTACATTCTACATTATTGCTTACACAAATGGTGGAAGCAGTTAAGAAGGTAACACTTCCCATATTTATTTACACCTGTATTCTTGTGTACACAAATGGTGGAAGTTGTCTTTCAAAAAACCAGTATTTCTCAGCCAGTTACCTCACTTATTTCCTTTTTTTTTCCATAAAACTGGCAAACCACAAGCAATCTTCTGTTTCACTTTCTAGTTACTTCTAGTAAAAGTGATCCTTTTACAGTGACCACTGTATAACCAAGCCCATGACAAATTTCAATATTATTCTAATCCTTGTTTCTGTGATGCATCACAGGGAGACTTTGGGTGCTGCTGAACAAAGCCTTGAATACATAGTAGTGCCTATGAAAATTTCAGAAGGGCATAGTTACTTTAAATGAAGCTGCTATACAATAAAGTTTCTCCATGGAAGACCCTGAACATACTGATAATTTTCTTTAGTGTTAAAACAGGAGGCCTCTGAATAAAGCAGTGTCTTCTTGCTATTTATTTCTTGATAATTGCAAGAGCAGCAAGTGCAGAAGTAACAGCAAGGTGAAAAGGAATTGCAGGGTCCAGGTTTTATACCTCGTTCCAGCCCATCAGACAGCATGCAACTCCTTATCTTTCTTTCTCTCTCTCTCTCTCTTTTTTTTTTTTTTTTTCCATTTATAAGCTGGTAGGATGTGGGTACAAATGAAATTTAGGAGATGGCTTATGCTCACAGACTGGCCCTTAGATGAAAAAGGGATGTGTAAGTACAAGGTAATTGCAATTAATTGTAGCCCAAGGTCGCAGGATACACAGGGGGTAAGTTTCAATCTTAGTGCCTTTGGTAAAAAGCAGACTCATTGACATTCTTCCCATCCACGCTCCCTTTCTGGTGAGTCAATAAACTCAGCTGTGGTTATTCAAGTGCACTGTAAAATAGCTGCTGCAGTCCAGTGCAGCAGGAGCTATACCACTCTGGGCACAAAGCAATCCCCACGGTATCTTTCCCTTTCCTGAGAGCAACACTGCGAAGAAAATTTTATGTTTGCAAAATGCTTGGAGAGATATAGAACAAATGTGGTAAAGATTTGCAAAACATTTACCTGGAGCCATCACTTACAAACACCTAGGCTTATTACTATGGCCTTCTAAATAAATTCCAAAAGCAATATCATTTTGAGTTGTAAGGAGCACAAAACCAAGTTCAGCACAGCAACCTCATTCTTAATCTCACATCTTGAAATCCAGCCCTTCCAGAAAGACAATTATTTTGGGGGCTAAGCGCTTGCATGTTGCTGAGAGAAAAATAAATAAATTACACTTATAAATGGTTAAAATAGAGGTTTCATGCTGACAACACAGGCAGAGTTTTCTCTGTCATCTGGTGAACAGCATGCATCACTAGCATGGCAAATATATTCATAGTAGTCCTGGAACTGAAAATGTCTGGGTTGTGCTCTGACTCAGCATGCCTTTGCAGAAGCAGATTACTGTTATCTGCTCACGTAAAATCATTGTGGTGGGTCTGTTCCAGCCTGAACCTCTGCTCCACTGGACTGAGGTTTATGGAAATTACTTACCTGCCTCATCACTGGAATTAGGAAGATGGAAAGAAAATGTAGCGTGATAGCTGCCAGACTGCTTATCGTCATGTTGCTTTGTTGTTATGGTATTAGGTCCTTTGGGTATATCAAACGCTCGAAGTTCAGAGGCACAGACACTTTTCAAAGGGTATTTAGTACCCAAATGGCCCTCATTTGTTGTCTGTTTATTAATTACATTATTTTCTGTTAAACCTGCACTCCAGTTTGTTCTGAGTGGAGCCTTGTTTTCTCTTAGGAGCTTTGTCTGAAGCATCTCCTCTATTGGCTCTCCATTAGCTATGCCATCTACTCCATCTGCTGTTAATCTAGACGAACTACAGTTTATACTGAAGGACAATGTCGATCTATGCATTTTTTGGCATTTAATTCGAGGCTGGACAAGGCACACATTGAGTGACTTGTCTATGTAATAGATAGTATTTGGACACTGCTGAGAAACCTGAATGTGGACAGATGAGATGAACGAAGGCAGTACTTTCTCTCTCCCATCTCTGCTTTGAAGACCCACACCCTTCTCCTTGTTTCTGTGGTTGGAAAACCTCTCACGCAGCTCTTCACCTGATTTTGAGCAACATTCAGATGCCCTTGATGGAGTCACATTTTGGTTTGCTTGGCCAGGTGGAGGCCAGTGGTGGAGGTCAACAGGGACCTTGCTCAACGTGAGGGATGCAGCATGGGGCTCTGGCACGGCCCTGGATCTCCATGCTGGGTCACTGGAGCCCGCAGCAACACGTCTGGCTGTAATAGTTATGGAGGCAAACCCTTTCCACTGGTTCTGACGTTGTTTTTCATTTGTGGTGGGAGAGTCCAGCAAAGAGGTGGTGTCATCTAAGGATGCCTGAATTTCTAATCTGCTGGGAAGTACCATAAAGGCACTGTTAATGTTGACCAAATCATGGTTAGCCAAAGATTGCTTCAGGTGATAAGCACTGGGCTGTGGGATTGCAGACTGCATCAGCAAAGCAGACCAATTTTCTTTTGATTTATTCTCATCAATCATCTGTGAAATGACTATTGGTGAAATCAATTTTGTACTTGTTGATGACAGAGATTCCTGCAAATGAAAAGATCCAAATTATCAACATATTCTATCATAACATATCTAACTATTTCTCATCTACCATATAGTACCATTGTTCAAAATATCTTGTTAACTTTCTATTCATATTAGGTTTTCTCTCCTCTCATTATTAAAATACAAACTCAAGAAATCAGCTCTGAATTGTCTGTGAGGTTTCATTCATCCAATGTAAAATATATATATATATATATATTAGTTCATATATATATATAGTTCATATATATATATATATTAGTTCATATATATTAGTTCATATATATTAGTTCATATATATATATATATTAGTTCATATATATATAGTTCATATATATATGAACTAAAAAGGTCCATATTAGTTCATATATATTAGTTCATATATATATATATATTAGTTCATATATATATAGTTCATATATATATGAACTAAAAAGGTCCATGTGTGTCATCATGTACTGGAGAGAGCACATGGCATCAGGGTCATAGCTTCTCTACAACCTCACTGGTTAAAAGCGTGGAAAAGCTTCTCCTTGATCCCTTCACAAAAGTGATATAATTTCCTACAAGGACTACAAGTGCTATTTTAATTCATCAGTTCCTTCTTGCTTGTCATTACTTGTTGACACCTATTAACTGTAAAACCACATATGTCCAAGTTTGACTGACAGTGGCCCAAGTCCATGTGTCTGACCATGACAGTAAACATCTTGATAGACCATACATTACTTCACTTGATGTGACAAAAGGGGTGCTTGTATGTTAAAGATATCTAACAGAGAGTAAACCTGAGCTTAAAATCTCCTGTCGTTATCCACAAAGCTGGTCATATAGGTCACATGCAATAAAGCATCTCTTTGGTGCTGTAAATTGGCTGATTAGATTGCTCCCGACTCATGTTCCTAGATCTCCTGATCCTGACAGAAAACAAAACAAAACAAAACAAAACAAAACACTGAATTGTCATTCAGAAATCTGAGGATTTGCTCCATAATGAAAGCTCATTCAAGTTTGTTCAGGGTTCAGGTGCCATTTGCTGGCCTGGACTGCTCCTGCTTATTGTGCATTCATCTCAGATCATATCTGAGCATCTACATCATCTGCTAATCAATGCCAGTGCTTAACAAGTATTTCACCCTGCACTGAAGCCCAAGAGGAAAACCATTGCCGAGCTCCTGTCCCCCATGTCTGGAAATAACACAGAATAATGTCTCCTTTGTAGCTCTTGGGAAGGCTGATTTGGGAACCCAAATATGTAGAGTTAGATTAAGAGTTTATTAACGAGGTGAAATGTCAGGTAAATTTTATCAACCCTTTAAACCAGCTGCCTGTGGTTTTGACAATTCAATAATTTCACAGCCCTAGGGAAAGCATTTTCTTCCTTCTTTGTTTCTTTCATGGCTTGTAACAATATTTGCCTTATATTTTCAGCACTGCATTTACTTCTACCTACAGGTTTAAGATCTTCACATAGCTTCCAAAGCTCTTGACTTCCCTGAGATTTTTACAGGTCACGGAAAAAGAATGTTCCTTGAAATACTTCATTCTGTGGATGCAACTCTTGCTGCAGCAGTTGATTTAGCATTTTTTTTTCTTTTGTTAAGGGCTGTACAGTTGGAAACTTCTTGCAAAAGTCCAAAGGCATGTCAAAAATGTTCTCTATTAGCTTCAAATTCAAATATTAGATAACTCACTTCTTCTGCTTGAGTATACATACTATTCCCTCCTCCCAACCTTTGGCAAAGAAATGAATCTTTAAGGTTTGACCAGCTGTCCTATGCTCACTGGGAGTTTTCAAGCCTCACTGCATCTTGTGAAAAAAATATGCACTAACACCAAGTAATTGTGGTGAACTGAAAACCCCAGGCTTTATCTAGAGAACATCTGAGACAGAGTGTACTGATACTTGGGATACCACTTAATTTAGTCTCCTGAGAGGTTTTTAACAACCTTTCCCCCCCACAAAACAAGCATCTCTTTTCCTCTCCAAGAGCACACAGAACTGCAGCCTCCTAAACATCATTTTATTTGGCTTTTTGGCTGCCTAGGCTGAACCCAGTTAAACAAAACCAAGTCCAAGCACACTGCTCAGCCATCAGTGACTGTTTTTAAACCCGAATGCATTCTGCTGACTGTTAACTACCCATTACTTATTTATCATACCTCCACGGAGCTTGATTTTCTCTCCACAGCACTCTCCTGCTGGAGGCCCGTGCATGTCCTGTTACTGCCCCACTGTTTTTGTGCTGCTCCTGGGAAACAAATGCAGGGAAAGAAACATTATCATCAGCGTCCTGGAGGAGATGAGTGATAAAGTGTAGTTTCAAACCAAGCACAGGCAGGAGGGAAAGAGCTCTGGTAAGTGATCTGATTGCCTTGGGAGCTGGTTACAGGAGGGATTGCATTTCTCCTCCTTCCCAGGAGAGGAGCTTGAAACACTGCTGGGATCCTGTTGCGAAGAGGTGTTTGGGGACAGTCTCACAATCTGTTCAGGGCTGATCACAGCTTGAATCTCTCTACTACTAGTTTACCTGGCTTTAGGCATGTGTCTGGAGTAATTAGGGGAGATGCAAAACAAGGGCTTCAACAAATTTCACTTTTGCCTGGTTTGCAGAACCCAAGAGCACAAATGAGCACATTAATGAACTGGATGCTATGAGATCCATTTCATCTGGAGTAAGTCACATTTAAACAAGTATAGTAATTTTCAATCATATTCACATGCTACATGATAACGTCTCTGGTTGAGACATCATTACATCATTACATCAACCTCTAACTTTGTGATCACCTTTTGTTTCCTTTGAGGGCTATCTCTACTACAGTCCTTTACAAAGAAATAATTGTCATATAACAGAGAGTCTAGGACACTATAACGATGTATTACATTTGCTGTCAGTACTTAAGCCACAAATTGTTACTTTCTATTTGGTAAAATCTCTATTTGGATGGAAATCTCCTGACATTACTGGATATTTCTTTATATCAACAAGTCACACTATAATGCTAAATAATGCACAGTTGAATCAGTCAAAAAGGCAGTGAACCTGACCTAGCACTGAATCATGGTACCTGCTGGCAAAAATCATGGGTGAGATTCCCTTGGAGCCTGCTCCCCACTGTTGTGATGTGCAGCAAAAAGGAGGTGTTGCTCCTTCAGAGAAGGACCAGAAAGATGGGTCCTGAAGGGACAAAGTCCACACATGTCCACAAAGAGCAGAGTGGTAACTGCTGGGTGGGCTCCATGGAAAGGCATTGTCAGCATATCAGGACCCTGCTGAATTACACATGAATACTTTTGCAACGAAAACCTGCCACATATGGTGTCTTTCCTACTTTTTTTAAACAACTAAATAGGAAATAACTTGCAGAGAAGGATAAAGATGAAATTGTTGGATTGAGTTAAGGCAAGACCTCAAGAAATCCAGAGGTTTCACAAACAAAGCGGATGTAATTAAGGCAGCAACTTTGCTATCAACATTTTCCTCAAATAGTTTACAGTAAGAAAACCACAGTTGTCTCAGGTCGAGCTGAGAAGCTACAACAGGAGAACATCAACTTGTGAATGTCAAGAAGCGTGCAAAGAAATCCAAAATTCTGGCTTGAGATTAATCAGACCTAGAAAGATGTTTTGCCAGATGGTCTTTCATGAGTTTCATTCAAATGTATTTTCAGCACAAGAGAAATTACTGAATACCATGGGGTCAACCAAGAACAAGTTGTCAAAGTCCACCACGTAAATTATGTATAATCTGTAAATTATTCTTAAAAATGTAACCTCCTGGGATAGCAATAGGTAAGACCTTCCAATTTCACACAGACCTCTTGAAGCAGCTCGGTTAATTCTCAATCATTTAACTTTAAAAAGTAGCTGTTTCTGGAGCAGGAGATATAGGAAGAAGTGAGGTGGGAAGAAGAAAAGGGAATATGTATTTTCTTTGCTTAATCATCCAGAGAGGAGTTTTGCATTGTATTTTGTATCCTATCCTGTTCAATGACATTCTTATGTTACTATGGGAATCTTATTGTTGAAAAACACTCAAACTTTTGGCAAGTCATTGAATGTGGTTGCTGAAATAGATTAAATGACAGTGGTGGCAAAAGCTCAGGTAACTTCCTCATTATTATAGTCTTGGAAGCTTCAGAATTGTTAATTAATATCATCGGAACAAGCAAAAATCCTTAAATAAAAAATAAAAATAAAATAAAGAGAGAGCTTGAATCTGTGTTTGTAACGAAGACTCTACAGAGAGCACAAGGGTTTAGCTGAGATGTGTCCCATGCAGAGTTTTCATGCAGATTCTCATTGCTGACAAAACACACAGCACTGTAACTCTTGTTACACAATGAAATGCAAAGTTCAGTCTTTCCTTGGTGAAAAAGCTTGAAAGAAATGGCATTTCAAGTACTTTCTGTCTCTGTGGGGAGAACGAGAAACTTATTTCTCACTGAGTTAAATCCCGAGGATTTGCTTAACCTCCCCAGCCCTTCCCTTCCCACCACAACCCACCTCTCCAGCTAATGAACCAGAGACATGGCGAGGAACAGGAGCAGTTCCTGGCATATGAACTTTGTCCTACTGCATCTTCACTCCCCTTACCACCGCCGCCCCCCGCCCCCCATACTGTTTGTTGAACCAAATGATACGCTCCTTGGCAAGGCATCTGGACATCCGGCTACAGACCAGGGTTTTCCTAATTACAGAGTGCAGCTGGAACCGATTCTCCCAGTCTCGAGTGCCTGGATGTCTGCCTCAGGCCAACTGGCAGCCGGCTCAGATAATGATTCAGAAAAGATGTACTCAGGACTCAGCTTGCTGAAGCACAGATAAATTGCAAAGGTGAGGGTGCTGGTGAAAAATAGTGCACCGTGAGTATTTGGCATGCACAGGGACAGCCTGGTTTGTAGCCAATGAAGGTTTTGTGCAGCACTCGAGACTCGCATGCAAACAAGCTGTGGATAACGCTATTGTACCAGCGTTGCAGGTCTTTACTGGAAGCATGCAGACTGCCGTGCTGGGGTGGCCTTTGGTGACAGCCAAAGTGACACCAGGCAGAGCTGGAATGACTTTAGAGCACTCGCCCTGGCCTTCTCTCCATTTTTTGTCATGAAAGTTGCATGTTTCATTTCTTTACTATTCATATGCTGACAAATTTCAAATGCATGTCAGCGCTTCTGATCTCTTCTGTTCTGCTCAAAGCCCCATGCTGACCACATCTGACATCTCTTCTGAGCCACCAGCATCACCTCAAAATGAACTCCTGGAGCCTCCAGCACTTCCCTCAAAACACAGTAAAACAGCATCACAGAACATGCATACCAATATGAGAAGGGGAGAACTTCTCCATTTCACTAAAAAATGTCACTTTTTGTTGATCCTTAGCTCATAACCTAAAAGACCTCCAAGGAGAACTGGACTCTCTCCCAGGTCCATGGCTGCTGGGGTCACTTCAGTCTCCAAACTGGTGCCATCAGTGCCCAAAACCACACAAATTTCCCCCTCAGGGCCTGGGAGCAGAGGACATTGATGGCTTGGCTTAGGCACAGGCCCAAGAGCAATCACTCAATTAACACTATGTCTTTGGCATAACTTTAAATGTTTTTCAAACCTATTTCTCTTGTTATGCATTATTCATATTTTAAGTTATCTGCAGCTAAACTATACTGTTAAAACCAACTTGGAGGAATTTGTTTATACCTAATTCTGTTTAAAACATCATATTTGTTTAAATTTTTCTGTGACTTATTTAATTCAAATACCTGTGGAAATCTTGAGGAACACAGTGTCATTGTTAAAGATTCACTGCTTTCCCTCTCTGTAAGGGCTGGAAGAAATCATAATTCACTTTTGGAAATCTGAAGTGAGTCATCCCCAAAAAACATCCAGACATTACAGATATGCCTAAGATGAAAGCCAAGTCAGAATAAACACCAGAACCAAATCCACTTCTCCTGGTGTTCTTCATGTGTCATAAAGAAACGATACCATAAAGCTGCAGAGAGTACTGTCAACTCTAAAATAAATCTGAACAACCAAGCTAAAGTTCGCAGGCACAGCACTAAAAGTAGAGAAAGTGCTGAAAATCCCTCACTGTGCTTAAGTTCCTGCTGATATTAAATTTATTTATAGGGAATCTGCTGGAGAATGTTGGGTTTGCTTGTTAGTGGAGACAGTGATGCATTTCCAGAAGGCCCTGGCGCAGCCGCAGTCCTGCCCTCCTTCAGGGATCCTAAGCCTTCAGAAGTGGAAGGGATCCTAAGCCTTCAGGGATCCAAAGACTTCAGAAGTGATCTCCAGTCCAAGAAGGATGTGCTGTGTCACACCGATGATGGTCTGATGGCAGCATCCCAGTGAAGGTGGGGCACAGGCATGGGCAGGCAGGAAGGTGACCCCACAGCCACACACGGATTTTACTTTCCTTATGCTCTTATAAAAATACATCTGATTTTCATCTCCACGGGGTCTGACATTCAGCTACCTTCATGTAAGAGCAGACAGCAATTTTTTCTAAGTTAAGATACTTAAGGAGCACACGTTGTCATCCTGATAGCTCAAACGCAGCTAGAAACCACACTGTACTTACCCATCAAGAGAGGATGGCAGAGGGAGAGTACATCAGTCCTGTTACAGCATTTTTGCTGCACCTCTTGTTACAAGTACTAGGCACCTACTTACAATGGGGGTCAAATGCAGTATAGATTTAAAGGGAGAGAAAGCAGCTGCCAGCTCTTTTCTTGAAATCTTTCTTGCAGTGAAAAAAAGCCAAACCCAATATAAACAAGTACCTTGCCACAAAAGAAAGTGCTTGAACACAGTTGTACAAAGATAACAGTATTTTAAGGCAGCTTTGCTGGGAAGATTTTCAAATCAGGCTAAGCAACGCAGCCTGAAATCACTTCAGTGTGAACAGGATTCATTATGTAAACAAAATAGAAAAATATTTTTTTAAGATGTCAGGATGGATTTTCTTCTATTACAAGCAGCATCGTGAGATTTGTTAACTGAATTATCTCTCCCTGCTTGCACACCTTGAAGCTGTAGCTGACTGCCTGCAGAGATGATTACAGGATCCGCCACGGAACGGACAAATGAGTTCTGGTCTGCTATCAGAAAGCCAGAAGTCGTAAATCTCTCATTATCCATGCCATTAGAAGCAAGGTGCTCATCAGGGGGCTAGAAAGAGCACAGGAATTATATCTTGAAACCTATGCATAAGAGAAAAATACTGTGTTTTCATTACACACTTCTATTACTCTTTATCTTCACTTAATAAAGTGGGGAATTTTCCCCAGCATATTTGTCACACAAAACCACACACACACAGAGTTAACTAAGAATATTCTTAATTTTTCCTTTTCACCTTTCTCCTCCACAAGTTTTGTTTTGTTTTCTATTTATTTCTTGGGGTTTGGGGTTTGGTTTTGCTCATTTGTTTGTTTAAATTTTCAGCAGTATGGGGAGAAACACATTCCTAGGTTTCTCGAGGCAGCATAAGCTCATGCTAACAAATCTCAGTTCCTGGACGCAGCAACTAACTCAGCAAACCTGCTGAAGCCCAGCTGTGTGGACATAACTCAGGCCAGAGATTCAAATGGAAGCACACAGGAAGATTTAAGCTGACATAGGTTTGATTTCTTTAGTCTAAATAACATGGCACTGGAGCTCCTTTCTGGAGCACTTCCAAAATTTTTATAAAATATGGTAGGAATAGAATGGGGAGGCTCAAAGATGGGGTATTAGAGGGTATGATATCTAAGGCATGGAGAACTGGGTTGAATCATGAGGGATACTCTCATGTAATAGTAAAACCATTTATTTCATAATTTTTCTTCAGTCGTTTTGTTGTAGAAATGGAAGAGATGCCATAAGTGTCACAGCTTTCTATTCTTATGGGAGACGAAGGAAGAAGCTGGGACAAGGAGTGAGTTGCTGAGCTCCCCAGTGCTGATGAGCCAAGCAAGGGAGGTCTTGAAGCTCCGTGGCTTCCCTGCTCTGATGACTGGTGGACTGGTCTCTCTCTGCACTGCTAAAAGAAAAGCAGTATTGTCCGTATATTTCACTGGGATTCTGGGTGATGGGTACTCTGTAGCTTGGACACATTTTCCTAAAAGGATTTTGCAAAAACAGTGCGAGATAGGGTATAAGTAGCAATAAATAAATAAATAAAGCCACTTATCTCTGTAATTTAAAGGCATTCTGAATACCATTCCTAGTTCAGAACCTTGCACTGAGATTCATTAGTATCTATTGTACCGTTATTTGGCTTATGTCAAAACAAAGATGCAAGTAATAGAAACATTTCATACGTAAAGAGCTATTGGAAGTGGTGCTCTACCCCTCCTGAAGTCTCCTTCACAGCATTTTATTAATGCATCTGCATTTTAGTGACCACGTTCATTTCTGAAAGCACAAGAATGTTTAAGACAGACAAAAAAAAATCTTCAGTGACTGTAAACATGACAAATGTTGTGCATAAGCAAACAAAGGAAAAGCAGTGCTGCAGCCAAAAAGTGTATTTATGAAGAGTTATTTTAGCGTTGCTACGTGTGTTCATGTAAAGGCCATAACATACACAAAATTTGATGGTACAAATGAGTTTTGTAAATAAAAATTCTACCAGTGTTACTCAGAACTGGTAGCAATTACAAAATGTGTGCATTTGTCTAACGCTACTCATGTACAATAGGAGCTAGAGGTAATTCAATATTTCTTACTTTTCATCTGCTTTTGTGAGAGCCTAACTTTAGGACAAGAAACAGTAAAGAGGATAAGAGAAAACCTGTGCACTGTCTGCTATGCATGCGTTTTGTGACTCAATATATATCCTGCTGCGGGGATTTTGTTTTATTGATTTTTTTTTCCTGTTAATACTCTTAATACAGTGGTAGCTTCAGGAACTGGTAGATGCTGTGGGTACAGATGCTTTTGTCAAGACATCAAGAGTAGAGATTCCACAACACATTTATGTTAGTCCAATTGTGTTTCCAAAGCAAAAAAAAAAAAAAAAAAAAAAAAAAGGATGTTCACATGAGCCAAATTTGACACTAAACAATTTGTACAACAGAACTAAACTCAGTGCAGCACCACTCATGCCAGATTTAAAGTAGATCTTTCATGTTACTTTCATATAATGGAAGCATTCAGTTTTCTATAACACTTGGGATAGTATTTATTTCTGAAAAGTTGTTCACATTAACTGCTGTGATTACAGACATCAGAAACTGCTTGATAACAGTGGATGCAGAAAGCTAGAAGCAAAAGAAAAATTCAGAGTTCACAGGGTAAGAACACAATAGGCAGGATTATATAAGTACAAAGCCTAAAAAGTTAGAGTTCCAAGTCTCCAGATCTATGACGAAGCATAAAGAAGCCTTTTATTTTACAAGAAGACTACGCAGCTCCCACTGATTTCAGTCACCGCTGACTTGCCGTAACTCTAAATCTAACCACCCTTCATGCAGGTGAACTTGGTAATTATTCTACCACGTAAAACTTTCCAGTTGGTGAGATAATACACACGCTTGCCTTTGAAGGGAAGATAAAACAAATCTCTGTTTATGGTGTGTTTTTAACACACAGGCGTGCTTTGTCTGATGTTGAAAATCAGCCTTTTCGAGTTGCGCTGCAACACGTTTGGAAACACAGATCCTTCTAGAGATTGAAACAGAAACACAGCAGTAGGAACACAAAACAGGGCAGAGGAGATTTTCTTTTTATCACTAGGTTCAGCGGTTCAACATAACTGATAACTGGTAATTGCCTTTTTTTTTTTTTTTTTTTTTTTTTTAAATCACTCAGACTTACAATTCAGAAATGAAGGGTGCGGAAAAGCTCAGAATTGATGATTAAATGTAAAAACCCTCAGAACCTTAACTTTTGGCAAGGAATGACATTAAGAGTTTGCAGGCTCTCTTTTGGTGGCAGATATCACCCAAATGACAGCAAGTGGGGCTGGGATTCGCCAGCACCCACTGCCCCCTGCCCGAGCAGCCTGGGCAGACCCAGCAGCCACAGCTGCTTTTGCAGAGAAGCAAGAACCTGCTGCCTAGCAACAACCCCAAACTCCTGATTTTTCGTATCTGCCATTCCTTGAGCACAGCTAAAAGCTCCAGTGCCAAATTATTGTATCAGAGCTGCAACAGGTGGGTAAGAAAATGCTTTTTCCTTTATTCACCTCAAGACTTCCCTGCTCTATGGTGTTGCATTCATAACACACACGCTCATTCCTCCATATCTTGTGATACAAGGCCAATCTGGAAAACATTTCAAAATATGAATGGTTATATTCACA
Source organism: Aythya fuligula (assembly GCF_009819795.1). NCBI lineage: Eukaryota > Metazoa > Chordata > Aves > Anseriformes > Anatidae > Aythya > Aythya fuligula. The sequence goes on from NC_045565.1 coordinate 34,787,544, forward strand.
GTGGTTGTCCCGCAGGAGGTACTCCTGTGAGTAAAGTCTTTCCCATACCTATAGGCACACAAATACCTGGATAGCAGGGCACAGCTATGCTTGCAGGAAAGTTGTCCCCGTGTTTTAGAAGTCCTGATATTTTTCTTATTAATTTACTGCAGGTGAATCAATTAAAAAGGAAAATAAAACAAAGCAAAACCAACCAACCAACAAACAAAACCCTTTTGGATTGTGCTGTCTACTCGGATCAAGGAACTTGATTTGTGTTCAATCTTTCTGTCTGTCTGACCTGGGGCTTTGGAGCTCCTGGACAGTTTTAACCAATGCAATAGAAAGGTCAATAGCTGATCTCCAGCATGCTTACTGCAAATAAATAAATAAATAAATAAATAAAATGGTTTTGTAGAAAAGACAGGCCACCACAGAGACATCATCACTGGGTCTTCTCTGCATGACCCAGAGCTGCCTGGCAAACAAACCAGCCAGCCAGGACATCCACAGTGCCACAGGGGCCACAGCTCTTTGTCAGGAGCAGCAAGGAGGCACTGGGGACGGATAAAATGGGATGGGCGAGGAGATGCAGAGTTGAGAGAGCAGCACCAGGGTGAGACTCGGGGTACTGACTCATGGGCTTCATCAGCTTTGCTGCTCACATACCCACCTCTTTCTTGATAGCCTCTATTTCATCTCTTTGTTTTCATTCTCTAAAAAAAAATATAGAAAGCTCATGCTAAGATTATGGAAACTGAGAGGCTTTTCAAAACCATAAAGGAAAGTTAAGTGCTGAAGGCTGACCTAATGATGCCATAACTGCTTGACCTCGGTACTGCTGTGCCTTAGACATAATCACATACAGCTGTCCTGTTTAAAGTCACATAGCAAATCATAACTGGAGTAGTCACCTTCCTAATTTGCCTGCTATGATAGTCATGGCATTGGAAATCCAAATTTTACTACAGAGAATACCTGGAATAATGTGGTGTGCAGTAATAACTGAACAGCTTACGTTGGTATAACTGCTGAAGCAACTATCTATCGAAGGCAAAATTAAGTCGTTACGGATGATTACCACCACCACTTTGTTTGTCCTACAGTTTTTCTGTTCAGCAACGATCTCTGATCCAGAGCCAGGGCATAAGCCATTAAATAATTTAGCAGCACTCTGCATCCAGCACAGCTCCCCAGCCACATTCTGGCCCCTCTCAATTCCAGTATTCCTGCTGGGCACTCTGGGATGAGAGTTGATCCTAAGGGTCTCCTCAAATCCACTACTTAGAGGAGACAGACTTTGCTGCGTGTGCTTTCAAAAGCCTCTTGCTCATCAGCAATATTCTCTCCAACATTAACTACCATTAAATTCTCCCGCTAGAAGCTGCAGAATGACCTACAGGACATAAATTGCATTTTGGGGCTTAGCAAGGAACACACTAAGCGCTCACTACCCCGTGCAGGATGCATCTGCTGCTCAGTGCAAGGCTCAGGTGGGATGGCTCCTGCATACCAGGTGGTGATCTGCCTAAAGCCAAGAGCAACGACCTTTGTGCACAGGGGGAGATTCATCCTCACACGGAGAGCCAATGCAATCCTGTATGCCTTGGCAAAGGAAAGATTGGGGTAGAATCTTTTCTTGGGAAAGTTTCAGCTGGAAATTTGGGTTAGACATAAGACTGCAGCCTATCTGCATTGCTATGGTCCTCATGTAAACTGTATTTTAGGGTGTCCATGCTCTGTTTTGGGCTGGCTCCCAGCTGAACTCTCTCACAATGCAGCATGACTCTCCCCCTCCTTGCCCTCTCTAACCCTAGAAAAAGTGCCAGAGAAAAAATCCTGTGAAACAGCCTGTATTTTTATGGATTAGGTTGCAATGATGTACATGACCTTCTTGTAATGGACTTGCACATGCATTGTGCCAGTGGGTTACTCACTGCCAGTCACATTAGCTGACTCAGTTAATACGTGCATCTGCAAACCCCAATGCCAAGTTCCACCTGGTTTCTGAATCCTTGTGAAAATGCCCTTCCCATCCCTCCATGCACTGTGCCCAGACACTACAAAACCACTGCAGGTAGCTGAGAGAGTCCAGTGAAATATTGCTGTTTTAACCAGAACATGTTATCCCTCCTCCCAGAAATCAAGATTTCACTTCTCCAAGCAGCATGTAATGGCTTTTCCCCTTTCTCACAGCACAACTACATCATCTTAATTTTTTTGAGGCCAATAAGCTCAGGTAGATGTCTTTATTGGATTACTGGATGCAACTTCCATTACCTTTAAATGATTTTCTAGGGCAGGGGGTAGCTTCAGCTATTATTCAGCTGTTCAGATCTGACATTTTTCCATTTCTACTCAAAAAAAAAAAAAAAGAAAAGTTATCTTGGTGAGTTGTTAGCCAAGAGAAAAAATGAAGAACAGCTTGGCTCTTGCTGGGGCACACAAAAAAGTGTTCTGAGAGCACCCTGAAAGCTGTCCCACCATGAGAATGAGAACAGGGTCACAAGACAGTAACATTTTGTTTTAAAGCATGGACATCTATTCTCCTGCTGGAAGCATAGAAATCTTGTGTTTTGTTCCCCATGATACATTCATGAAATCTACTTTGTGGGGGTGATAAACAGATGTGTACACACAGGTATCGATTATATTGAGTATTGCATTGAGTATTACAGCTGAAGTATTTACTGGAAATTAAAATCCTACCAGTTGAAGCCAGCTGTAGAGGATCAATGCAAAATTCATGTGCTGCTGTAACCACTCAAAACAGTAAGGTCAAATAATGGCAAGAAAGAAAAAGCAAATTCAGGGCTATTGTTTTATACACTGCTTTATATATCCTGTTAATTGCAATCCTACAGCATGTGCTGATGTTACACATGGACACACTGCAGAGATACCTGGAGTAGCAGATGACATGATGGAGCTTATGCTCAATTGGGTTAAAGATCTTGTCCTCTGAAACAAATCAAATCACAGACTTTCAGGATATTGCCCTTCTTTTAAAGAATGAATATATATATATATATATATATATAAAGACACCAATAAATGAATAAATACGCTATTTGAATAATTAATGGGGTAAAAGTGATCTACCATGTAAACAAACACTTCAGCTGGTGATTTATGTTATTTTAAATAAAAGGGCAAAGATGTAGCTCATACTCTAGACTGAAAGCATTATTCTGGAAGGTCAGTCTAGTCTATGTCACTTTGATTTAGTACTGTCTTATTACTCTAAATGTGGTACTGCATTAGTTACAGTAATATTGGGATTAACACCCTGGCCAGAATGTTAATGCTGACAGGTATATAAATGCAGATTTATCTACTTCATTCAACATTTAAGGAAAGTTTATTAATCCACAATTGGGTGGCGGTGTTTTGCCTTTCTATCTTCTTTTATTAAAGCAAGCACCAAAACTGAGCACCTGATGTCCCCATACCTTGGGTATCAGTTAATGTTTTCAGGTGCAGCAGCTATAGTGATAGGATAATGCTGGGATTTGAGAGATTTCCCCCTTCTGACACCACTGCCTGTTTAGTTCCCTGTTGTTTTAAAGAAGTAAAGCTAAATCAGTAAGATGCTATTGACTTCCCTGAAACCAACCGAGACACAGATCTGAAATTTCCAACATTTAATTGACTGTTCCAAAGCCCCTGCTTTTCTACCACAGCTTCTAATTAGTGGATGAAGATCTTGAATACACTAAACCCAAATTATTGTAACTTTGTGCTCCAAATTATTGTAACTTCAGGCTCCAAGGAGCCAACCCCAAAGGTATCTCCAGGATCTGGGTCAAAAGTAACTGAGAGAGAAGGAGGGAAGGAAGCCCCTGTGCAACGTGAGGCTGTAGCAGAGCAGGTTGCCTTGACAGAGGAGTTTCCAATACCTTTGCCTTCAGCAAGTTCTGATAACAGACACTGCTTTCTGTGAAGAAATAAACAGCTTTATGTCACTGACCTCTATCACATATAGCCATGAAATCTGAGTGCAACTGTAGTTATTTGGTGCTTTTCAGATATTCATTTCTCTTCCCTGGTGCTTAAGAGGGCTGACTGAAGGCAGTTTATACTAGATTAGGCTTCCGACACCTTCATGCATTATAGACTTCAAAATACAGCTTTTCCCTTTCAGAAGGTGAAAATGTTGAGTCATTTCTTTTAAAGACTGGATGGAGGTTATGGCTCATAAAAAGAAAAACCCGGCAGTTCAAAGCTGGCCCGAGCGAGCCGCAGCAAGCCGGCTGCACCGCGGAGCAGAACCAGGGCCCGGGGACTTGGGCTCCCTCGCGTCGCTCTGCTTGCCCTTCCCGTCTTAAATCAGCCAGGCACTAGCAGCTTATCCGAGATAATAACACGGATTAACAAGGGCTCATCGGACGGCACCGTGTGCCAGAAATAATTATGGCTTAAAATGCAAGAGCTTGGCAGGAAAGGATTGTCATTTGTGAAGTCAGTCCATTTTATGGAGAAATAACCCACATATTACAGTGAAGGATAATTTGGCAGTTAACAGTTTCAGTGGCTCAGAGACATAAAAGACAGACCCATCAATGTGTAAGATTAGAAACAGTTAGGCCCTATAAGGTAAAGTCATCAGTTAGAAACTAGACTTGTCCTGGGGACATTTTGTAAATGATTCCTCAGGGACGAGTAAGACGGCACCTTTGACTTACATGATTTGGAAGGGACTGAGACCTAACTTAATTTCCTGGGATGCAGTAACTTCAGTAAAAAGGTATTTTTAAATATGAAACATATTCCCTTTCTCTAAACAAACTAGGTATATTATGCTCTGGAATAGTAAGAGAATTAATCAAAAGACAGCAAGTAAATGGCTGCTATGTGGCTGCCAAGTAGAAGATGATATAAAACTATACAGAACTGAAAAACCTTTGATAAGAACATAAAAAGATCTGTTACATATTCTTCAAAGGATAAAGTTTTATTTAATTGTGGTGAACACCAAGAAGTTTGAGATACTATGTTGCTTATTTTTTTTAAATTTGTTTCTCCAAATGCAGAAGTAATAATAAACACTGATTGCCTTAGATAAAGCTAATTCTTTTCCAGAAAGGATGAGTAACCTGCTTTTTCTTTAAAACCACTCATTACAGAAAAACAGACTTGCAGCTTTTCACAAAGGGATACTCAGAGCTATTTTAGATATTTTTGCTACTGAATTCCCAAAAGTGCTTATGATCTTCCATTTTCAAGAAAAGACTTGGCAGTTTGTACTGGAGAAACCAAAAATCTGAAGTTAACTTTTCAGCAATGATTGCCTTATTTACATGATCTATATTCTCCCAAGAAAAAATATCACCATATGATACTAACATTTTTCTACCATAACTCAATACTCTGCATTTTTGTCAATGCAGAGATGGATCATTAAAGCCTGGAAGCTAAATGGAAAAGTATTTTAAGGACAAACTAAAAGTGGAGCAGGAGAGACATACTGATTTCAAAGAGAAAAGAGTACCAAGATGACACATGAAAATTTACACACCCCATCATGCTGCTTAAAGGAGACTAATTAAAACTGCATCAAACTTACGCATAGGCACATCAATGCTAAAATATGAAAAATACTGAAGTTTTTAGCTATATGATAACTTCTTTCTTTTCTTTCTTTTTTTTTTTTTTTTTTTTTTTTTTTTTTAAACATTTGTAAGTAGTCTTAGAAGCAATTTGATCTTCTCTAATATGATGGGGGAGACAGCTCTATTTTTATTTATTTTATAAAGGAATTGTCTTCAAGCTTTTGTAAGTCAATTTGGAGTTATAATCTACCACAAAATGTCTGTGAAATTATACAGTATTTGGGATTGCCTGTAGAACTGTGAACTCAATAAACCATATTTCAGACAGACTTGGTGAAAAGATATTAAACCAAGAGTTGAGCTATAAATTAATTATCACATACAACATATCCACAGTTATTGTACAACAACTAAAAATATGTAACTGGTATGATAAGCAAGACCATTCACTTGAGCCCCACATAGATCAACTACCAACAAAAAAGAAGTCACCATATGGTAACACCGGGGTTGTACAGAGCTGTTGTACCTTAAACACTGCCATGCCCATATTTTGTGAAAATGAACCACTAATCGTAAACATTTAGAAATGGATTAGTGTTTTCTTTTAACAACAGTGCAAACATACAAAGTGATTTCTCCCTTGCACCACAATTTCTGAGCCAGTTAGTCTGCCCCATGTGCCATTTCCCTGGATACCCATCTGTGCACACTGCAGTTGCACCAGCAGCTGTATTAGAGAAGTTCAGTGGGCTTTACAAGAAAGGAAAATACAATCACTTATTCTGTTTCTGGTAGAAGAGCTTGATGGTTAGTCAATCACCATTAGAAAAATCAACAACAATCTAAATGTTCAAGCATTTCGAGCCTTCAAGTGACCTTTCAAGAGGATTTCAGTTCAAAAACATGTTATGAGGAGAAGCTATGGATTTTGGAATTCATCTTATATCCAAAGCCTTTGCTAAATGTCTCGGAGATTGCTAGAAATGTAAAATAAACATCCGTGGGGATCAAAGCAAGGAAAAAGTGAATTATGGAAAAGGCAGGCTGGTGTCCAACCACTGATCTGGGTCAAGCAACATATATAGATAGCTATTTGTCTTTGATTACGTGTGTTGGAAATACAACTTGCAGCGTTCAGAAGGAAAACAATCTCTCCTCAGAAAGTCAGTTAGAGAAACTGAGGAAGACAGAGGGATACAGAGCAGGAAAAAAAATAAAAATAAAAAAAAATCCCATCCTAATAGAGCAGACCATGCACAGGAAAATGCAACAGAGGAAAAGAAAGATGAAAGCTTTATTGGGAAAACTTAGAGACCAAGGAGGCCTGCAAGAAAAGCCTGGCTCCGGCTACCCCAGAACAGAACAGCACAAGTAATGCTTTGAAAGGTGAGAGAGTGTTCTGTTCCCCGCCCCACCTTCCCTCCTCCTCCAATAAAAACTGCAGAAAAGTTGATGGATATAAAAGTCTCCTTGGACACAGAGGATAAGGAGAGTTTCAGGTCAACAAAAATAAAATTTGCAAAGAATAGTCAACACAAGTAAGATTGCATTTATACATGGAGCATTAAAATAGCAACCAAAGCAATACTCTGCAAGTTCTAATAAGCATAGAAGTGCTGAGTAACCCAGAATGTCTGTTTGTTTTAAAAAAGGCAGATATTGATATCACAGGCATCTCAGAAATATGATGGGGTTAAGATAAATCAGTGGACACCACGCAAGACAACAACAAAACAGTATGAATTATATAGAAATAGCAGAAGATCAGGCTGACAAATGAGCAGAGCCAAGAAACAAGGAAAATATACAGGAAAATGGATAAATAAGCAAAATGTACACAGCTGTACCTCAACTTCTACTAAAACTCAATTTCCTTGCTTAAATAGAAGTATACGAAGAACAGTATTGTCCCAGAATGGCCCTGAGAGGGGACCTATGCTGCAAAATCAGAGGAGAATAAATAAGTTGGGATTTGTCAGCCAAAGTCAAGAGGAATGATATGATAGAGGCCTAATAATAATAATAATAATAATAATAATAGTAGTAATAGTAATAGTAATAATAAATCACAGTTTTCAAAAGGTGCTTGGGAAGAGGAATGGGGGGCTAAAACTACTGGCTAGACTATTTAACATGCAGACTACAAGATATTTTTTCTGCACAACACAATTAAATTGTGAACCTAAATGCCACAAACCTACATAGAGAACAAATTCAGAAAGCAATTAGGCAAGCTTATGGAAGGTAAGTACAACCTTGGCATTAATCAAGATCATGGAGAGGCTGCTCCGAGCTCAGGAAGGTCCCTGGTCCTTGGCCGAGGACATCAAGAAGGAGTGCCAGGAACAACGCCGTATCCTCTGCCCTCAGTTTTTTGGCCAGAATTGGGATCACGATGTAACTGGATCTTTACTCTGACCTAGCATTGTTGGTATGTTCCCATCACTATGCCTCTTAAAAGACACTGTGGGCACCATTTAGAAATATTCAGAGGGCTGGCAAATAAGTTTATATGTTCTAGCATAGGAGGAAGAGAAGACCTAAAGAGAAAATGCTGAAGTGTTTTTTTTCGTTTGTTTGTTTGTTTCTTCGTTTTTTTCTTGTATGTTTGTTTTCAGGCTAGATTTTTTTCCTTGATAATATTCAAGGTCATAATGACTTTAAACTCCCATGCACAGCCAAATGGTAAACTGCAAGTATTTGTGAATGCCAGCAAATGCAGTGTGTTACTGGAAGAGGCTGCAACTAAGAGCCTAACCCACCTTTCACATAAAACCAATCTGCAAAAAGATTCTAGCATCCCCAAGGAGCAAATTGTACCAATAACTCCATAATTCAATTATCTTATTCTGTATAAAATGCAAAAGACACAAAGGCAGTTCATAGCCGCTATTCTCTTTGAGATATATTTACAGAGATATTCAATAAATTAAGCAGAAACCATTTTAGAGGTCCCACTTCAAATTTATCTGTGCCAAAACAGCATAGGCTGAGCTGAAGAATAAACCTCTGTTCTAAAACAAAAGCGAAGCTGCTTGATGAAGAACAAAGCAGCACATTCAAGGTTTTTGCCCACCCGTGTTATGGGAGGATACTCTGGAGAACAAGGTGCATTGTCTGCGGGGCTGTTTGGAGGCAGTGAGGGATTTATTGTAAAATTTGTCAGCAACAGCAGTGAGGTCACCGTGCCCTGATTCACAGCAAACGTTCATCTACCTATAACCCTATTACACTTTGCAAGCCAACTATTTTCTTACCTAACCCTTTGGCTTGAGAAAACATGTATTTACCTGATAAAGCTGTAATTCTGCATCAACATTCAGCTAATTGGAGGTTTACTGTTATTAATTTAGATAATATACATTCATCTTACAAAAATAGCTTCTAGCAGCTTCTTTAATTTAACCTTTCTTTTAGCCTTCTTTTTTTACTGTCACACAACTAGCAATTCAGTGCTCACAAATGACCTCCCGTGCCCCAGTCATGCCATAACAATCAATGGTGGAAAATTCATAAAACAGATTAAATTCTGCAGTGTTTGCTTTGATGAATTAGTAGAATTTGTTTGCTCTAGCTGCTCAGAGTTAATCTTTGATTTTTAGCTGAGTGCACTGCATTGGAAAAAATAAACCAGGGACACATATTTTTGTTATTTAAACAGCTATAGTGGAAATAGGGCCCCACCATTCATTGCAATTAAGCTGATGTTTTAAGATTTTTGCTATTTGTCTCTGCTTTCTCACTACTTACAATAATATATGAGGAGAAACAGCCTGTGATGAAGTGTTTCTATACAAAATTGGACATAACTACATTATACCATAATGATTATACTTTCCTACTGGGTGTCACACCACGCCAGAATGAGACAGCTCAGGATCATTTTCCCAGAGAGCTTTAAGGGTGGCAAAACATCCCAAAGTAAAAAATTAGCTCCATCACTGCAAATCACATAACAAGTTTTGTTCAACATTAAATTATTATTCACCGTTTAAATTAAGAATTGTGAGGAAAATTCATCCTGAGCTTTTTCCATTTCCCTCATACACACAATTTGGCTAATGAACCAAGAAACCAATTAGTGAAACAGCTCAATTTATAGCAGGTTGAGGTAATCTTTAGCCAGGGCACAGTTAAAACTCCTGCACTGTGAAAAGAAGACTCTTCATCTTCACAAATGGTACTAAGGAGTTAATGAGCCCTCCTAACACAAAGCATCAGCGATGGCACTGTTTGTCCAGATATTTCACCTCTCCCCAGCAGCACCTACTGCAAAAAGGCAGAATCTGGCAAAAATCTCTATGTAAATACATAGTTTTCTTTCTGTCTGACTTTGGGTGGATATTGGTACATAGATGCACAGCCCACAACATGGCAGAGGTTGGATGTCTACGTAGAGCTGTGTTTTTTGGAGAAGTTTAATTTCCATGAAGCAGTTGTCCTCTTGCAGGTGCTGCTCCCTCTCAGCACCATACCTCAGCTCTGCATCCGAGGTGCTGTGCTCACCCCTCTCCCCTTGTTTGTAGCCAGGCTGAGCTGTGAGCTCCTTGGCCCAGCTCTGCCTCTGAGCACAGAATGCACTCTGAGGTGCCCTGGTCCCCTGTGCAAAAAGTCTCACATTCTGGAGACAAAAATAAATAGATAAAGAAACAGAGGGTTGATGAAGCGTCTCCCACAGCAGCTGATGAGCTCATGGGAAGGACATGTCTCAGCTCCTGCCTTCTTCCCAGTTGCTGAGATCCACAGCCCAAACCCCCTCCATGCCAGGTGTCTCAGCTAGTTTCTCTAGTATAAAGTAAATGGCTCATTAAAAGGTTTAAAGTAACAGGAGATGGACTCTTGACCTGAGCTTCAAAAGTGTATCTTCCCAGTTCCCAGAACAACCCTCTCAGCCAGGCTGGAGGGTGAGCCAGGCAAAGCAACACAGGGTTCATAGGATAAAAGAAGTCACATAAAGGAGTAGGGGAGGCAATCTGCTGCTAAAAGGAAGGCTTTGCTCCAGGGACTGCTCAGGCATTTTGCACTACAAAAAGTACTTTAACAAAGTAGATTTAAAAAAATAAGAATCAAGAAGTGCATCCCAGACTTTTCGTTCTGCTGCTGTAAAACCCACAAAGGTGGTACCAAGTTTTACAACACTACATATATCCTTGTTTGCAAACCACATCTATTCTGTGGGGTTTCCATCCCATCACCACCTGTTTACAGACATCGTATTATCACCCCTGGTTAACTTATTAAAGGAAGATAAAGCTTCATGCCACAGAGGCACGCACATGTGCAAATAAGGCATCTGTCACCTTCTCCTCTATTCACCCATAGCAAAACCTTCCAATCCTACCTAGGACCTCAAAATATTTCTCACTTCTCCTGCACCTCAATCTCTGATACATCCTTGGCAGTGTTAAATCCAGCCCCATCTCTTTGTGCATCAGCCCCACTGCTCTGCAGCTGACCGGGGTAAGCACCTAACACAGGGAAGTTCATCTGAGCTGAAAGAGGCAAGTAAAATCACAGGGGTAAGGTAAGGACCTCAACAACACATGGACATATGGGAACAACTCATGCAATGTTCTAGTAGCACTGTGGCATGCACTTCATGGTTTGGGAATCCCAAGCTTAGAGGGCTTCCATTCCTACAGGAGAGCAATCCCAGGGATGATCTGCTGCTGGTCTTTCTTGCAGTCAGCTTGTGCAACCCCAGCTGGAAAAGGAGACAAGCAAGAGAAAGCAAAGCAAGCACTTATACTGGAAGTGGAGCCTGCCTGACACATGCACGTTTAGCGAGTCCCAGAATTGGACACAGTTCAGAAGTTGTATATAGACAGGCTCAGATCACTACAAACATGAAGTGCAAGAACTAATTTAAGCTACTCAAACGTTATTGAGCTGCAATCAACTAATCACTTAGGAAAAGGACCAAGAGTCACGAACAGCTTAATGTAAACATCTTTTCAGCATGTAATAACACGCAAAAAGGAAAACAAGTATTAGGCAGAAAAAGGAAAAAGTGCATTATGGAAAGCAAAGTAACACTTTATATAATCTGATGGTGTGTTAAAGTACTGTGTCTACTATGGATTCTCATCTGTAAAATAATTTAGAGTATCTAAACACATGGTATTTTTTGCCTTTTTGTACTAGATGAACTTTTAGTGAGAATTTTGGAACAGATAGTAAATATGGTAGATTTTGCTTTTTAAACTCTATGCATCAATAACCACAAATTTATTGAGAAGATATTTAATTCAAATGCAACCAAGAGTTCATCTGCAGCTTAGGTTCAATTTGATGCTAGCTGCCAGAAGCCAGCCACTTCCTTCTTCCTTAGAATGGTAAAGAAAGCAGAGAATGATTTGACTTTATTTACAGCAATGGTAATATTATGAGAAGCATGAGACTTGGTAATTGAGTCAGGAGTAGAAGTGGAAGTCTCCTGTGACAACCTGTAATTGCCAGAGCTCCAAGTAAATGCAGCAGACACAGGCTCAAGCGATATTTTGAGTGCCTGGGTAGTACCAGTACCAAACCTGGCCTCCAAGCCTCTAGAGATTTGCTTCTCACTGCATTTTGGTCCTTCCATTTTCATACAAAAAATATTCATAAGAATACTCTATGGGTACTTCTCCACTTCACACTAAAAATATTTCATGTTTAAGTGCATAAAAAATTCCATCTCCTAGCAACTGAGAGATTCCTGCTGGAAACAGTGCCGGGAAGGATGGGTCTCCAGGAATGTGGAGTCAAGCAAGGATTCTGTGGGTGTGAAACTGTTGGCAATTAAGTCTGATCACCGGCTGCACATGTTTGTGTCGAATGCATTCAGATTTACTGTAGAAATTGGCCTGAAGTATTACAGAGTTCCGGGAGTTCTGATTAAAATGAACTGTGTTGAAGATGCACGTACTGCAGAGAGGCTCTCGAGTCCGGGGAGAGCTCTGCACGAGCGGGAAGCGTTGGGCACCGGAACAACAACAAATTAAAGAAATGAATTGTCTCAGGAAATATTACTGCTGGATTCCGAAAACAAGCAAAAACACTGTTGCTACCTGAGGAGCACAAAGGGGAAGAGAAGCAACATTAAAATTAATAAAGCAGAATTGAGATGTGAGGGAGAGGCAGAGCTGCACGCTGGAGACCCAGACAGTAAATGAGCACATGTGATTAAAACCAAATCGTTATGCACTACCTTGCCTTGACCATCTATCAGCTGGGAGGGCTGGAAGGGCCCAACCTCCCCAGCTGGAAATTCCTTCTGCTCACTCCTTCCTGTCCTTGGCTTCTCTCAGACCTGGAGCAGGGCTTCATGCTCTGCTCTGTGTGCTGGACAAGCACCCAGTGGGAGCCACCGAAACAGCTCTGCCCTCTGCCCCAGTCTACCAGCCCCACGTTTGGGGTTCCCAACCTGGGGCACTCCCCACATACATACCCTGTGCAGTGCCAGTTGCCCTAAGCAAGAGAAAGCTCCCTGTTTTTATGGAAGATGGCTCAGAGACCCATTTAGAAGTCCTTTCATCTTCCCACCTGTGAGAGGAGAGGGACCTGAAGCGGTGTTGGGCTCATCTGCCACATCCTCCTCCCACACCCAGTAACCGAGCCAGCCCACGTGTCCCACCGGAGAGATGTACGTGAGGACGACTGCAAGAGCTCAGCTGCCAGGGAAGGGCTCTGCATGCTATGCTGCCGAGGCAGATTTTGGCTTTGGGCAGTGTGGTGGCATAGAAATTGCTGCACCCACATGAAGATGAGTTGAGAGACCAGCATGGGTTGCTGGCCAACAAACCTGGTGTCCTGCCTCCACAGAGAGAAAACCAAACCTTCTTTAACAATCTCACATTGACGCTGTGAGGGTGGGCATCAAGGGGATGCTAGAGGTAGAGATGTACCACTGATAGCTCCATGGGCTGTGTCTGAATGTGTGCTAAAGGCAAGTTCCCAGCCCTTTGGGTGAGGAACCTTTTTCCCAAAAGTAACACTAAGAGAGGCTTTGTGGTATCTTACTCTTAACTTCTAGATTAATTTGAATTTGCTGTTCTAGAATGTGATTACATTCAGGTTTCCTTTTAGAGATTCATTTTACAGCTAAATTGGTGGTTTGTGTTCTGAAATTTCAGCTACAAAGTACCACAGGGGGGTCTTGGGCATTAATGCACTAAATTTCTGTCTCTCTTTTTTTTTTTTTCTTTCTTTTTTCTTTTTTCCCCTGCTATAAGGCATATCTCCAAGAAAGTGATTTCCCTTCCTGCTCACCATCTCCTTGGCAGGAAATGCATTTTAGTTAGCTAATTAAATATAGCTGCATTATACATCAAATATCACTAATAATATATGGCAGTAATGTTATGTCTACTGTGAGAATAAGTTGCATTATACATCATATCTATAATACATCACTCTGGTAACAATTCAAAGTGCCTTCTCTTAAATTTTTGCTTGGCAGTGGCTAGCTAACATCAGGGTCTGGCAGGTAGATTTTGGGTATGGGGATGCTGTGATGATGAAAGTAAGGCCCCTCTCCATGTGCCTTCTCAAAGACCATGCTCAGCCCAGACATGTCCATGCTCTGCCTGTCCCTGGGCTCCTCTGAGTCACAGTTCAGGACTTGTTTGAGATTTCTTCTCCTCCTCTGCCTCTCCAGGGTATCGCTATATCTTCTTTTCTGCCTTCTACATCCACTGCCATAATGTAAAGGATCCTCTTCTCACACATGACTGCTATGTGCATGTTCTGGGTAAGGCATGCTTGTGTGTACATCAGAAAGTGCTGGTTTGTTCCATCTTGCAGTTTCCTTAAGATGAACAATTACACTTCTGTGCTGACTGAATACTAGGGGATCCCAGCATTCAAGATATAATCTAACCTAAAACAGCTTACATTTTTATATGTGTATTTTTTTTTTTTCCTCCCGGAGGATTCCTACATCTGTCACAAGTTGCAATCACAGAATGATTAAAATTAAGCCCTCTCTGGAGCAGTCTGTAGAAGGCATATTGATAACTTGCCATCACCACCCGTTTCAGTAGAGGAGAGGGAATTCTTAGCTAAGCACAACAGCTAAATGTCAGCTGATAGAGGAAATCTGTGGGATGCTTAGAATGCACTCAGTGTAGCCAGTGTTTATTCTAAACTACAGAGAAGTAAATAAAGGCTAAGGTCCTTTAAGTAAGCAAAGTTTAAATTGTTCCAAAAAGTTCTCTTTTGGAGTATGCTAAATCTAATACCTCATTCATCGAGTTATGATCTCCACCAGATGCACAATACCTACATTTCAGAACTGACCCACTCTCTTTGTACCACCAATGTCCATAAGTCATCAAAAATGGTTTGAAAGGGATGCAAAAAAATATTAAGTATCTATAAGCTTGTTCCCTACCTATAGGATGACCTCCCAGAAATTATCAGTACCTGTGGCCCTGTTCACTTGGGCACTGAAGGATGCAAGCCCAAGGCTCACATTCATCCCCATTAATATTTTTAGTTCAAAATTAAAGAACAGTAAAACAAGCTAAGTTGTAAAAGAAAATACATATTAGCATTTAGATTAACAGTTGTTATCTCCATTTCTCAATCACCAAACAGTGAAATACATAGTGATGATTTAAACATTTTTCAGAAAGGTTAAGGACTCCTTGAATTCAAAGGGTTGAGAAACACTGGCCTACAAGATAAATGGCACTGGCCCCAACACGTGCTCCATATCCTCAATACATCTGGACTCTGGCTGGAATTAAAATTCATATTGCAGTAGCAATTAAAAGACAGAACTAGGTCATGAGCTGTTGTTCTAGGCACTATGCAGGCAAAGAAGAAAAAAAAAAAAAAAGAAGGAAGCAGCGTTTGCCCTAAAAAAATTCAGCATTAAGAAATTCAGAAATCTGAAATAAGAAAACGAGGAGAACATGGCAGGGAAAGAAGTTTGGGTGCTTTAGCGATGTCCTGCTGTGCATTGAACTTTTCACCAAGCCAAGGCTGTTACCACCGGGCAGTTTTCAATCTGTGTTGGAACAATTTAATCCCAAGGGGAGGAGAGGAAGGGAGGGAGCCTGAGGATGCCCAGCTCCCAGCAGTGTGCCGGACGCTGCCTCGACATGGCACGCGCGGGCGGGCGCTGCACATGTGATGGATGCACCTCTGTACACCTACGTGCAGCATTGTTTGCAGGACTCAGTGCCGTGGCTGGCAGATTTTTATAAAAGAAACCATAGCAACCCTCTTAAATCTGAAGCAGCAGTTAACAATTTGCTGTGTCCATTCCGGTAGGCAGCTTTTTCTTCCCTCCCATTAAGTTCGTTATCTTCCCCCAACTATTGAAAGGAGCGTACAGGAGAGATATCCACAGAGCCCTCAATGCTGCATCATACCCAGCGTGAGTACCCTGTATCCAATTCAACATGTACATCCAGTTCTTGATATAGGAAACAAACATGAAATCTCCTTGCTTTAAGTCCTTTCTTCTTTAAATTGTGCTTAGCAATGTTGTGCTGTTTTTGCAGCTAGCACTGGACCTCGCTGCAGACTGACTTTCAGGTGGTTTCGCAGTACTGCGCAGTGTTATTAATGAAGGTGACTGCCCGCCTTCATTTTAATGGGTCTCTCATTTTCATTCACTCAGTCACATGAGAAGGACAGCTGAACCACATTTTAGCAAAGCACGAGCCAGCCACATAGTTGTTGATTAAACCTTGCCTTCAGAACAATTCAGCCTGAAAAGTGATCCGTTAACAAAACCTGACAACACAGGGGAAAAAAAAGTGCTCTCCTTCTGAGAACTTTGCCTGTTAAAGCCTGATATTAATGGGGAAAAAAATCCCAAATGGCATTTTAAACTCATTGCCAAACCAGCCCCAGCTACACAAAAGAGCTATGGGCAGGATTTACATGCACGACTGTCTGACAGCTGTGAATGCATTTGTTCCACCTACCTGGCTGAAGCGCTGCATGGAAGGAGCTCTGCATCAGTGCTGTGCGGGCTCAGGACACCCCTCCTTATCTCCAAGCCTAGGTCTGATAAAGCCTGACACCACTCCAGTATTACACATCCTCGGGTGTTTTCTATCAGTCTCAGCCAGGTAGGACTCACTGGGTTCCCTTCCCTTCAAAAAGAGTCAATCACAGCCACGCAAATCAGGAAATGTTTTCACATGTTTATCCAGGCTTACGCTACAAGGGAAAATCTACGTATATTCTCTTGATTCTGTTCTTCATCTTCCAACAGGCTACCAAAATAATTGTCAATAGTTAATTTTGTCACTGTTTATTATATGTGTGTTCCTCCTCTGTCTCTTACAAAGCATACAGTGACAATCTGATCATTAGGAAAGGGCTAAATACTGGCAACAAAGACATATTTTTAATTGTCTGTGACACATCCCTATGAAGGACTGTAATTATTAATGATAAAGCACCATAACAAGCAGGATACAACACTTAGTGGGAGGCTTTGCATCCTTTGCAGGGAGCAAAAGAAAGTTCGTGCATGTTCAGAAGTGGTAGTGGCTAACAGCATTTGTGCAGGACTTTTCCAGCTGCTCCTGGTGGACTCTCAGGTGCCAGACATGCCAGAAGTGCAGATCATAACCATAATTTCACAACAAGAACAAAGCTTGCAGAAATGTGTTGCCAAGAGATGTGAAAACACCGAAAAATGGTTGCTACAAAAAAGGTGGTTGCTACAGAAAAACAGCACAGTATTACTCAGAGTAATTCACACAGATCGCTTGACTTTGACAGCAACCAGAAAGATGTTGTAAGATTCACCAACAACTGAAGTGAAAATCTTGCCAGTGATAGATTAACTCTTTTATCAACTCAGGAAACAATTAAAGACTTGGTTGAAAGATAACACATTTCTTACTGGGGCCACTGGGGCCTCAAACCATGGAAATATCAGACACTTCCCAGCAGTTGCTCATTACTGTAATGGTTAGAGGGAGACTCCTGTGCCTAATAATAATCCTAATATAGCTTTTCTGAACATAAGCAAGTTATAGTAAAAATCCAATAGTTTAACCTTTATAAGCACACCGTCCCATCATTTACTGCTCATAATGCCAGAGATTGTTTTGAAGACACCACTGTCAACTAATGAATGAAAATGAACGCACTCTTCCAGCTGGGCACACTCACAGCACTGTACAGCAACATGTACTATAGGTATAGTTAGTACACCTTCTGGAGGCTGTGAAATAGTTTTAGATCATTGTATTTTACTCATTTACTATAGTGAATCCAGACCTGGGGGAGATGCTTTGTTTGTCAGCTGTGGCTACGTGACAAGGCCGTGGTGTGGCCCTCAATGCACTTTACAGCTTAGTTTTTCTCCAAATGCTGTTGTGTCCTGCCTGATAGCAATTACTTTCAACCATTAGGTGACCTTTCTGTAGTTGTCATTTAAATCCATAAAGGCTGACATCCAGGGTCAGAGCATCCCTTCCTGTAGCTCTGAATGATTTCATCATCTGCAGTAAGCCAGGAAAGACGTGAGGGCTGTCTTCCCTTGCATCCTGCCTGCTCTTCTGCTTAAGAAATCAAATCTTCCTTGGACATCACTAGGTGTCACGATTGGGTGCACACACGACAGCAACTGTTCAGGAGCCTGGCTAGTTTCTTATCTGATTATCCCATTGGGAGGAAGAAGCAAACTTTCCCCAAGAACTATGCAATTCAAAACTTGAGGATGAATCTTTCACCTCATTAATTTTACAGGACACGGGAAGTGAGACTGACATGTTACACCATCACACACGACCATGATGAATGCACGTTACACATCACTGACTGCAATCTGAGACAGGTTTGGGCTGGGGACCACACACACGGGCTTGGTTGTGATTGTCCTCTGCCCACCTCTCCCTCTCTGGAGAGACAGAGACAGAAATGTCATATGAAGCAAGAGCAATGTTGTATGAAAGAAGAACAGCCTTGAAACATGCCCTGGAGGATATCAGCCTGGGGTTGGGCTGGATCACTTACCAGAGTGAGTGCTGCTGCTCCTCCAGTTCTGCTTCAGTCGCAGAGCTGGGTTGCAGCAAAGGAACACACGGAGGACAAGCAAATGCCTTTATTTTCAGAGTGTATGCACTGCAGTTTTACCTGTGCTGTTGCCCTGTTTAGTATGTACAGTCATACCAGCTCAGCTCCTCCACTTAGAAGTTGCTTAGAAGCTACTAGTCAGCTATAAACATATAATTAGGGCAGTTGTGTTGGTTTGGTCTCTTGATAAGGATAAAGACCAAACTGAATCATCCGCAGTGGTTCACAGCTCCCTTCCACTGGAGACACTTGGTGGCACAGGTGGCACTGCTGTCCCCACCATTTTAAAGCAACAAACCTGGAAGTCCCACCATGAGGACATGCTGAACCACGGGGCACATCTCCAGCTCCACAGGCAGTGACCACATCACGCCACATCAGCTGAAGTTTGTTCCAGGGCTCTGACCTGAGGGACTGGTGAAATAAGTGGTTCCACCAAAATAAGAGATTCCACCAGTGCTCATCTTTCCCAGGGCCACACTCCCAGGGTTGCTCAATCTGCATGTTGTGTGGGCTGCACGCTGGCTTTTCCAGTCTTTCTGCTTCCTCTGCCAGCTGCAAAACAACAACTAGAAGATTTCCTCTACCTGTACACATGCCTTGGGCTTGGAACTGGAGGAATCACAGCAGTGCCTGCAGCTGGGGTGAATGGCCACAGTGTGCTGCCTCTGTGCCCCAACCCCAAAGAGCAGTGATGTGTGTCTGACACAAAGGAGGAAATGCTGCCAAACCATGGAGAACCTGTTTGTGCCATTACCTGCAGCGTGCAGACCCACAGCTCGGCTCTACAGAGCTTCTAACCTGGGGAAATAGCAGAGGTTACCCATCCTCCTGCCCTCTGTCCTGGGTGGGAAGCAAGGAGACGCGGGTACCCTCTGCCGAAAAAAGGCATGAGAACGATGTGTCAGTGACTATGGAAAATGCCTCTTCCTATACACGGCTTGTATGCACAGAGGAAGAAAGCAGGCTGTCCCAAATCACCACACACATGATTACTTGTACCAAATGAGCTGAGCCATCTAGAGCACTTTTTTTTTGTTTTGTTTCTTTTTTTTTTTAACCAGATCTAGAAAAAAATATTCTCAGAACTGTGGTTATGAAGTCCAAGTTAACGTGCAACCAATGCTTGCAGGGTGCTCCAAGGGTTACAAATTACATTGCTCCTGCCATGGAACGTGGAGAGGGGCCAGAAAGGGACTTACCTGGAGAGACTTAGTGCTCCTGCTGGGACCTGAATGGAGTAAGGAAAAGAAAAAAACGCAGCTAAGGGTCACTCCAGGCCTTCCCTGGCAGCAGCAGCCAGCCAGCCTGCCCTTCCAGCCTCTTGGCACTGGTCATTTTATCGCCTCCAGCCCTCCACTGCCTGTAAAGCCATGGAGCCTAAGCATTCAATGGCTTCTCTCTGACATCTCTGTGCAAAGAGGTGTCTGATATCTCAGTGCAATCAACAAAAAGCCAAATACCAACTTCACTTCAGTGCAAGTTCTGCATGTCATCCGGAACCATCATCCATTATGCTTTTATTTCATTTGTACTTTGATCCATTTGGGGTGCATACAAGAGAATATTTGCATAGAATAAGCATCTTCACACAGCAACAGCCACAATGTTTGGAGGGTGATTTTCATATCCACGGTTGGCATCCAGCACAAACACAGGCTGATGGCTCGCGGAGTCATAGCTCATGACTATTTACACTTCTCAACCCCATTGCACTGAAAGCTTCTAAGTAATTAGTTTTCCCTCATTAATAGATGCACTGCCTGGGGAAGGGCACACAGGTGCTCCCCAGCCCTATCCTGGACTACAGGGCAGCACTACACAGCCTAAGGGTGGAAAGCACAGAAGTGCCGTGCTGGGCTGAGCACGGGGTAACACCACCACAAGGTTTATGCAAATGCATTTTTCTCAAGGTGTTATTTTGGCAAGGTCAGAGAATGTATCAGCAAAAAAAATAACAGTATTCACAGGACATTACCACAAAATCCACGCTCTTTTATAGCGGAAATGTGAACGATGTTCATCAACATCACTTTTATGGAGACCCATATGCACTTTATGAGATATCAGGTGTCACAGAGACTTTATGCTGAAGTTGTGTTCCAACCTAAAGGAAGCAAAGTTTATGTACCTCATGTACCACAAAATAATCTACAAATACAGTTACCAAGGTGAGTAGTGCTATTCCACTGCAAGCACCTCTCTAATAAAGTACGTTGGGTTCGTACCATCTTACTGACACATCTAATGCATTATTCCATTTTTCTCTTTTACACTTTTAGAAGCAAAAGAGACATTTGGCAAAGTATAATTTAGTATTATCACTTTAATGCATTCAAACACCACTAAAAACGGTGTTGCTAAAACTGCATTACAGAACATCCAGGTAAGACAGGCGTCGTTATCTCCTGGAAAAATATGGGCCTCATGCTTCTGCACCTACTGATGTGAGTCTGTTGAAACCAATAGGATTACCTGCGTGAATAAGGATTACTCCCATGATTAAGGAGTGCAGGATTACATCCATTGTTTGCACTTCTCCTGTTACTTACATATCCCTATTTTCACCTCTTTTTTCTTCTTTCCTTTTTTGTTTAAAACACAGGGCATTTAATTACTGTCAGCACTAGATATCACTGTGCTGTACTTTTATCCCTTCAAAATGTGGCTGTCTTTTGGATGTCAAATAAAATGCTTTTATGATCAAAACAAAGAAAATAAAGTAGAAGCAGCAGAATCTGGACTATCTAATTAAAAGCAAACAAATAAAAATAGGAAGAGCTTATTATCCACAATCAAAACTTATTTATGATTCATTTCATATTCATGCTCCTGTTCACAGCCTCTCCTCTTGGGAGCTGATTATTTATATCAATTTTTTAACTGTGCCAAGTAGTGAGTTACCTGAGAGCTCACAGGAAATGCTGACGGTATCACTACCAGAAAACAACAAAAATCTGGCAAACAATTGAGACAAATAGGTAGGTAGGCTGATAATGAATAGTAGAGCAAAAAGTGCTGGTGTTATAATGAAGGATTAAGTCTACACTTACTTCATCAATGCCATATGATTTATATGCAAAATATAACTCCTTTATATCCTTAGAAAAAGGGGGGAAGTTACTAATGTTTTTCAACTATTTTATGATACAACAGAATAGTTAATGCATTGTAAGAATGGCAGGAAAGCCCCAGTTTCTGTTCCCAAACCAATCAGAAATGTCTTTAGCTGAAAAAAAAAAAAAAAAAAAAAAAAAAAAGAGCAGCCATACAAGTTACACTTACAGAAAGGAACCAAAATTCCTTACGAAGAGTAACAAACATGCTTTCAGATTTTCCAGTTTGACAGTGAGTTACATTAGTCTCAGTTTTGGTTGCAAGAAATCAAATTTGGATCATAAATATATTTTGTTTTGGTAGTGTGCTACAGGGATTTGAAAATTTAAATAGTACAAGTAAATTTAAGAAGGCTTGACTGTAACTCCAGTGTCAGTTCTGTAGATACTTGTTTACATATTTCCTGGAGTTAAAACTGAAGATTCTGCATGCCTTCTTAGGCTCCTTTAAATCATTTAAGGCAAAAAGAATGCATGCGGGTTTTAGGCAGCCTGGCAAAACACAACACATTAAAGTTACCATAACCTGGAAAGAGTTTGCAACAGCTTGAGAAAACGTCAAAAGTTTCACAAACTCACCGAGGCACCCGGCTCTCTTCCACGAACAGTAGTTTATGGTCAAGTACAGCTGAGTTACAAAGGACTGCGCTTCCTGGGTCCATTTTCCACGAGGCTGAACCTTGAAATCCAGCCGGCCGTGACGGGCACAGGGCAGGCAGAGGGTTTTGCTCCCTCCAGAAGGCATTTGGGTGCCGGGATGGCGATGGGACGGCCGCCACTTGTTGCGGTGGTGACAGGGACAGCCAGGGGCTGCCTGCTCAGGCTGCGAGCCATGAATTATTCATGCATCCACCTCCCCACATTAGCATGCCGCTCAGGCAGCGCAAATGAAGCAATTCATTTTGTCCTTTGTCTTCGGGAAAAGCTTGCTGGATTAATGAGGGTTATCTGTGATGATAAAACCTGGGCCCGCTGATTTATTTAGTCTGATTGGTGGGAATTTGTGTCCCTAAACGCAGGTTTTACAGCCCGAATATAAATCCTGTTCTGCATTCCAAACCTGAGGCAGGCAGGCACGGGTCGGTTCAGCTACAGCAACAATATCTCGCTGCAGCACATGAATGTTTCATTTCCTTGACTTAAATATTGAAGCCGGGCTCTTTGTTTCTGAGTGCTTCTCAAGCAAAGTTAAGAGGAGATCTCTGAGTATGCCGCTCGCACGTGGTTTTGCACATATTTTGGTAATGACCTCTAGGACTGCTAAATAGCTAACACCTGGCTTGCAAAATGTTCTTGTTCTAAAAACAGGATACAGGAAAAAAATGCAATGAAAAATCCACTAAAAAAAAAAAAAAAATCACTCATACCTGGCAGTATCATTTTTAAAGGGGAGTTAGAAGGTGATATTTTTCAATGTGACATTTGAGTTATTATTCACAGTTTTGTAAATAATCAGCTGCAGGGCCATTATATTCCTCAGTGTCAACCATCTAGAAATCTATAATAAATGAAAATAATAACACATAATAATAATTCTGATCATTTGATGACAAAACTAGTAATTGAAGACAATGAAGGATTTTTTTAAATCAATTACCTATGAAGGTATATAATGCATTACTGGAATAAATAAAAGCATATTTTAGCTTTTCATCAAGAACATTATATTATTTTTTTAATCCATATTCTAAATAGGACGCTGGCAAGTAAGAGAACTTAAAAAATAGCCACAGAAATTATTTGGAGTTACTAAGGAAAAAGGATTTAAAAATATGTGATTCAAGCTGGTTTGCTGTTGAAAAGAATATTGAGAGTTAACTCGAGTATAGCATACAAGGGTTTTACAAGCAGCAAATACTTGTAGTAGAAGTACTTCTGAGGTACATACTTCTGATGGAGAAGGAGATTACTCACTAGAAAAACCCACTGAGTGCATTAGTGACCTCTACATTTCCTAGATACCTTTCCAGAAGATATGCTTTCGTCAAACAAGTAATACAAAGTTATTAGACTTAAAGCAGGCGTAGATTTGAAATGTAGAGAAGATAAGAACAAATTCCTTAAAATCCTTTTAGCTCTGTATTGTGTTCAAGTAGTTTATTGAAGTCTACAGTGCCTGTCTTCCTGTCAGCTGAGTACAGTGATTTCGGTAATCTTTAAATGAAAGAGTTTTGCACTTGATTTCAAGATTCATCCAGAGAACCATTACATTGTAATGGTAATTAGACTGATAAACATTTCATGGCAGACTTCATAATGTTTGCTGCTGGGCCCTTCTAGAATAACCCAGGTGCACACATTTTCCTCTCACCATTTTCTCACCATGCTGGTTAAGACAGGAAAGAAAAACAACTTAGCGTACAAGACTACGAAATCATTTTCTTTCGCCTGAGATCTTATAAGTGGAGCATATTTCTGCTGCTGACATTCTTATTCTAGACTGTTCAGGTTGAGAAATGCACAACTTTGTTCAGTCTCTGATGCAGATGGGATTGAATGACAAAGGGTCAACAGTTTAAAACTGCAGCAAGGACAGAAGAGTTTATGGTAATCTGATAGATTTTGACACAAACCAGAATTTGTTGTTTCTTCCAGCTTGCAAGTACGGGAGGGTTTCAAGGTAGTGGATGCAGTGATCGCTGCTGAGGTCACATCTTCCCAAAATGGGATTTTTAACAATGGCCAAAAAATATGTTTTCCCCTGAAATAACACTACTTCTTCACCTGCATTGTGCCTAAAACATCCTTTAGGATATGTGCAACAGGAAATGCAAGGCTGGGCAGAAAAGGAGAAGATAGATAGCCAGGCAGATACTGGCCAGCTCGGTCCTTTGAAACATTTCCCTGCTGGATGTACCAACACTGAATTTGATCTTCATTCTGTATATATAATGATATCTCTGGCTGCAGCTGTGAAGGGGGATTATGCAGGTCGATATCAGCAGAACAGCTTCAGCAGTGAAGTTGGCATGTCCAGCACCTTCTCTAGAGGTCTCCAGGTAGATGGTGAGCAGGAACGAGTGCAATCAAGAGCTACAGAGGAGGAAAAGGAAACGGCTGTCTACAGATGCTATGTGCATTTTGCCTGAAAAAATTGATTGACACAGTTGTAGCTCAGACTACCTATTCAGCCAATGTCACGTATGCAAGTCAGTGACAAATTGTGGTTGACTGTGCTTGAAAGCTACAGAAATGTTGAGTAGCATGAGCAGGAAGATGGGGTTCCTATCCATTGCCATCAAAATATCATCTTTTAGTGCTGTTGACAGTTTAATAGCTACTTCTGTACATTGGAGAGCATTGTGAAGTACTGCTACTATATTATTAACCTAGGCTGGAACTTTCCTGCAAATGCAGAGCAAAAAAAACACCACACATATGGAGCTTCTGAAATATTTTAAGATTAAAGGTGTGCTATTCACAACATGAATATTCTCCCTCTAATTGCATTTGATGAGGACCCAATAACACTTTAACCCCAATTATACTTTTTCAATTTTTTCAGATCGAGTTGATTCCACTCCATTTTAAACATCCAGATGATGGCATTCAGTTCAAGTTCAAACCAAGCATTTTCAATTCCATTTGCTTCCTCTAGGCATTTGAGATGAGATGTGGCTATGAGGGAGCTACACAACCTCTCCCTGACCAGCGAGGTACAGCACACAGAGCTCCAGTGAGGGCTAGCAGAGCCACATCCCTGCAGTAAATATTCACTGCTCATAAAAAAATGTCTTTGGGCAAAGTTGCATCCATGTATGTAATTACTTGAAGTGACGCCTAGAATATTCTAAGTTGGGTCATACCTCTGAAACAGTCTGCATGGCCCCAATCTGTCACAGCTCAAAGCAGACGTGTGTAATATCGCACAGATTAAGCATATTGGGTAGCTGAGGAGGGACGGGGTGGTTGTGTGACTAAGGAAAAGATTTGGGATTCAGGAGATTGGAGTGTGACTGCCTATTGATACCTTTAAATTAGCTATCACCGTAGTATCTGGTTTCTGTCAAGGTACTGCAGAAAATCAGTGAGACGCATCTAGGAGGTTAGCGAATCGATCCTCCGCTCTGCCCGTGGGCAGACCCCTCCTTGTTGGCTGCCTCTCAGCATGTCACCGCAGTTATTTGGCTTTTTTTTGTTGTTCTTAGGCACCACCACAAGACCGTGGGTTCCCTGCCGAGAGGCCTGTCCACCGCTGCCACCTAACCATGGTGGCACCTCTCCAAGGTGGCCACGCAGGCTTTGGGATGGGACAGTGAGCAATGGCTCTTCTGGCAGCTGGTGCCAGGAGGGGGAAACGCTCCGGGACAGCTGAGGACAACAACATTAACCAGCCCCAGAGAGCCGTGGTAATGGGGTGGCAGGCTTGCCAAAGCGAGGGTTATGCATTCTGCTGTGACATTATTCCCCATCTGTTTTTTTTTGAAGTACCAGAAAAACAAAGCATTACAAAAATGTCAAGCTGTGAAAAGAAAAGTCGAAAGCCAGAAAATTCAAAGTTAATGCTGATCCTTTAACTCAAGTCATTAACTCACAGACATGCCTGAAGTCTGGGGCAGGAGCCTCAGCTGAACCTTCGCTGGTTTGTGTAACCGGCGAGGCGTCCACACATTGGAGGGGGCACAGACACACATGGCATATGGACATAGGGAATGGGGAAAAAGAGGGGCAATCAAGAGACAGATTTCCTGTTAAATGGGGTAGGGAAAAGCAGAGGAGAGAAGAGATAAGCTCATCCCAGAGAGTGGCAGAAAAGGCAAGATTAAGGACACTGAAAAATGAAAAACCCAAGAGAGAAGACGTGAGTAAAAAGGCAACCAGGGAAAGAAAGAGGTTCAGACAGGAGAGACGGGGAATAATTGTGTGTGCGTGTGTCGGGGGGGTGAGGAACAAAGAGTGAGAGGACTGACATTTGGATAGGGCTCTGGTATCAATTTGGTGCAAATATGGGGACAGGAGTGAAAATGGAGGGAGGACAATGATCTCTCTGAGGGGAGAAAACGTAATTAGGAGAGTGAGAGACTGAAAAGGAAAAATTAAGAGCAAAAGAGCTTGGATTTGGTGGCAGTGCACAGAATAGTCTTTTTTCCTCTCTGACAGACTGCGTGGATCAGGATTCAGGTCTTCATCCCCCTCTTTGCCCAGGATGTTTGCATATTGCTCCCCATAGCTGAGTCTTATCCTTAATGTCCACCCACATCAGCTATCAGCTCAGGTGGAAGAGTTTTGTAAGGTGGATCTAAGGACTCACATGGCAAATATGATCCTCTGTGTTGTGATTCTGAATTGCTGCTTATTATTTCAGGAATTCAAATTGCATACACGAAATAGAGACTAAAAGAATCATTACAGCTGTAACTGAGACACCCTAAAATAAGGAAATTCTAAAAAAAATACAAAAAACCCACACGCAACCTGAGGAGAGAATGTTTTTTAAACCCTGTGATACTTGCACACACATATATATATATTGTTCTTCCGTTCAAGATCTTAGAGCAATTTGGCTCTTTGAAAAGACGCACAGTTGGATGCTTACATTTAATTAAATAGTTTTTAAGATAATGACTACAGTACTTCAACATAATTCACAATTAAAAGCAATCAAATCCAAAATTCAAAATTGCTCTTATTCAAATGTCTTTTTTTTCTAGCATTAGCAATAGCCTATATAGTCTTCAATGAAATTGGAGTCATAAAGCTGTATTCCAGAGTTTACAGTTGTAATAAGCGTGGATTTATGGGCAATAAGCAAGTATCTATGTGTACCTCCTTGTGCCTCTCATTTAGTAGGCTAAAGCTGAGACATCCCAAAAAATGTCTTTAATTAGTCTAAGCACTTAATTTAATAAAACAAGCATTTTAAACAAATACAAACTATTATTCTCCAGCTACCGTGTACATGAAACAACCATTATTTTTGCAAGATTAATAAAGTCACAGGTGAGTTTATAACAACCTAATTAAAGCATAATTTAAACCTAAAAGCAAGGCTATTTTTGTGTCAGCACTGAATCAAGGGAAAAAAATATTATCTGTTAATAAATATCATAGTACTCTCTTTGTATAATTCTTTTATGTTTGCAATACATATGAAGACACTTTAGAAATCACATCCTCTTAAGCAAGTTCCTTTGCTTATAAACACACGCAATAAAATTACTTGTGTAATTTTTCCCTTGAATAAACAAGAACATATTTTCTGCTCCATCATGTAATCCATGCATTAGGGAAGACCAACGCAATGATGAGAAAATAATTGAAGTTAGAAAGTCAGAGAAAAATACTGATAAGTGGACTGAAGGGATAGTTTGCTGGCTCAAAATTCAGATGTATTACATCAAGTGACTAAATATTTGCATGGAGTGTTATTAACTTTTTTTTTTTCTATAGTAAAACACATCATTGCAAGATACTGAGCACATTCAACTACACTAAAATCAGTGGGAAACAAGGAGATCCAGCTTTTTGTTCAGTCCAGGTCACAGCCCTCTCAGCTGCGGTCCAGCCTTGGATCTCTCACAAGGCCACTTCATCAGGGGCAGGCTCAGAGTGGTTTCGAGAGGTGACCGGGGGTTCAGCACACACATTAGTGAACCCATTTGTGGGATTCCCATGGCCTTTTGTAGCCATCCGAAGAGATGGAGAAATTCCTTAATTTATCTAGAGGCAATCTAAAATTGGATTGATGGTAAAGGGAGAGGGAGATGGGGGTGCAATTTTGCTAAATTGACAAGAAAATATGGGGAAGAAACACCCCCTGACAAGCTCTCACAGAGCAATAATGAGCTGAACTGCGCTATTGGACTTCAGCAATTCTGTAGCAATTGTTCCCAATTTTTTTCCGCATCATTATTCATCAAGCTATGTTTCTAAATTTCATTTGGATACCTTTCAATGAATGCCGTCTTCCTTTTGTTTTAAGAACATAAATAGTAACAGGCAACTTGCATTTCACACAGACTCTAAGATTTTGAAAATTGGCCGAGTACTTCACTGCAGTTAAGAGTTACTCTCCCAAATGTCTGCTATGACGTAGGTGAAATTTTGGCTCTTTTAGAGGCAATGGTAGATTTGTCCATGCCTTTATAGGTGACCATATAATACCCGATTATATAACCTTACTTACCTCATCATTGAATTGCCCTCAACTCATTACTTACTCATTACTGTGAACTGTGCTGAGGACAACCTCATGTTCACAGACGCAAGAGAAAGAAGAGGCTTTGTTTGGAGTGAAAAATCCCTTCCTTTCTGCTATTAAAAAAATAATGTAACCTAAGTTCTTCATTATACTTCTCCTTTATTGTAGCAGAGACAATTATGAAGAACTGCCTTTATTGCGCAGCCTGGAACATAGCAATCAGCAGCACAGAGCAACTCTTCTGCGCGGCAGACACAGCCTACCGCTTAATGATTCACTTCATGGGCAATTTGTAAAAAGAAGAAGCATTTACTATTTTGACTCGTTTTAGTTTCTTGTAATAAATAGAAAAATAAATTGACATGCCAAATATCTCAACTGACAAAGCACACGTAATAGCCTCTATTTGCTTAAAAATTTATCTCTCAAATATTATTTTTTTTTTACATTTAAACATAAGCTATTTGATTCCTAATGAACAATCTGGTATTAATTGGGCTCATGGTAGTAAAATATAAATATATTCAGTAACAGGCTGTGCTGTTCATGGGTCCTGATTAGCAGTACAGTTATATCTTCGTCACTGCATCACCAACAGAAGACTGTTACAATTTTAAGAGTCCTAAAGAATTAAATGATAATAAACAGAGTGAGATGATGTTATGATCTCCTGGATAGATACAAACATTTAATATTGTCTTTGCTTCCCCGAAGCAATATTAACCAAGTTTATGAAGAGACAGGTCCTATTGTTAGTTCTAATAATTCAATATAAGCTCTGCTGGAGTTAGTCAGCCCCTGTGCTTTTTCTTGCACGTTTGTGAGGTCTTCCTTAGACAACAGATCTAAGAGTTTTGCCTTTTTAACTGCACTTTGCAAAATGCTTGTATTGGTCTTGATTAACCTCTGTCTTGGACTATTAGAAGCATCTCTCTGACCCTGACAGATCCCCAGCCACCTCGCTTACAGCCATCCTTCTTCACAGATAATTTTTCTGGCTCATTGCTTCAGCCAAATGACTCTTCTGTTCGCAGCCCTCCACTGGCTGCTCTTCCCTATTGCTTCGAACACAAACTATTACAGAGATGTTGATCCCTGCCTCTGCTCCAATACTAATACCAGCTTGGCTGCTGCTGTGTCATACTTCTCAGTTTTGAATTGCATTCCGTGCCACTCTTAATGGACTGAAAGCATTTTCCTCTCAAATCTGAGAGGAGACCTGATGTTCCTCCTTCAAAGCCTCCCTTAAAGGTCACTTCTGCTGCGGCTCCTACAGAGACACAAACCCACAAAGGGATAATGGTTAAGGAACTAATGGCTCAGGACAGCCCTTATGAGCCTCAGCATAACCTTGCATTTCCCTCAGTTTCTGAGAGCCACCCATGTTTTCCCAGTGAATTCTCTGGCACCATTACTGCCACTTCAGCTTTCATTAAATGCCCATCCCAATGAGCTGAGACGCCTGGCCGGGACTGCAGCACAGATGGGGCCGTGATTTTCCGTTTGGCAGCCACACCAAAATAAATAGATCATTTCGAACCATATCGACTTAATGTTTTCCTTTCATACTTCCATGGCTCCATTCAGGTCAGGTAGAGCTGATGTCAGCAGAAAAGGAAAAAAAAAAAAAAAAAAAAAAAAAGTATATGAGAAGCAGGAGCAAACCTTTAAAATATCAATAAAATTTCTCAGCTGATGGTTAGCAAATTGTCTTCTCCACACAGCTCAGGCAGGGCCAGCCCCAGCTGCTCAGGGCTATACCCCGATGAGTTTTGAAACCATCAAGGACAGCACAGCCTCTGCAGGGAGCCTATCCCTCAGCTCCACTGCCCTTGTTCATGGTCAGCTAGCAGATCCAGCTCGTGTGCTCCACACACACACATCCTCAGCCCGAGAGTCTGCACTGACTTTCAACAGAAGTCTAGGGGGCAGAACAGACAGAAAAAGAAAATCCTGTTTGCCCATTACTGCTTTGGAATTGCTTGGGTAATGGTTGCATTAGAGCAACCTCTTAGTATTACCTGTGCTGCTCGGTTCCCTCATTTTATTTTAAAACCAGAAATGATTGCTTTTTTTTTCCCAAGTAAGATAATGAAAACCACATGCTACAATGAAGCATCAGTGCAAGCCCAGTACCATATTCTGCACTCTCACTTGCTAATTGTCATCTCTTCTTGCTGTACTTCTTCTTTGGGTCTACTTTAGTCAAAAGCTCTTCAAAGCTATTCTGGATGAAATCTCGGCTTCTCTAGGGCTGATGGAAAAGCCTCCTGCTGGCTGCTAGGAGGCACAAAGCCCACATCTTCTTTGTTTTGCCATGTAAATTGCCAAGGCTCCCCAAGGTGTGTAGTTTTTTATTGCTTTGTCATCTGCAGCAACTGTGCCTCGTAGTAAAAAAAATTTACAGGCACAGTAACCTGCTTGACCTGAAACAATGAGCAACAAAAAGTAATTTCATTGTGTAGTGTATGGGGTTTCACATTTTCCCTTTGGCCACAGCATCATTTCCCAATTCATGTAAGTAAATTGATTCCCATATATAAACTTACAAAGGGCTTTCTTTACTCGTCGGTGCTTTGTTTTCTGATTTTCTAAGAAATTCATGACCTTTTTAAATGATTCAAGAAGGAAGAGCAACCAGGAGATGACAACAGTTTCTGACTGCCACTATTGCTAGGACTGGCGCAGTTTCTGGAGACGTCGCATCAATGGCAGGCCTCCGGTAAATTAAGACTTAAACGGGTCAATTAGGTTGGCTGCTACAATTAGGCACTGAGATTCAGGAAAACACAGGACTAATTGAAAGGATAATACAAATACCATTCCCATGTTTAAGTTCAAGGTGGCTGCATTTAACTTTTTTCTCTTATAATCAAAATAGAGCATGGGAAATACCTTCTGCAATAGTTAAGGGCAGAGGGACCTGTTGAGATATAACAACATAGTTTTCTAAGATTTTACTGCTCTTTAAAAATAATTAAATAGGAGGCATGGAAGAAAACCACATTTCACAGAAGATCCACAGACTGTGTCCTCTCAAACCAATATTGTAAAGAAATTTCTGGTCTAGAGGTCACCCTCATAGGTGTCTGCATTTATAATGTACTTTTTCTTTGGGACAGAGAGTTTGTGTCAGCTTGGCATATGTAAGGCTGATGGGCCACATTAATGAAATAATATTTTTTGGTGTGTGATTAAATTATCTGGGAAAGACTAGTGCCCCAGCCTTGGGAAGAGGCAGCTGCACACTGGCTGCAGGAGGAGAGCCTGCTGCATGCTGAGCTCAAAAGCTGACGCGTGATCAGGTCTGTGACATGGAGGAGGATGTTTTACATCTCCCACTGAATCCTGAATGTAACTAAAAACATATAAATGTTTAAAAGTAATCCTTATCATTCTTTAAAGCTTCGTATCAATTTCGTTATAGGAACCGTACATTGTCTGCTCTCGTAACTGTTATTTAATTAAGTGGTTCTCCTCACTGCACTGTTCCAGTTGCTGTTGGTACTGAGCAGATCCTTTGAAAAGGAGCAATCATAAACTCCTAGATGGGTTTACTCAGCTGTGGCACTTCTAAGCTGATTTAAGCAGTCTGTCAAAATTGACTGAAATTAATTAATTCACTGGAGAGCTGTGCCTTCTCCGAACTTAAGTAAAAAGTGATGCAAACTAGCAGTGATCAGATACGCCTTTCTTTTTTTTCCCCCCAGACAAAGCAATCAAGATTATTTGAATAATGCTGAAACTCGTGTGCTAATACAGAGGGGCAGATCACTGAAGGCAACGCAGGACAGCCTTATTCCTGTCACACAGGAGCAAATTTCCTCCCATCCTCAGTGGCAGCTCCCACGTTTCAGTGCTTGGCTGCCACGGGGCTCCCTTTGAGAGCCAAAGCTGTGCAGTCACCAACTTGGTCCAGGACCACCAGCAGCACAGTGATAGAGGACAATCCTAGCTGGATTACGTCCACATCCAAATGTCTGAGATGCTGAAGCGGACAATTGCCTTCTGGTTCTTACCAAAGCTTTTTGGGGGGTTTTAAGTGCTTCACTGATAGCTTGGTATACAATTATAGGTGGATTAGAGAAAGCGTTAATAGGGTATTTCTGCTCTAATCTTCTCTCAATTGTTAATATTAATTAAAGGACTCTTTCCTCTTCCTTGTGCAATAAACATGAACCACTCTTAAAAACGATCATTTTCGTTTACTAGCTACTTAGTGCTGCTTTTTTCAGGATTCCCTCTTCTCTCCCCTCCACCCTGCCATGAGAAGAGGAGCGGAAAGCAGGGCAGGAGCACAGCACACACTACAAAGAGGTGAGAATGACCCCATCACCGACCTCATCACATTCAGAGCTGGCCACAACACCTACCTCCTTGAGCTGGCTTCCCCTTAAGGCATTTGTCAAAACACAAAAAGGCAGCACAAAATCTACAAAGGAATCCAGCCGTTTCAGCCAGAAACTGGGAAGAAGTGAGACACAGGATTATTGTTCCATCTAAATACCAGAAAATGTTTTAGTCCCCCTGATTAAGCACAGATTCCCACAAGGAGTGCTCCTCCAGTCTTGTCAGAGTGGATTTGGCTGTGAGACAACAGAAGTTGCCTGTTCTCTTCCTAACCTTGGGAGTCTCATCACTACTGCCAAGCTTCAGCTTTTTCTGTTGCTTTAAACATGCCCTTGAGATGAATTATGAGGGGGCTGCTTTGGTAGTTTGCTACCTCCTTCCACAATGCAAACACGGTGTTTACATTTATTATGTGCTCAGCCACAATGAACAAGAAGGATTCGCCACTTTTCTCAGGGAAGAACCCACAACAGGAGCTAGCTTTCAGAAGACATTTCTTCTCAGCTATTCTGATTTACGGCACAGAAACTAGAAATAAATAAATAAAGGAAATAAGTAATAAAGAAAAACCTACCATTATTAAGAGCGTGCCTGTAGCAAGTTTTCATGACAGCCTGTCCAGGTCAGGTAGAAAATCACAGATTATTCCCACAAACTGGATTAGCTCTGGTTTAATTCACGAGCTGAAAGAACAACCCTACCTTTTGGAAGCTACCAGCACACAAGTGCTCGCGGTAAGGCAGGTAGCTGGGTTAATGCATGAACAAAGCACCTTCCGTGCAAACCACTGCTACGTGCCAAGTACACACAGGTGCACAGATTTCTCTGAGGTTACCTTGGGAAGTGTTTTGTATTGTGGAAGAAAGGAAAAACAGTGGAGAAACAGCAAGAAAAGGCAGACGGGAAGCATTGCCCAGAGCTGCCCAGAGACAAAGCAAAGAAAACACTGTGGGTTCTGAACGCTGACTTGAGAAGGAGCAGGGCATGCTGCCTTGTACTTCTCAAATCCTGCTGCATTCAGGAAAATGGGAGTGCAAATGAGTATAAGAAACAAGCAGGGTCTCATCAGAGAGCCACTCGACTCTACCACCGCT